>NC_080846.1:50749249-51366749 GCF_030435755.1 Ochotona princeps | reverse complement strand
TGAGGTGGAGGACAGCCCTGTGACACTGGCCGCGCATGCAGGTGGCTTGGTTGACAATGGCAATGATGGCTGATGACCCGTCAGACACAACACTTTGAACAAGCATGCACACACGCAGGCCTCACGCCTTAGGGTGAAGGAAAAAAAAACTTAGCCAAAAGAAGAGGAGAGCTGGGTTGAGTGGTGACAGGAAAGGGAGGAAGTGACAGAAGGAAGAGTTGAGCGAACCAGCACACCGGGTGGCGGGAGAGGCAGCCCACGCCAAGCCAGGCCAGCTGCAGCAAGCAACAGTCCAGGCGTGGTGCTCTGTAGCAAGGCCAGGACACCCGTCTCCCTGACCACGGTTCAGAGCAGGTGACAGAATCTCAGCTACTGCCCCTGCCATCCAATTAGCACCCAACAGCAAAGCTCCCCCTGGGTGGGCCTGCACCCAGCAAGTATGAGTGACACACAAACTCAACAGACCCCACACTGAGACCCAAACTATAAGCAGGCTGGGTCCCTGCCAAGACTTGCAAATCAAATTTGATTTCATACAAGGCAATACTGGGATATGTGACCTAAAGGAGTTGCAGGTGGGGATACTGAAGTAGATTCATATGAGGCAGGCACAGTGGTGTAGCACACTAATCATCCATCTGCAGTGCTGGCATCCCATATGGACGCCTGTTTGTGTCCCAGCTGCTCCCTGCTCGTGGCCTGGAAAAGCAGTCGAGGATGGCCCAAAGCCTTGGGACCCTGCACCTGCATGGGAGACCCGGAAGGGGCTCCTGGCTCCTGATTTCAGATCAGCTCAGCTCCAGCCATTGCAGCCATTTGAGGAATGAACCAGTAGATGGAAGCTGTCTTTCTCTCTCTCTCTCCTTTCTCTGCAAAATCTGGCTTTACAATAAAAACATAAATCCTCTTTTAAAAGATTGACACCTTTCTCTTTCTCAAGAGCCTGGCTGAGCTTCTGTGGGAACAGGTGCTAGTGAGAACTGTGGGCATGGATCCGGCCTGGCATCCCCCCCACTCTGTCTTGGCACACGCACCCCCTCCTGCTTCCCACCATGTTGTGACACAGCAGCCAGCTCTCTAGGGAAGCCGTGCAGGTGCTGTTCCCATGCCCTTGAACTTTCAGAACCACGAGCCAGATTAAGCCCCATTTTCTTTCTTTCTTTCTTTCTTTCTTTCTTTCTTTCTTTCTTTCTTTCTTTCTTTCTTTCTTTCTTTCTTTCTTTCTTTCTCTCTCTCTCTTTCTCTTCCTTCCTTTAAAAAAAAAAGACCAAAATAACCATATTGGTCAGCCAGGGCTCATTTGAAGCCAGGAGCTTCTTCTAGACCTCCCACGTGGGTGCAGGAGCCCAAGGACTTGGCCCATCCTCTCATGCTTTCCCAGGTACATTAACAGGGCGCCAGATTGGAAGGGAAGCAGCTGGGACTTGAACTCCCATCCTCATATGAGATACCAGCATTGTAGATGGTTTAATCCACCGTGCCACAATGCTGGGCCTCCTCACTGCTTTATTAAAATGATCCAGTTACAGATATTCTGTTATGGAGACAAAATGGACAAAGACATATGGCTTGGGTGGTTTATTGCAGAAGAAGCAGAGAGCCAGACACAACACCAACCGGAGGCCATCAGGGACATGCTGCCCTTGGCAGTGAAGACCTCAGAAGGTGGACCTGCTGCTGGGAGCCCCCTGGGGCTCTGCATGTGCGCTATGACCACCAACAGTGTCCGAGCAGGAGGTCACAACCATGGGGTGGGGGGCAGGCCTGGACTTCCTGTGAACACAGCAGAGAGGTGACGGCATGGGGGTAGGTGACTGACAGAACACTTTCTGAGTTAGAAAAGGGCTAAGGAGACACAGAGAAGAGGCGGGGAGTGAAGGGGCTGCACCCTCCACCCCTGGAGCCGAGGGTCTGGGCCTCATCGGGGACCCTTCTTGGCTGCACTGCCGCTGCCGGAGGTCCTGCCCAGGGAGTCTTTGAGCTCACTGCTGCCACCGCTACCCTTGGTCTTGATGTCCGCTGCCACAGGCTTGTAGCTGTATGTGCCGGGGCCGCCAAAGCCCATGCTGAAACCAGCCCCTGCGGCCACACTGCTGCTGCTGACGACAGCTGGAACGGACAAGAGTAGACCCCAGCCCCTGGTCAGGGTCCCTACCTTGGCCCTTACTACGTCTCCACCCCACCCCCACCCCACCGTGATAGGTGGAATCCTTCCTGTGGGATGTTTTTGGTCCAACCAGAAATTTCATCTGCATTGATCGTGCATGTCTTCACCTTGCACATACTTAGCCTCACATATCCCCCAAACCCTTTGCCTCACTGACATGGACAGAACCTGTTTTCTACCCAGGGTCTTCTGTATGTACAGCATCATTTGCAAGCTATACAGAATTACCAAGTTAAACAGGAGCCCACTGAAGGTTGACAGAACTTCAAGTCGCACCTGCGGTTACCTCAGCCAGACTTGATTTACAACCCACGGGCCAGGTGTCCCTCAGCCCTGCCAACCCACCAGCTCCAAGAATTTACCCCTATGGGGGACTAAACAAAGAAGGGCATTTCACAGAGGCCTGCTCATACCGCTGCCAGAAATGGGGGTGCTGGAATATCCCTTTCACTCGGCAACACTGCAGCTCCCCCAAACCCTGTGCAGAGCTTGAACCTCAAAGAGGCTGTTTCACCTGTCCATTGCCATCATCCAGCCTCACAGTCCCCGGGCTCTCTCTTACTCTACTCCTCAGCTGTTATTTGGGTCCTGGGCTCAACAGAGAAAGGACACAGCCATAGCATGACCCTGGCACATTTCATGGATGCTGTGTGCTTTCTCTTAGGCTGTGTTGCTCTTGCATCCTCGACTTCCCTGTAGTTCCTGAAGCTTCTCCTGTCCGTCCTGGAGTCTCCTCTGGAACTCTCTTGGGGATTTTGTTTTCTTTTTGTGTTATAGAACAAGAGGGACTCGAACCTGGTGAGGTAAGCCAGGGCACAGCAAAGAGCAGTGGGTACTTACAGATGCTCACAGCGTTCGAATATTCACCCGACATTCTGCAGAAGGAGAAGAAGAAAGATAAGTCAGTTCCACCTGAGAGGCCGCCCCCTTCTCTCCAGGGACAGCCCTCTGGCAAGGAACTGCTCCTCTCTGAACTGTGCCCTGCCACAGCCTCCTTCTTCCACACACTTCCTGACACCTGCAGGTCAGTGATTTCCATCTAAGGCACTCAGATCACTGACAATACCGGAGAACTGGGCCCCTAAACAGAACCACATTGCTTGCAGGTCGGCCCCCACACCTGCACTCCTCGCCCTCCAGCAGCTTGCGGTAGGTGGCAATCTCCATGTCCAGAGCCAACTTCACATTCATGAGCTCCTGATGCTCGCGCATCATCCGGGCCAGTTCCTCCTTGGCTTGCTGCAGGGCAGCCTCCAGCTCGTCCAGCTTGGCCCGGGCATCCTTGAGGGCACAGTCACCCCGCTGCTCGGCGTCAGCCATGGCTGTCTCCAGGTTGCCACACTAAGATAGAGGAGTTGGACATCGTACAGCCAAGCTCTGTGTCTGCCGTGGCTCACTCACAAGCTCTCTTACTTGCTAACAGCAAATGCTTTGAGATGCTGATCCAACTCCAGACCCATCCTGCCCCCAACACCAGACACAGTTCACCAACTCATGGGGGAGAGATGAGGACAGGCACTGCAAAAGTGGGTTCCCTGGGCATACGGCCCCTTCCCTCTCCCTGCTGGTCTGGAGTATCAGCTGGGAGATTCTAATATTGACCTGTCAAGCTAGACTTGGCTCTTAGGTGTACAGGCTGTCTAAGGAGAGGTGGTGGGAGTGTCTGTCCATGTTCGTCCAAGAAACCCACTGTACTTAGTGTCTGCCCCTAATCCTTTATCCTGCAACCATGAACTTCAGACTTCAGAACTGCTGACGGTTCTACTAGCTTGCAGCTAGCTGCAGTCACGTGACATGCTGGGGCCCATGGGTCCTGCTATGCATTCCAATCACAGCACTACATACGGAACACTCCACCTGCTGCGGGTGCACCTGTCCTGCTCTCCTGAGAGTAGCAGACATCTAAGGAGGGGTCGCCCTTGCCCCTGCCCCTGCCCCATAGTCTCTTTGTCCTGACTGGCTCTTCAGCAGCCCTGCCAGCTGATGTGTCGCCTAGAACTCGCCTGCTTCTTCACGTTCCCTATCTCGGAGCGGATCCTCTGAATCAGCCGGCCCAGCTCCGAGATCTCGGCCTTGGTGAGCTTGAGGTCATCCCCATGCTGGCCTGCCGTGGCCTGCAGCTCCTGGATCTGACGAGAGAGGAGAAGCACAGGTCGGTGGAGAAGTCACCTGTTCAGGAGTATCCAGCGGGGGGCGCCACCACCAACTGCCCCACTCATCAATCAGTGTAGGCACCAGTGGAGGAGTGGAGGATGGGGAGAAAAAGAAGCAAGTGACAGCAAAAGGACTGGCTGCAGGTCCTTGACTCCTCAAACCTTCACTTCGTGTTCATGAGCCTCTGGTGCTCCTGGTAGCCCTTCATCGTTCTGTTCTCATTTGGCCACAACTGGAAACATGATGAGACCCTGGGACACAGCCTGCTGTGCTCTTAGCTGTTAGCAGAAGCACCGAACCTACACACACCCAGGCTGTAGCTGGACTTTGCAGCCACGGACAAGCACCCCTGTAAGGCCCAACTCCAGGACAAGGGGTTCCCCCACCTCGAGACCACATACACCTGCAGCACACACACATACACTGCTGGAAGAGGGGATGCCAGGTGTGGCCATGGGGCCGCGGCACACCTGCACTCAGTGCCCACCTTGGTCTGGTACAGCGCCTCAGCCTCGGCCTTGCTCCTTTGGGCGATGTCCTCATACTGCACACGAATGTCATCGATGATGCTGTCCAGGTCCAGGTCCCGGTTGTTGTCCATGGACAGGATGACAGACGTGTCGCTGATATGAGACTGCATCTGAGCAATCTCCTGGGGACAGTGGGGAGAGGGCAGCCAGTTAGGGGGTCCCCCAGGGGACCACGTCTCCTGGTCGTCCTGGGTCAGATGCCTCATTGACCTTCTCTGCTCTTTGTCAGCACCAGGGGTTGCCAGACATGAGAATGGATGCTGTGGGCTTGCAGCCCAAATGGTAGACCCTTTCCCCACTGCGCACACAGGACTGCTCCACCCCCTTCCACATTCCACTCACTAGAAAACCAGCAATGTCACCTGCTCCCCAAAGAATCAAGCCTGAGCTCCTCCCCAGAGTCCTCGGGGGAGGTCCTCAGGGTCTCTGGGACCTCGCCCTGCTCCCCACCCATCCTGTTCCTGCTCCCACACATCTCAGGCCTCTGGGTCTCCACTCACCATGCCCCTCTTAACATACACCCACACACCCAGAGCTTCCTCCTTTTTCTTTCTCTAGGGACCTTCCCTGATAGCCCTGGGCAGAATTCCCTACCCCACCAAGTCCTCACCCCTTCATAGAGACGCTTCAAGTACTTGAGCTCGTCGGTCATAGCATCCACCTTGGCCTGCAGCTCCACCTTGTTCATGTAGGCAGCATCCACGTCCTGGGAAGCACATAGAATGGCCAGAATGCTTAGCCAAGGGTCCAGCTGCCTGCCTTCCCCCACCTTCCACCCATAGGGATCCCCTGCATCCCCAGCCAGGCACCCTCATGCTATGATCCAGTTCCTGAGAGCAG
Organism: Ochotona princeps; assembly: GCF_030435755.1. Classification (NCBI taxonomy): domain Eukaryota; kingdom Metazoa; phylum Chordata; class Mammalia; order Lagomorpha; family Ochotonidae; genus Ochotona; species Ochotona princeps. The sequence continues at coordinate 51,361,058 of NC_080846.1, read as the reverse complement.
ACCAAGTCATCAGCAGGGGGACTGGACTGGCCCGGCCACAGGTGCAGCAAGAGGTTCTGAGAGCTGTGTGGCATCCCAGGCAAGGGACATGGCCAAGGAAGCTAGGCAAGCAGCATCACAGGGCCCCTCTCCTCCCCCCACAGCCATTACCAGTGCCCCTCCTCTGTACGCCCCCGTACCTTCTTAAGTACCACGAACTCGTTCTCTGCCGCCGTGCGCTTGTTGATCTCCACCTCGTACCTGTGTGGGCCGGGAGTGGGGAGGCAGCACGGCTGTGAGCATCACTCAGTGAGTGTTAAGCAACCACCTCTGTGCACCCCTGGGGCACACACACACTCAGCCCTAAAATCATCTTCCTGAGAAAGCAGCTGTGCTTGAAGATGGGGCTCAGGGTGCACCTCCTACCTCCAGGTCACAAGAATCTTCGCCTGCCCTGTGCTGTGTGCACTTTGACATGCGTCTAGGCTACAAACAAAGCCCTCCCAGACACCACTCTAAAGCACTATTAAATGTATTTATTTATTTATCTACTGCTTCATTCCATAAATTCTTTCAACAGTCACGGTATGGCTGGACCACAGCCAGCAGCTGGGGACCCACTCCAGATCTCCCACATGGGTATCAAGAATTCAATGACTTGAGCCAGTGCTGTGGGCCCTTGGGAGTTTGCATTAGCAGGAAGCTGCACACAGGATTTAACCCCAGACAACAAGCAATGGCTGAAGTAGTTGGGTCCCTGTCATCCTTGGAGGAGAGCTGAACTGAGTTCCTGGTTCCTGGCTTTCAGCCTAGCTCTAAATGCTGCACGTGTTTGTGAAGTGAATCAATGCATAGCAAATCAATCCCTCTCTCTCTCTCTAATAAATATATATAAATGCACAACATGCTTAAAAAATTATAAAAAATAAATTCTTCCACATGCTGCAATTTGTTGTACATGCCCAGTCATTTGAGACACTTGAAAATAGCCCAAGCCACAAAAACAAAACATAGAAGGAAGCGGACAGGGCTGAGGGTGGGTAGGGCAGAACAGACAATTGTTGCGGCTGAAAGGATAGTTTTAGCTTCCCAAGACAGAGGAACTGTGAGGTGGATGGTGGTGATGGTTTCCCACCAGGGTGAAGTCACACAAAGCTACAGTGCTATTTCTTACAATGTTACAATAGGGCATTTTATACTATGTGTATTTTACAACCCCCCCCCCCAAAATAACAGCTAGAAGGAATAACACTAGAAAATGGCTTTCTCTTGGTACACTTGGACACAAACAGTTCTTCCCAACTCTCCATGCCGCAGTCCCCCTCCCTGTGAGCTGGGCAGGTGCATGGCTGAGTAGAGAGGCAGAGTGATGCTAACGAGCAGGTTTATTTAACACAGGAGTGGACCCATACCTGAGACTGGTGGATTTCTCCGCTGACACTGAATAAACACGTGGAAAACCATTTCCATGACTCTCTGTGTATTCAGATGGAACTGAAACCTTACTGTCAAAGTCTATCATGCAAGTTGCTTGCATGACAGTTGATCTCTATCCCTTTTATAAAATAGGCATTCCCACCTCCTCTTCATAAAGGACATGCCAGTTTCCAAGAAAATTAGAAGGGTTTTTTTTTTACAGGTTTATACTGTTTCATAAAATGCTTGCAGTTGTCATGTACCCATATTCATGTCCAGAGACCAGAGGTCAGCACACACACATATGTGCAAAGAAAGCCATACTACAGACTTCATTAATCATTTAGAGTCTCTAAAAATGCATTATAATACACAACTGAAAGTTAAACCATGAGAAAGTGAATGTTGATTTAACTTGTTTTAGTACAGAATTGATGCATTAATTTATATTAGAACTACAGCATTTTAATCCTCAGTGCTTTCAATAATCTACTCCTTCCATTAAAACCTATTTCTGCAAGTCCCAAAGAAGGGAAAATGAACTAGAATCTTATCTCCTTCTAATCATTACTGAACCAGTTGAGGGAAAATGGCTTCATTCAACTCACCTCAAAATATGTATTTCTGGGCCCAGTGCAGCAGCCTAGTGGCTAAAGTCCTTGCCTTGCAAGTGCCAGTATCTGATATGGATGCCAATTCATGTCCCAGCTGCCCCACTTCCCACCCAGCTCCCTGCTCGTAGCCTAGGAAAGCAGTAGAGTACGGCACAAAGCCTTGGAACCTTGCACCCACATGGGAAACCCAGAGGAAGCTCTTGGTTTCAGATCAGCTCAGCTCCAGCCATGGCCACCAGTTGGGAAGTGAACCAATGGACAGAAGATCCTTTTTCTCAGTCTCTCTTTCTCTCTGTAAATCTGACTTTCCAATCAAAATAAATAAATCATATAATGCTTGCTACTTAGTAACCAAGATCACTACCACTTTTTCTAGCTTGGCTAACTCAACCCAGAGTCTTTGAACAGATCACCTCAGCGCATTACTCGTTGACACGCACTAGGTTGCAGCCACTTGGATTTTCCACCATCCGTCTTTAACCCACGGGGAGAACTCTATTCCAAAACTCAAAAACTGTACCTTGCACCCATGGACCTATTCTCTCAGGGGCCCAGCCATGGATGCCTCTGCCCTGGGCCTCTGGGCTATGCTAGGAGCCCTTCCCTGCCCCTTCTGGGAACCTCCATGTGCCTTCATCTTCACTCCACCCCACCTCCATTAACACTCCTCTTCATCTGCACGTTCTGCAAATGCTGGCTCAGCCTAGTCCCACCACGTGTGTGTCCCATGCCTCCTCCCTTGGGGTCTGCATGCAGGCTCAAGCCAGCAGGGCACAGGGGAGAGGGCACCCCAGAGCAGGCATAGACAGGTTGAATGTGGAACACAAGAAAAAGCTCAGCTCTGGCGACCTCCAGTCCTGGAAGTCACCTGTCCCCAGACATCCACAGGGCCCACAGAGTTGGAAGCCTTTCCTGTCCTCATGATTGGCTCCCCTCAAGGGGAAGACTCTGCCTCCAGTTCCAAACAAGCTTCTCAAGTCAAAGATGGGATCCAGCCCCTCATGGAACAAGCTTTTAAAGCTCCAAAATGCATCCTGGGATTGGTGTGGCATGGCTCCTGCCTGGGAGCCACCATAGGAACCCTCCCCTGCACTTCTGAACCCATTCTCCTTCCCTCATTCCTCCTTCCAAAGACAGGACCCACTTGCCAGTCATCGAGAGCATCATTCAGGGTCTGTTCTCATGGTCAGTCCCAGGGGCACCTCTGCAGCTATCCCCACCTAGAAGCTTCTGGAATGAGACCTTGGAGCACCAGGGTCCACTCTGCTCACCTCTTCTTGTAGTCCTCCACCACTTCCCGCATGTTGCGCAGCTCCGAGTCCAGCCTCACGCGGTCTCCCGACAGCGTCTCCAGCTGCTTCTGCATGTGGCTGATGCGGTTCTCGTAAATGGGCTCCAGGTTCCTCCTGGAGAGGTTCAGGTCCAGCTGCTGCAGCAAGTTCCACTTGGTCTCTAGCACCTGGTTCTGCTGCTCCAGGAAACGTACCTGCAACCCCAAAGCCATCATGGCCCCAGAAGCCCCATGCCGTTCTGCCTCTCAAGCATGGGGTGGGGGGCTCACGTATTGGGACGGGAGGTGATAGCAGGAAGGAGTGAGACTCATTAAAGGTAGTGGCTTTGGCCAGAGAGCCATGCTCATCTGGGTATCCCAGACAAGAACTCAAAGCCCTTCTGAAACAAATAAGGAGGTGGGCTCGGCAGGGCAGCCATCCCATGTGTCCTCAGGTGGCTTCTCTTTCTGTGAGATGCGAGGGCTTTTTGAATGAACGGAATGGGAAGTAGGCAGAACAGCGACTACAGAATGCCACGGATGGCACCTCGCAGCTGGGTACTCCCTCAAGGACCCCCGACTGCATTGGCTGGCAGGGTATCCAGGCTCTGTCACACCGGATCCCGGTTTCCACCACATGTGGAATACATCACTTCAAGCCCTCTGCTCCTCCCCTGCACCCCCTCTCACCTCCCTTCCCTTTTCTAGCAGGGTCCCCCTACTCCAGCCCTCCCCCCCACCAGCGCTCCAGCCTCCTGGGCTCCTTTCTGAGACTCTCAATATCTTGGTTTCCTCTTCTGTCTGGCAGAGCAGTGGTAGAAACTCAAGTTGGACACTGATGCAATAGAGCAATAATACCAGCTGCTGAATGAGAGCTTGGTCAATATCGTGGCCCCTTCATTCATGGTCAAGCCCTTACAAACCCTTACCCTGTCATTTTCACACTGCTTGAGGTCGCCACCTTGGAATCTCCAGCCCTCTCACGGGCTGTGCCCCAATGTTGGGGCACATTTCTGTGAGTACGCATGTGATGTTACACAGCCTGTCTGTCCCACCCTGACTGACACACCGCCTTGCATCCTTCCTGCTAGATCCCTCAAGACTCACCTGGCACCAAGCTCAGTGGTCATGCTGATCCCATTGCATGCATGAGAAGATGCTTACGGGAGCTATGATTCTCCCAGAGTCAGAACATGGCCCACAATGCTCCCGGGACCCACCTTGTCGATGAAGGAGGCGAACTTGTTGTTGAGGGCCTTGATCTGCTCCCGCTCCTGGGCACGCACCCTCTGGATCTCTGGGTCCAGCTCCAGGTTTAGGGGAGCCAGGAGACTCTTGTTGACAATGACCTGAGGGATGCCTCCGGGAGGACACACGCTGGGGCACGAAGGTCCCAGCCCTGCGCTCCCGAAAACAGTGCCCACGAAGCCGCCCAGGCGGCCACCGCTCCGCCCGGCCCCGGCTGCAGCACTCAGCGCGAGGCGTCGGCCGCCTCCCAGGCAGAACAGGCTCCTGCTGCCGAAGGCCGCTGAGGTGCCCTTGACCCCGGGCCGGAACGAGGCAGAGCTGCTGCTGAGCCGACCTGAGACCACGGCTGAGCAGCCGCTGAAGCCCGGGCGCTCCCCACCGGAATACAGAGACAGCTGGCGACTCATGGCTGGCAAGGATGGCGTGGGATTGTGTGGGGTGATGCGGGTGGTTCAAGCAGTGCAGGCCAAGCGGGAGGTGGAGGTGCGCGCAGTGCGAGGCAGAGCGAGTGTGCAGGAAGGGGACACCTGAGCCACTCCGCTCCAGAACTGGTCAGCTCCTTAAATATCTGCACATCAGGGGGTTGGAATCAGCCTAATTTGTACGTAGGGCACCCTTTCAGATCAGTATAAGCCTCTTGGGTTCTTCATTTGGAAAATTACCATATACTCTTAGATTTTTGTCACCCGCCTGAGTCCCCGTATAAAATGACCCAGAACCCTGCATTTGCCTGGCTCACCTCCCGCATTATAATAATTTGCCGTCTACCTCCGCGTGCTGCCTTCCAATTACCAAGGTTATCCCAGCCAACATCTCAGAGGAGAACCTCCAGGGGGTCTGGCCAGAGGAGGTGTGGTAGGTGAATGAAGAGTCAGTGTGCAGACTGGTTCCACGGCAGACAGAACATGCACAGGATCAAGAACATTCTAGAGAATAGCCCCCTCTGCCCCAAGGAAGGGCTTCTGGAGTAAAGGGTGGGGAGGAAGCCTGCCCACTGCCAAGGGCTCTGGTCACAAAGGTCAAGGTTGATGTGGAGCCAGAGGTAAAAGCATTTCTGGAGGAAGGGTAGGGGAGACAGCAGCTGGGAGGGAGATCTGGAGGCAAGGAAGACGGGGGCAAGAAAGCTGAGCAGGCTGCAGGTGTGGCTTGGAAGGCAGCCTTTTTAATACATTACTTTCCTTAATGTTGCTGTTTCTAGCTATCCTTATTTTTTTAAAAAAAAAAAGAAAATAATTTATTGAATTTATTGTTTCTGGCTTGATGGTTCAACTAGCTAACCCTCCACTTTCAAGCACTGGCAACCCACAAGGGTGCTGATTTGTGTCCCAGCTGCTCCACTTCCCATCCAGCTCCCTGCTTATGATCTGTGAAAGCAGTGGAGAATGGCCCAAATCCTTGGGTCCTTGCACCCATGTGGGAGACACAAAGGAGATCTGGCTTCAGATTGGCTCAGTTCCTGCCACTGCAGCCATTCGGGATGTGAACCAGATGTGTTCATTTCTTTGTTTATATGTTTATTTAATTTGAAAAGCAGATTTACAGAAAGAAGAAGAGATAGAGATCTTCCATCTGCTGGCTCACCCTTTACCCCAACTCTCCAACTAGCCACAACAGCTGGAGCTGAGCTGGTCTGAATCCAAGAGCCTGGAGCTTTCTCCAAATCTCCCACCTGGATGCAGAGGCCTAAAGACTTGGCGCCATCCTCTGTTTCTCTCCCAGGCCACAAGCGGACAGCTGGATGGGAAGTGGAGCAGTCGGGACACAATCCATATGGGATGCTAGTGCTAGCAGCTGGAGACTTAGCTTAATACACAGTGTCAGCCCTAAATTCACTTAATTTTGAGAGAAGATACTCACTTGTCCAATCCTAGAATCCTCTGCCAGACCCCTGCTACTCTGGAATTTCTGATTGCTCTTCAGATGTGGCTGGATACTGGAAGCTCCAAGATCAAGAGTCAGCGTTGGGCACTTGACACCATAGAAGCTTCCAGAGACACTATCTGTGGCTGAACAGGATTGCTCCCCTCCTGCAACAGTTGCCTCCCAGGTATCCTTTCTCTGCGTGGTGGTCCCCGCAGCTCCTCCAGCACCAAGCAGAATTATCACATCCCTGTCTGTCCTGTGTGTAAGGGACACCTCCTGCAGTAGGTTGGCATGGTCGTGTGCTAACCCTTCCCTCTCCCCAGGCCCTTGCACCAGGGACAGTAGCATGACTGTGAAACCGAGCAGCCCTCATGCTCTGCCTCTTCAAGGGGGTACTGGTCTGGTAGCCGGGGTGGGGGATTATGAGTGTACAACCAAGAAACATCTATTGTGTGTGAGATGGCAGAGAAGCCTTTTAGAATCTTGCAGGAGAGTGTTTCTAACCCTTCCAGAATCACGACTCCTCTGTAACGTAGAACAGCAAGGGTTGGAAGTGGCTGAATGTGAGCACAGAGCATATTGGAGACAAGAAAATGTTCAAACGACACTGAGCTAATGTGTGCTGGCTGTGGAATGATGCCTACACACCAGGGTGAAGCTGGTTGTTGGGGGCTCTGAGTCAGAAGCCTGAGCCTGCCTTAGGGCCCCTGTGGGGCGACCAGGTGGCACCTTGAGGGTACCTGGCTGACCTAGACTCCACTGGGCCAACCACAGGGCATAATAACAGCCAAGGAGTTTGCCCCACGGGGAACACAGTGGTGGGGGGAGGGGTACATCAGTGAGTAGTGGTGGAGATGGCGCCGGGCACAGATGGACAGATAGGGCAGTCTGGGGTGTCCCCGATCGGAAGCAGGGTGGGCTCCCTGGGCTGCCCCAGGGGAGGGGCCATAGGCCAGTGTCTGTCTACAAGGGGAGTCCATTGCAGGGCTGGGATCCAGCTGCCATTTCTGGGTAGTCCAAGATGACACTTCTAAGTATTTTATGAGATTTTTTTTCTCCTCCATCCCCAATCGTGGCCAATGTGTTTTTCCACACCCACAAGGAAGAGCTTCCTAATTCTGGCCCTTGTGAATAAAAAAGCAAGAAAGGGGTCTAAGCTAGGAGAGGAGACGCCTACCCTTGCACAAAGCTGACTTATAGAGGAAGTCTTTGAACGCATCTCTCCTGGGTGGCTTTCCCGGGACCAGGGCTCTTCCACCCAGGAAACAGGGAAGAGAACAATTTCTTATCCTCCGAGGGCTTCCTGGTGGGGCAGATCAGGATTACTCAGGCACAAGTTCTCCTTTGTTACAGATGGCACAGGGGTGGAGTGACACACGCAGGTGGCAGGTGCACCAGACGTGTGGGATGTGGGCAGAGGATCAAAGGCAGCTCAGGTCTGGGAGAAGGACTTCTCACTGCATCTGCTCCTGATGGAGGCTTTCAGGGGTACCACCACACTGGGCTGGGCAGGCTCGGCCAGCAGCATCGCTCCCTGGAAACCAGAGGCACACAGCAAAAGACAGGTGAGAGCCACACTAAGCTGGGGCTCACAGATGGATCTCTTAATCCATGGATTATGGGGAATGGGGGGAAGTGTGAGGATGGCTTCTGTGTTGGGTACAACCTACCATTCAGCATGTGTCTTCTTGCCAGAGCTTCTAGCTCCATCTTCATGCTGGATGTGAAAGTGTCCAAAATCCATAAAGTGGGGACCACTAGGAATGAACTGGGTGGTAACGACCTGCCAACCCGGGCTTATCCATTGTGAGCGAGGCTGCACAGGCAAGGGGATTGATGGGTGGTCTCCACACTTGTCGCCATTCACAGTTTGGCTGTGAATCTACAGCTACTCTGAACAAATTAAGATTTAACAAATACATAGATGGATGGGCAGTCTTAAACTGTCAAGCAAGGCTTGTGTTTTCCAGAGCAGGACTGAGTATGAATGGAGCTTTCCGCTACTTTTAGCTATTCCTAAGTGTTCTAGCATGAACACACATTGTTGTACTATAACTTTAAACAGATGAATGAGAAGAGAAGGCAGATAGTACAATCAGAACAAGACACTCTTCTTAATTGAAAAGGTTTTTTAAAAGATTTATTTATTTTTATTGGAAAGTCAGAATTACAGAGAGTCAGAAAGATCTTTCATCTACTAGTTCACTTCCCAAGTGGCTGCAATAGCCAGAGCTGAGCTGATCTGAAGCCAGAAGCCAGGAGCTTCTTCTGGGTCTCCCGTGAGGGTGCAGAATCCCAAGACTTTGGACTGTCCTCGACTGCTTTCACAGACCGTAAGCAGGAAGAAGGAAAGACAGAGAGAAAGATCTTCCATCCACTGGTTAACTTCCCAAGTGGCCATGACAGCTGGAGCTGAACTGATCCAAAGTCAGGAGCCCAGAATGAGGAAACTGGGGAGAATCAAGATGGTGGAATAGGGTAAGGACACATTTACGCAGATGGAAAAACATTTAATCAGGATGAAGCAGAGAGGACATATTTCAGGAAATAGGAAGGGACAGAACAACAGCAGAGGGGTACCTGGAGACTGACCGACACAGGAAAGCAGCGGACACAACGGTGTGGTGTTGCAGAGACTGATACTCCAGCACGGCGATCTGAACTCCACCAACAGCCGGAACTCCACCAGCAACCAGGTGGGAAGGGGCTTTACTGCGAGCTTGGGAGGTGAACCCAGACAAAGAACTGCCTGTCCTGCTGGTCCTTTTGATTTGACCAGGAGCAGAGACAGAGCAGCAGATCTCAGACGGGCAGTGCGAGAACAGGGTGGATTTCATAGCCTAGTCAGCCCCTTAGAGCTGAATTGGGCGCCATTTTGCGTAAGGGGGAAAGGGCAAGGAAAAGGACGGAGCATGCCCTGAGCTGGGAGTGAGCTTATTTCTGTCTCAGTGAACTGCAACAATGTGGCATTCTACGGGTTCCACCCAGGGCAGGTCTGGATAGCCCTCGGATCTGACGGCCAGCAGATCAAGAACTGTAGTGGTTGTATATCATGCGCCATTTTGGGCACTGTGGCAATAGCTTTGGGGACAATAGTGAACTGCGCATATGCTGATCTCGCAAGAACTTGCTGAGGTCCGTGATTGCACTGGTCCCGCAGGAAAATAATACTGACTGTGGCAGCCTACCAGCCAAAATAGGTCCGTGTGGCACCCAGACCTAATGTCCAACAGGTTCCAGCAAGATCGGTGCCACCAACAACCTAATTATATAGGACACCTGGTGTCTCTCTAATCCTGAGACCTGCTCCAACCGGAAGTGGGAGAAAGGTTGCAGAGACAACAGTGCGGCCTCAGCACGGTATCACAGGAGGTGGAGAGTGGTGAGCCAAGAGCTGGGGCTGTGGAGACCATGGTGGAAATCTGATATAAGAACCCAGACTTGGAACTCGCTGGAGGTTGTGGCACAAGTGGCTGCAAAGAAAAAGTTGTGTACCAACCGCAATAAGTAAAATCACATTGTAGCCCTGTGGGTGACACAACTTAGAAACCTGCCCAAAGGAGAAGACTCTGCTAACCAGAAGTGCAATGACCAAGAGCAAAAGAAGAGACAAAAGCACAATGAATATTACTGAAGACTCCTCTGCAAAGGAGCAAAACCCATTGCCAACCTCAGAGTTAACTGAGGAAGATATTGAGAAAATGGGGCACACAGAATCCATAAGACTCATTTTAAAGATTCTGATCAACAATGAGAAGCTCATGCAAGAGTTCAAAGAATTTAAGGAAGCAATAAAGCGAATCAAGGCTGGTATATCAGAAATTAAGAACACAGTAGAGCAAATTAAGAGTACAGTGGAGAGTCTCCAAAATAGAATGAAGCAAGCAGAAAAAAGAATCTCAGAATTGGAAGATATTTCCTGTCATCAGGGGGAAGCAAACAAAAAGCTGGAAGCAGAGCTGGATCAGGCCAAAAAAAAAGTATTCAAGAATTGAAAGGCACTATTGAGAGGCCAAATATAAGAGTTATGGGAGTCCCAGAAGGTGCAGAAAGAGAAGCTGAGTTTGCAAATGTATTCAATGAAATAATAAAGGAAAATTTCCCTAATCTCGAGAAAGAATTGGGAAACAAGTTCCAGGAGGGGCACAGAACTCCCAACAGGCTTGATCAAAAGCGATCTTCACCACGACATATGATCTTCAAGCTCTCTTCAATTGAACATAAGGAAAAAATCCTTAAATGTGCACGTGAAAAAAATCAATTGACATATAAAGGAATGCCAACTAAGCTCACAGGAGAGCTCTCACAGGAAACTCTACAGGCAAGAAGAGAATGGAGTGACATATTCCAGATTCTGAAAGAAAAAAATTGTTGGCCCAGGATAACATACCCAGCAAAACTTTCTTTTGTCTTTGAAAATGAAATAAAATTCTTCCACAGTAAAGAAAAGCTAAAAGAATTTGCCTCTTCCAAACCTGCCCTACAAATGATACTTCAAGAAGTTCTCTTGACAGAAGCTAAAAGGCTCTTCTGGTGAGAAACTGAACCAGATACATAGAAGACCAGTGTCTGTTTCCACTCCCAGTTATTAATGCTGGGCCATTCTGTGCCAGGAGCTCCTAGGACGTCATCTGGCTGTCTCATTTAGCCTACCAGCCACCTTGGGGTTATTATCCTTCCTGGTTTATGGTGCAAGAGAAGAGGTTAAAATGGGTTGGAACTTGTGGAGTCTAAGCTTGGACTTAACCTATTGGCCCCACTCAGATGTAGCATGGGAGCTGTACCCTGAAGCTGGGGGACCTGAAGAGATATCTGAGCATTGAGTGTCTTAACAACAAAGCCATGTATGTGACAGAGATGACCCAGCACTTAACAGAGAGAGAGAGAGAGCATATTCATACCCATCCACACTCAATTCAGTGGGGTCCTTGCAAAAACAAAGAGAACAGGAAACTAACCCCAGGGCCCTTTCTAGGGGGAACAGGAAGTAACCCCAACACCCCCAGCCCTAGAATTTTTAGAACTGGCTCCTGATCCATTTTAGATCATGCTGCCAGACAAGGGTTGGCTTCTCCTCCCTACTGATAACCACTGAGTCCTTGAAGATGGTGTATCATGCCCAGTAGGATGGCTCAGTGGCTAAATACTTGTAAGTGCCGGATTCCATTTGGGCACCAGTTCATGTCCTGGTTGCTCCACTCCCATCCAACTCCCTGCTTATGGCCTGGGAAAGCAGTAGAGGATGGCCCAAAACCTTGGGACCCTGCACCCACTTGGGAGATCTGGAAGAAGCTCCCTGGGTTTGAATTTGCTCAACTCTGACCATTGCAGCCATTTGGGGGAGATGGAGGATGTTTCTCTCTGTCTCTCCCTCAATCTGATTTACCTTTCCAATAAAAATAAATAAATCTTTAAAAAAAATAAGATTGTGCATCTACTGGAACACTGGCCTGGGGAAGGCACCTCTGCTGGGAGTGGAGAGAGCAGTCCTGGGCATCAGTGATCCAGTGCAGGTGGCGGTCGGCACCATCTGGAGAAGGTTTCTTGCTCAGATTCCAAGACGTGAATACTCCCAGGCTCCTCCCATCCATTAGCCACTCCATAATTGGTCCCAGACACAAGAGAGAAGCAGCAGCCTGGCTCCGTGTTGATTTCACGTGTTTATTGGTAAGACATGGGAAATAGGGCAGGAACCAGAGCAGGGACGCCCCCTCCCACCCTGGATAGACAGGCCCAGCAGCAGGAGTGAGCAGCGGCCAGACAAGGAGCAACCTACAAACAGGTGTTTGACCTAAGCTAGCATTTCTCTCCCAGGAGGGCAATAACTTATGGCCAAGGGCACACATGACCAAGTAACTCCCTAAGCCAGGGTGTGGAGGGAGCTGCCCTAGGGAGAGAACTTGTCTCTTTGTGAGGGTCTGCATTAGGAGAGGGCAGAGCCAAGAGTTCCCTTTGCATGGAGAATGAGGAGGTGAGGTCAGGACCCATTGGGGTTCAGGGGCACACAGGATTCCAGAGCTAGCCAGGGCAAGGCAGCCTACTGGAGAAGGAAGAGCTTGTCCCTCTATCTTGTGGTTTTCTTGGTGGCTGGATTCAAAGCTGAGGTCTTGGCTGGGGTGTCCTTGAACTCACTTGCACTGCCCAACCTGGACCTGGCCTCCCCACTGGGGCTGCAGTTCCCACTGCCGGTGACACAGCCGCCAGACAGCATGTTGTAGCTTCCAAGGGCGCCCTGCCGGAAACTGTAGGTGCCAGCCCCGCTGAACCCATAGCCAGACCCGGTGCCTGAAGTCCCGGCTGTGGAGCTGCTGACCACGGCTGTGGAGGATAGAGTAACAGGTGATCAGCTTCCCAGCCCAAGCTGACACAAATGTTACACTCTTAAGAAAATACACCAACCATGAACTCAACTGGGTGTCATCTTGTTCATTTCCTGAGCCTCTATCCTGCTGTACCTCAAAGCAGCCATAGAGTCAACAAAAACAGCAAGCCCCCCCCCCCCCCGCCAACTTTTTTTTCTTTATTCCCCCTGTCTCAAACAATTTCCCAATTGCTTGGGTTAGGGGAAGGGGGTTTCCATGCCTGAATTTTAGGAGGGACCAGGTTGACACTTTAAAACCGTCGTGCTTAGCCTGTGTGTGCACAGGTACCTGGTTTCAAGGCCCAGTGTCCCCCCCTGCAGGGAAGCAGGGGTGTTACTGGGGCTGGGAGCCTCCACTTTGTGCAGTTGGGATCTCTGGGAAGTAGCCCATGTAGCAGGGATGAGGAGACCTTCAGAAAGCTTGTAGAAAACGCTAAGTAGCAACACACTCAGCCAGGGTTTCAATTTATGGGACTTTTCGGGGGGGGGCATCAAAATGAGCATATCTTGTTATTCTGTTTTTCCACACACTTTCTAAAGTTCCTGGTATATGACAATAAAGGTGAACCAAGCAGAGCCCCCAGACTGTGGCACCAGGGCTCAAGGGGTCCCGTCCTCTACACCCACTCATTCCCTGTTGTGTCAATTGGTTGCCTACAGGAAATCTTCCCCCTCTACCCTGGCCAACGCACGAAATACTCACAGATGCTCACGGAGTTGGTATATTCTCCAGACATTCTGCATGGAGAGAAAAGCACAGGTGATTTCCTCTCCTGCCGAATCGCAGCCTCGCCCTCAAATAGCCTGATCGCTGTCCCAGAGAGCACCCACCAGGCCACCTGGGTCTCCATGAGCTCAGCTACTGGCCACACCTCATTAACTCCACCTGCTGAGCCTCGGCCCTACCCTCCTTCCCTCCCTCTCTCTCTCCTTCCTTCCACTTCCGCTATGGGCCCAAGAGCACCCACACTCACACCGCTGTCCAGGGTCCCCTCCTACCAATCCCCCTCCCTTGAACTCACTGGCTCAATCTGTGAAGGTACTGCCAGAGCAAACACATGAGTGGGGCCACCAGCAGCGGGTGTGGGCGGTACGTCTAAGGAGCTAACAGACCTGTGACATTTTCTCTCTAGATCTCGGCTACAGCATGGTGCTCAGCTAGGCCAGGGCCACCTGTAGCACTGTCTAGTGTCACAGTGGCCACATGCAGTGTCCACGTGACAGAGCTCACGTGTTAAATGAGATGTGCCTTACACCACCAAAGTGCACATCTCTTAAAGTTTGGCATCACCAGGGCAAACAAAAAACTTTTCCAAATAAGAAAACAGGAAGCTGCAGTAAAAGCGAATATAATAAATAATAAAATGACTTAATTAGTCTTTGGCCAGATACTTCCCACCAGGACACTCCCACAATCCTCTCCCAGCTTGGGATTTATAAAGATGCTTCCAAGGCCTCATTCTACCCCGCACCTGCACTCCTCGCCCTCCAGCAGCTTGCGGTAGGTGGCAATCTCAATGTCCAGGGCCAGCTTCACACTCATGAGTTCCTGGTGCTCACGCATCATCCGTGCCAGCTCCTCCTTGGCCTGGTGCAGGGCGGCCTCCAGCTCATCCAGCTTGGCCCGGGCATCCTTGAGGGCACAGTCGCCTCGCTGCTCAGCATCGGCCACGGCCGTCTCCAGGTTGCTGCACTGAGGAGCAGAAGGCACCATTCCTTCTGAGTCCTAAAGACACCCTGGGCTCACCCTAACCTCAGCACACTCACAGGGCCTGGGACCTGCCTGTGCTGCCCCAGTCCCTAGAGCAGGGACCCAACTATGAGCACGGCCATAACCACGGCAGTAATGCAGTCCTAGAGGATCTTCAGCACCCCACGGCTTAGTGCAAAGGCCTTCTGGTTGCTTCCAACTTCAGATGGGAGCCAAGGGAGGGTGGGGTGAGGCAAGGGAGGGTTGGAGGCTGGGCGATCCGGAGAGGCAGGAGGGCCAGGGGCTGTGCTGAATGATTCTCCCCACCCCTCGGGAGTTGAGTTAGGAGCCCCAGCATCTCACCTGCTTCTTCACATTCTCAATCTCCGAACGTAGCCTCTGGGTGAGCCGGGTCAGCTCCGAGATCTCGTTCTTGGTGTGTTTAAGGTCATCCCCGTGCCGGCCCGCTGCCAGCTGCAGCTCCTGGAACTGGGCAGGGAGAGTTCCAAGCAGCGGCATCAGTTCAGGGCTAGGCTGAGCCACCACTGGCACAGAGGCTGTGCTGTGGCGTGGGGAGTCAGGCAGAGATGGGCAGGGGTTCTCTGCTCTACCAAGCCCTTTGACACCCTGCTGGTCAACCATCTGTCTGCTGGGTTTGTTTGCCTCCAGTGCAGCTGAAGATAGTGGTTTCCCCTGGCCTTGAGACTGCTGAAAGTCTGTCTCTACATTCCTCAACATTGTAACACACAACTCCAAGAATGATACTCCTGTACCCACAGCCCTTCAATGTCAAGGTCAGGTCCAAACTCATCACCAGGGAACAAGATGCTCACTTCTCACTCTCCCTGCCCAACCCCTGTCTTTGTCTTCCCAGTTGTGTCAATCAGTCCCATGGCTCCCCCAGCTATTTCATGTGCCTTGTGTCCCTACGGCTTTGCATGAGCGTCCCACTTAGAAACTTCCCCCCAACCTGCCTGCCCTTCCCCCAGCCAGCTGCAACTCAGCTTCAAGTCGCTTCTTCCAGGAAGCCTGCCTTGATCCTATGCAAGTTTGTGTCCATCGCCTGTGGCCCTCCAGTGCATAGGTCTGATCACACTGTTTTGTGAATGGGTGCTTCTGTCTCCCCTCAGACTCAGAATACATGGATGGCAGTGGTTTTTATTTCTGAATCAGCAGAGCCTAACACGGTGCCTGGTTGGGGCCAAAAAAAAAAATGTCATGGAGACAACAGACATTTCACCCACAGATGAAGTTGCTGCTTTGGAATGCCTACCTCTGATCTAGCTTCCTGCTAGCCCAAACGCTAAGAGGTTGTAGATCTTGGCTCCCTGCCGCCAACAAGGGAGACCTGGAGGGAGTTCTAGGTCCCCGGCTTCAGCCTGGCTCAGCCCCCAGCCATGGTAGGCATGTGAGCCAACAGACCAAAGATCTAGCTCTTTGTTTTTTTTGGTCACTCTGCCTTTCAAATAAATCAAACACTTTAAAAAAAAAAAATAGAAGCAAATGCTTCATCCTGCTTTCTTTCTTTAAAAAAAATTACTTCATTTATTTAAAAGGTAGAGCTATATAGAGAGAAGGAGAGAATCATCTATCCACTTGTTCACCCCCAAGCAGCCACAACAGCTATGGATTGGGCCACACCGAATCTAGGAACCAGGAGTTTCTTCTGGGTCTCCCACATGGGTGTAATAGTTAAGCACTTGGGCCATCATCCACTTCTTTCCCAGGTGCATTAGCAGGGAGCTAGACTGGAAGTGGAGCAGCTGGGATTCAAACTGGTAACCATATGGGATGTTGGCACTATAGGAGGCAACTTAACTCACCATGCCACAATGCTGGCCCCTTAAAATATTTTTTTGAAAAGTTTCTCATGAGTGAATGAATGGAAGAGGGAACTGACTAGGCATCCATCCATGTTTCCTGGCTCCTATGCCTTGATAGCATGATGGGCTATAGGAATCTTGCTGGGCTAAGAAGGATGTGGCTGGCAAGAATGTTTTGTGTGTAGTGGTGGTGTAAACTCAGGTACATACCAACACCACTGGCCCTGGACTGTGGGTCATTCGCTTGCTTTCGGCTACTCCTGCTGTTTCTGTTACCCACAGATAGTTCTACTCCAGCATTCCAGAGGCACACAGAGCAGGTGCACCCCCAGCACAGGTCCCCAAGGGCTGGGCCACACAGGTGGAGGTGTTCCATGAAAGATGCTGAGTCTTCTGGAAGGTTGGGGGGCAGGTGGGACTGTTCTCCGTGTTCCAGATCCCTGCCCCCCACCGTGTGACCTCAAGGGCTAGCTAACCCTGGAACAAGCCACCTTCCCTCACCTCTCACCAGGTGGCAGTCAGCCCCTCAGGTTCACATTCAATTCTGTCACCTACCAACTAGACACCCTGGGCCAGCAAATCGCTCTCTGTAAGACTGCTTCTTCATTGTTAAAGATAGTGAGGTGGAGGAGGGAAGCGGCGTTAAAGCCAGCTTTCCCAATACAGTTGCCAGGGTACCAGGAAGTCAATCCTGCTTGACCAACTTTGCCCCCCTAGGGGAGAAGTGGATGAACAGATGACCCCAAACATCCCTCCCCTCACCTCCACTACTCCCCTACTATCTGAGCAGAAGGCCACAGATGCATGGCACTCTCAGCCCTAGCTGGCAGCATCGGCCTGGGAGGCTCTGGGGACCAGGGCCTGGAGTCAGAGCCTTTCTCTAGAAGCCCTGGCTGGCCTTGTCTACTTGAAGGTCTCCCTCCTCCCCTGCTGCAGGCCAAATCTCTCATTGCCTGAGCCACCCAGTGGGAGACTGGGCGAGGGAGAGATAAGGTCTCCCAAGAGTGTTGGTTTCTCCTGAGAAAGAGCCAGATAAGCAGCAAAGAGGAGCAATTAGGGGGTTGCCATCTTGATGTGAAAAGCCAGAGAAGCCCTCCCCACCCACTGGACTTCTTGTCGCTTTGTCGACAATTAGATTTCAAAGAGAAGGTGGAAGCTACTTGTAGACACCCCTCATGTGGTCCAGTAAGTGGAGGAATTGAGATGTCAGCTGCTTCTGCTTCTCCTCTGCCTGGCCCCGTCCGAGACTTAGTCCAGAACTCTCAGCTTCCGGAGCCTCCGCCCTCAGCTCATCCAGACCCTGCCCCACATTCAAGTCCTTTTCTAGGATGGAGCTGCCCTTCCTCCTCCCTTCAACTGTGGTGGATGGGCATGGGGTAGGCTGAACAGATGACGGACCCAGAGGGCCCTGTGTCCCTGACCCCAGGGAGGTAGCACGCAGCCCCACCTTGGTCTGGTACAGTGTTTCAGCCTCGGTCTTGCTCCTTTGGGCAATCTCCTCGTACTGGGCGCGGACCTCGGCAATGATGCTGTCCAGGTCCAGTGAGCGGTTGTTGTCCATGGACAGGATGACAGATGTGTCGCTGATGTGGGATTGCATTTGGGCGATCTCCTGCAGACAGGGGAAGCTAGGAACTGTGATACCCCACCATGGCTGAACAACCTCCCCCCAAAACACAGATCCAAACAATGTTTCCACAAGCTGATGAGACAAAAGCTCACTTGCCTGCATCTTGACACTGCCTCGGGGCATCAGCAGCAGCCCAAGGAAGAAAACACCCCTGTGATGGGGCAGGAGGACACTGGAACCCACAGGTGCCTGGCAGGAAGGTGTGAGGATCGCCCCCCACATCCACATTCACCCCAGTAGATACCTGCTCGGCCTCTCAAGTGGTAGGAAGAAAGCCAACAGGACAAAGGAGAACTCGGGCTGAAGTTTAATGCCAACTGGCTTCCAGAGACAATTGGGACTTGAGGACAAGTGGTCACTCTCCCTTTGACCCACCAAACTCCCAACACTCGTGTGATGGCGGTCCCCTGGACTTCCAATGTGAATGACAAATAAGTCACTGCTCATCGCAAGTGTGGCTGTCTGGGTGCTGGACCGAAGGAGGGGGATGGGGAGCAGGAGAGCCTTACCCCCTCATACAAGCACTTGAAGAACTTGGTTTCCTTGTCCAGGGCTTCCACCTTGGCCTGCAGCTCCACCTTGCTCATGTATGCTGCATCCACATCCTAGGGAAAAATCAGAGTTCCCTCCCTAATGTCATCTGCCTTTGAGCCCGAACAAGCCCTACCCCCAGTGGCTAGATCAGTGCCTTCCCTGTGACTGCTGCCCCCAAGGGAGTGGGCTATAGGCCCAGGACTCATGGCAGAGCCGTTCTTGGCTAAGTCCCTGCCATGTCTGGGACTCGTTTTGCCTCCATTCTCTCAGAGAGCGAGCTGTGGGAGCCTCTCCTCTGTCCAGCGGAATGCACATGGCTGATCCATCTGCAGCCACAAATGTTTGCCAGAGAGACAAACAGAGCCGGGAGGCCAACCTCCGCCCAAGGTACATCTGTGCCCTTGGGGAAGTGACCATGAGCTGGGAGCTAATTCCACACAAAGGGCACTGACAAGCTGATGTGTGCCAGATGGGCATCCACGTGTCCCAAGATGTCCCCAACCCTCCAAGCTGCAGGCTTGTCTGCTCTTACTGCTATGTTACCCCACCCCCGCCACGACCCTTGGGGAACAGAGTCATAAACCCCGCCCACCTTCTTGAGCACCACAAATTCATTCTCAGCAGTTGTGCGTTTGTTGATCTCCTCTTCATACCTGCAGGAAAAGCATCAGAGTCTAGTCATGTGTGTGCGTGTGTTCTCACGGTGAGACCCCAAGAGAGAGGCCCATCTGAAAGATGTGCTTAGGTGTGTGTCTGGGTCTTTGCAAGTCTGTGCCAGCTGCCCAGGACTGGGTGGACTGAGTGGGAAATAGGCTGCTCCCAGACCCCACTGCCTGGCGGGGAGTAGAGAGACTGCGTTGTCTGGCTGTGGATATCCTGGAAGGCCTGCCAAGCAGAGGGTGCATCTGGCCCCCTGCAGCCAGGCATCCCCACCAGCATCTCCACCCACACCATGGCCAAGGCAGGGGCTCCAGAGAAGCCAGAGTTGTCCCCAATGACAAGAAGAAGGAACATGGCCCAAGTGACTAAGGGAAACTAGATTGGGGGACCCTAGAGCAACCCCAGATCCTACCCAGCCAGCAATCCTCTTGGCTTGCCCATACTAGGCACCCATCTGGCTCGACTATGCTCAGAGACGTCTCTCCAGCAAGTTCAGCCCTCCAAGGCAGAGGTTAAGGTCCTGGCACCCATTGGAGAAAGTCCAGCCCCAGGAGGCAGCCAGCTTGGGCACAGTGTTTCCCCACAGCCTCCCCACTCACCTCTTCTTGTAGTCCTCCACCACATCACGCATGCTCCGCAGCTCCGAGTCCAGCCTCACACGGTCCCCAGACAGTGTCTCCAGTTGCCTCCGCAGGCTGCTGATGTAGCCCTCGAAGATGGGCTCCAGGTTGTTCCTGCAGTTGTTGAGGTCCAGCTGCTGCAGCAGCTCCCACTTGGTCTCCAGCACCTGGTTCTGCTGCTCCAGGAAGCGTACCTGCAACCCCGAGTCCCGCCACCATCAATCAATGGAAATAGGAGAGGGCTGGGAATCCCCATCCCAGGACACGAACAGTTCTCTTGGGCTATGCTAGCTCCAACCGGTTACCACAGTTCTACACCAAGGCCACCCAGGCCCTCCCCAGTCTGTCTTTTGTGTGATCCGCTCATTCCACAAGCAACCCTGAAGGTCACTTCCCTCTCCATCTGTCAGCTCAAGACCTCTTGCCTGGCCCCACCTGCCAGGGCGTGTGTCTATGGTTAGCATAGCCTGGGCTGCCTCATTCAACAAAATCCTTAGATGCACAATGGTGTGTGCTGCCTGGTGCTCCTGGGCTCCTCTGCTTGGGACTGGCACCCTGGCTTGTGCTGTACCTGCTGCCTATCTCCTTGTTCATGGCTTCTCCCATCCGGTCCAGAGGGCAGGGGCTCAGCTAACCCAGGGGCCTGAGCTAACCCATCTGCTGATAGTACATCCAAGTCAGAATCTCCATTATCTCACAGCATCACCCCAGGGGGAGACCAGATCTTGTTGAACTGTGACCTAAAGCAAGCCTGTCTCCCTGACTGCAGACCCTTGGGTGGCTCCCCCTCCAAACTGCCTCAGCAGCGTCCAGTCCAGATTCTTCACTGGACTCTTCACATTGTGTCCAACCCTCAGCATCCATCCAACCAAAGCCCCCTTCCCCAGACACGTCCTATCTCTCCCTGGATTGCCTCTCTCCCATCTGCATCTGGAAAACTCCTACTCATGCTCCAATGCCCTAGCTCAGTGTCCCTCCTGGGGAGCTTCCCCTAGTTCCACTGAGCTCAGGAAATCTCTCCTTTCCAAGACTTTCTGCCACTGTGTCCCTCCATGGTTCCCAAATCTAGCAGTGGAGGGTTCCCCTCCAGAGTCTTCAATTCAGACTGCCAAGAGCATGCACTGCCACTGGGGGTGCAGGTAAGGCTGAATCCACTGGATTGAACCCACATTTGAGAACCATTGCTCTGTCACACCGTCTTCCCACCCGCCACCTGCCTGGCCTGGGATGTTGAGAGTGGCAGACAGAGGCTCGAGTTGGACCAGAGGCTGAGCTGATGGAGGCACCATGAGGGAAGGAGGAAGTGTCTCCACTTTCAACATAACCCAGGCTCTCATGGGCCAGGCCTCTCTTCTGCCTGGCTTGGAAGCCTGCAGGCCACTTTCTCTGTCTCCTATGCCACTTTCTGGACTGAACTTTCCTACTCCTCTCACTCCCTTGACCCTCAGTAACTATTTTCTGACAACCAGGGCTTGATCCAATAGTCACCTGCCATGCCCAGGCTGTCTGCCTCCTGGACAGGTGTCTGTCTTCTTATGCTTCCTATGGGAGTGGGAGGGGGAGACAGGACTGCATGCCCAGTTCTCTCTATAGCTCCCACCTTGTCGATGAAGGAGGCGAACTTGTTGTTCAGAGCCTTGATCTGCTCCCGTTCCTGGCTGCGCACTTTCTGGATCTCAGGGTCCAGCTCCACATGCAGAGGGGCCAGGAGGCTCTTGTTGACAGTGACCTGGTGGATGCCCCCCGGCAGGAAGACAGACGGACCCGCAGACCCCAGGGCCACACTGCCAAACATGCTGCCCGCAAAGCCAGTGGGCCGGCTCCGGCCAAACCCATAGCCTCCAGCCCGGCCACTGCCACTGGCCACATTGAAGGAGAGGCTCCGGGTACCTCTCACATTGTAAAGGCTCCGGCTGCTGAAGCCCCCACTGAGCCCTTTGCTCCCTGCCCGGTAGGAGGATGAGCTGCCCCCAGAGAGCACGGCTGAGCAGCCGCTGAAGCCCCCCTTGGCAGCAGCTCCAGGCTTGCAGGTGAACTGGCGGCTCATGCTGGGAAAGTGGAGAGCTGAGATAAGTGTTCACTCTTGGCGGTGTGCAGTGCCGTCCACCTGCCACAGACCTCAGGCTCCCATTTTATATGGCTCAAGAGGGAGCCACCACTCTTAATTGATGGGTTTAGTTTGCCTGGGAGCAAGAAATCACTTTTTCCCCCTAACAAAATCAGAGACACTTGGGAAAATAACTTGCAAATCCCCAAAGTGCTGGGCTTGCAAGCCTTACTCTTGTAATTGAGTCTTATCTCTGGAACATGAGATAATTAGCCTAGTCAAATTATCCCTAGGAGGATCTTGGTTGGGAGATGTGTCCCAGGCTCAACGGCCATTCCCCATGGAGAAGAATAGAAGACCTCTAATTGGCAGCACCATCAGTGGGAAATCTTACGCATCAGATGGGCTGCTCTGGGACCCTGCTGAACAGCTTTTATGTGGTTAGGAAGAGATGGGCCTGGCCTGACTTCCCAGGCCTCCTAGAGGGAGTTCTCACGGCTGGCCAGGATCTTATAGGAGGAGCTCAGAAGGCATCTGGGTCCCCATGCTGTGCCTTCCCAAGGTCCCCAGCACACACTGACTTCCTTGTACCATCCCTGTACCCCTACTCTTAACCTTGAAATAGCAGCCAAGACCACTCATTGCAGTGGCTGACCTGGGGACAGGGCTGACCAGTGTCAAAAGAGCTCCTTGCATACTGAGCCTGTGTTCTATCTACCTAGTGCTCCTGGGGGAAGAAGAGGGATGAGAGATAGAAGAAATGAGGCCCTGAGCCAAAAGTACTTCAGAGGGCCCGGCGGCGTGGCCTAGCGGCTAAAGTCCTCGCCTTGAAAGCCCCGGGATCCCATATGGGCGCCGGTTCTAATCCCGGCAGCTCCACTTCCCATCCAGCTCCCTGCTTGTGGCCTGGGAAAGCAATCGAGGATGGCCCAATGCATTGGGACCCTGCACCCGCGTGGGAGACCCAGAAGAGGTTCCAGGTTCCCGGCTTCGGATCGGCGCGCATCGGCCCATTGCGGCTCACTTGGGGAGTGAATCATCAGATGGAAGATCTTCCTCTCTGTCTCTCCTCCTCTCTGTATATCTGACTTTGTAATAAAATAAATAAATCTTTAAAAAAAAAAAAAGTACTTCAGAAAGATCGCTGGAAAGTAGGGTTAAAAGACAAGTGTATTTTGCTACACAATGATGAAACCCCTTCTCCCCAGCCCCATTATTACGCTGTGACAAGGATGCAGAATCGTTCCGGGGGTGCTCCTATCGGGATACCAGGGTCACCTGGAGGTGACTGCAACCTGTGTCTCAGCCAGCTTGTGAACTGCCATATGTCACAGGCCCAGCCGTTACCCCACCCCCACCCCACAAGGGCCGAAAGCAAGTGTTGACGCTGCACCTGCCAATTCTCCAGGGAGGCCTGAACCCCTCTCTGCACAGGCAACCTTCACTTTCCTTCTCTGTTCCTGGCAGTTTCTCCTTGTGCACCTGCCACTGAGGCTTGTCCCTGGCCCCTTGTCCCTCTCAAGCTAACAGCCCAGCAACAGCTTCTGTTGTGTAAATCATGTCCACAAACCAGATGTCTCTACCTGCACTCCAACGGGAGCCCACTTTCCCAAAGAGCAGAAAGTCTCCCAAGAAGAAGACCAGTCTCCTTCTGGTTCTCCCTACCTGCTCTCCAGGGGGGTGAGGATCCCAGAGGATGGGGAGGTACCCTCAGGTGATCTTGAAGCAAACATACAGACTCATAGTTGCTCCTTGAAATCATAACCACCGAAGCACATGATCCCTGGCATCTGTTTTGACAATTCCTCGAAGTGGCTTTTCAAACAGCAAGCCCTTGGGACTGGCATTGTATGGGCTAAGTCTCTGCCTGCCATGCCAGCATCCTTTATAGGCGCTGGTTCGAGTCCTGGTTGTTCTAATCCAACTCACTGATAATGCTCTTGGGAATAGCAGCAGAGGATAGCTCAAGTTCTTGGGTCCCTGCACCCACATGGGGAGGGGGGACTAGCAAGAAGCTCCAGGCTCTTGGCTTCATCCTGGTTGTCATGGCCATTTTGGGGAGTGAGCCAGCCAACAAAAGACCTCTTTCTGTCTCTGTAACTCTGCCTTTCAAATAAATAATAAGCAGATAAACAAAAGAAGGCCATCACACATATACATACATATATGTGCATATACATATACATTTACACATCATATATGTGTGCCTATACATGTATATATACATATATAGATGATATATCCTTTTATTTCTCTCTATATATAATTATTATATTGTATTTATTTATACATATAGTGAGCCCCTGGCATTTTCTATCACACCAGGGGAAACTCAATGCCAGATGAGCTTGAATCCAATCTTCACTCACTTACCCCATCAGCCCCACCTCCCACAGAGGGCAGTCTTACCCTGGTCTTCAGCGTTGGCCAAGACCTCCAGGGCAAGTATTTCAGGAGGTTCCAGTAGAATGGCAGGAGGAGCTCAGCCTCTCACCCTCACAAGCAGTTGTGGTGTACACAATAATTAGGACTTCCCCATGCAGGAAGATGGAGCAAGCACGGTTTTCCCAATGTAAGGAGATTCCAAAAGGGGAGCCAAGGGAGGCAAACCAGGTAGGGCATTTGGAACCCCAGGAAAGACATGGTGGTGATTTCTCTGGGTCTTCTGTTTGTCAGCCTGGAAGCGCACAAATGTTGCTTCAAGCCCTAGCAAATTCCTGCTTTCCATAGCCATAGCTTGGAAACAGAAAACTTATGGACAACAATGCCCCTTCTTCACCAGAACAGCATAGAAAACCGATCTCCCTTACACTCATGCCAGCCAAAGCCGAATGGGAAGCCAAGACTTTTATTGCTACCAGCTGCCTTAACTGCCACCTTCCCCAGAGTCATGTGGTGTCAAGAGGGTCCAAAGAGGGAACTGGGGCTTTCAACTCCATCACATAGTATCAATGTCCTGAGCGTCCTGTATGGGAGAAGATGAGGTGGGGAGCCTGAACGCCCCTCTACCTGGAAGCAATAAGGTGGTATCCCTGCCCTTTCCTGTGCCAGCACAGTCTTAGAAAAAAAAAGCAGCTAACAGGGAAAATTTCAGTTCAATTCAGTGCCTCATCATAGCAGCCCAGAGGTCCAAGTTTTGGTCAAATATCACCTGTCATATCAAGAACAGAAGATCTTAAACTGAATGAAAATGGAAACATCTCGAATCAACAGTGATGTTGGAATTATCTTGTAAAGGTTTACAAGCATCCATGGCAATTTAGAGGATCTCAACAAAAATGTGAAAGATTTATTAGAGCAGCCAGTATAACAGCTCAATTGGCTAATCCTACACTTCCAAACATCAGCATCCCATATGGGCCTTGCTGCTGGATCGGGGGAGGTAGGACATGAACCATCAATGCCAAAGTCGCAGGCAACAGCCACATGCTGGTTCCCACAACAGATTTTCTGCTGTTGAATTTTCTCAGTTATATTTGGCAGTGACTTAAGCAAAAAGTGCAATGCTGTCTGATATGATTCTGAGCACATTTAAAGGAAATATTTAAGGAATTATAAACGGGAAAGGGTGAAAGAATGTAAAGTTAAGATTTGTCCATTTCACCTGCATAAGTAAATGATGATAACAGTAAACTATTTATGACATACACAAAATGAAATACTTACGATCACAGAAAACTCTATACAAAGGCATACACTCAAAAATATATACATAAATCAAAACTGATTCTTACAACTGTTGAAGGAGCCCACTGGAAAGTAGAGATTATAAACAAAGAGAGTAAATATAAAACAAAAATTTAAATGGAAGACTTAAACCCTAGCATGCCAATAACTATGTTAAGGAGAAATGATCTAGATACATCAATTAGAAGTCAGAGATTATCAGATTATGTGTTGCCTACCAAAAAATAACATGTGTGCGAATTGAAAGTAAAAGGATAGGACAAGATACATCTTGTGAGAATGAATCAAGACTGAATAGGAGTGGCTATATGAAAATCAGATAAAGTTCAAAGCAGAGAAAGTCACGAGACAGAGCAAGAGACCTCACCTGATGACAAAAGTTCCAATTCAGCAAGAAGACATAGCATTCCTGAGGTATAAAACTAAACAGCTGCAAAACATGTGAGACAAAAGCAGATAGAAATTAAAGAATAGACACTTGCAGAAAGGTATCTATAGACTTCATTATTTCTTTGAAGCAAGCAACAAAACAATGAACAGAAAATCACCATTGCTCCAAGAGAATCAAGTTGGCTCATACAGAATACTTAACCAAAGCAGAATACATATTTATAAAACATCCACCAAGACAGGCTGTATTCTGAGCCATAAACAAAATTGAATTGATTGGAAATTAAATCCCAGTATAGACCGTGTGGCCTTTGAACCCAGGGAATCCAGTTGTAAACCAATGGGGGAAGGGAACGGAAGAGGATCAAACAGCAGACCTCGAAACGATCTGTGAATCAAGAGGCATCTTATGGGAAATTTGTAAAACTATATCATTTCCAAATAAGGGTTAATCCAGAGGGGTCAGGACTTGAGCGTGTCTGAATTGGGGGAACACGAGGCAGGAACAACAGTAGCCCACAGCAAAAAAACCAGCCAAGGCTTGACACGAACAAGCCTAATTCACTGGAGCAAAGGCAGCCACTAGACACTGCTGGAGAGATTGCACAACCATTGGTAAAACAAAACCAGGCAGCCTTGGCTTACTGGTTTATTACAGAAAAAGTAACTCTGTGTGGATCACAGAGGTACAAGCAAAGCTATAAAACTTTTATTGAAATAACTGCAGAACATCTTCAGGATCTGGCGTAGATCAAGAACTTTTAGACTTGACCCCAAAAGGCATGCTCTTTTAGAGGGAAAAAAAGCACAATACATTAAGTTTCATTAAAATTAAAAATAGGACTTGGCCAAACAACTCATTTAGAAAGATGAGAAGTTCATCTAGAGACAGAAATTATTTGCAAAGCACCTAGGCAGCAAAGGACTAGTATTTAGAATATTCTCAACACTCAAAGACACAATGAGGCATTTGCCTGAATAAGACATGCAGATTGCAAATAGGCACATGAAGCTAGGTTTAACACTAGGAAAATACAGTCTTGGGCCATATGAATCATCACCACATGGCCATCAGAATGTCTTAAATCAAACTTAGCGACAGCAGTGGATATACTGGCCCTCATGTGTTACCGGGTGAGGGGACGGCAGAGGGGGGAGAAATGGATAAATCGTGGACAATTATATGACTATTTGGGTCCAGTGCAGAGGTGTAGCAAGCTAATCTTCTACCTACAGTGCCAGCATACCATAGGGGCACTGGTTGGTGTCCCTGTTGCTCTAATTATTATCCAGCTCTCTGCTTACAGCCTGGGAAAGCAGCAGAGGATGGCCCAAAGCCCTGGGACCCTGCACCCAGGTGAGAGACCCGTAAGGCTCCTGGTTCCTGGCTTCGGATCATCTCAGCTCTGACTGTTTGGGTCATTTGGGAGTGAAGCAGTGAATAAAAAACCTCTATCTCTTCTATTTTCTCTGTAAAATCTGCTCCTCTTAAAAATTTTTATTTTTATTAAGAAGGCAGATTTACAGAGAGAAGGAGAGACAAAGATATTTCATCCACTGGTTCACTCCCCAAATAGCCAAAATTGGCCAGAGCTGAGCAGATCCAAAAACAGGAGCCAGGAACTTCTTCTGGGTCTCCCATGTGAGTGCAGGGTCCAAAGGACTTGGGCCATCCTCCACAGCTTTTCCAAGCACATTAGAGAGCTGGATCAGAAATGGATCAACCAGGACTTGAACTGATGACCACATGGGATACTGGTGCTTGAGGGTGGAGGATTAGCTTACTGAGCCACCATACTGGCCAAAAAATATGCTTTTCAAACAAGAATAAATAAATATTTTTTTAAAAGCTTGGCTGTTTTTTTTTTAGAAATCAACCACTCAACTGCCATACATCCCAGTAATTATATACCCAAACACTGATCCCAGAGAAATGAAATCCTACGTTCACACTCAGGTGCTTGTATCAGGTCTGCTTGCACGAGAAACAGCATACATAGCACTTAGACACCCATCAACACAGGACTAACTGTGGTATGTCTATACTGTGAAATACTAGCCAGCAGTGAACAGGAACTATCAATTCATGTGCCAGCCTGATTGAATCCGCAGAAAATTATGCCATGTGGGGAAAAAAGCTGGCCCTCAAAGATGCCAAACCACATGCTATTTGGAACTTTCTTGAAACGATTGCGTGGTTTGCATCTTGAAATGCAGAAAGGGACAGTAGATGAGTGGTTACCAGAAACAAAGATGCGGTATGGAAGGAGGGAAGGGCCCTGGCGTCTTAGAAGACTTCCCTGGGCTTCCCTCTGCTCCAGCCACCCCAGCAGCCCCTCTCACACCTGCCTCTAGACCCTGTGTGGAAACCTGTCCTAGCTCTCCATGCTCTGCCATGGGGTCCTTCAGAAAAGATATATCTGTTTAAGTATTGTTCTGTTTATTAAATATTTATTTATTTTTACTGGAAAAACAGATTTACAGAGAGAAGGAGAGACAGAGAGAGAAAGATTTTTCACTCACAGGTTCCCTCCCCAAGTGGCTACAATGGCTGGAGTTGAACTGATCCCAAGCCAGGAGCTTCTTCTGGGTCTCCCACATGGGTGCAGTGTCCCAAGGCCTTGGGCCATATCCTCGACTGCTTTCCTAGGACACCAGCAGGGAGCTGGATGGGAAGTAGAGCAGCCACTCATATGGGATCCTGGTGCATGCAAGGCAAGGACTTTAGTCACTAAGCTACTACATTGGGCCCTTAAGTATTGTTCTTACATTAACAAAAGTTTCATGCAAAATTCAGATAATATAAGGACATGAAGTAACATGAATCCTCTCCACACTCTCTCCCCTCACCACTGGCCCCAGGGCCATCATCACGCTGTAAGGAGCATTAGTGAAAACTAGGTAGCTGTGGCCCTTCTGCAGGCAGACCCAAAACCCTCACCAGCAGCAAATTGGGTCTAGCCAGCTATAAAAAGGAAAGCAGAACATAGAGCGAGCTTATTCCAGGAACGCAAGCTCAGCTCACCTCTAAACACCAAGCAAGGCTCTTGGCTTTGGATCAGCTCAGCTCCAGCCACTGCAGCCATTTGGAGAATGAACCATTGGCCAGAAGATCCCTTTCTCTCTCTCTCTCTCTCACACTCTCTCTCACGTGCTCTTTCCCTCCCTCTCTACCTCCCTCTCTGTAGCTCTGTCTTTCAAGTAAAATAAAGATAGAAATAAAGAATGAATAAGGCTTCCTACAGGTCTGAGAACACAGTGAGGATTCCACCTGGTAGCTTTCTCCAGCAGATGTATTAGCGGTACCTAGCAGATGTGCTAGTGGCATTCAGTAGCTGTACTGGCAGTATCTAGCAGGTGTACTAATGGATGAACCCCATTGCCAGAGCAATGAGGCAAGAAGAATAAATGAAAGAAACCAATCTGGAAAAGAAAAGTCAGACATTTTTATTAGCAGGTGATCTGCTTATGCACACATAAAACCCCAACAACTTTATATAATTACCATTAGATTTAATAAATACACTCATCATGCTGACAGGCTCCGCTGTTTAAATTGTATTTGTGCCTACTAACAAAAGCAAATTAAAATTTTAATACCAGTTTTACAACCGCATAAAACCCTGAAGTGCTTAAGGATATGCTTAAAACGTGAACAGGACTTGTACAGCGAGCACTGTAGCATAGTGCTTAGAAAAATAAAACAAGCGGCACTAGGATGTGCACTGACTGTCAGCGGCCCTATGGCTGAGAGGACCTTGGCCACACCCAATTACTTGGATCTAATCCCCAGCCCTGCCTCCAGACACCAGCTTCCTGCTGGTGCAGACCCTGCCTGGCAGGCAGCAGTGACGGCTCCATTAGTCGGGTGCCTGAAACCCAGATAAATGACTTGGGTTGAGTTCAGCTCCTACCTTTGGCCCTGGTGCAGTATTGACCATTACAGTATTAAACTAATGAATGTTTTCAGAACTTTTTTTAAATTCGCTGACTGCTAAACCTCCCTTCCAGACCCAAATACCATGGATGCTAGCGTCTATTGAAGCAGGCAGGTGTCTGAGCCTCCTTGTCCCCACCTGCACCCTCACCTCCACAGTGCCCCTCAGACCTGCCCAAGGCATGGCTCACCCTCAGGACCCTGCTCTGAGCCGTGGATTCCCCCCAACATTGCTCAACCTCAGATCCTGTCGTCTTGTCTCCTGCACTAGCCCAGCACCCTCTCAGACCCAGGGCCTGGCTGCTCTGTAGCAGGTGGAGCCCCAAGGTCCTTCCTGCCTTCTCAAGCAATAAGATGATGGTCCCAGACTTAAGGCCTCTCCCAAGTCACAAAAGTGGGGTGGAGTGAGAGACAAAAGGAAGCCATACCCACAGATGCAAGACTTCACCTGAATTACCCATGGCCCTTCCTGCCTATCAATCCCCAGCCAGGGTCAAGGCCCCAGGTGGAGGTGGCCCAAATGGGGGTCCCATGGGCAGGAACAGCACTGGAATGTTAGATTAACAGGCAAAGAATTCTTTGCAGAGGGTATTAGAACTTCCCTATGAGACGGAGGTGAGCTGGAAAAACGGAAGTCAGTTATGAGGGAGACCCCTTATCAGGGTGTTCCACATGCTTCCTAGGCCCGCTCCTTCATCCCAGTGAGAGACCCTTGGGAGTCACCTGAGGGCAGGGACCATGCTTCAGTCGAGCTGGGTGAGTCCTGCAGACAGCCAAGGCCAGTCCAGGGGCTCAACAGGCCTACCCGAGGAGAGAGGGCCCCAACCACTGGTCAGAGAGAGACGGACAATAATTCTTAAGTAGGACACTTCGTGAAAAGAACGGTTTCTTCTATATAAAAATGGATGTCCCATAATCCCTTACACCATGGCCCCAAGTATGGCAGGTGCCTTCTGAGAGCATGACATTCATGCCCCTATCCCACAGCTAGACACCTTACTGGGAGAACACAGCTGGGCTTCTCCAAGCCACCACATCCCTCTTTAGTCATTTCCAAACGCCATTTTTTGTACCGAGCATTCCATGTATTTCTCTGAGAGATACAGAAGTGCAGAGATTGGCCCAGGTCAAGGCTGGGAGCCAAGGATTCAATCTGGGTCTCCCACACAGGTGCACAGACCGACCACTCGAGCCATCACTGCATCAGTAGCAGGAAGCCAGAGTCAAGAGCCAGTTCGGAGCCCAGGTGCTCCAGTGTGAGACGTGAGCATTGCAAACTGGAGTCGTAACCACCAGTACAAATGCCCATCCCAACGCATCTCCTAACATGTGCGGCTACCACTCTCGCCATGCTTGGCATTAATCAGACGTCACATGATGTCAGTTGCAAATGAGATTTATTGTGCAGGTACCCAGAGCACAGTGCATCAGAAAGCAGAGGGGAACAAGAAAAGTTATGTACACAGCAGCACGCATCTCCCAGCACTGCTAGGGGAAATACGGTCTTGAGAAGGAACCAGTGTACTTCCCAGGGTCCTGGATCCCCACTCCCATAAAGGAACCAGCACAGATGGACAATATAAGGAGGCATGGAGGCCCGGAGTGGGGCATGGTGGGAAGACAAACTTAGGTAATGAAGCTTCTTTTCCAGGACACAGCAGGTGTCACTGGCTCTGGTTCACTGCTTTGGAGAGAAGATGGAGTATGCACATCCCTTTCCCCAAAATGCTGACGAGAGACAGGTTTCTAGATTCTGGAGCAGGAGAGTTGAGGGCAGGTGGAGGCACAGAGGGATCACATCCTTATCTGAAGGAAAAGGTCACACCGGAACTGCTTTGACCTGCACCCTTCTCAGAGCTGGAACCTCCCCGGGAGCCTCCTCCAGAGCTAAAGCCACCGCCAGAACCGGAACCAGAACCTCCCCTGGAACCTCCGCCAGAGCTAAAGCCACCGCCAGAACCGGAACCAGAACCTCCCCTGGAACCTCCGCCAGAGCTAAAGCCACCGCCAGAACCGGAGCCAGAACCTCCCCGGGAGCCTCCTCCAGAACCGGAACCAGAACCTCCCCTGGAGCCACCGGATCCATAGCCTCCTCCTCCTCCACCACCTCTGGAGCTGGACCCTCGGCTTCCAGAACCGTAACTGCTACTTCCAGAGCTGAATCCTCCTCCAGAACTGGAACCTCGGCCTCCAGAACCGTAGCCTCCTCCAATGCCAGCCCGGGAGGCCACGTTGGAAGAGAAGGTGCTGCTTGTCACCGCTGCAGAGAGAGAAAGAGACATGGTCATTGCCCAGGCCACCACTACCTGCACCTGCCATGCCGTAAACACCACCCCCAGGACAGGAGCATGCCCAGCCACTTACACACAGTCACGTTGTTGCTGAAGTCTGACGACATCCTACAGGGGAAGGAGAGACAGAGACCATGGCGGTGAGCCAGGGTGTGTGTGTGTGTGTGCACCTGCATGGTTTAAGCCTGTCCCCCGGCCCCTGTCCCGCCTCACAAGGAGTTACTCATGCATGGCTTGCACCTCTACCCCTCACGCTGATCATAGGTGCTGGCATGGGCTTGCGTCGCAGGCCAACTTGCTGCTCTGCTCTCAGGCAGCACTGAGCCAAATGCCCGAACAGCAACTTGGCTTTCAAATTCAACATACCGTATGATCCGGCAATAGCACTCCTAGGAATATATCCAGAACACTTGTTTTATGAGAAACCAACATGCACTCCTATGTTCATAGCAGCACAATCAGTATTTGCAACTCAGTTTTGCACCTAGAGCTATTTGGCCGGGGGATGAGGGGTGGGGATGTCTGTTTTTCAGCTGCACTGTGTGTGTTGCATCCAGGAAGAACTGCAGCTCTGGACAGCTCCCTTCCTCCTGCCCTCTCCTCTGTTTCCACCGAATGCTCAAGCTACAGAATGACTTGCTGATGGTCCTGGGGTAGCTTCCTGACTGCCACCAGGGCTGCCTGTGATACTGGCCCAGGTCTCAGGCCACACAGAGAGCAAAGAGTCCCTTTTTGCAGGCAAATGCCTCTGTTCCTGCCTCTACCCCTGCCCTGCCCAGGGCAGCACGCCCCAGCCAGCCTGCACCTCCCCACTTTTTCAGGTGCAGTAGTAGGAAGAGCTGTCATTCACCCTATAGACTAAGAGCCCAATGTTTCAGATGGCCCAGAATGAGCATGTTTCACATCATTTTGTTTGCTCTTTCAGCAGATCCCAGGGGGTGTTTAATGTGTTGCTTAAACTAACATACTATGCTTGGCCAGTGCGTTCATTTTGATGAATGCACAACCATACACTAATGTTTCCTCCTTTTTTATGCCTGGGTATCATGGCCAAGGCAGCCCTCCTCCATCAGAAGCCCTGTCCCATCCTCTGCTGTCCCTACCTTCACTCTAGCCCTAGTTCCAGGGGACCCTTCTTCCCCTCCCAGTGCCCCGCACCTGCACTCCTCGCCCTCCAGCAGCTTGCGGTAGGTGGCAATCTCCACATCCAGGGCAAGCTTGGTGTTCATGAGCTCCTGGTAGTCACGCAGCAGCCGGGCCAGGTCCTCCCGGGCCTGCTGCAGGGCATCCTCCAAGTCTGTGAGCTTACTCTTGGCATCTTTAATGGCATTCTCGCCCCTCTGCTCAGCATCAGCAATGGAGTCTTGGACACTCTTGCACTAGGAGAAAAGCAGAGAAGGATTCTGTTTGGGCAGTGGGCCGTCAGACCTGGCAGAGGGGATGTGTGGGGCAGAGACATTCAGGGTCTGGTCCTCCGTGGAGTCCGTGTAAGTCACAAACAACCAGAATGGGACTCTGCTGCCTTGGAACACTCACCTCCTACCTCCCTTTCAGCTTCCCCCATAATGCCCTCTGCTGCCCTCAACACCAGCCCAGAGCCCTTCTCCTAGCTTGTGGACACCATGACCATGCTCTACTTTGTAATGCTTCTGCTGTTAACAGAGTCAGCTCAGCTCCTGTGTCATCTACTACAAAACCGGAGACTGCCCCTGGGGATCGACTTCCTTGGTCATACCCCGCAGACAGGTCTCTGGGGCCAAGCACAGGGAAGCTTCAGGTTCAATCCAGCAAGTCAGACAAACTTGTGCCCTGGTTGTTGTTGCTCCCTCTCACTCACATGAATAATCAGAAAGTGACCCTGATTCTTGCCTTTGGCTAAACCTTCGTCAGGGTGTTTGAAAGCCCTTAACGCTGGATCAGTACCTGCTAGAGTGGTGCTTCTTGTTGACTACCTCTCTCTCTCTCTCTCTCACACACACACACACACACACTGAGAGAGAAGCTTGCACCCATCAGGACTCCCATTCTACCACATTCAGCCAGGGGCTGGGCCAGTGGGGCTGAGCCAGTGGGTGGAGTGGGGCCTCACCTGCTTCTTCACATGGCTGATGTCCCCTTGCAGGCGCTGGATCATGCGGTTCAGCTCACTGATCTCCATCTTGAGATCCTTCAGGCTCTCCCCGTGTTTCCCAGCAGTCACCTGCAGCTCCTCGTACTATGTGGGCACAAGAGGACAGCTCACAGGGAAGGTAAAGCTCGACTTGTGCCCATAAAGGGGTGGTGGGTGGAGCAGCAAAGTTCAACCAAGCTGGAGGTGCTGGTCACATTCATGACAGGTGGGAGAGCAACCACGCCCAATCCCATATCAAAGGACTCAGTGCTATTCTCAACACCCCTCCTTCTCAGCAGCAATGCCCAAGTTAGGTTCAACAAGTCACGTCACCACGCACTTCCTGGTTGTGTGTTCCCTGTACTCGCCTTGCTGTGGTACAGCGCCTCGGCCTCCTCCTTGCTCCTCTGGGCAATGTCCTCATACTGACTGCGAACCTCGGCGATGATGCTGTCCAGGTCCAGCGAGCGGTTGTTGTCCATGGACAGGATGACATTGGTTTCGGTGATGTGGGATTGCATCTGGGCGATCTCCTACAGTACACACGTGGCAAGTAATCAGCTTTAAGGACATGCTGGGGTGGGATTCACCTGTGTTCTCAGACTTCTGTATGTCTGACCATCCTGAGCAAAAGCTTTGAGCAGCTATAATTAGCACTCCCCTCTCCTACCCCCTCCACCACCACCACAAGCCCATCCAGCTCAAATGCCTGCAATGTCCTTCCTGGTTCACAAACCCTCAGTGGCACTCAAGTTGGGCAAGGCAAGAGGAGAGCCATAATGCATTTGAAGTGTCTGGGGTATAGGATTGGGCAAAGGGTAAGTCAACTGGATGTGGGGGGTGGGGTGCAGAAAGAGGAGGTTATCCTGGAATTTCCTGTCCCAGACTTCCCAAGACACCCCAAAACCTGTGTTGTAGAAGCTCCCTCCCACTAGGGGGTAAGGGGCTGGAATGATAGCACATTGAAGCCACCCAGGCTGTCGACCCCACTCCAGCTACCTGCTCACCAGCTGGCTGGGACTCCAGCGGGAAGGGCAAGAAAAGGGGATCTATCTGAGATTGACCTCCTTACCGCAGCAAAGAGGACCTGGAAGAATTCAAGTTCTTCTCGCAGCACATCCACCTTGGCCTGCAGCTCCACCTTGCTCATGTAGGCATTGTCCACATCCTGTAGGGAAAGTCTGGTAAAACTCATGCTCCCTGCAAGGACTCCCTTAGCCTCCCTTGGGCGCCACCTTCACCTGCTCCTTTGTTAACAGTTCTCTAATATCCCGCATCACCCTGCTGGAGAGCTACATCCCCCACAGAACCTTCTTAGGGATGCAGTCCACCAAGTACTCCCATGAGGGGCTGAATGCACATGTCTACTGCACATATACATGCACACCACATACCCCTACATGCATACGCTAGACCATGAAGTTCAAGTGGGGCCAAGCCGTGTTCACCAGCCTCCCTTTCCTATTTGTGGCAGACTACACGCCCACAACAGAGTGTGGTGACCTCCATGGGCTGTCACAGCCCTCAGTTCTTCCATCCCTCCTATCTATCCCACCTCTCCAGAAGGTCCCTGGAAGATAACACCAGGTCCCTGCAAGAACCAAACCAAGTACACCACCATTGGCACAGCCAATGGCAACTTAAGGCAGAGTGCTACAGCAGTCCCATTCCTCCTCAGCTCTTTATAACAGGGATGAGGCATGCTGCGTGTGTATGTGTGTGTGTGTGTGTGTGTGTACTTTTCATGATCCAAGAGAGCCTCGGAGTACACGACTGGGGAGAAGCAATCTACCAGATACATATGGAGAAATTGTCTCCCCCAAGCTTGACCCACAGACGCAGCTCACTACCTCCTCCCCATCCCTGCCCACTGCTCTTTGTGCTCGGAGCTGTCTTCCAGCCTGCCTGTCTGGAGCCAGCGGAGTGGGAAGCAGCTGGAGTGGATGTTCCCTGCTTACCTTTTTAAGCGTCACAAAGTCATTCTCAGCGGCTGTGCGCTTGTTGATTTCATCCTCATACCTGTGGGGAGCCAGATGACAAGGCCATTAGAGTGGTGGTTTCTTTTTTTTCCTTTTCCTTTTTCTACTGGACTCACCCCCCATTGTCTGGGAGTTTTGTACAGTCTGAATGCCTCCATGGGAATGCTCACATCCAGATAACAACGGACTGCTCTCAAATTGATCCTGTTACGCAAAGCATGTGACCTCTAGGGCCCTCACATCTTCTTTGCCAATAAATATTCAACGAAGTCACAGAGGTCTCTCCCGCTCATCAACAGGAGGGGAGTGACTTCGGGACAGGGAATCAACAGATGGCTCCATTCAGCCACTAGAGACCCTCTCGTGCTTGATCCGCCACCTACTTCTTTTTGAAATCCTCAACAAGATCATGCATGTTGCCCAGTTCTGAGTCCTGGGATGTCCTCTCTGCCGAGAGCCTATCCACCGTCTTCTTGAGATCGCTGATGTAGGCCTGGAACAGTGGGTCCAGGTTGGTGGTCCGCGTGCTCACATCTATCTGCTGCAGCAGCTCCCATTTGGTCTGCAACACCTGGTTCTGCTGCTCCAGGAAGCGCACCTGCCATGGGCGGGAAAGAGAGCATGTCAATCCAAGGGCCTCCTGCACATCCTGGCACCTGGCCTCCTTGCCTTCATCTGGCTCAGCCAAGACGCCCTATCCCACGTCCCCACCCAAGATTTTGTTGGAAGCTGCTCCCAAGACCCCAGTCCATTTCCTTCCCTTATCCTAGCTGAATCCCCACCAAAGGGCTTGCAGGTTCTGAAGATGGCAGCAGGCCTCCACTGGCAGTCTGTATGGGAGTCCTCAGGAGCAGGGCTGCCCGCTTGGTTTTTCAATGCCTGCCCCTTTCCCTGAGAGGAATCAAGACAGGTTCGCCTGCCTTGAACCCAGAGAGCGTTCAACAAAGCTCCCAGGTAGTAGAGAGAGGGACTTATGGGCCACAGCACCGAGAACCTTTCTCTCCAGGTCAAGCTTTCCTTCAGCATCCCCCCCCCGCCCCCCCGCCAACAAAGCGGCAGTTTCAGATTCGGCTTCCCAGAACAGAAGAACGGAACACAGAAATCATTTGCAGAGAAAAACAAAATGGCCCAGAAGGCACCTCTCCCATGCTTTCCATGGCCAGGATGCAACTGGCCATTACTCGCCTTTCTGTATCATTTCCAGAGCTTTCCATAAGGATGGGACAAAAGCGACAAAGGGGGCAAGTCATTCCTGGCTACAGACTGGCCTCATCCTCCTCACTCGCAGTTTACAAATCACCCAGGCCCCTAGCAGACCCGGCCCCGGTGGGGTTCTTCCAGGCCTGTCTCCCCACCACCACTCACCTTGTCGATGAAGGAGGCAAACTTGTTGTTCAGAGTCTTGATCTGCTCCCGCTCCTGAGACTTCACATTCTGGATCTCGGGATCAACTTGGACATTGAGAGGTTGCAGGAGGCTCTGATTGACGGACACTTCGTGGATGCCTCCACCAGGAAATCCTCCAGGTCCGAAGCCACCGGGACCTCCAAAGCCACCAGGACCCCCAAAGCCGCCGGGACCGCCAAAACCGCTGCCACCGCCAAAACCGCCGCCACCGCCAAAGCGGCCTCCGCCGAAGCCGCCTCCAAGGCCACCTCCAAAGCCGCCGCCACCGCCGCCAAGGCCACCTCCAAAGCCGCCTCCTCGGCCACCAAATCCACCAGCAGAGCCGAAGCTTCCACCTGCTCCGGCCACACTTATGGAGATGCTCCTGGATCCCCCAAGGCCGACCAGACTCCGGCTGCCGAAGCCTCCTCCGCCATAGCCTCCTCCGCCCCCGCCGTGGCGGCTCACGCAGGAAAAGCCGGAGGTGGACCTGCGGCTCCCACCGGAGACCACCGCGGAGCCACTGCTGAAGCCACGGAAGCCCCTTCCGCCGCCTCCTCCTCTCCGAGACCGGCACGACATCTGACAACTCATGATGGTTTTGCTCAGCGAGGAAGGTGGATGGTTTGCGCGAGAAGAGTGGAGACTGAGAACTGTGCTGCCAGGAGCCTGCAGGGTCCCCTTATATACAGGCCGGCTAGGTATTGCTGCACCTGGGCGTGGGCCCGCTTCGACACGGGTTTGTTCTGCCTGCAGGCTATTCCCTGTGACTGACGATCAAGCTAATAGCCATTGGAAATCTACCACCCAGCTCCATCCCAGAACTGGCTTCGATTGCGAAGGTGTGCTCTTTATCTGGCCATCTGTCAGCAGTTTGGTTTTTGTAAAATCATCAAACGAGGAGATTAGCTTGGGGTTTCTCAATCAGAAAAATGAGGACCTGGTACAGAACATTGCTGCCGGTTCAGCACCCACCCAAAGGAGGCTGCTGCCCACCAAGGTGAAGGGGCTGACAGCTGGACAGGGACCGTGAGAGCACCCTCCCTGAAAGTCACCGACAAAGAGCTGTCACTTTTCATAGCATCTAGTCCCTTTCTTCCCCATCCTGGCCACACCAGAAACACACCATAATTGAGCACCAAACACAGCGAACTTTCCCCTTGGTAACCATCAGCCCTGGCATTCCTCCCATTTCTCCTCCCCCCCCCCAACACACTTGAAAACCCAAAGGATGAGGGGCTTCTGGGAAGCTTGTTTCTGGGGCCCAGATGACACAGGCATCTGATAAAAGGTTGCAACCAAAATCTTGACCAAATCCAGAGATGCACGGGTGGTTTGAGCCCAGCAGCCAAACAGTCAGCAAGGCAGGCTCCTCCTTGGTGGAATCCAGGGAGGGCTGAATGCCACAACACCCACCAAAGCAGGTGGGAGCCCTCAGGTGCACGAAGCATTCACCCCCACGCTGGTCTCTGCTTCGTCCATGGGGCTCACAGTGCATGGTAGAGGCCCTCAAAGTAAGAACTAAGCTGAGGGAAGTGCTGGATTGAAGAGCTCCCTTTAGGCCATTGATTGGCCATATGGCCTTTAAACTGAACTTGAACTGTGGCCTGCCCTGTGAAGTCAAGAGTTTCACATTTTGTGTTTGGAGACGACAATGACCATGATTAGCATGAGGGTCGGTGTTTGTGGACATGGCAAAATGACCTCCTTTCTTCTGCCCTTACGGTGTTCTGTCCTGCCGACTCTGCCCAAGTGGTCCATTCAGGCCCCCTGCAACACCCAAACCACATAGAGTCACTGTCAAATCAGGTCAAACACACAGTTTAATTTCAATTAAGTTGGATCTTGGGTGATCCATAACCGTATTGCAACATCAGTAGAAAGCAGAAGAGGGAGAGGAAGAACAACAAGCTGGAAGAGGCTAAATATGGTTCCCACTACGTAGCAGAAACCGAACAGCGTTGACTTCCCAGCACGCCCCCTCCAGCTTTCCCTGTGCTCGTGGCGGGGGAGAGAGTTAAGAAGGCGCTGTTCGCAGTCTTAAATTTGTAGTAAATGCTAATTGAAGTCGCCAATCCACACGCTGTTCAGGCCTTTTTCCTAACCTGGCTTACATAATTGTAGAAGCTCTGGAGAGGCTCAATCCCAAGCCAAATGTGTCATTATCCATGGATTTCTGAACAACGCCCTCCTTATCCGTGACTCCCCTGTGACTATGCCAAGACCAGGCAGGCTGTGAGAGATTCCAGATCCCTCTGTGGAGCAGGAAGGGAGCGAACACAGCCAGGCGTACTGCATTTTGAGTCGGCCCTTACACCTCCTCTCCTCTCTCTCCCCGCCACCTCCATCTCTGCCTTCCCTTTCTGTACCCACCCACCACTTTTCCAAGTGAAGGTGAAGGTGAATCCATTCCTCTCTCGAAACACGCAGGGCAGACTCAATGCTACTTTGGCACCCTGGAAGACGTTTTATTTTCACATGTTCCTCTGATCATCATTTGATTATTCTTCATGTGCTTTTCTACATAATACACGTTAAGTTCCTGAAGAGAATGAAATGTGAGCCAAGAACTTGATCTGGGACCAGTGTGGTGTCTCCACAGATTAATCCTCTGCCTGTAGCACAGTATCCTATGTGGGCACCAGTTTGTGTACCGGCTGCTCCACTTCCAGTCCAGCTCCCTGCTAATGCACATGGAAAGACAGTGGAAGATGGTCCCTGCACCCATGTGGGAGACCTGGAAGAAGCTTCTGGCTCCTGGCTTTGGATCAACTCAGCTCTGGCCATTGCGATCTTTTGTGGAGTAAACCAATGTCTCTCTCTTTAACTCTGCCTCTCAAATAAAAGTAAAATAAATTTTTAAAAATGTTTTTGATCTGGCAGTGATTTTTTTTTACCATGATCCTCAATTTTATCTTCTGTAAAATGGAAGCATTTGCCCAGGATTCCTACCATCCCATAGGAATATCAACCTATTGGTGTTGTGGAATTGAAACTCTGTCATCTGAGAACAGAATAAGAATCCTGGAGAACTAAGCCTTCTCCCAGCTGCTCAGGTCTTCTCTCAGTAAGCTGTCAACTCCTTCAAGGTCCTAAACATTTCCTCCCAGCTTTTCAAGGGCACGTCCAGCAGGGCTGACAGTGGGGTCAGCCACCAGGAATAAATGAAGCTCTCAGCAGCTTGAGATGATGCAGATGCTCTCTGGATTCCGCACTGTCTGTGTGTCCCCAGCAGTGCGCCTGCCCCCTGCCTCCTCGTTGCCCCCTTGCTTGTGCTGCAGTGAGTCTAATCCCAGGACAGAGCAGCTCAGGGCCCCCCTGTGTCATCATCCCATGCTTTCCCCACTCAGCACACAGTCAATGATCAGCATTCCCTTGCCGTGGTTCCTGCTGGTTTCCTCTGATGTGTGGCTGCAGGACCAGCCACGTGCTGAGCTTCACAGCCCTCCACGCCCCTGTTGCCTACATAGCCCACCTGGAGCTGTGCCAAGAGTCTCGCTGCCCCAAGGGCTCAACATATCAACTGTCAAGCCCTCCTCGGTTATTGGGATTTTTGAAAAAAAAATCTCTCTCCTGGGGTCAGTTTGGTGGCAGAGTAAACTAGTCTTCCACCCTGTGATGCTGGCATCTCATACAGGCACCAGTTCATGTCCTGGATGCTCTACTTCCAATCTAGCTCCCTGCTCATGGCCTGGGGAAGCAGTGGAGGATGGCCCAAATCCTTGATCCCCTTGCACCCACATGGGAGACCCAGAAGAAGCTCCTGGCTTCAGATGGCCTCAGCTCCAGCCATTGAGGCCATTTGGAGAGTGAACCAACAGATGGAAGATCTTTCTTTCTGCCTTTCCTTCTCTTTCTGTAACTCTGCCTTTTCAAGGAAAAATAAATAAATCTTAGTTCCCCACCTCACTTCCAGCTCCGGCAGGAGAGCGTTCAGACTGCCTCAGGGAGCCCAGAGCCATAAAAAGTCTGATCTCATCAAGAAAGTTTGAAAACGAGAAAGCTGGAAACAGTTCTTCCTGAAGCAGGTACCCCAGCTGCTGACAGAAAGTGCAGTGCCTTGCTGCCTGTCGGCTCCCCGTGCATGCATGGCATGTTCCGCCTGAGCACTGAAGTGCAGCCCCACAGAGCTCTGTGGCTCCCCAGCTCCAAGGGAAGTGGGACAGGAGACCGAAAGGTTCCCAGTAGCAGCCACTTGCTCAATCGTGTCTTGGTACATAATTATTTTAAAACTGCTCACTCAGTCTGAAGTCCCAGCCCCTGACCCAGTTCCCCTGGCTCACTCCCAGACCTCCCCTCCTGTCTTACCCAATGTGTTCTTTTTAGTGCTTTTTTCTCAATCACTCTCTTCCCAAACAAGTGAAACTACCACTGTTGATTTGAGGGCATCCAGCCAAACTGGTTATAGCCAAGAAGTCAGGCTGGCCGGCAGGCAGCCAGGAGCTACACGTGTCAGCACCAAGTCCCCAGAGTCCTCACCAGACGTGACTCCGGGCTTATCGAGAAAGCAGGGCATAGCTACCACTCTGAAACAATGCGGACCCCAGATATGGGGGGACCAGGGCAGGACTTTGGAACTTCGGGAGAGTGGTGCTCCACACATATTCATTGATGCATGAAGCTGTCAGCAGCTGTGAGGAACAAGCTGGCGAAAGCAGTCTCCAGCACGGCCTGGCTCATGATAGATCTTCAGCCATGTCACTTCGTTTCTCATCACCGCAGCCCTGAAGGCCAGATAGAACTGTAACTTTCTAAGTTGGTCCCAGAAGACCTGACCCAGGAAAGCAGAAGTGACAGTTTCTAGTTTCCTTCCCTAGGGGATCCATCTACAGCTAAACAGACTCAGTGACACACCATGAGCTACCTGCCAGTCATGGGGATATTGTGCCTGCTTGCCAAGATGCTCTCTGGCTAATGAGATTAATGGAACAGGTATGCATGGGGGGTGGGGGGTCTTTACCTGCTGGGATGCATCCTTATTCACACAGAGAGTGGCAAAGGAGCCTCCACCAACAGCAAGAACTCACTGTTCCCAGCCCAACCTTCCTTCCAGCCAAGCTGTTTCCCAGCACTTTTCTCCTGGTACCGACATCTCCACTCTAACCAAACACAGAAGAACAAGACAATGGTCAAATGGGGGCAGGGGTACTTCCAAAAGTTCATGCAGGGGCAGGATTTAGCCTAGAGGCTGAGTTGTGACCTGGGAGGCCCCCATTCCATATGGGAATGCTGATTTCAAGTCTTGGCTCCTTTCTGATCCAGCTTCCTGCTAATGCACATGTGGAGAAGCAGCAGGAGAAGCTCCAAGTGCTGTGCTCCTGCCACTCAGGTGGAATTTCAAGTTTCTAGCTTTAGTCTGGCCCAGCCCTAGCTTTTTCGGACATTTGGGGAGTGAAACAGCCAGTTGAAGACTACACTCTTCCTATTTCACTCTGGCTTGCAGAAATAAAGAAATATATAAATTTGAATATGTTTGATCAATGAAAACACTTTTAAAAGATAACTTTATGTTGATGTAATCAAATATAACATCTATGCTTGTGAGCGGTCCTCAAAAGATTCAAATAAAGTGCATATTGTAAGAATAGAATGGTATTCCTTTTCTCACTTTCTCACACCCCTTCCCAAGAAGGGCGCCTATGAACCACACTGAATCTGTCCTGTTTGTAGGAAGATTGCATTAACTTGGAAAAGATAAGGGAAGAAATTTTTAGGAAAAAAAGTACATATTCTGAAAAAAAAAAAAAAAAGAAAGAAACAGAACACATAGATCCCAAAACTATTGGGATTAGAGTCAACTTGTCTTTGTTCTAGCTTGCCACAAACCATCTGGACCACCTTCGGATCACATCTCACCCTGGAGGGTGAGAGCTTTCTCACCTTCCTGTCCTAGCCCCGTGGTTATCTATCCTTCCGCCTGATTCAGAGTTGCCCTGTACCACGCACAGCCACGATACTCTTTCAGTACCTCCACCT
Organism: Ochotona princeps; assembly: GCF_030435755.1. Lineage (NCBI taxonomy): Eukaryota > Metazoa > Chordata > Mammalia > Lagomorpha > Ochotonidae > Ochotona > Ochotona princeps. The sequence goes on along the minus strand of NC_080846.1, from coordinate 51,317,547 downwards.
GAATCCCCAGTGCCAGGCACTACAGGGGCTCCATCAGGTGTACCCACCCCCACTCTCCCTCCCTCCTAGCTCCAGTCCCTCACCCTGCCTCATCCCTCTGTGAGGCTTCCTACGTAGGGTCAGCTTGGAGTAACCATGGAAGGAGACACAGGAGCTAGCACCGCCTAACCACCCCCCCACAGCAAAATGAGATTAAGCATGAAAGCACATTTCATCATAAAAGACCCCTTTCAAGAGGTTTCTGCTCCTTAGCCACGCTGCCCGACCTGTGGGCCTCCTTTTGGAAGGAGTGGTCACAGGCATGTGGATCTGGAGTGAAAATACAGGTGATCTCCGAAAATGCTCTGAAGGGCTTTTTAAAAAAAAATTGTTTATTTTTATTGGAAAGTCATATGTACAGAGAGGAGAAAAGACAGAGAGGAAAATCTTCCATCCGCTGATTTACCCCCCAAGCAGCTGCAACAGCTGGAGCTGAGCCAATCAGAAACCAGGAGCCAGGAGCTTGTTCCTGGTCTCCCACATAGGTGCAGGATCCCAAGGCTTTTGGTCATCCTTGACTGCTTTCTCAGGCCACAGGCAGGGAGCTGGATAGGAAGATGGCTACCAGGATTAGAATCGGTGCCCATATAGAATCCTGGTGCATGCTAGGTGAGGACTTTAGCCGCTAGGCTACTGCACCTAGGACTTATCTCTTTTCCTATCAAGGGTCCCTGAGCATTCCAAACCGCTTCTCACAGTCTTTTAGACCCTCCAAGAGCAAGTGAAAGGACTGTTAATGCAGCAGCCAGTGTCTAGTGGAGCCAGCAGTCAGGCACTTGATGGCATAGATGACATTTGATAAACCAAAGTCATGCTTCCTAGGCCATCTCACATTCGAGGAATAATATTCATCTCTGCTTAGCAGGACGTTTTAAAAAATATTTATTTATTCTTATTTGAAAGCAGATTTATATGGTGGAGTGAATCTTCCATCTGCTGGTTCAATCCCCAAATGGTCATAATAGCCAGAATTGGACCAATACAAAGCCAAGAGCCAGGAGGTTCTTTTAGTCCTTCCACGTGGGTGCAGGAGTCCAAGGCTTTGGGCCATTCTTCACTATTCTTCCAGGTGCACAAGCAGAGAGCTGAATCAGAAGTGGAGCAAACAGAACATAAACCAGCACCTGTATGGAATGCCAGCAGTGCAGGCAGAGGACCATCTGAGGAGAGAGCACCAGCATTGCACGTCCCATCGTGTGGCTGTCCGACTGCAGGGTTCTAGTGGCATGTCTCAGAGACTCGGTATTCTCTGTAAGTCCGGGTGCAGGACCACACAGCACTGCAAAGTTGTCCCCTGAGCAGATTCAGTGTCTTCAAGAAGCCACCTCCCAGGCTGCTGCTTCCCCTGTAACCCTCTCTCTTCCCCTGGGTGGGAGCACAGCCAGGGGGCCGAGGTACAGAGGGCAGGCTGGAAATGTGAGGAAAGTTTTCCCGCCTGGGATCTGGAGTCTCCAGGACATGTATGATCTCCAGGTGGCCTCCCAGGCTCCTTGGCCATTTCTGGCATTTGGGTTTACTTGTTCCAGTGCCCTCCAAGAGGACCCATGTAGACACATGGTTCCTGGGTGGTCCCTACACACTGAGTCTCACCTCTCTTTGGCCTTCTGGACCCCAGGACACTCTCTCTCTCTCTCTCTCTCTCTCTCTCTGCTTCCCCCTCTCCTTCCAAGCAGAGCACCTGGTTTACCAGCTGCTGAATGTGTCTCAATCTGCTAACAAGCCACAGGGAGGAGAATTCTGGCTCAGATGAGAGCCAGGACGTGTATTAGGATCCCAGCTGCTGGTCTCCATGACCAGCACTCCCAGGCGCCTGTAGACCCAAGATGGCCACCAGTGTGGCCAACTTCCTCCAACTTCTCCAACTTCCTCCGTTCCGCAGAGCCACTTAGCCAGAAAGAGTTGCTGAACCCCAATGGGGTACCCACTTTTCCCAATACACCCCTGTTTCTGTGCCTGCATCTCCCCTGCCCCTACTTTCTTCATCCGAGGTTGTGATGATGGCTCTGGAGTTGCAATCTCCATCAGGTATCTGTAGAAGATGGTCTCCAGGGAGTTTGCCTGGGATTGCATTTGGAGGAGGGGGAGCCTCTAACCAAGGAGAGAGAGGGAGGAAGGGTTCACTATTCTGAACTGATTTTGTTCCCTTGTGTTTCTCTCTGCCTGCCCCAGGCCCTGGCTCCAAAACTGGTTATGGTGCAAGATGCTGGTTGCCCAAGCCGCAAACTGCCTGGCATCTTTCTCCAAACCCCGCCCTGGCCATGGCTTCCCGGGAGCACCCCAGGACATGCAAGGGGAACCACTGACGCTGTGTTGGGCTGTGTTGGCCTGGGGCAAACACCTCACATCATGGAGCTGGTACTGGGTCCTTTGAAAAGATCTGGGAGGAACATGGGTTCAGGACACAGAGAAAAAAGGAAAGGATAAGGCTGAGCCTGATTGGATGGGTTGACAAGGCAGATACGTGGTAAAACAGGACACAGACCCATCAGATGGACTAGCGCCATAGCTGATCGGGCAACATGCAGGCTGGCATCCAGGAGGCTGGCTGAGTGTTGTTGAAGACAGGGAGGAAGGGAGTGTGAGAGCTGAGTAGCTAAGTGCACAGGAGGGGGACAGTTCCTTATCTGTTGTCCCCTCTGGGTGGGGGACACAGCTCAAGGCCTCCCTGTTCATCACTGTAGCCAACAGGAGCCCAGTGGCAGCCTGTCCGTGGCACCTCCCAGGGACCCGGTTCCCACCGTCTTAGGGGACAGAGGCGTGGACACAGACAGCAGGACTTGGGATGGAGCCCAGAGACAGCTTGAACAAGAAGAGCTGGCGGGAGAGGCATAATCTCGAGCCCTGGGAAGTGAGGGACAAAGCCAGAAGCAGGCTTGAAAGTGGCCACCTGTCCTGGACAGGAGTCCCTAGTCCCCAGGGAGGAGGCTGGGGCACAGAGAGCTTGGGTTCTCTTCTGGGTCAACCAGGAAGACACAGTATGGGGAACTGTTCAACACTGTGGTCTCTTCCTGTCCCCACCAGCACTCTCCTGGCCATCCATCCCAGTGTCAAAACCAGAGCCTTCCAACAGAGAGGCTTCTGGAAACTTCTCTGTCTCAAGCAAGAAAAGCTGTCATGATTCATTACCCATACAAGGTGTGGCACGTGAAGGTGGCCACGCACACAGGACTCTGTCCAGCAGGGCAGTGCTGACCAGCTACACTGCTCTTTAGCTTGCTGACCTTAGAGTTTGACCTGCCCTTTTGTGGCTTCTATGGCCACATCTCTGAAATGGGACTAACTGTACCTCACAAAATTTCTATAAAATCATAATACACCTAGCACTTGGCACAAAGCAATGACTATGCTTCCCTGTGGTCTGTCAGAGGATATCTTAAGCTCTGACGCCACGGTCTTGAGACAATATAGTCTCCTAGGCTGCCTCTTACACCTTTGCCTATGGCTCACCCCCACACACACACCCCAGCCTCTCTCTCTGCCTCCTATAGCTCCTGTCCCATCCCAGCCCTGGCCTGAGCTAGTGGCCAGCTCCTCCCTGCTCTGATCCTAGCAAGCCTCTCAGTTACAGGGTCAGTAGGAGGGGTGATTTGGGGGTTGCACCTTGCCCTCCAATCCTGGCACCATGTATGGGTTCTTCTTTTAAAAGCGGGATCCTTCTTGTGCAGACTTTGGTATGGCAGTTAAGAGGCTGCTTGGCATGCCCACAGCCCATATCCTGGTTCAAGCCCTGGCTTCCCTTCTGATTACCACTTCCTGTTCATGCAACATCTGGGAGATAGGCTCTGGAAGCTAGGCCCCTGGCACACACATGAGAGACCTAGAGTAAGTTTCCAGCTCTTGTCTTTGACCTGATCTTGCATCAGCTGTTGCAGGAACTTGGAAACTGGCTGGCTGCCTGCCTCCATATTGATTGCTTTAAAATCTTGAATCCTCCAAGACCTACAGAAACAAAGGCTGGGGCTCACCTTGCTCCTCATGAAAGCCTGTGTTGTCCTGGGTACCCTCACACTCAGGTGAAGAGTAGCAATTAAGCTTGTGCGCCAGCCCAGCTCACCCCATATGTGACATTTTGCCCTGACTGTCACCCTGGGCTAGGTAAAGATCAGCATGCCCATGTTACACACAGGCAGACAGAGCCTCTAAGAGAACCAAGAAATATGCCCAGGGTACAACGTATTCAGACTCTGCAACCCCCTTGGAGCTCAGCTTCCACCCTCTCCCCTAACCTGATTCTAGCTCCTGATGACAAGGTGGGGCCCAGTGCTCTGCCCTCCCCAGGGCTCTTCAGACCCTCTAGCATTTATGACAGTCAGTGGCTCAGAGGGTCTCAAAGACCGTACCTCCAGACCCTGCACTCTGGAAATGAAAAGATGGAGCTCGGTGGTTGATCAAGGTCACACGGCTAAAAACCAACAATGCAGGAGCCCAGCCTGCATGTGCTCCAACAAGCCACCCCAGCCCTGTGGCTTTCAACTTGATGACCAATAAGGACCTCAAGTAGACCGAAGGCAGAGACTTAGTGAATACTCAACTTAGTACTTGCTTGCCAGAAAGGATGGAAAATTGGAGCTCCAATGGCACAATCGGTTAGCGTGTGGTGCTTATACAGAAAGGATGGAAAATAGGGAGCCAACAAAAGTTGCTATTAACAGGCTTCCAGAGCTTTCGTGACAGTTCTTCCCTTGTAAGGTATCAGACTGACCCCAAGTTCCTCTTTGCATCCCAGTGCATGTCCAGGAAAGATGCTACTTGACTGGGGTTCAGGAACAAGGCCCCTTGCTTCACAGGACCTTCAGTGACCTCAGAACAGTGGCGATGCTGGTGCCAGAGAGTTGGCATGAGGCTTTGGCCACACCAACTGGCCTCACCATGGCAACCTTGTTGATCCATTATTGGGGCAAGAGAGAGGATTATGCAGGAGGTGCAAGTCACACACGGACATTCCCCTGGGAGTCAGAGGGGTTGCTCTAATTTCAAGCACCACACCCTGGCAGTTAGCACAGCGGGAATGAACACGCCCAAATGCCGATGTGTGTGTGTGTGCACGCGCACGCGCGTAAGCATGCGCATGCGCGTGCTGGGGAGGTGTGACATCAAGAGAGGATCATCCCATCCTTCCTCTGGGGACACATCATGTTCTCCTTTGCCTGCTGCATTCTTTCAGCTCCACCAGGGAACCAACTGGGCTGAGATCAGGAGACTTAAGAGTGACAACCAAAGGGACTTCCCCAGTTACTCTCTGACATTCAGGCTAAGAATGTGCAGATTGCCAGGTTGAAAAAGCTAAGCCGGGACCTGCCCCCCACACCCCTTCCCAGAGCCCATATAATTGAGGTTAATTAAGGACCTAGAGCTAAGGGAGAGGCATCTCAAACCTCATCTGCTGTCCTGAGTGGAAATCACCTTACAAGGTCGCCTTCTCAGATGAGATTTCCCTTGAACTGGAGTGGGCAACATCCTACCTCCTGCCGCTCAACACCTGTTACCCTTAACCCATCCTCTGCCACCCAAGTCCAACATTCTCTTGTCTTGATTGACAACCCTGTTCCCATGTGGCTCATCCCTCTGGAGTCATCGGGGCTTCTCGTCTTTCCAATTCAGTGAACCAGGACTTCCTGCTGGTTCGCAGTGAGATACATGCGTGGCTTAATCCTTGGGATGAAAACGCAAAGAAGATGCAGTCCTTGCTTTCCTGAGACTCATTGTCAGGCAGATGAGAGGGACTTCCAAGCAAGTATATGCACAACAACACACAGGTGCTGATGGCTCTGTGGCAGGGCAAGTCCTGACCCTGAGTATTTGCCAGTTCCTGTGATGCAAACACACAGACACCTACCAGGATTGAGTCCAAGCTACCACAGTGGACCCTCTCCCCCCTCATCTGACTAGGTACCCATGCCCCCTCAGGATGGTCACTAAGAACCTGCTCCCGGCAAGGTGAACTCACCTATTTAGGGGCTGCCCCATACCCCAGCCCTAGCCCTACTGTGGCAAACAGTGTCCTGGCAGGTAACAGGGAACCTAGGAAAGCTGACAGATGCACGTTCTGCACCCTGCAGTATGCTCTGCTGGGACAAGATGGAGGGAACCCAGCTGAGAACCCCATCTGTTTTAGGGAGGGATTTGGGACACATTTTTGAACAAACTAGGTAGAACTAATATATGTATCTCCCACCTATCTAACCATTTAGGATATCAGAAATCAGAGGACACATGATAACTATACGATATGATAGTACCAATGCTGGGGTATCAGCAGGTGATGAGGGAAGGGACCATAAGAGAATACTGTTTTATTTAGGAAGTGGTGCAAGAGGATGTCACAGGCATCTGGTCTTTAGCTGGCCGTTGAAAAACACGTGGTGATCAGCATTAAAAACATGTGTTGGGCCCAGCGTTGAGCTGTTATGGGTTAGGCCACTTCTCCCAACACCAGCATCTCCTATCTGTTTGCCAGAAATGCAGCTTCCCTTCCAGCCTCTTGTTGAAGCACCTGGAAGGCAGCAGAACATGGTGCAAGTACTTGCGCTCCCGCCACCCACGCAAGACCCTAATGGAGCCTGGTCCAGGTCAGGCTTCTTTCAATCTTTTGGGCACTGAGCCAGCAGATGGAAGCTTGCTCACATGGTCTCTCTCTCTCTCTCCACTCTCATTCTCTCTGCAACTTTTTTTTTTTTTTTGGTGGATGGCTAGCCCATGCCTTCATTAAATGTCCCATAAGGTGACTGGAAGACAAGTTTCCATCGCAGCCTGAAGATATCCTTGGCCAAAGGAGAGGCAACAGCAAGCTGGTGTCCCACCCTCACCCCACCATTACAGACCCCACCTGCCGGCAGTAGGTACACAGCAAGAAGTGAAGCAAAGGTAAACCAAGTCCAGGCTCAAGAACCGCACTCCAACATTGTTTAACTGAACAAAAAATGTTCTCCAAAATATCTATAAGGTCAGCTTACACTTCGACACTTGTTCAAATAGAGTCAACATATCCCTGAGGCCAAATCTGGGAATCTTGGGAATGGAAAGGAGAGGAAGAGAATCTGGAGGACTTGGGAAGAGAATGTCAGTGGAGGCAGCCATGCAGAGCTCATGCTTGGAACTGACCCTAGCTTCCTGAGTTCCTGAGGCTCTGCTCTATGGCACCCCTGCTTGGAGTGAGGCCGGTCTGGCAGAATATCCACAGTACAGAGGAAGGCAACATAGCATCTCCCAGGACAGGTAGCTGGAGCTCTCCAGAGCGACCCCACTGTACCATCCAAAAAAGAGGTTTCACCTTCTTCCACCCACCATTGGTGTGGTTCATCTTGAGTAAAAGTGAGCATTCCCCTCCACCTGCAGTCATGCTCTCTGAGCCTGTTAAAGCCCCCCTGCCTGTTACAGTTCTTACTCTGAACTCAAAGGAGCTTTCCTGAACTTTCAGAATGTTGGGGACTGAGCTGCTTATCCAGAGGATTCCGGTCTCCCACTGCCAGAGCCCCTGGCCCATGAATGCTGCAGCAGCTTCCTTGCATTTATACAATTGATGAACAGAACCTGGAGAAGGCCTCTCTTTGTCTATTACTCCCCTAAAGTTTCCTGAAACACCATCATCCCTTTCTCACTGTCCTCGAGTGCAGCTACCTTGCTGTGACCAGTCCGTTTCGTCGCTGAGTGTAAAGGAATATTTGTACCAGCAGAGGCCACCACACTGCCAGACAGAACAAGCAGGGCTCATTGACAGATTGGAAATGGGGCGTGGGCACTAGTTAGGGCGGGGAGCAGCCCAACGTGAACCTAGAGAGGTCACAAGTTGACTAAGACGGGTGCCATGTTTCCCACAGTGGATTGGCAGGAGTGCCACATCCCCTCCAGCAGGTAAGAGGAGGAGCGAACATGGTGACACAGAGTGGCACCCTGGGAATCCGTTTGTTCAACAAGCAGCTAAAAATCACTGGCACTTCTCATAGGCATCTTGACTCTCCTTTCTTCCCCTGGCAGCCAGTGGCAGCTCCAGGAAGCCACTCATCATAGACAGAGTTTCTGGTCTTCCATGGGGCTGTCCCCTGTTGGCCACACCCTCTTCAGAGGGTGTATGCCCCTGGCGCTCACTCCATCCCTTTTACTTGCTAAATGTTGACCATGATTCTAGAAGCTTCTCGGCTTGCAGTTCCCCTGCTCCTACCTCAAGTGTTCACCTCCCAACATCTCTCCAACCTCAAGTACTGCTTCCTCATGCCCTCCATGGATCTCTCTCTCTCTCTCTCTCTCTGGCAGAGTAGTCTCTGGGCTCCCCTATTGGTGGCCTTCCTGTTTTTAGAAGACTGTTCCTTAGGCAGCAAATCCAACAGAAAGCCAGGGAGACAGCCACCCAGCATGGGAGTCCACATATCACCCTCTCAAGTAGACACAGGGTTTTTCACAAGACTTTTCCCCAACACCCTCCGACACACCACACACAGAGCAAAACACAGTAGAAAATATATAATTCTTTTTCTCTCCCCGAATGTTCTAAGGAAGTCTCCAGCCACAAAATGCCCTAAAGAAGCCATACTGAGGTTGTTGCTGTGACATTAAGGGTTATTTAAGTCAACAACACATGTGGGCACCAGTTCAAGTCCCAACCTCCACTGTCTGCCAATGCACCTGAGAGAGCAGCAGAGAATGGACCCAGGTATTCTGACCCTTATACCCATGTGGACAACCTGAAAAAATCTCCTGACTCCTAGCTTCCACCTGACTGAGCCCCAGCCTTGCAATCATTTGGGGAGTGAACCGATGGGTGTGAGATCTCTCCCTCTCTTCCTCTGTGTAACTTTGCTTGTCAAATAAATAAAATAAATATTATTTAAAGGAGAGAAGTCATACTGTGTCAGTGCTTTTCAAAAGCCTGCAAGTTTTGTTTGTCAGCATGAGAAGAGGGTCTGTCTCTGACATCTAGATCAGACCTACATGGGGTTGGCCTTCCTGCTCATGCTGATGACCAAACACAGAACCCAGCTCCTTATTGCATGCAGACACAAAGCGTTTTTGCAGATTCCAGATCTGCTGAGTTACCAAGGAACATGTCGATTGTGCAAAGAGAAGATGGCACGCTCTTTTCATCAGGGGTTTTGACCTTTTCATGAAAGTGTATCCTTGGCAGCCAGGTTACTTAGCTGTAGACATCCACACTTTAGTGCACATTTGTAGGTGGCTGGACACATGATGATCCTACCTCTGAAAGCAAAACCATAGCTCACCCATCCTAACAAGCCCAATGTCTGATCCAGTCACTGATACTCAGTGCTGGTGGTGGAGCTGTGTTTGTACCAGAACGGAACCCATGCTTTTCCTTTCTTGGCTTTTTAATACAGCTGCATTGGGGTACTTGACCTTCCATGGTCCAGTTCTCTGTTGCATGCTGATTCACACAGGCTTCTCCACTTCACCCCAATGATCCTGGTGTCTACTTCACATCTGACCTGACCAAGGAAACCCCAGTCCAACAAGATGAACAGGAATGGCCCTGACACAGAGGTGAGACTCAACCAACTTGTAACCTGAGACATGATTTGGAAAATATGAGCCAGAATACGAGAATACATCACTGAGTATCCAACCATGCTCTCCTGACAATGGTGCTGCACCTGTTGGCCCTAGAGGTCAGTCCTTCTACAACGGGGGAGAGAGAAAACCACCTCCCTCCAGGTCAGCTAACTGCCATTGCTTTAAACACACTAGTACCCAGCTGCCTTCTGTCACCTGTGTCCTTCATTGTCTGTGACAGCAATACACAGAGCACATCGAGCTTTTGTCCTCCTGATGTCCTACAAGCAAATGTCTTCATCCTCATCTTACCTGTTAGACAACAACTTAAGGCTTTTCCAAGGACCTGCACATCCCATAAGCTGTGGACCATTGTTCACTGCCTGCCGTTTCACTAACACAGCCAAATGGAACCAGATTCTCTGAGTCCATCTTTCTGTTCTTTTCTAGTCCACCACAACACTTTGCAAGTGTTCACATCAGTCCAGGTGGGAGTAGATCAGTGAAAAGGTTTTGTCTGGCTGGAACCCATGGCTGGAGTCACCTGAAAGTGGTAGCAATGGAGGGCCCCAAACTGTCCAGAGAGGGAGGCCAGTTGGAAGTCCAAGCAAGAAAGTACTACGGGCCAAGGTGATCAGTAACAGCCAGTACTAGGGACAGTTGGGTGCAGAGCTAATGCTCCCTAGGGAAGGACCCCAAGACAAAGGTGTCCTATCTGGGTGTACCCACAAGGAGGGGTTGAGTAAGGAGTTAGTTCAAGACAGAGGTTCATTTCCTGGGTTTGGTTAACTTCGCAAGGTTTTGAGGCAATGACCTAAACAGCTTTCTCAGTAGTTGGGAAAGTTCAAGGACCCGGCCCAGTTTCAACCTGCAGGAACAAAGGTGTAATTGATCATAGAGCTTTGTGGTACCCTGTATTCTCCAACTGCATGCAGAAAAAAAATGGAGTAGGAGGTTCTGGGGCCCTAATCAAGGGGGAGAGGACAGAGTGCACCCAGGGGTGCTTACACAAGACTCTTGTCTGATAATCCTGCTTGATCCTTAAGCCAACAAGCCTTTTCCTCACTAGAAGCCAAGAATATTGATCCTCAGAGAAGCTTCCAATAGAGAACATGCTGAAGTCTACCTCTTCCTTTGTCTTCTTCATTTCCTGTCTTTACATTTATAATTACAAAATTTTGTTTGAGGAAACGGTGCTGTGGCATATTGGATAAATCTGCCACCTGTGGCACTGGTATCTCATATAGACACTGATTTGAGTCCTGGCTGCTCTACTTTTGATGCAATTTTTTGCTTATGACCTGGGAAAGCAACAGAGGATGGCCCAAGCCCTTGGATGCCGGCACTTACATGCTGCCGGTAGAAGCTGCTGATTCCTGGTTTCAGACAGGCCCAGCTCTGGCTGTTGTATCCACTTGCGGAGTGAACCAGAGGATGGAAGTGTAACTCTCTCTTTTAAATAAACAAATCCTTTTTTTAAAAGATGCCTTTGAAAGTCAAAGGGAGACTTTCAGAACTCTCATCCATTGGTTCATTCCTCAAATGCTCCCAAACAGCTGGAGTTTGGCCAAAGATAATTCCTGAACTCAATCCCAACTCTCACATGAGTGTCAGGGATCCAACCACTCAAACCCTCATCACTTGCTGCCTATCAGGGTGTGGACTGAATTATCAACAAGCTGGAATTGGTAGAAAATTGGAACTCCAGTGCCGACATTCGCTATGGGATGTGTCATCCCAACAGATGGTCAATGGCCTGCCCCACCTACTCTTTCGCACAGACACATACTGAGCCGACTGCAACACAGAATGACAACAGCCCGATGATCATGATCCTCACCATCACTTTTGAAGAGGTGTTTACTGAATGCCTACTGTGTGCTCAGCCTTGCTCCCTACTGTGTGACACACAGGAATCCCCATGAAGAAAGCATCGCTGTGATGTTATTGTGCCATTTGGAAGATGTGAAAACTGAGGTGCGTGGGGTATGCATTAGGTTCAGCCATTGAGCAGCACTTGGCACTCCTGCACCCCACATTGGCAGGCTGGGTTCAAGGCTTGGCTCTATTCACGATCCAGCTTCCTGCTGTGGAAGATGGGAGGCAACAGGTGATGGCTCAAGGACTTGGGGTCCTGCCACCCTTGGTGGAGAACTGGAGTGAGCTCCAGGAGCTGATTGCTGCAGGTATTTAGGGAATGAACCAATGGATAAAAGATTCTCTCTCGCTTGCACCTGCTCCCTCCTTCTCTCTAGTTCTCTCAATGCTTTTGAATGTGAAGAACTCTAAGGACTGTAATTTGCATGTTATCACATCACTAGGAAAACAGCGAAGGTACAATTCGGGTCCAAGCACAGCAGAGTCCACGCATCCATGCATCCACGCATCTGACCCTCCGCTGCCATCCTGTGTGCCACTTGACAGGTCTTAGAATCAGCGTTGCTCTTGATGGTGGCCTACAGACAGAGGCAAGTGGCATATCCTATCGTCTGCTCCGTCCCTTGGGTCTTACACTGCCCAAGCCTGGCTCTGCCTTCCAGCTGCTGTAGTAGCTGCTGATCCCATGTAACCTGAGTCCCTCCTCATCACCAGCTCATCCACAGTGGCTTTTGACTTTGCCATGCAATACTTTCCCTGCTTCTCGCCTTCCTGCTCACTGCTCTGGTGAGCACAGCCTTGTCCAAAGAATACAGTCTACCACCCGTATTTCTCCCTTCCTCCTGGGACCTGCCCCTTGTCTACCCACTTCGGCTCCACCCTTACTCAGTGTGTCCTGAGCAGCCTCCAGTCTCGCTTTTGCCTTCTTGTACCCCAAATCTCCCATATGCCACGTGGCTCAGGCATCCGCGTTCACTCCCACCCAGTACCTACCCCGGTTAGAAGCACCAGCCACCGACAAAGCAGACAGACTCAGGGTGTAATTTCAAATGCAGTTTATTGCAACGATACGGGGGACGGGGGCGGGGGCGGGCTTGGGGACCTCTCCGCAGAACGCAAACAATTCGCTAGCACCTGATGAAGGGAACCAAAGTAGCGCCGAGGTAGCTGAAGAAGCCAGGAAGCCACGGGGCTCAGGCCGTGCTAAGCAGCCTGGTGCTGGACTTCGCAGTTGCTGAACGCAGGCTCGAGCTGAGAACGAAGTGGGGTGGGCAGGTGCTGCAGCTGGGCCCTGAGACTACCACGGATGGGGGAACCACGTGGGGAAGCGTGCGGGGATTCAGTGAGCTGCGGGGACAGCACGAGAGGCTGGAGCGAGACAAACTCCTTCCTCCAATCAGGCTGGAGCAATCGGCCTGGGTTCCGCCCAGCGAGAGACTGGGGTGGTGGCGGAGAGGGACAGCGGAGAGGGTTGCTGCCCCGGGTTCCTTAGGAGTAACTGGCAGACACGAACTTCACGCTGGAGCTGCCTCCGGAGGTCTTGGTCCCCCCAGAGCTGGACCCCCGGCCTCCAGATGAGCCGAAGCTGCCCCCAGAGCTCCCTCCTCCAGAAACCCGGCCGCCTGAGCTGCCGCCACCGCCTCCAGAGCCGCCTCTGCGGCCTCCACTGCTGCCCCCGGAGCCGGAGCCGTAGCCACCACCGCTGCCGCCTCTGGAGCCGTAGCTGCCACCGCCGCCGCCGGAGCCATAGCCGCCGCCGGAGCCATAGCCGCCACCTCCAGAACTGTAGCTGCCTCCTCCCCGGCTGCTACTTCCGCTGATGCTGGTGTGGCTGGTGCTCACAGCTGCCAAAGAGAGCGGCAGGTGTCTTCAATCCTGCCCCCTCCCCAATACCCGCGCGCAAGCGCACACACACACACACACACCCCAGCACGCGGCGCCCCCCCCCCCCCCGCCCTTCCCCAGGCAACTGCAGTACTTACATACGCTCACGTTGGGCGCGCATTCGCCAGACATCCTGCAAAAGAAGAAAGCAAATCCCGCTGACACCCTGCCTCCACAGAGCTCCCTCTTCTCCCATGCCCTTATGAGCTGTGGGGCGTCCCATGTGCAAACTCCTCCAGTACTCCCCCCACCCCCCGCCACCTCCAGCGTCAGCAGGCGTCCCAGGAGAGAGGAGGGGTCACCATATCGACATTGGCTTTGGGCCAAGTGACACCTGAGCCAGCCTAGGTGAAGTTTCAATTGCTCTATTGCAAATCCCAAACAAGGAAAAATAAATAAATAAATATGAGGAACTTGAATCTCTACCTCATCCTGCTCCAGTTCCTTCCATGCCCCACCCCCAGGACAGGAAGCAACAGAGGGTTGCGTCTCCTGCCATAGCATGCAGAGAAGGAAGCCCCTAAGAGGCAGTCACACTGCCCCAGCCCCTTTCTGCACCTGCTCTCCTCGCCCTCCAGGAGGGTCCTATAGGTGGCGATCTCCATGTCCAGGGCCAGCTTGGTGTTCATGAGGTCCTGGTAGTCACGCAGTAGGCGTGCCAAGTCTTCCTTAGCCTGCTGCAGGGCGTCCTCCAGCTCATTGAGCTTTTTCTGGGCATCCTTGAGGGCATTCTCCCCTCGCTGTTCAGCGTCGGCGATGGACTGTTGCAGGCTGGCGATCTGAGCCAGGAGAATCCAGTACATTGAGCCCTCATGTTTCACCCAGTTCACCTCCTCAGCCCGGTGAGGCTGACCACACACCAGCCCACACACACTCAACCCCCTGTGGACTCCATTAGAGGACCTTGGGGACACTGCGACAGTCCCTTGTGGCTCTTAACCCAGGTTCCTCCAAGTCTGACTCAGGATATCCCAGTAGCTATAGGAAGGAATGCAATCTTGGGCATGTATGGCAAGGTGCAACCGGGAAAGCCCCCTGCCTGCCATTGCCTGAACCTCACCCCACCTGGACACAGAGGGACCCTAGAAGGGAGGAGGCATGGACAGGCACCTGCTTCTTGACGCTGTCGATTTCAGATCGGAGTCTCTGAATCATGCGATTCAGCTCAGCTATCTCCATCTTGGAGTTTTTCACGCTGTCGCCGTGTCTACCAGCCGTCACCTGTAGCTCTTCGTACTAGAGATGGTACATCGTGGCAGTCAGAGGTGGGCACAGCACAGGCACACCAAATATAAAGAGGCATCTCAAAGTAACAGGATACAACACCCCAGGGAAGCTGGCTGGGCACTCAGTCCAGCTCACCTTGGTCTGGTACAGTGCCTCGGCCTCAGTCTTGCTTCTCTGGGCAATGTCCTCATACTGGGCCTTGACCTCGGCGATGATGCTGCCCAGGTCCAGCGAGCGGTTGTTGTCCATGGACAGCACCACATTGGTTTCACTAATGTGGGTCTGCATCTGGGACAGCTCCTGCAAGCGCATGACAGGTGAGCATGTCTCACAGGGCTAGAGCAAGACCCGGCTTAGAGGGAGGCGCATCCATTTAGATTAAAAAGAAAAAGGAAATCAGGGAAAATGGAAAGGATTACCATTTGGTAGAGAGTCGTGAGGAACTCAATCTCCTGCTGTAAGTTGTCAACTTTGGCCTGGAGGTCTACCTTGGCCAGGTAAGCAGCATCCACATCCTAGAGGGGGACCAAGGACATCGGGCAGTTGCCTCTGGCTGGCCATAGGCCAGGTGGAATGTATGATCCCCTCTATACCTTCCCACCCCAAGGAGAGTTCCGCTCCTCTGGCCTGCCCATTGAGAACCCACCTCTTCCCTGTGGAGGGTGCCAAGGCAATGAAGAAGCCCGGTACCCCAAGAGGGAGTGCAGGTCTGTGAGGCTGTCCTCAGCAATCCCACCTCCCCCCAGCCTGGCTCTCCACATCAGGGCCTCTTTTCATTCCATCTCTGTACACATCCCTTCCTTCCTTCCTTATCCCAGAGGTGAGCCCCAGCCTGCAGAATCCACTCACCTTTTTGAGGGTCACAAACTCATTCTCTGCGCTCGTGCGCTTGTTGATCTCATCCTCATACCTGCAGAAAAGCAGACACGGGTAAGAGATGCCTCGAGTCCAGCATTCTAGTCTGAAGGCCACATGGCCTGGCCTGACCTGGTCTCCTTGGGAAAGTATGGCATAGCTCAGGCACCCCTCAACTTCTGAGCCACAAAACCTTCGAAACTATTTCCAACTCTAAGAACATGAAGAGCTCTGAACATGGCTCCTGGATTTGCCTCTAGCCTAAGAAAAGACACAGGTGCACCCTTCTTTGTAGGCTCTGCTCCTTGCTTTCCAGAAATCTCTAAAAGCATGAGTCAGGACAGGAAGTGACAGGAGGGGAAAACAGGGAGGGAGAAAAGGGAGGAATCCCTATACCCACAAGACTGTCGTGGAAAATAAGTTTTAAAAATGGAAATAAGAGGGGGAAGGGAGTGGGCATTATTGGTCATTCTGTTATGTCCTCATAAAATAGATAGTTTGGGATTTTAAAAAAAAAACTAACTCTGCACACCCCCAAATTCTGGATTTGATCACATGTAACCCCGTATTGTCAAGGAAGCGCGGTTTGCTCCCCCTCCCCAATCACCACTAGGCTCCCTTACTTATTCCGATAATCTTCCACTAGGTCCTGCATGTTCTTCATCTCAGAGTCCATCCGAGACTGGTCGCTCTTCAGCTGGTCCACCCTGTTTCGGAGGCTGCTGATGTATGCTTCAAATAGGGGTTCCAAGTTCTGGGATCTGGTGGTGGTATCCACCTGCTGTAGCAGCTCCCACTTTGTTTGCAGCACCTGGTTCTGCTGCTCCAGGAAGCGCACCTAAGAACACGAGACCCCCTCATTCTTGCTGCAGAAATCTAGCCCCATGGCCACTGGACACCAAAGACCACCTTGCAGCCAGGCCACACCTCACCAACGGCCAAGCACATTATTGCAACTATGCTTTGAAATACACATATAGATAGTGAAGAGATGTGCTCCCAATTGGGGGCACAGGGTGTAGGGTACCATCAATATTGGTTTGCATTCCCTCACATGATTTGAAAATATGTGGGGGAAATCCAAAACTTAGATTGGAAATTTGTTGTGGAGAAATCTGGGTTGAGATTGTTAAAGATCTCGTTTTTTAAAAAATGAGATGATTTTGTGTTTTCCCAGAGCTTGGAAATATTCATCTAAGGAAAAAAAAACATGTATAAACTGTAGCCAATGCTAACATGAAGGGCTCCCTTCTGCAAACCCGCAGCATCTGACCCTGCCTCACTGCATCTTGTCTACCACCAAACCCCAGGTCACATTTCACGGGCGATCGTTCCAGGATTCTCCATAGGGAGATCTTTCCAGGATTGTCATGGACTCTCTACAAAGTTCAGAGAGCTCCAGTTCTTTGAGCTTCATTCAGCAACCATGATTCACAATGCAACTCAAGCAGGGACTGAAACGGACTTGAAGGTCAATGGTCCATGCTGACAGACCAGAGAAACCCGGGTTCAGGCCAGGGTGGTCGCTGGCACCACTCCCAAATGCATTTCTGAGTCAGCTCCTGGAAAGCCAGGAGCTGTTACTCATGCAGACACTGAGAACCTGAGCTCGAAGCCACACCTGCTGTGGCTGCCCGGGATGCCAAGAGGCCAGGTGATATTCACTCACCTTGTCGATGAAGGAGGCAAATTGGTTGTTGAGGGTCTTGATTTGCTCCCTCTCACGAGACTTGACTTTTTGGATTTCGGGGTCAATCTCCACATTGAGGGGTTGCAGGAGGCTCTGGTTGATGGTGACTTCCTGGATGCCACCAGGGGGGCAGACGGGCCCAAAGCCACCCCCATAACCACCACCCCCAAAACCACCCCCGCCAAAACCACCACCCCCAAAACCACCTCCACTGCCAAAACCGCCACCACCAAAACCACCACCGCTACCAAAACTGCCACCAAAGCCGCCGCCACCAAAGCCACCGCCACCAAAGCGTCCACCTCCTCTGGCCACACTCATGGAGATGCTTTTACTGCCCCCGAGGCTGACCAGGCTGCGACTCCCGAAGCCACCACTGCCACCCCCGCTGCTACAGAACCCTCCCGTGAATCTTCCACCTCCTCCACCGCCGCCGCCACTGCGGCGCACAGAGCTGCTGGTGGAGGTGGTCCTGCGCTGGCAGCTGAGGACCCCAGCCGAGCCGGAGCTGAAGCCCCCTTTGCTGCGGTACCCAGACCTGCAACTGAACTGCCGGTTCATGGTGCCTGAGAGAGGAGCAGAAGCAAAGCAGACAGAGAACAAGAAGGAGCTCAAGCCCTCCTCTAAGCCCCAAGTGCTGAGGCTCGCCCTTATATAGCGGAGGGCGGCTGGGCTTGGTCCCTCACAGTCAGCACCAACGCGATGCCCGTGCAGGGTTTGGCTCGCCTGCAGCCATACAAGATCTTTACGAGCCTCAGCAATACGATAAACACTACACACCTAGCTCCAGGAGGGGCGCTCAGAATTGCTGTGGCTGCAAGATTGGTAATCGTCTTATCAGAAAGAGATCTCTCCCAAAGCGCTGGTGACTCGTGGAAGGCAGGACCCCACCGTCTGCCACCCCGGCAGAGGATTTCACCACACAAGGATATGTAAATGTTCCTTTCGCCTTGCCCTTTTCAAGCTCCTCAACACGCTCTTTCACGCGGGTAGCAGGTGCAATTCTCCATGCCTTGGATTTCACGTCTCAGGTAAGAGATGACTCCAGGCCAGTTTCTGAGATTTGCCCTCCAAACCCAGAGTTCCCTGAGCTCTAACTTCCAACATAGAGCTGAGAGTTTTTAACAACTGGAAAGTGAAAAGATGTGGCTGCCAATGAAAGTATCAGTGTATGTTGCTGGTATGTACCAGGGACACGGCGCACAGCACCCCAGCAGCAGGAGCAGGTGCCCATGGGCAAAATTGTAACACATGGAGAAGTGAGCTGAGCAGACAGGAGGACATGCAGGTCAGCTGCTAGCTGACATACTGGACTCTAGAGGGAGGCTAGTGTTGGAGTTCTAGAAAGCTCGATCAGAGAGCTCCCATGGTCACTGGAGGCCATGGGAACAATGATACTAGCTCATCTGAGTCAGAGATGGACCGTGGACCTGGCAATGGTCTGCAGAGTTGACCAAGAACCTTGAGCTGCAGACTCATTCTATTTGAGAGAAGGGGAAACTGAGGCCCAGAGCATGAGCAACCTGCCTGAGGCTGCAGAGACAGAAGAGTGGCAGGACTGGGGTTGGATGAGAGCCCTCGCTACACCTTGCCCTGTCCTCCCCCACATGGCGTGAGACACCACGGTCCTCCTGCCTGCCATGTGTAACACCAGGCAGCATGGGAAGCCGAAAGTGCCAAGGCCAGGAGGTTTATCTCCATCCTTGGAGTTGGTGGCTCCTGGCATGTGCTACTGCTAGGGAAGTGTCTCCCACTCATGCAGAGAGGGAAAACTGGAGATGCAGAGTTCAGAGAGGAATGCTTACATCTAGCCACACATATGCCCAGCCAGGACATCTTCAGCTGGTCTTCCTGGAGAGTAGCACTCAATCAGTATTAACGGAGGTAGTGGCATAGCATGGAGATCTGGAAAGACCCAAACTTCACACATGTGCACATACACTCTCACACACACACACACACACATGCCTGACATGTATACAGAAGCCTGACACGCTCTGTGTGCAAAGCCACAAAGGGCCAGAAAGGTGGGGACAAGCCAACTCCCAGTGTAGCCACTTCACTAAGCAGCTCAGCATGGGAGACCAGACACTTGCCCCAAAAGTCTCTGGTGCAGATGGGACATCTGCACTGAAAGGGGGTTAATGAAGAGCGTTTGGGCCCATTGTCTGAATCTGCAGCAAGATGCTATGCCAACACTCCCACCAAGTCTCATCCCTCCTCCCCTCCCACTATGTTAGCCTTCCATCCTCTTCTCAGAGGTGTCCCTACCTCCCCACTGCCCATCTTCCTCCTGTGTGTGTGTGTGTGTGTGTGTGTGTCCTGGCACCACCATCCCCAGACTACTGAACCAATCATCTCTTTAGGGAATGAGTAAGCTGGGACTTGGGAACAATGGGGCCTGGGATGGTCTTGGCGTGGTGATGGCTGTTGCCTCATTCCCTTCTGACAGGCAATCAAAATTCTTTCAGTTCAGCACACTCCCTGTGAGACATTCAGTTGCAAACAATCAATTCCTTCTAGCATTTTGGAGGGGCGTGCATATGTGTTTGAGTGTGTGCATGTGTCCGTGCTGTCCAAACCAGGTGTCACAGAGAAAAAACAGAGACGGATGGTCAGCACAGGTCCCAGAGGCATGACAAGGTGCAGGAAGCAGCCGCAATAGGCACCTGCACAGCTCACCTCCCCCCTCGCCCCCAACACACACGCACCAGAACTTGAGAACCAAGCAGCCGAGCCACTTTCACCTACTTCCCACAAACCGAAAGCTGGAGCTCAGAGAGATCTAGCGACGGGCCTCCTCTGTGCCCTCCAGCAAGGAAAAATGCACACACAGGGCTAAAGCCACCCTGATCTTTCGTGTTTTCAATTCAAGTACACAAGGGAAACCCAGAACATCCCCCTCCCCACCCCATCTACAGGGACTAAGCCCCCCTCCCTCTAACATGTCTGGCAGAAGCAGAAGAGCAGGGGCCTGGAGAAGCGAGACAGCTTTGCCGAGCCCCACAACCCATCCCTGGGAACCCTCCGATTCCGGAATCAAACTCCGCTTCTCTCAGTGCAAGTTCCCTTCGGGGCAATCCAACAGGCTTGGAATGGCAATGGGACTGGCTGACCAAGTTCCACCCATGGATGTTGTGGGATGGCCCCAGCAGTGTTGTGGTGCAAATATGGGCAGGAGGGGCCACTGGTAGGCTGCCCTTGTCTGACCTTCAAACCTCTCCCTCACTGCACACCTTCCCCTGCACACCTCCACCCTAGCCTCACCCCCACGCCCTGCCCTTGTCCGCTCTGCCCCTCTCCATCTCTCCTCTCTCCTCTCTTCTCCAAAAGGCCTTCCAGCTGCCTCCCCCACTCGCTAAAAACATCTGCCCTGCAGGTCAAGCTCAGGGCATGTGAGGTCTCCTCTGAATATGTTCTCAGTCCATCCGACCTTGGGAGCAATTGCTTCCATCTCTGGTTGGTGATTAGAAAGGCCCAGCTCATACCTCTTCCAGGGGCCTTCCTTGACAATCACCACCCAGCTGTCCTATTGATGTATTTTCCTAAGCTCAGTTGCCACTAGATTCAAGTGCATATGGATGGGTTCAAATGGCTCGTGTGTGTGTGTGTGTGTAATGCATAGTTGAATGCCTCCCCAGTTACTTTATGTAAGCCAAGATCTTCTCAGCGGAAAGAAAAGCTAAGCACCCCCTCCATGTCTTTAGGAGTTTGTCCAGTTTTCCACAGGGTCCCAAGTCCCCCATGGGGTATCCCCAGAAGTACTAGAGAGCCAGAACACCTGCCACTCTCACACACATATACACATGCCAGAGCTAATCATGGAAAGAAGGCTGCCACAGGTGAGCCACAAGGCATGGGCAGGGGCAGGTGTGGCGATGTTCTGAGAGATTTTTGAGGGATGGGACTGTGAAAAGAATCAAAGGAAGACATGCAATGACAAGTCACCCAGCCCTGGGGGACTCTCCCGAGACGTGGGAGAAGGAAATTCCAGGAGAGTGGGGGAGATTGAAGCCCGGGAGGAGTGGAGGAGGAGGAGAGAGGCTGCTGTGGAGAGGCAGGCGGGGCAAGGTGTCGAAAGCCCACAGCCCCGCGGAGGAGGCGACAGAGAAGCTTCTCACGGAAGGCACAGGTGCAGGGTGTGGGGCGGCGCCTATTTAAGACACTCAGCTAAAGACAAGACCCCCAGGAGTCCCTTAGTAGCCATGCTGCGAAGAGCAGAGGCTGCGAGTGTGAGGAAGCTATAGATCAAGGCAGGTGGCAGACAGGCTTGCCCTGTACCAGGAGTCCCCAGGCCTGGGGACCATTCCTGCCTCTGTATATGTCTGGCTGTGAGACCTTAGGCAGATTACTGACCCTCTCTGGGCAGGTCCCTTCCTCTGTACAATAGGGGTGGGGGCTGAGTTTATCACTGATAAAGAGGGAGCTGTCCTCCTGACTTTGGTGAGACCAAGAGATTGTAAACTGATCAGGGTACAACTTGGATCAAGCCCGTGGTTTTCTGGGCACAAGGCCAAGTTCAGCAAAGGAAGTTCAAGGTGAAGAGAGAAAAGAGGCAGGTGTAGTGGGGGCTGGAAGGAACTGGTGCTTGGTTTCATTGCTCCCTCCAGCAACAGGGACCAACACCACTCACTGTGAACAGGGACCAGCCCTGAGGACTCACACACGGAGGGGGGTACCTGTGGAAACCAAGAGTGCCCTGAGTTCTCCAGGAGGGTCTTTAGACCCACAGGTTGGGTCCCATGGGCACATCAAACGAGCTGAAGGCATGCAGCTTCCTAGCCCCATTGGCAGGCCACTCCCCACCAGGGCAGCAAGTCCAACAGTATTCTGGGAGTCACCCTGAGCTCACTCAGCTTGTTAATATGAAGCAGCATCCTGGGCCAGAGGGCTGGGTAACTGAGGAGGTGACAGACTCTTTCCTGGACTGGAAAGTTGTCTAGCCCAGAAACACATGCCTCTTCCAAGGTCAAAGTTAGAAGGTACCCAGCCAATGGGTGCTCCTCCTATTCTCCGCAGCCTGAGATTGGAATCTCGGCTGATGAGAAACTGATGGAATTAAATTTAGATTTCTTGTAGCGCCCCGCCCTGCCACAGTCTCTCCAGGGAGAGGAGCAGATGGCAAGCCTACCATGGGACTTTCCAGCTCCTCTTGAATATTATCTACCTTGTGGCAGGTGTGGCAGGGCCAGGATGTGAGCTCCAGGGACCCTGAAAGGACCAGATAACCCCCTCCCCATAGAGTTTCCCCAGCTCCCTCCCAGGGACAGCAAGGACAGACAGGATCATGTGTGGACAGCCATTTGCTGGTGGTTTTAAGAGTTGCTTGTCAATTGTATTGGGATGAGTGGGGGGCAAGAGGCCCTAACTCCCAGAGGGGCCTCCCAGCATCTCTACTAGGCTCACTAGCTACACAGAGAAGTGTCTCCCCAGTGGCTTGGAGCACCAGGCCCCATGGCTTGGGTCTCCAGAGTCATCTGTCCTTATCAGAGCATCAAGCTGGGACTTCCCATGTACACTTCATGAGATCTACACCCAACTCACTCCTCTCCTCTCTGGCATTCAGTTCTCAGTGCCCTTGTCCTGTAGCATCCTGGTGCCTTCCTAGGATTCAGGCCATGGTGCCCTCCTTTCAGCACTATCCCAAGAAGTCCTACGTGCTAGAGATAGTCAAAACTTCCAAAGAGATAAGACAAGGCCAGAGACTGTTTTCTGGGCAATCTCAATTTCCACCTTGGAGAGTGACGAGAAAGAGTACTTTGGCCCAGAACCCAGCTGGCCTGCTTAGAAGCACAACCCATGTGTGTCTGGTCCCAAGAGCACCAGGCGTCATGCTGCACAAGACAGCTGGTGGTGCCAGAACACTGGGCTACAGTGTAGGAGCCCCAGGCTTCTGCACAATGTTCTCCTTCCTGGCTTTTGTCTTTGCCATTTTACACAGAGAACAGCATCCCCTGTAGGTCTCAGCCTCGGCCATCTGAATTCTCAGAGTAGCGTAAAACATGATGTCTACCCACCCTTCACTCCTTCCTCTCTGCCTCCTGCCAAGGGCTCAGCCAAACTCTGCTTAAAAGCTGGTACACCTCCCCAGGAATCCTCTCCCATGACAAGATCACTGCAAAGGGGCAGCTCATCTGGGATCCTCTCTGCTGTAGTTCCCACTTGTGCATCTGGCCTGTTGGCCAGGGTCTACCCCAACCATCCCTCTCATCTCCCCTTGGTGGTAGCTTCCCCACCTTCCCACCTCCTGCCAGGATTCCCAGTTGTCATCTCAGTCACTCTCCTCTGACCAGGCTCCTTAGGTACCCCAGCCCTGAGTGCTCCAGACCCCCAGAGAGACCTGGGTTTCACAGGAGCCTAAACAAGCTGCCTCCCTCGCTCTCCTCTCTTGCAGGTTCCCAGGACCAATTCCAACAGCCGCCGCACCCCACTGACTCACACCTTCTCACTTCATTGTACCTGTGTCCTTGCTACCAGCCTGCCCTTGCCTTTCCTGCCTCCTCCCAATGCCCTTGACTGTCACCTTCCCACGTAGCATGTGGCATCTCTCTTCCCAAGCCCTTTTGTCCACCTTTCCTCTCTTTGGGTCCACTGCTGGGCCAGGGATGACAGAGGCACACCTCTAGCCAAAAGCATAAATAATAGCCATGTGGGCTATGCTTGCATGAGTCCCACATCCAAATTCCACCGTGTTCCTGCTCCCCCATCCCCACCTCTGGGAAATGAGAAAACAGGTCACACTTTTTCTGTGAACCCAGAAACACACGTACAATGGGTGATGGCTCACCACTGCCCATTCTTGCATTTCTGTACCTTTGCTTCACTCGAGACATCAACTACATATGCAGTTGTTCACAAGGCCCACCTGACAGTGAGCTGTGGCCCCTGGGCGCCTCTGCTCAGTTTCTGGGGCCCACCTGCTCCTCCTCACTTACTCATTTCCTCTCATCTCTCTGAGTCCCTAAGCAGACCCTCTCCCTGTCTCAAGGGCCTTCCTTGACCCCAGCACCCACCTGCACCCACTCCCTTTCCTTCCCCTGTCCTATGTTCCAGCTCCACACTGGTTCCAGGGGTATGCTGGCACCAAACTTCCCTTCCGTGCCTCTGGTCCCAGCTCTAGTTCTAGTGGGTGGATGGATGGGTGGGTCTGCCTGTGTCTTCAGAATACATCTTGCCTCCTCCCTCGGGGTAGGCACCCACAGAAGGACACCCTGGGATTCTTCCTCCTTCTGAACCCCTGCTTCCCTGTTAAAGACTAGCCACTTTTAAGATTAACCCATGAGATCCCTCATGTCAAGGCATTGTGTGTGCAATAAAAATCCTTCACCTCCCAAACACAGATAATGACAGAGACCTGCTGAGGCTAAAGAAGTGACACGTTGTGGCCAAGCAGCCATTTGAGATCACAGGAAGCTTTTATTGTAGAAAGACCAGAAAATGCCAAGCCCTTCAGAATAAAGCTTTCGACCAGGAAGCAAGCTCTCCCTACGGGACCCAGATGGAGCCCATCAGACATCCCAAGAAAATTGTGGATTGGAGAGTGGAGGGGCTGCATTGGAACCCAGTCACCACCGGCAGTGACTCCGGGTTTCAGAGCAAAGCCACAGTCCTTCTCTTAAGGCCCGGCAGCTGGGTGACACTTCCTGCCCACTCCAGCCCAGCTCACGTATCTTACACAAAACCCAAAACCAGGTGGCAGTTCTCCTCAGGGTGCTCAAACCATGAGAACAGGAAGAAGCTAGAAGGACTGGAGGGGCCTGGGAAAGGGTGTTCAACCACCTTGCCAAACAGGTAGCCTCCAGACCAGCTCAGGATGGGAGCCATCCCAAGCCAGATCCCAGCCTCGAGCCTTGGACCCCAGGGTCCAAAAACCTGCAGGTGCACACAGCAGGCGGGGCCTAGGAAAGTCAGGCTTCCTAGAAGAGAACTGTCAGGAGTGGCCAGGACAGATCCAGGGCTTGCTGCTTGTCCAGCAACCTCTGTGCCCACTCCTAAGTGCTACCTCCCTTTGAACAAGGACTGGAATCCCATGCTCTCTGACACACTCCCACTTTGGGCTGCTAACCCACGGATCACTGTTTCTTTGAGACAGAGATTCCATATTGGGACACACCTGACTCATGGCAAAGCCGTACTCCTCCCCTTTGCTCAGAGGATCCCCTGACCCAGCCAGCTGGCTTTGTGATCAAAGGGATTATTGGTGAGCCTCTTGGGAGTGGTTCACGGTTCACGGAACACGGGCCTGGTTTGAAGATAACAGCTCTGGGTTATCCACCTTTTTCTCCAGGGAGACAACAGGCTCCAGGCACCCCAGTTTGGGTGAGCAGTTATCTGCCTGCAATTTGGAAGGCCAGCCCGAGCCCCTATGAAAGAGCTGCTGTGTAACAGGGGGCTTACCTGCCCTGCTTCCACACTTCAAATGCAATGCAAAGCTGCCCAGAGCCATCCAGAAAAGCTAGGTGAGGAGGGATCAGAAAGGCACCTGGGAAGGGGTCTGCGGCCGGGAGCAGCGGCCCCTAGCCCACCACCCTCCTGTGTGAGGTGCTGGTGGAGGTCTGAATGATCTGCGTGCGCGAGGAGCCACCGCTGCCACCGCCGCTGCTGAACTTGCTGCTGCTCCGGCTGCTTGCTCCGTAGCTTCCTCCACTGCCCCCTCGGGAGCCTCCGTAACTTCTCCCGCTGCCACCACCGCCGCCTCCACCACCACTGTAACCTCCGGATCCTCTGCCACTGCCGCTGTAGCCTCCTCCACTGCTGTAGCCTCCGCCTCCACCGCTGTAACCTCCACCACTAGCGCCCACGGTCACATGGCTGCTCTGCACCGCTAGAGGCAAGAGAGAAAAAGGGTGGGAGGGAGACTCAGAAGGGCTGAACGGGAGGGTACCCAACTGCACCCAGTCCCGCACCTACAGCCTGCCCCTTCCCCTGGATCGCTGGCAGCGCCTGGCTTGCAAAACATCAGATGCCTTCGATACTCAAAGGGTTCCTTGCCAAAGTTCCTTTTTAAGTGGCCTAGGTGTCAGCGCTCCCTTAAGTGACACATTTTCCTCGTTCATAGAACACAGATTCTACAGAATTCTAGCCACTGCTGTTAGGAGGCCCAGAATTCAGGAAAGCAGGCCCAAACTCTTAACTGCTAATGTCAATGAACTCTTCTGGGCTATGTGGAGGAGATGCGCATTTGCTCAGGCATTTGTGACACAGGACCGGAAGTTACAATGTCACATGTCTGTTTCCAGTTGGCCACCAGGCAGCCAGCCCCCTGCACAACCCTTTCATGCCCAGCACCACCTGGTTTCAGTCCCTGAATTCTGCTACTCACCAATGCTCACTTGGCTCTGCAGCTCTCCGGACATCCTGTAAAACCAAGGCATGTGTGTCAGCCAGACCCAAGCAGCTGGGAGATGTGGCGAAAAGAGTTTCCCCACCCCACCCCAGCCGTAACCCTAAGCTTGGGCAGAAGTGTGGACCTGAGGGTGGGGGAGCCACTAGCATTTCCAGGAAGGCTTGAGCATTGGGGAGTCTCCGCCCGGCTGCAATGGCTTGGGTTGTGGTGTGGTGTGGGGACCTTCTGCTTAGAATTATGCGAGTGCCTGCCCATGTACACACCCTCTGCTTCTAGCTCAAGTACACCTGCTGTCTGGGCTTCCAATATTCCCAGAAACACTGGGATTGTCTTGTCTCTAGAGTCAGTCCAGCTGGTCTCTGGGTGTCTGACAGCTCTGCTTCTCATCCACCTACCCCCCCAGGGATTACAGGTACCACTGCCACACCCACCTGCTCTCCTCGCCTTCCAGCAGCTTGCGGTAGGTGGCGATCTCCACATCCAGGGACAGCTTGACCCCCAGCATGGCCTGGTAGTCTCGCATCAGCCGGGCCAGCTCTTCCCTGGACTGCTGCAGGGCATCATCCAGGTCCTGCAGTTTCTGCTTTGCGTCCTGGAGGGCACGCTCCCCTCGCTCCTCCGCGTCCGCGATGGCCGAGTGCATCTGCTCTATCTGCTTCCCGGAGATGGGGTGGGGGGTGAGGAGGGTTGGGGAAAACAGTTGCAAGAGCATGTAGGTGAGGGGTAGGTTCAGGGAGCCCCATCTGGCTAGGACATGGTGGGAGGTGGCCACAGCACGCAGTCAGCCCACCCCCTAGGGCAGCGGTCCCACCTGCTTCTTGACATTGCTGATCTCAGCCTGCAGCCGCTGGATGGTGCGGTTAAGCTCAGAAATCTCCATCTTGGTGTTCTTCAGGTCATCTCCGTGTCTTCCCGCTGTGATCTGGAGCTCCTGGTACTAAAGATTGGGATGGCACCTGCATCAGTACCTGCTGCCCGCCACCTGCTACCCTCCAAGTGGAAGTGAATCTGGGCAGCCCACCTGGAGGTGACATCCCCCTCTCATCCACAGCCACAGCTACCCCAAACCAGCCCCATCTGTGCAGCAAACACAGGCACAGACACCCCAAAGCAAGCCTCTCTCCTTGCTGCCTATCTGTCTCTGGGCAGGCTCACACCCTGGCCAGACTGACCAGATTCCTGGCACCCTTTCTACCTCCTCTGTCACACATCTAAGCCTTCATACTGGGACCTCTTCACTTTCCCATCGTCCTTCCAAGCCTCTCCCAGGATGATCACCTAGCAGCAAGAACTTCATTTCTCAGAGGCCCTCCGCACACTCCACATTCACTTGCTATTTCTTGCCTAGCTCCCAGTCCATGTCTGCACCAGCCCATCAGCGTAAGGTCACACACCGTCGTGAAGGGGAGGGAAGGGGACAGGAGAAACTGCCTTCTGAGGTTTGCAGAGATGCTCAGCTCCTCTGCATCCCAGAGAAAATCACCTGCAAACTGGCTGAGACTGGAGCTGGCCAGGTGATCCACAAGGCATAGCAGTAGATGCCAGCTGTTGGAAACTTAGTGCCTGGGCTGTCAATCTTTGCCTCTTCAGTTACAGAATCTTAACCCTCTGAAAAGCCTGGATTTATGTATGTTAAAGAAGCAACCAAAGATTTATCTACTGTCTCCTTAGTGAGAGTCTAATCTTATAATGGAATCCTAGGTTATCAAAAATAATAATAATGCAGAGGAGTCAACAAGCCGAGGGTTGGGATGCCTACAATCTGTATCAAAGTGCTTGGGTTCAAGTTCTGGCTCCATTCCTGGTACCAGCTTCCTGCTAATGCATATCCTGAAAGGCAGCAGGTGATGGCTCCAGCAGTTACATCCTTGCCACCCATGTGAGAGATCTTCATCGGGCTCCCTACTTCCAATTCAGCCTGGTCCAACCTTGGCCATTACTAACACTTAAGGCATAAACCGGTGGATAGATTTCTCTGCCTCTGCCTAGCAAATAGTTCATAAAAGTTGCACAAAATTTAGTGTCACAAAAAGGCAATCAACACAAGGGAAAAAGAAAAACACAAAAATATGTTTTATGGGAAAAACATCTAGTGGCCAAAATGGTAGGTTTATAGACCACACCTGAGTTGAATGAAGTTCTTAGGCCACCTGCTAGCTCACAAGACTTGTGCGACTCAGATCGTCTCACACTGCAATATCTATAACCTTTGCCTCATGGGATTGTTGCAAGGATCAAACAGGCAATCCTCCACACAAAGCACTTCCTGTGGGGCCTGGCATGCCTGAGCTAGCAAGAAGTGCCATCTACAAAGAGCTGGCAGAGAATGCACTGACAGTGGAAACAAGATGGGATGAGCTTTACCATCATCTTTCTACTTTCTACAACAGGGTCTGGCTTGAGGAAGATGAGAAAGACAATATAGGTCCTGAAAGCAGTCTTTGCTTTGGCATGTGGGGGCCAGAGGCAGTGCCCACCTTGGTCTGGTACAGCGCCTCGGCCTCATCCTTGCTCTTCTGCGCGATCAACTCGTACTGCATCCGCACAGCATCAATGATGCTATCCAGGTCCAGCGAGCGGTTGTTGTCCATGGACAGGATGACATTGGTGTCGCTGATGTCAGTCTGCATCTGCGACAGCTCCTGGGGGACACATGGATCAGGGGATGACTCCTTCCCTGTGCTTCCTGGGGCCTCCGTTTCCCTCTACTGAACCCTGAGTGCCCATTAGAGGCAACCAGAAGCCAGAGGGTAGCCAGGAGAACGGTTGCAAGAAACAAGAGGTCACACAGCAGAGAGTTCTAATTGCCCCTGCCAGAAGATGACCTGGCTCAAACTTAGCCCCTAGCTGGGAACCTGACACTGCCTCCCCGCCAGGCTCTTCCACACCTCCCACCATGCTGACTGCAGTTTGACATCATCAGGAGCCAAAAGTACTCCCACCTCTTGAAGCCACCTGATTCCCCAATGGGATAGAAAGGATATCCCCTCAGATTTACTCTTGTTCCCAAATTCTGCCGCTGACTCACTGGGTGACTGGGCACAGGGACTACTGCTGGCCAGGTTGGACCTGGGCAACAGGAGGAGTCCATGTAACTTTCAGTCTGCCATCTATCTGTGCTCCCTGTAACAATACACGGGGGGGGGGGGTGGTCTTGCAGTGCAGCAAGTTAAGCTGCCACCTGCAGAGTCAATATCCCTTTAAACATGCTGGAGTTGCCAGTCCCAGCTGCTCCACTTCCGATTCAGTTCCCTGTTAGTGTCCCCGTAAAAACAGTGGACAACAGCCCAAATACTTAGACCCTTGCCAACTCCATGGGAGACCCAGATGGTGTTCAAGGCTCCAGGCTTCAGCCTGACCCAACCCTGGGACCCTTGTGGCCTTTTGGAGAGTGACCCAGCAGATGCAAGATCTCTCTGCTTCTCCTTGCCTCTGTAACTCTGCCTTGCAAATAAATAAAGAAATCTTAAAAACAACAACAAAATCCACATAGATACCTCCTACAGAATTCTCCAGAATTCTCTAGAACCCTGTTGACTCCCAGAATTCAAGAGGATTTCTGTTCCTCCATGGTCTGACACTAACCTCCCTTCTCAATTAGGTCTGAAGCCAACTCCACTGTCTCCCACCTTAGTACTCTCCCCTCTTCCTGATGGCCCCCATCCAGGACCCCAAGGACTGGGGGTTCAGAGGATGGCTGGGGAGAGCAGAACTGAGTCCCTAAGTGGACAGTGCTAGGTCCAGTCCCCTCCTCTTCCTTCAGCCCATGTTGAGATCACACAAGATGGAGGGATTGCTCATATGAGGTAAACTCACCGTTTCAAACAAATATTTCAGGAAGCTGGTCTCCCCTAGCAGGGCGTCCACCTTGGACTGCAGGTCCACTTTGCCCATGTAAGCAGCATCCACATCCTGTACACCAGGCAAGGAAGATCAGTGTGGCCCCCCACTGCCCTGGCATTGCCTGCTCCCAGCTCACCGGGAGCCCATGTGACAGCAATGTCTGAAAATGCCACCCCTAGCTCCCACAGCAGACCCACCAGCACCAGCTCTCCTGGCCTTAAAAGCAGGTGTGACATTAGCCTGCACACTTGACTTACTCACACATAGCAGCCCAGGTCCCCAGGCCAGGAGTACCTGGCACCCAGAAGCCACCTACTCTTTTAATTCCACTGTTAGAACCCTGGAGAGTGGGGTCAGTGTAGGCTCCCACAGCCAGTGTAAGGCCCCCGCCTTTGGACAGCACACATACACACACAAGCTGGCCCGAAGGACATGCCACACAGCCAGTGCCACCCACCCCACCACAGACTCCCACAGCCCCTCAGGACCATTCCCCCTCACCTTCTTCAGAACCACAAAATCATTCTCGGAGTTGGTCCTCTTGTTGATTTCATCCTCGTATCTGGCAAAGAGGCAAGAAACACAGATAGGCTGGAGAGATGGATGGGGAAGGGGACTCCCAGGGGTCACTCCTTGAAGCACGAAGCTGGGCCCCACCCACAGGAAGTGTTGTCCTGGACATGCAACTGGCTCTCTCCAGCCACGTCGGGTAATGGTTCCTGCTGAGCAACAGGAGCTGGCTCCTGGCTCTCCGGGCCAACGGCGGTGACCATGTCCCAAGGACATGGTACAGACAGAGCCAGTGGCTAGCCCTGAGAATGTCCCTGTTGATTTTGAGATTTCACCTTTGCACATGTGGCCAGTCCCACCTGTTTCTTTCTCCATTGGGAACGTAAGTGAACTACTGCTGTTACTAAATGGTTCTTAGCAGGAAAATATTCCACCTGCAATTCCTGCCAGAGCATCTTCTCTGGGATGTCCACTTCTCCCCTGTGAACTGACACACTCAGCTCTCCATGGACACTGCTCAGGGGTGTTCAGCAGAGCACCCTGAACCACAGCCTGGAACGGAGAGGGCGCCAGAGGCAGCCCAACTGCCTGCACAGCCTCTGCCAGCCCTCGCCTGCTCAGCTGTCACAGCTCTGTGAGCCCTGAGTATGTGCAGGCATGGTACTAACAACTTCGCGAAATTGCAGCTACACCAAGCAGCTTTCAAAGTGCACCCCTCCACCTTGCCAGCATTCCCATCTCCTCCTCAAAACTCGTTAGAACCGAAGATATTCTGACCCCACCCCAGCCAGACCCATTACATCGTGAACTCCGGAAGTAGGGACTCAGTGGGTATGCACAGGAGTTGTAGAACCACATCCCCAATCCGATTAGGAAGGGCCTCACTCCTTCCTCATCGCTAATGTGCAAAACTAAAGACTCAGGGAGATGAACCTGTAGGCATTTGGCCAATGGCCAAGCCCACAATGGGTCTCTGGCTACCCTGGCTCCAGTGTGTGCAAAGTGCAACTCGGCACAGCTGACAGTCATCCCCGGGGTGCAGGGCAAGCCCCGCTCCTCACCCTCCAAACACTGAAACAGGAAGCCCAGGGCCCCGCCCCTTCACAGTCGCCATTTCCCACTGGGCGCCTCACTTCTTCTTGAAGTCCTCCACGACATCTTCCATGTTCTTGGCCTCCGTGTTCTGGCGCATGCGCTCGGCATTGAGCGAGTCCACCTGCCTCCGCAGCTCACTGATGTACGTCTCCAGGATGGGCTCCAGGTTGTTGGTCCGGGTGGTGGTGTTCACCTGCTGCAGCAGCTCCCATTTCGTCTGCAGCACCTGATTCTGCTGCTCCAAGAAGCGCACCTGCATGGATGGAGGCCGGTCAGTTCCAGGGAGGGAGCCATTGGTTAGAGCAGCTCTCCCATGGTGAACCCGACATATCCCAGCCTCTGGAGCTGGGCTAGTCCAAAGCCAGGAGCCAAGAGTTTCTTTCGGGTCTCCCAAATGGGTGCAAAGGCCCAAGCACTTGGATCATCATCTACTGACTTCCCTGGCAGGGAGCTGGATGAGAAGCGGCACAGCCAGGAATGGGACCAGTTTTCATGATGGCAGTGCAGGCAGCAGCTTAACTCACTATACCACCACAGTGCCACTCCCTTTGGCTTGGAATATTCCAGTCACTTCCAGAGCAAACATGAGTGCCCCCACCCACCCACCCACCCTCCCACACAGCCACCAGCCCATGTGGTTTCCAAAAGAAAAATTCTGAGATATCTTTGTCATCAGACAGATCTCATTTCTTCAAATGTGCAGGGATGCGTATTTGGGACAGCAGTTCAGACTTCACTTGTAACACCTAACTCCCATATCAGACTGCCTGGGTTCAAGCCCCTACTCTACTTCTCTCCCATCTTCCTGCGCATAGCAGGTGATAGAGCAAGTGCTGGAGTCCCCACCACACACACAGTAGGCCTGGATTAAGCTCTGGCCTGATTCCAGTCATTGTGGGTAATTGGAGAGTGAATTAACAGATCTCTCTGCCTCCCAAATACATAAAATAATGAACATAAAATAGATCAATGTGTAATACATTCAAATGGCCCAAAGCAAAGAT
Source organism: Ochotona princeps (assembly GCF_030435755.1). Taxonomy (NCBI): domain Eukaryota; kingdom Metazoa; phylum Chordata; class Mammalia; order Lagomorpha; family Ochotonidae; genus Ochotona; species Ochotona princeps. The sequence continues at coordinate 51,284,675 of NC_080846.1, read as the reverse complement.
CTGGGTTTCTCCAGATGTTTGAGAACCATTGAATGACTGTGGTTTGCACCATGATGCCACGGTGTGGCTGCCCATGCATACCTAGTGTGGTCACTGAGACCTTTACCTGAGAATGACAGACTCTCCCCTCCCCCCGCCCAGCCCCTTACCCACAGATGCGTGCTGGAGTCAACACTATCCTTCCTGCCCTTTGCTCAGACATGCAAATAGGCACACATGCACACAATGTGTGCGCCCACACACCCAGCCCTTGCACTCTGACACCACACATCCCCCTGAAGACACCACCTTGCAGAGCAGCCCAAAGAGGCTGTGCCGCCACCCCCACTCTTTCTGGTATGCAGCCACACAAAACTCTGCTGCTTCCCACGGCTTTATCAGAGCGAAAAGTTAAGCAAGCAGCTCTCTCACAGGCCTGCCAGTACAGCTGGGGACGCCCTGCGGGAGATGCCTGCTGCTGCCTGCTAGCTCTGGGTGCCACTCCCAGGGAGGGCCAAGTTGGTGCTCCAGGCTGGTGGTGGTGGTGCAGGGGCAGCAAACAAGAAACCTGGATGAGGCTAACCCCCTCCACTGGGGGCTGCAGGACCTCCACCTGCAGACTTTCAAGAGAAGACCCCTGTGGCTCTCACCTTGCCACCCACACAGCAAAGACTGGGGCTGCCTTGGGCAGGAAAAGTAGAAGGGATGTGCCAGGCAGTTTGCCTGTGGTCTAACCACTAGGAAAACCATTGAACCCCACTGTATCTTTGTTCCAGTTCTCCCAAAGACACTCCTCAGATGTGTCCACCAGCCAAGCTCAAAGAGCACAGGTGGAATTTAGCATCCTGCAGAGCTTAACTTCTCATTGCAGGGGGTGGGGCATGGGAGGGAGGGTCAAGCACATTCCACTCCCACCGCCCTCCTGCTCAGCCCTCTCCCACCACAGCCCACCTCCAGGTGCACCCCAGCTACCAGACCTCCCCAACCCTTTGCCTGATGAACCCCTGTTCCCATTCAGACCTTTGCTCATCTGGCACCTTCACCTGTCACCCCAGGGAGGGAAGCCTCTCTCAAGGCTGACAGTGTTGGGAGTATTTGACTGTGTCTTTCCTGAAGCAGGCCCATACACCTGCTGTGGCTTCCAAGGGATGAACAGAGACCAGCACAGAGAAGACGACAGATCTCATGGATTCACTAGAAACATAGTGTTTGGGATGGCCTGGACATGTATGCGGGCTGCCCAGCACCCTGACCCAGGTGACTGAAGGCCAATAGAGCAAAACCAGGCCAGAATTCTAGTGGGAAGAACTTAAGTGTGATGCTGAAGTTTGCATTCACTGCCTACTTTATCGAGCATTTATTACGTGCCAGGTGGTATGGTGGGTACTAGGAATCAGTAAAAGACTAAACCACTGCTTGAATGAGGGTGGGGCAACTGAGATGGAGTGAAGGAGGTGATGGAGACGGCTTGGCCTCTCTGTGGGGACACAGCTCCACACCGAGGAAAAGGCAAGTGCAAGGACTCGGATGCTGCAGACTGGCAGGTGTTGGTGCCCCAGGAGCCAATTTCCAACCCTCCCTGCACTCGCTGAGTCTTGCATGTCAAGAGCTGTTCCACCAGGAAGGATGAGGCCGCCCTGGTCTCAACAGGGACAACAAGAGCCTTCCAAGGACCAGCTTACAACCTTTGGAGAACTACATTGGAGAGGCAATGTGACATGTTTTGAAGCTGAGCTCTGGCTGCACAGGGTTAAAGAAGAAGGAAGGGGAAAAAGTCACAGCAAATGAAGCCTCCTCCCCTCCCTGCAAGGAAGCCACAGTCATCATCTCAGGCTTTTGCTTGGAGAAGCACGGGGAGCCAAGGTCTCCTGTACCTTGATTTCTATCCCCAGCCCAGGCCACACAACCAGCAGGCAGGTGCCCAGCTGTTACAGGAAGCAGGAACCAGCCAGAGCCTTGGAGGATAACTCAATAGTAGCCTGCAGCTGTTGGCCAACCCCTCTCCTCCCTGCTCCCCAGGCCCTAAATCCGGGCCTTGTACTCCCAGTGGCATTCCCTGCATCTCCACCTCACTGCTCCAAGCCGGCCTGTGTCCAAGGTGTGGCGATCCAGCTAATCATCCATCCATGGCAGGAAGAAGCACCTGGCCCTGTGAAATCTTTGGGGGGGGGGCCCTTTCCCTGCCTCCACACACCTGCCTCCCTGTCTCTCGCCCCATCCTATCCCTTACATTTAGCCGGGTCTCAGGGGCAAGCCTTGCAGCTGGGTGGCAGCCTCCAGCCTGCTCACCTGCCAGACAGACCACAGGTCCGACCCTGGCTTTGATCATGAGCTCACACTTGAGGACTGAGGAAAAGTCATTGAATGCTCTGGGACACTCCCTCTGTACCCCTAAAGGCAGTCCACTTTCAGGGGAGCCTCCAGAGGCCACTGTGCCTCCACCATTAGACCAAGAAGAGGTTGAGGGGAGCCCTTCCTATGGCTAGTCCACAGCTCCTGTCTGAGAACTTGGACTTGAACCAGACTCAGTCAGGGAGCCAGAGACAGGGGCTTCCACGTCTCCTTTTGTCCCCTTCTTGACCCTACAAGAGCTGAAAGAAGGAACACAGACAGATTCTAACTCCTACAGTACTGAGATCTTCCCTGCTGCTATCCCTCCATCCTGACTCTGCCAGGCTAGTCCTGTCTGCTTTTCCACCCTGCCCCCCATGCCTGGCTCCAGCCCCACACCTCTCCTCTTCCCTGCCCTGCAACTTTCTCCAGGAATCATCAACCCTTTCAAATTCCATGAAGATGTCCCCATGCCCTGCCTCCTGATGGTCTTGCCTAGATAGCCCCTGTCCCCGGAGAGCCGTTCGACTTGTCCTCCATCCTCTGGACTCCGGTCAGTCCTTGAGGATGTCCTCCCAGAACCCAGCCAGAAGAGCTCAGGCTGCTTCCCAAACCTGCCTTGAGGGCTCCATGGCCTAGTGGGTACCACTCTTATCAACACACTTCCCATGCACTGGCAGCTCTTTCTCCCTCTGTAGAAGACACGATCCTTGAGGGCAGAGCCTGTGACTGCATCACCCCCTAGTGCACCTGGCATGGTGTGTGGCTTACAGTAGGTGCCTGGTAGACATTTGCAGGTTGGATGGGTGGAGAGAGGGATGAGTGGGAATGGAGTGGAACGGACACATGTGTGTCAATGGCTATCTGGATGGATGATGGAAAGAGGGTGAACTGATGGGGCATGAAGCGACTGTACCATGTGTCTTCACATCTTCTGGAAGATGGATGATCCATAGAAGGCAGACAGAACTTGAGGAGTGGTCGATGCTCCCTGAGGCTCCAAGACACACACACACACAGCTGGAGGTTACCATCAGCAAGCACCACGTGGTGGGAGGCAACAGAGTGCTCACCTGCTCGGTTGTTTGCTCAGAGACCCAGGGCTCTCCTCTACCTGCACCTAAGAGACTCACCTTGTCAATGAAGGAGGCAAACTTATTGTTGAGGACCATAATCTGCTCCCGCTCCTTGGTCTTCACCCGCTGGATCTCGGGGTCCACCTCCAGATGCAGGGGTTCCAGGAGGCTCGAGTTGATAGTCACCTCTTGGATACCCCCAGGAGGACAAACAGGCCCAAAGCCCCCAAATCCCAAATTTCCAGCACCCCCAAAACCACCTCCTCCATAGCTGCTACCCCCAAAGCCCAAGCCTGTAAAACGGCCAGATAGGAATCGCAAGCCCCCTCCAGAGCCCCCGCCTCCCCAACCCTGACGGAACCCACTGGCGTTCCTGCCTGCTACACTCAAGGAGATGCTTTTACTGCCCCCCAGATTGTAGAGACTCCTTGAGCCAAACCCCCCTCCATGGCTCCAATAGCCACTGCCACCACCACCACACCTCCCTAGGCCTTGGCACACAGACCCCACGACCCGACTCCCACCACCAGAGCCTGCAGAAGACCTAGAGCTGTAGACCCGCCGGCTCCTTGAGCTGAATGCAGACTGAGAACTGAACTGGCGGCTCATGGTTGCTAGAGCAACCAGAGGCACGGCCAATAGCAAGGGCCTGGAGAGCAGGTGGCTGAGAGCAGAGAGGGAAGGAGCTGGGACTCCTTTGAAGGGAAGCTGGCTCTGTCCCTAGATATATACACACACACCTGGCATGAGCCCAGCTCCTAAAGATTCCTGGGAGGGGAGCAGTGGTGTTGCGTCTGATTGCCAGCTACACATGTTTAGAGCTTCACACCTATGTGTTGCCAAAAATGTCACTGCAGAGAAACTTCCCCGACTCGATCAGTTATCTCCCATCTCTTGCCATGGTGAGATGGGCATGCAATCATCTCGCAGAAAGCTCCTAGACAGGGTCGCCTCGAAATTCTGAGTCAATTGCTCACTAGGAAACTCCACTGTTGAGTTGTTTGTTTTGGGGACGTGTCTGGGAGATTTGGGGCAAAGCTCTGGTGTGTCCTGTGACCTCAGGACCACAGCGGGCCGGTGTGAGGGGGAGGGCGGGGAGGGCAGGTGAAGACTCCCCTTGGCACAGTTCCACCGGCTGGGCTGAGTTATTTCTACCGTTTCCATGAAGCTTTGTCGACTGAGCACCTGGCACACTTAAGACAGTCTTTCAGACCAAGAAGCAGATGATCCCGAGCCATCCCTTGTTCTGTTTGCCATCTGCAACTCAGCACAAACAACACCTCCTGTGAAGCCGCATAAGATCAATTAGCTTTAACAGGAGGTTAAACAGCAAAATGTACAAAGCAAGTTCTCGTTTCTTTTCTGTTGAAATTTAGCAAAGGTCGGGCCCGGCGGCATGGCCTAGCGGCTAAAGTCCTTGCCTTGAACACGCCGGGATCCCATATGGGCACCGGTTCTAGTCCTGGCAGCTCCACTTCCCATCCAGCTCCCTGCTTGTGGCCTGGGAAAGCAGTCCAGGATGGCCCAAGGCTTTGGGACCCTGCACCCGCGTGGGAGACCTGGAAGAGGTTCCAGGTTCCGGTTCCTGGCTTCGGATTGGCACAGCACCAGCCATTGCTCTCACTTGGGGAGTGAATCATCGGACAGAAGGTCTTTCTCTCTGTCTCTCCTCCTCTCTGTATATCTGACTTTGTAATAAAAATAAATAAAGCTTAAAAAAAAAGAAAAAGAAATTTAGCAAAGGTCAAATGATCCTCCCACTAAAAAATAACGATTAGATAACAGTAAACAATGACACTCCAATTCTGCTCTTCCACAGTCAGTAGTCAAGCGTTCTTGAACTTGAGCTTTGAGATGCCCTGTCCCAGGCATAGTTCTAGGGGGTATCCCTCGCCAATGTCTGCCTACAAAAATGTGCTTGCCCTCTGGAATTGGATAGCTGGTGGCTCTCATGCAACATGCAATCATAATGATTTTTTTTTTTTTACAAAGAGAAAACTTGGGGAAAAACTAAATGTCTAGCACCGGATAAAGGGCAAAGAATGGCTTGCTTACTCTGACACTATTTGAAGTGGAAAATGCTTATGATGCAATGGTTAATACAGGGAGCAAAAGACACAATGGGGTCAGTGCTGTGAGTGTATGAAAATTAAGAATGCAGTTATGCGAGCTTTAAAAGAGATACAGGAAGCAAGGCGGTACAGTGGGTTAAGTTGCTACCTGCAACACTGGCATCCCATCTGGGAGCAGGAGTTTGAGTCCAGGCTGCTCTGCTTCTTATCCAGTTCCCTGTTAATGCACCTGGCAAGGCAGCAGAGATAGTCCAAGTACCTGGGCCCCTGCCACCCACATAGGGTACCCAGGTGGAGCTCTGGATCCCTGGCTTCCACCTGACCCAGCCGGAGCCTTTGCAGCCATTTGGAGCATAAATCAGAAGATGGAAGATTCTCTCTCTCTCTTTCTCCTTCTTTGTCTCTTTCTCTCTCCCCCCTTTTGATCACTCTATCTTTTAAACAAAGAAAATACTTTTTTCTAACAGTGACACAGAAAATGAATGAAGGAATGTGGGAAGTTCTTTTCCGGGTATTCTAAATGTGCCAAGTGTTCATGCTATGAATATACGTTGGTCCTGAATTTCCAAGAGAGATGAGAAAGCCCAGGAGTCAGGACTAACGAGCAAGGTGTCGAGAGCAATAATGTTCGGGGGGCGCCCTGGGGCTGGAAGGCGGAAGGCGCAGCTGCACACCTGCAAGCCTTCTCCTCACTGGCTTCTGCTTCCTGGACCGGTAGCTGGTGCATGGACCATCCCCAGAGGATGCTGGGGAGAGCAGAGGGTAGGTCTACCTAAACTGTAGAAACTTAAGAACCCATTTCAGCTCCCAGCCCCATTTCTGGCTGGCTCTGTGACTTGGGCCCAACAGCCCAAGCCCAGGTTTCAACTGCCTCACAAGTCAGTTTCTCCATAGGATATGTCCCAAAGGCATGAAGTGCTGTCACTAAGCAAACACACTAAGCCGATAGGATGCCCACTGTCCCACTGTGCGCAGGAGTTTCCTGCCACTTATACTGGAACCCTCTTGGACTGGTCACCTGCCTGTGGGCACTTTCTGTCTGCATAGCCCTGTTCCCAAATCCAGTACTTTTGGTGTGGAGGGGAGGTGTTCTTGGGAGGAGAGGAGAGCCAGGGCTTGGTCCCCTAGACACAGAATTAGCAGAAGGAAAGGGCAGCTGATCTGGGAACGCAGTGGTTGACATGAGAAAAGTCACCTGAAGCCAAGGATTTTCGGTCAGGCAAAGGTGAAAAAGAGGCAGAGAGAACAAGCTGGGGAGACAAGGCAGGGTCCCGTGGAAGCAAACAGGCCCCCCTGTTGCAGAGAAGGGACAATGAGGCCTGACAGGAAGAGGCAGAAAAATCCTGGAGTCTTCCTTCCAACTTAGCTTTGCATCTGACTTTCTCCTTTTCTAGCCTCCTGACTTGGCCACTCAACTCCTTGAACTTTCATTTCCTGGTCTTTGAAATCAACTACCTTCCCAGGTTGACAGAAATGCGCAGTTGAGCTTAAATGCAAAAGGGGCACCTAGTTGGTCCCATGGAGTCAGGCAGGTGGGGCTCCTTCTCTAACTTTGCACAGCCCACTTCTCCCTCACCCACTGCACCTGCCATTCCAACCCTAGGTGTGACCAAGCAGCATAATCAACCTATCCACCCCAGCCACTAAAATAAAGAAATAAAAGTCCTTTGATGTTGAGATTAAACTCCACAGGGCAGGCCAAAGTCAGGGACCAGGAATTCAATCTGGACCTCCCATGTGGGTTGCAGAGACCCAAGGTCCTGCGTCATTGCCTGCTCCCTCCCAGGATACACGTTAGCAGGAAGCTGGAGTCAGCAGCAGGGCAGGGATTGAAATGCAGGGTCTCTGATATGGGATGAGCACAGCCCAGGCAGCAGCTTAGCTCCTGCGCCAAATGCCTGCCCCAGGAGGCCTGTGGATCCCTGGCTGTGACCAGCTGCCAGCACCCTCTCTCGCCTGAATGATCCTGAGAGCTGATGTCACTCCCTGCAAGCTCTACGTGGGGAAGAGGGACACCCAGCAGACCCTGGTATTGCGAGTCCTTTAATGGAGGGGCACAGCTATTCTCTGCAGCCTTGAAACCAGAGAACAAAAATGACTTAACGTGAGGCAAGGGAAGAGTTTAATTATCCCAAGGGAGATATTCAACCTGAGGTCTCCATTAGAGGGTGGGTAATGTTCCTTGGGGAAACTACCATCCCTAAAGGGAACCCAGCAATGGCTGAACAACCCTTTGGCACCATGTAGGGAGCTACAAGTCACTGGTGTAGAGATGAGTGGACTGACTTAATCTGGGCAGGTGGTTTGGATTCGGAGCATTTTGGTTAAAGTCCCAGGTGGTTCCTTCCGACAGACAGACAAGTTTGGGAAACCACTGAGCAGGAAGAAAGAGAAAGACAAGTGGCCACTGGAGATTGCATCCATTCTGAGGACAAGATGCTAATACAGATGCCTTAGTTGTAATAATCCTTTGTAGAATGCCAAGTCCTCATTACAGATGGTCTCATTATAGCTAAGCATCAGAGTGGGCATTTAGCCTGGCAGTTAAGATGCCTGAGTGCCCTAGATCAGAGTGCCTGAGTTCAACACCTGACTCCAGCTCCCTGCTAATGCGGGTTCTGGGAGGCAACAGGTGATGGCTCAGGTCTTTGGGTTCCTGCCACCCACATGGGAGACCTGGAATGAGTTCCTGGTTCCTGGCTGTTGTGGGCATTAATAGAGTAAATCAGTGGACAGAAGCTTGCTCTTGTACACACACACTCTCTCTCTCACCAGCGCCTCTCCAAGATATGAGTAAATAAACAAATAATTGTTTAAAACCTAAATACCAGCAGAGAAGTAAGACATCTCCTTGCTCTTTTGGCTTTGCTGATGGGGAAATGAGACTGGGGAGGTGAGAAACCGAAGTTGTAGAACGGAGGCTTGGACCAGGCATCAGCCCCTCTGGGACCCACACACATGGCAAAAAGATGAAGTGCCCCTTCTTCCTCTTTCCATCTCTTTGTACTTGTCCCCAGTGGGGACAAGTAGGAGAAAGTGGTTTGAAAGGTACCAGCTTGTTCCACCTGTCTCCCAGGAACTGAAACCCAGGGTTGCCAAGAGGGTGAGGCCCAGAGGCATTATCAGCTTCCCAGATCACAGACCCAGAAAGCTGGAGGCCGCACACAAGAGCAGCAGCTGGTGTGACTGGCAAAGGCAGCCCCCACAGATGCACTCCCCGCCTCACCCTGTAGCTCCCAGGACCTGGGACAGATATCACAGAGGTGTGCCAGGGGTGGGGGCCAGAGAAAGCGAGGGAGCAAGGAAACTCTCTCACCAGCACTTGCCCAGATAGAATGGGAGCCATTGTCCTGGACTAGGTGTGGGGGACCTTCACCCTCTGTTACCATCCTCCTCGTTTACAACCCACCATCAGCAGGCGTGAAGCAGTGATGTAAGAGGGCCCAAGAACAGTCACCTCCTGGACAGAGTAAATGGCCTTTGCTCCCCTCCCTGCAGCAGAGTTCAGAAGGTGCAGTGGAGATCATCAGGCCAAAGAGAAGGACTTGGTCAAAGTTACGGAAAAAGTTGATGGTGAGGAGAGAAACTTGAACTTGAAAGACTCCTTCCTAACACACAGAAGAACAGGGAAACCAGTGAGAAACTTCCAGGTCGTTTCTTTGCTACAGGACAACATCGGCCACGCTGCCGATCTCGAGCAGGCCATCAGGCACACAGGGACAGCCCCGATCAAGGTTTCTGCTGAGTTCAGAGTGTCTGGGGCCTCGAGTGCCTCCCTAAACAGCTCCCCAAATCAGCATTGATGAGAATTAATCCCAGCACCTGCCTGGAAATGAAGGATCAGGCCGTGTTCTTTCCTCTCGACACACCTCACAGGTGCTCTTGAACTTGGGTGCTGTCTGGAAGGCCCCACAAGGTCTGTGAGCAGTGCTGTGAGTTCCCATGGCAAAGGCCCAGAGATAATATTGTTCCAGACTCACTGAGATGCTTACAACCAGCATGCCGGAAGTCAATTAGCCATTTGCAAAGCTGGCAGCTCCATCACTCATCCTTAGGGCAAAGCAAGCAGCCGGGGAGGTGTGAACACCTAGGAAAGTAAGGCTGCACGTTAGACTGGGCTGGAGTTCCAAGAGAAACAGGGAGGGTCTGGCAGAGGGAGAGAGGTTGTTCAGAACCCTCTGGACTTCAGGGCAAACAGTGAGTTAGGACAGACGCGTGCTTACCACGGTGGGGTAGGGACTAGCATCTTAAGTCTGTAGGTTAAAGAAGAGACTCACGTTAAGTTCCCAGTTCATCCCTCACCTTGTCCATGGTAGGAGATATGGAACAGCACACATAAGAAATGGACCATTCATCAGTCTTCCCTCCATTTAAACTTGATCATCAATAAGAATGACTTGGTGACAACACACTGGCAGCCAAACATTTGAGCCACACAGTCGTGTTTTATTGACAAACATGGCAGGGAGCAGTTAGGGCATCAAGCAGCCCACCCCATTTGCAGAATTTGTAAATGACAAGCCCAGGACAGGCCCACATAGTCCTTGGCCCCATGCATCTTTACCCTTATGCTGCTCCTCTCCTCTGGGCTACTCAACCTTTATTGGTAGGTTCTTACATCCCTGGAGGCTTTAGACTCCTCATCTGTACAATGAGGTAACTGCACAAAGCTCTTACCACAAGGCCAGGCACACAACAGGAGAGCCTCACTTTCAGCAATTACGCTATTGCCACACAAGGCTAACTTCTATTCACCATAGTACACCTGTCACCCGCCTGACCTCAGCCAACTACAGGCAGGAAAACATGGCTCTGTGATACATTATCAATTACACAAAATAACTTTGCCTTGATGACCTACCTAAAAGAAGATGGTAATTACATGATAGGTTTGGGAAAACTCAAATTCTCTGTCATCAGCCACAGACACCTGGTGGCACTGTGATGGCCACCCAACTTTGACATGTAATTATTAGAGGCTAGTTATTTTCTTCCTTATTTAGAAACTTACATCATGGGCCTGGCACAATAGCCTTGTGGCTAAATCGTCCCCTTGCATGTGCCAGGATCCTATATGGTTCATGTCCTATCTGCTCCCACTTCCCATCCAGCTCGCTGCTTGTGGCCTGGGAAGGCAGTAGAGGATGGCTCAAAACCTTGGAACCCTGCACCCATGTAAGAGACCCATAAGAGGCTCCTGGCTTCAGATTGGCTCAGCTCTGGCCATTGTGGCTACTTGGGGAGTGAACCAGCAGACAATCTTTCTCTGTCTCTCCTTCTCTCTGTATATCTGCCTTTCCAATATAAATAAATAAATCTTAGGAAAAAAAAAAAAAAACACCTCCCCACCCTCCTAGAACCTGACCCTGGCAATCACAATTCCTGGCAACAAACTTTCCCTCTGTATCTGAGAGTTTGACTTTTTTAGATGTCACACAGAGGAACAACCTAACACTCTCCAGGATCGCCCACGTTGTCACAAATGGCAGGTGTCACCTCTTCTGAATGGTTGCATACCTTTCCATCATATAGCCTATTTAGTCCTTTCTCTTTGCCACTCAGCATCAATGGACGCCTGGGTGGATTCCATTGTGCTGCAACGAATGTGAGGGTCCAGCAAATCTCTTCAAGATAGTGGCTCTGTTTCCTCTGGGTTTGAACACAGCAGAAGGGTTGCTGGGTGAGCCAGTACTTCTGTTCCTAAGTGTGTTTTGGGATCCTTCATCCTCTCTACAATGGTTGCCCTGTACCCATCCACATTTTCACAGAATACAAGCGCTCAACATCAATCAGTGTCAACAAAATGCAAATGGAAGACAGGCTGAGTGTTCATGTCACACCTGTTAGAGTAGCAATCATCAAGAAGATAAGAGATAAGCAGCATTGGTGAGAGGGCGGGGACAAAAGGGAAGCCTTGTGCACTGGGCTTGTTTCCAAGGGGTGGGGGTCCATGAAGCATGCTCTGCCTTCCTTCCCAGGATGGAAGTGTGCGCTGTCAGAGCCGTGGTTGTGTTGCTGGTGCAGTCCCAAAGCTCTCTCGCAGCTGTGGGTTGACTTAGTTTTGTCATTGCCATCAGGCGTGTCCCCACACCTCCTGCCAGTCAGTGCCAATCCTAGAGAAGGTAGTCCTGCACATCCTCCTTTGCCTCTGTTATTTTGCCTCCCCCACCTGCCTGCCTGGGGCCTCACTAGCCCAGCACTCATCCTGTGTCCCACCCACTCCCCACACAATAATACTTCTGTTAAAGCTGGACCACATACCCTGCTTGGGTCCATGGGATGGTTGATGAGCTGAAGCTTTCCTATCGAGTGTGAAATCAGAACCAGCATAATGTCATCATGCAATGTATTACTCATCTGTTTATGGTGATGCTGCTGTAAATAAGCCCACTGCCCCGGCAGCTATGTGAAAGTGCAACACATATAATTAACACATGATATACAGTGTGTGTTAGAAAAGATAATAAACTATGATGGGGCCAGTTTACGAATGTTCCATACTTCATCATTGTTTTAGCATAGACACCTGTTTCTTCAAAAACATTTACAGAGAGTGACCATTTGGCACAGGGGATTAAGTCACCTCTTGGAGTCCTTTCATCCCACAAGTCCATGGGATGCAACCAGTGCCTGGTTCGAGACCCAGCTCTGGTGCTTCTGACCCAACTTCCTGCTATTATGTGCCCTGAGAAGCAGCAGATGAGGCCCGTTCAAGTAGCTGGGTCCCAGCCAACTACTGGACTAAGTTCTGGGCTCCTGCCTCCATCAGCCTGGTTCAGCCCCAGCTAACACAGGCATTTGGGGAATGAACCAACAGATTAAAAATTTTTCTATGTGCTTGTGTGTCTCCCTGTGTCTTGCAATTAAGACTAAGAACTTTTTTTTTAAGGTTAAGCATGCCCCATTGGCTGACAGCAGCCTCCTTTGTCCTGTGTTCACTGAAGCCCTCATTCACATCATTTTCTCCTGGGCTTGGTCTGACTCGGGTTGCTTCGTATACAGTGGCCCTCGCAGCTATATACTCTGTGTGCACTGTGCAGCCTAGACCAGCAGTGGGTTATACCAAGTAGGCTTCCACAGGCGCACACTCGGATGTTCACCTAACAGACTCACCTGACAAAGTGCTTTGCAGAATGCATCCCTGGACCGTGATTATACTACGCTTGCCCTGATTGCAAACTCAGCTCTGGGGCGGCATGGGGCCTCCCTGGTACCCAGGTCCTCTGAAGTCCTTCATAGACACTCTCTGTGTTGGAAGGTCCACAGCATATCCCATCAAACAACGCTGACACCACCCTCTGCAGGTGTCTGCTCCTTTGCTCTCAAATATGTGACCTGGAGCCAGTGCATTGGTTCAACTGGCTAACCCTCTACTTACATGCACTGACATCCTATATGGGCACCAGCTTATGTCCCGGCTGCTCCACTGCCCCTCCAGCTCCCTGTTTGTGGTCTGGGAAAAATAGTAGAGGATGGCCCAAAGCCTTGGAACCCTGCACCCACTTGAGAAAAAGCTCCTGGTTCTAAATCAGCTCAGCTCTGGTCATTGTGACCATTTGGGGAGTGAGCCAGCAGATAGAAAATCTTTCTTTATGTCTTTCCTCTACGTAAATTTGCTTTTCCAATAAAAATAATGAAAATAAAACACATGTAACCTCTTATAATTGCCCTTGAAGCTACTTGTCTGCCAGTAGCTAATTCAATTATTATGACCACCTATGTAGCTCTGGAACAATTTTAGGCATATTTGCAATTCTTGGAGAAGCAGGGAAATGTAACCCACAACTTCTTTTAAAGATTTATATATTTTCGTAGAAGGTCAGGTATACAGAGAGAAGGAGAGACAGAGAGGAAGATCTTCGGTCAGATGATGTACTCCCCAAGTGGCCACAATGGCAGAAGTTGTGTTGATCCAAAGCCATGAGTTTCTTTCAGGCCTCCCACATGGGTACAGGGTCCCAAGGCTTTGGGTCATCCTCAACTGCTTTCCCAGGCCACAAGCAGGGAGTTGGATGGGAAGCAGGGCTGCTAGGACTAGAACCGGCAGCCATATGGGCTCCCAGTGTGTGCAAGGGGAGGACTTTAGCTACTAGATTACAGCACCAGGCCCAACCTACAACATAAATTTTTAAAAACGTAAACTTTTTAAATATTTATTTATTTTTATTGGAAAGTCAGATTTTACTGAGAGGAGAGACAGACAGAAGGATCTTCTGTTTGCTGCTTCGCTCCCCAAATGGCCACAATGGCCAGAGCTGAGCCAATCCAAAGCCAAGAGCTTCTTCCGAGTCTCCCATGTGGTTGCAGAGACCCACAACTTAGGAACAACCTCCGCTGCTTTCCCAGGTCATAAGCAGGAAGCTAGATTAAAGTGGAGCAGCAGGGACACAGAATAGTGCCCATATGGGATTCCAGTACTTGAAGGTGGATGGTTAGGCAGTTGAGCCTTCACAGCAGCCCCTGTAACCAGGTTTTCACAAACTCCTCATCTGACCTATCAAGAAGGTACCATGGCTTCCTCTCCCAGGAGGATCTGTGTGGGAATGGGGCCCTGTGAGCATAGAACCTATGGCCACCAGAAGGACACAATGGCTGCAGAAGGGCCACCCCACACCATGTCTGGACCACAAGGCTTTTTAGTGAAGATATGGGACACAGAGTCCAAAAAGAAGAAGAAGAAGAAAGACACAGACAAGAACGGCTCACTGGAAGCTGGAGCAGCAGCAGGAAGGGGAGACAGGGGTCAGATGGGGGATTACAGGGGGTTGCTTGGCACAGCCAGCCCCTGACCACAGGATAACAAAAGACCAGCTAGGGCCTGTTCCTTAGACAGCGGCTAGGGCTCGGCCCCTGATGGATGGAGACACCAACAAAGCCAGCCAAGTCCTGGGCACTGCCTCCTGAGCCTCAGAAGGGATGAGTGGCTTCCAACCCTGGCAACTTGGCAGGTCCTGGGCACAGGTACGAAGCTAAGAGAGAGAGGGCTCTGGCAGAGGGCACTGGAGAGCGCAGAGCTGGGGTATCCAGGTGCCAGGCCAGCTATGATGGGCATGGGACCCTTCCGGTGCCACATTCCCAACGTGCCCTGGTGCTACTGACTTATAGAGGAGCAGCTGACCAGGACCAGGGCGTGGCTGGAGCTGTGGTTGTGAACTACCCGCACCTGGAGCATGTGGGGTCAGCAGTCCTCTGAGAAGGCAGCACCTTGCAGATTCCGCCTAGGGTAGGGAGCACAGACTTCTGGAAGGGGCTACAGGCTGGCACAGCATGACCCACAGTATGAGAAACATTCCAAATCATCCGGTCACTTCCCAAGAAAAAGCCAACACCCGCAGCCAACCTCTGATGACGTTTGGTCCCACCCACCTCCCTTTGTCTAAAACGCGCCTTACTCTGCTGCAAAGCCAGGATTGACCCTGGGTGGAAGATGTAGGTAGACAGCTGCTCAGGGTAGCACCATTGCGTTGAGACCTCAAGTATTAGCCTTGCTACCTTCAATGCTCCCTGAGAGGAATACCCAGGTCTCTTTCCTGGGCTTCCTTTATTATTTCAGGATGCTCTTTTAAAAAAAAAATGAGTTTTCATTTGAAAGGTAGAGCACAATGGCTGGAGCTGGGCTTGTCTGAAACCAGGAGCTTCTTCTGTGCTTCCCTTATGGGTGCAAGGGCTGTTAGCAGAGAGCTGGATCAGAAATGGAACAACTGGGACTCAAACCAGCGTCCATATGAGAGCACTGCAGACAGAGGTTTAACCTACTACACCATGGTGTCAGTCTCCAGGATGCTCTTTGGTCAATATTCTCTGGGCCAGCGCTTAGGCTCCCTCTCTGCAAGCACCTGCAATCCAGGTACCGCTGGAGAAATGTCCTGGATGTTCATTTCCTAGCTAGAGCTTGGACGTGAGGTTGGGGAAGCATGCCCCAGCCAAGGCTCTGTCAGGGTTCAGTGCTGCACAGGAAACACAGCGCCCTGGATGGAAGAAGGCTGCACCAGCCAAGGGCCCCCACCACCTCCAACAGCAAGCACATCCAGTGCTTCACAGCAGGCTCAGGCAGGAAGCCCCACCACCACCACCACCACCACCACCACCACCACCACCACCACTGCCACCCACCCTGGGCCTGTGCTTGCGGAGAAGGGGGCAGACTCATACCTGCACTCTCACCCTCCAGGGGGGTCTCTTGCAGGCAGCAACCTCCAAGTCTAAGCCCAGTTGGACATTCACGAGCTCCTGGCATCCGTGTTCTTGATGGCCACCTTCCCTTGCTGCTCCGTATCAGCCATGGTGGGCTGCAGGTTGCCTGGCATTCTGAATGTGCAGGAACCAGAAGCACTATTCAGGTGGTTCGAAACAAATCTGGTGTGTTTAATGTTTGCACCTGCTTTTTTTGACATGGGCAAATGATGGCACCGAAATGTTACTCTGCTGATCAGTAGGGTAGCAGCCAGGTCCTACTAGCACACCATGAAGTGAGACCAGCTCTGCCTGGCCTCAGCCCAGAGAAGCCTAGCCCTGAACCTCTCACTATTAAACACTGGCCTCCTCCAGGAAGTTCTCCTGATTTGCCCCCACCCACCTAGATGAAGGCTTCTGTCTCCCAGTTCAATCTTCACACACCCTATCCTCCCTAATCACATCTATACTCAGTGCTTCTAGTCCACACCAGCTTTCAGGTCCACATGGGGGCAGGAACCCCCACAACATCCTTTGTTCACAGCCTAGCCTAGAACTGCACCTTGTAAATTTTAGTCTGCATGGGTCTAGGACACAAGGTCTCTTTGAACAGCTGGTAAGCCTGAGGTTGGTTTGGAAGCACGAACCGAGTGACTCAGACCTGGGCCTTTCCTCCTCATCCCATCCTCCACAGCTCTACACCTGTGGTCTTTGCAATGTCCTGGGGAACTGAGATTCAGCTCTTAGCGCCCCTCAGGCCATTCCTGTGCCCACCAGCCAGGGTCTTGCAGCTCCCCAACCGTGTCCAGAAAAGGGTTGTACCTTCAGAGAGCTCTTGAGAGCTTTATGGGTCACCTAGTCCAACCCCATTGGTACCACAAGTTGGGGAAACCAAACCATGGACTCGTACAAGGTACCCCACAGGGAGGGACCCAGGACTGCAGCTCTGCACTAGGGGAGCTGTGTGTGGCACCGTAACTGCTGTTCACTGGCAGCCCCTTTGCTCCAAGCCCTCTGCTTCATCGTGTTGGTCCTCTCGTCTCCTTGATGAGAATGGCATAATCATCATCCTCATTGTGAGTATGACCAGCCAAGTCACCCAGTCGCAGAGCCTGGTGCTGGAACTTGGATACTGATGGCTCAGCTGCGGCAGCTGCCCCTGCAACCAGCAGACTGGACACTGGATGAAGAGGGCTATGGAAGGGCCCAGTGCAGTAACCTAGTGGCTAAAGTCCTCGCCATAAGGGTGCTGGGTAGCCCTGCTTCCCATCTAGCTCCCTATTTGTGACCTGGGAAAGCAGTCGAGGATGGCCCAAACTGTTGGGACCCTGCACCTGCATGGGAGAATCTGAGTGGGATCAGAGCTCTGGCTTCGAATTGATGCAGCTCTGGTCTGGTGAACCTACTGAACCCTAGAACTCAAAGGAAGTACACCTAGGTCTCCCCGATCCAACCAGCCTTGTGCCTCTCTGGGAGTTTGGCTCCCCCAAAACAGCCAAACTGCATCCCCATGAGCATGCTTACACGCGCCAACACTTGGCAATCACCAGTATCCACAGGGTGTCTTCAACTTTTCAAAGCCCTTTTTCTTATTTAACTTGACAGGCAAATGGACAAACACACACTCTTTCATGACTCACACAGAAAGCTCGTACACACCCCATGACCCCCAAATGGAAATGACAAAAGCATTAAACACAAACTAGTTTTGGAGACTATGCAGTCAGAAAGTAGATTGCCATCCCAACTTACCCAAGAGGCCAAAGGCATGAAGATTAAAGCAGGGAGTGAAGCTAAGGCGCAAAGTGCATCCACACCCTGATGAAGGAATGCAGGCCAGAGCACCCAGCCCTCGTTTCCCCAGGACTTCACTCCTTCCAACAGATCTGACTCTGGCTAATATGCACCAGGCATCTCTCCAAACCCTCATTGATTCACTCAGTGCTCACACATCAACCATCTGCTACATCAGGTACCAGGCTTCTCAACAGAGCACAATGACAGATGACAAGATCCATGATCTGGACGATCCTTCAGGTTTTTTAAAAGAGGTGCCAGGTCTCTAAACAGCTCCAACCGGCAAGCTGGGACCAATGGCATGGACAGCAGATCAAAGTGCAATGGGCATGCAAGGAAGAGAAGCTGCAGAAGGTATCTTAGAGGGCATTTGGAGGGAGCTTATGGCGATGAAGTAAGTCCAGTAGGTGGGGGAGGGGATCCAGAAAGGCACCTATGTTGGAAAGCGGTATGTTTTTCAAATATGGTGGGGGAAGCATGCTGGCGAGGGATGTCGTGTGTATTCAGAGCAGGGAAGGAGAGGAGGGGCAGGGATGCTAAGGAGGAAGTAGACAGTACAGGTTGTGAGGCTGCCTCTCGGCCATGTGGGGGCCAGGGGTGTCACTCTGCACAGGCAGTAGCCTTCAGCACTAACTATACATCACAATCACCGGGCATAGAGGCCAGCATTGTGTCACAGTGAGTTAGGCTGCTGCTTATAATGCCAGCATCCTATATTGGGGAGCTGCTTTGAGTCTTGGCTGCTCCACTTCCAGTTCAGCTCCCTGGACAGGATGGTGAATGATGATGGGCCAAACCCTTGGGCCCCTGTCACCTACATGGTCTACATGGAGCTCCGGACTATTGGCTTTGGCCTGGCCCAGTCCCATCTTGCTTTCTTGCTCATTCTCTCACTATCTCCCTCCCTTCTTTTCCAACAAATGAAAATAAATCTTAGGAAAAGCAATATTATAGGGCAGGGAAGAAGGGATACTAATTCGGTAGCATACTAACTATGCAAGACTAATGACCAACTTTCTCCAAAAAATACAAGGAACAAAGACAAGAGGTAGGTGGCTACTTAGGTTAACCATCTACCAGGGCATGGATGTTTGCTGATGAGAACAAGCAATTTACATAAAACATCCAAAAGACACGGGGGAAATATGAGCACTGAGTCAGCATGTAAATAACTAATGCTGGTGGGGGAGGTGTTACCATCATGGTTACACTATTTAAAGAGCCAAACCCTTCTAGAGAAACTTGCAAGAACCCTATGAGTGAAGTGACATGAAATCTTGAATTTGTTCCAGTGTATCCTGGAAGGGGAGAGGAGTAGAGGGGAAACAGAGCTAGAAGGAGACTGTTGACCAAGGAGATGATTACAGAGGTACAGTTCTTACTGCTCTCTCCACTTTCATGTTTTATCTGACAATTTCCATGCTAAGAATGTTTTTAGAGGGCCACTTGCACTGAAATGATTGGTGACACCTTTCCTCCTCATTATGCATAAATGGACTTTGCTTTTAATGCAGTTCCTCTCTCCAGGACACCCAAGCAAGAGCATTCTATGCCAAGGTCAAGTGGGTTACTGGCCAGAACCTAGTGATGAGTAAGCTGGATGGCAGAATCAGCTTCTGAACATATTTTGACAGTTTGTATCTTGAGCCACAGCTGACAAGAAAGATTTAACAGAGATTAACATGAAAACCCTACACGTGTGTTCAAACAAAGCTGCCATATAAATGACTTGACATGAAGAGACACATTTCACAATGGCTCACGAGAAATGGCGCCAGCTCAGCATGAGTCAGCAGCAAGGAGAAGCCATGGAAAGCACCTTGCAAGGTCAGGGAGTGCTCAGAGAGAAGCCCTGTGTCCCCTCTTTCCTAGGCTAGTGTAGGGTTGGGTTCTAGAAACCCAGGCCAGTAAGGCCACACCTGTACATTCTGCTTAAAGTAGAGGGAACATGGAGGCATTCGAACAGAAAGAATCTGGTCAAGAAAAGTCACCCTCAAACCCTGAAGACATTCAGGTACAAGGGGATTCAGAGTTGTCGTCCCCTGTGGTCACAGAGCAGAAAGCCTGAGCCAATGCATGGCATTCACAAGGTAGGACTCAGTGGAGGAGTGGAGCTTAAGGGCTCCCAGAGGGTAGCTTGCCACTGTGGATCATGCCTTAGATAGAGGCCATGAATGTCAAACCAGGAGCTCTTCTCGAGGGCCTCTGAAGGTATATCTAGTCTTAAGGATCTGATTTTCCCCAGAAATACTTGAACAATGGTATCGAAAAAAAATAGGGACTGTGTCTCCCTTGCATGACATTTTTATTAGGAGCTTTGCCAAGCTCCAACATAGGTTATGTCACTGAATGAGTCCATCCATGAACAGGTGCTGATTGAGGGCACTATGGCATGACTTACAACACCACATGCCATAGTCTGTTTCTTTTAAGACTTCATGTTAGAGTTACTCATCAAAATCAGCATACAGAAAGTACAATATTGTGAACATCGTTCATTTTAGAAAATGCTTTGTTTTTTACATTCACTACCCAGATACTCCTTGAAAACACCCCTGAAAGGAAGGTACTATGTTTCTTACAATAATCATGAATACTAAGTAGCGCTAATATTTTAAGTCTCTATCTCCTTCTAGAACTGCCCAGTTTCTCATGTCACTCACATGAACTTACTCTCAATCAAGAGGAGACTAACTTTCTAATTTTCGGTTCCCTTCATCCTAGTAAACTAAAAATAACCATCCATATTAAAAGAAGAAAATATTCTAATCACATAAGTCAAATACTCTCCAGAAAGAGAAATATAAAGAACATTCTTGAGGCTGGTGTAATGGCTTAATTGACTAAATCCTCCCTTTGCATGGGTGGGGATCCCATATGGGTGTGAGTTCCTGTCCTGGCTTCTTCACTTCCCATCCAGTTCCATTCTTGTGGCCTGGAAAAGTGGCGGAGGATGACCCAAAGACTTGGGACCCTGCATTCAGGTAGGAGAACCCTGGAGAGGACTCCTGACTCCAAATCGGCTCAGCTCCAGGCATTGCAACCATTTGGGGAGTGAACCAGCGGATAGAAGATCCTTCTCGCTGTCTCTCCTTCTTTCTGTAAGTCTGCCTTTCCAATAAAATTAAACCTTTTTTAAGAAAAAGAAAACATCTACAAGTCAATGCATTTTATTAGCCATAAAGACTCTGAGAAAGAAAATCTTACAGTTTTAGTTTTACAGAGAACACAACAAAGTGAACCAAATATTTACTTGACCTTGGACAGGAAGAGTACAATCAAATGCAAGTAATCGGCACAAAAGAGGGACTGGGAGAAGTTGAGTTGAGAGGGAATGATGGTGGTGCAGCCTCCTGAAAGCACTATAGGCATAAAACCAGTTTCAGCACCAAGGACAGGGCAGAGCTCCTCAACCTGGGGTCTAAATACCCAAAGGCCTGAGTCAAGTGGCTTCTGCCTTCAAAGATAGGAGACTACCCTCCTCTCCAGCACACCAGAGTGATAGCTTAGCTTGGAAGTCCCAGACATGGGTGCTGTAGCCCTACTACCCATGCTCAATGCCCTGGCTCTCCCTGTGACAAAATGTGACCTTGGTGAATCAAGATGGCAGAATGGGTAAGGACACATTGAAACAGACAGAGAAACATTACCAAGTGTGAAGCAAAGAGGGCACATTTCAGGAAATAGAAGACAGAACAATAGCAGAGGGGCACCTGAAGACTGACAGATACAGGAAAGCACCGGACACAACGGTGTGGCAATGCGGTGACCAACAATGTGACCTTGACCTCTCTGGACTTGCTTTCCCCCACATGGGTAAAATGACAATAATGTTGATTTAAATAATCATTTACGTTTCACCATGATTCCAGAAGACCCTTGTGAAATGAGAATAAGCCGCATGCAAAGTTTTCAAGACAACTGCATATTCATCTTTGATTATATTTGCTGGTTTTTCCATAACCTTAGATCTCAAGTCGTGGCAGGATATGGATAGGAGTGTGGAGTGTTGTAGTCAAAACCTTGCTGGGCTCACAGGTAACTACTCTTGAGTTGGCAGGAAGGAAGTCACACTGGCAGCTTTGCCCACATTCCCTCACCATCCCAGCCCAAAAGTACCACCCAAGAGGAGAGGTGAGGAAGGTTCAAGGGTAACCCAGGCTGGGCACTGCAGCTGTCCAGTTGGAATAGTTCAAGATCAAGGTGCCATCTTTCCCTCTCCTAGCTTGGAGGATGAGCCCTTGTGGGTGGGGAGGCCTATCACACGGCTGTCACCTGTGGCCCAGCTGCTACGAATTCCACCCTCAGGTGGGTGCCAATCTCTCCCTTGACCAGTCAACTTCTCATACATGTCCCAAACTTCCACCTCTCTCCTCCAGCCTCTTCTCAGATATCAGCCCCTTGTATCGAAAGAGGACATGGTTTTCTACTTCCACAGGAACATGGAAGCTGTTGGAATGGGTCTTGCCTCAGTATCCTCTCCATGTCTCCATTTTTACCTGCTTCCACCGCTTACTTCTGTTTCTTCTTGGACAAAGCTGAAGATGTCCACCCCTATGTCATCCCATCTAATTCTCTGCTCCATCAGTTCACCCTCCTCCTTCTGCCATTCCCAACCCCTCCTCCCTTTAATCCTTGTCTCTTCTGCTTTTCAACTAGATATATTAAAAGGGTAATGCACATGCATCTTGTCCATACACTCATTTCCCACAAACTCATAAAAGCCACAAAATCTAGAACTGAGGATCTGGTGTACAGAGGGAAAATTTGTTCTGTGTCTGGCAGTGCAGGGATGAAACAAATGAGCCTAAGTAGCCATGGATCTGCTTCATGGAGAATGGTACCACCGTCCCTCCAGAGATAGGTCAGGGAGGTCTGCGCAGAGGCTGCAGGATGGGTGGGAGATAACTTGGGGCTTAGAATAACAAAAACACCCTGGGACAGCCTTGACACCAGGGCCCAATCAAGTGGGCTAATGGCCTTTATATCCACTACTGAGTTTTGAGGAGGCCATCCCTCACACACCAGACTCCTCTCCATGCTTGATGTATGTTGTGATCCCATACATGAAAATCAAACACCAGGATGTGCAATACAATGCAGTTTATTGAGAGACTAAAAATGTGACACACCCATCACCAGAGGAGCCACAGCTCAGGGAATTAAGGGGACAGAAGTAAACTAGGCTAGAAGGTCAGAGGGCACTCTAGGAACCAAGAGTCCAGAGATATTGACCTTCCACATTCACCTACCAGCCCTAAGCCCATGACATTGACTTCCTTGAGCGGTGTTGGGATATGCTCATGACAGACCATTGCACCACAGGGACAGAGAGGGGTCAGCTAGATCAGGAATAAGAGACAGATGTGGGCTCAGGTGTAGCCATCCAGAGTCAGGGCATCTTCATTCCAGACTGGCAGCTGGACCTCAGTGGCCTAGGAGAGGGCTTGGAGGCAGAGAGGATAGGGGCTCAGGCTGGAAAGCATGGCTGATACATCACTCAGTGCCAGGCAGAGACGTGTTGGTTACAGGCTGAGAGGGCAGCAGGTACATGTTTGGAGCCTTGGACCATAGCATCACTTGGAGCATTGCTGCCTTGAGCTGGAGGTCTGGGAGAAGCGGATGCTGGTGCTGCCTTCACCAGCAGGCCTGTAGCCACTGCCACCAGAGGTCTGCACACTGCCAGAGCCAGAGCCCCTTCCACTCTGGCTCTCAGAGTGGCTGCCACTCAGATAGCCCTCGCTGCTGTCCATGCGCCCGCTGCTGCTGCCGCCACCGCTGACTCCTCTGTAACCACTGCTGTTGGTGGTGCTGCTGCTGCTGCCCCCGTAGCCACCACTGCTGTTACTGCTGACTCCTCTGTAGCCGCTGCTGCTGCTGTTGCTGCTGCCACTGCCGCTACCGCCCCTGTAGCCGCCACTGCTGCTGTCACCAGCCCCTCTGAAACCTCCACGGCTTCCACCAGAGCCACTGCTTACGCTGGTGACATGGTTGACCACTGCTGCAGGAGAACAGCAGGGGTTCAATTTGAGCAAAAGGCTTAGAAGGACAGCGGCCCGGTTCTACGTCACTACCCCAGCCCTTGTCGCACCAGCCACGGGCCTCAAAGAAAGATGCTCAACTGCTCTTGGACTTCAGCCTGCAGAGTAAGAGTGAATCTGACCCTTAGGTGGCCTTTCCTGAGTACAGGAACTAGAAGCAAACTCAAGGTCATTTCCCAACAAGCAAGGGCACTCCTTAAGACCACAGGGATGGCTGACACCAGAGATAGAGTGTGTAGAAATGGTCTGACAGCCTCCTACTCTCATCTGAGCTCTTTGGCCAGGCCAGACCCTCTTGTCTGAAGATCAGGCAGAGGGGACATTCCTAGTGGACTTTAGGACAACACAGAGGGAAGGTGTTGAATGTGCTACTTACAGATGCTCACTGCGTCCTGGCACTCTCCAGACATTCTGAAAGGGGTGAAAAGGAGGTGAAATCATTTCTCTGATGAGCCCATGGCTGAGGAGCTAAGGGCAAAGGGTGCCTAAGACTCCACCTGAGATGCCCCCACCCAACATCAGAGTGCCTGGGCCCAAGTCCTGGCTCTGCTTCGGATTCCAGCTCCCTGCTGATTCGCACCTGGGAGAGAGTAGAGGATGGTTCAAGTACTTGGATCTCTGTCACCTATGTAGGAGAATCAGATGGAGTTCCAGGCTATTGCCTTGGGCCTAACCAAGTCCCACTTGTTACAGGTATTTTGGTAGTGAACCACTAGGTATAACATATCTCTCTCTCTCTCTCTTTCTCTCTCTCTCTCTCTCTCTCTCTCTGTTGCATAATTTTTTTTTAGAAAAAGAACTAAGGGTTCATAACCTTGGGAGCCACACTTTCCAAATGATGCTACAAAACGTCAAACTCCTAGAACAGATAAGACTTTCCAAGCCTATTACAAGGCCAGCCACATCTCTCTAGAAAAAGAGAGCTGCTTTGAGGATGAAACTTCTGGGCTCTCCACCCACCACACTCTGTCTCGTCCACAACCCTAAATATTGTGTGCTCTGGACAAACCACCAGCCTCCACTTGCCAACCTGCTTAGCCAGTCCTCAAGGATCATCCCCCACAGATACCCTCACCCATGTGGGCCTATCTTTCTTCTCCACCAGTCCTGAAGTGTTTATTATAAACTTCCTATTCCAGGGAGCCTGCCTCAGTGAGCCTTCTCACAGTGTTGGTGGTTCAAGGTTAAAAAAAAAAGTATGGGGAGAAGAGGGAAACCAGTACTGTGGCATAGTAGGTTTTTGGTCTATAGAGCTGACACACCATCTGAGTGCCAGCTCAAGTTCCAGCTACTCCACTTCCCATCCAACTCCATATTAATGGAATGGGAAAGCTGTGGAGACTAGCCCAAGTCCTTGGGCCTCTACACCCACATGGGAGATCCTGAAGATGCTCCTGGCTCCTGGTTTCAGACTGGCCCAGCTCTAGCTATTGTAGCCATTTGGGGAGTGAACCAGTGGATGGAAGATCTCTTTCTGTCTCTCCTTTTCCATGTAAATCTTTCAGAAAACACAAGAGGAACATAATGATGGTTTTGAGAAAACCCTATTCCCGCCGTCCACCTACTTCACTCCTGTCCACAAAGGCATCTTTCCATGTCTGGACCCCTTGCCCACATGTGCCCTCTGACCTCACCACATAACTATCAACACACTTAACTCCATCTTAACCCTTTCCCTTTTCAACATCTCCTTTCCCTCTCGTGCATGGGTTCAGCTTCCTCCCTCAGATTGGGAGCCTTCTGGAGACAGAGGCTCAGAGCACAGGTTGCACAGGGCAGGGTAGAAGAGAGATGGCTTGATACTGCACACTCTGAGCAACAGGGAGTCACTTGCTAAGCGCTAAGCCCTTATATGACACTTGTTCAAGCACCTCCTGAGATAGACAGCCTCAGCAGTTGGGAGTTACAAGACTGGTACTCAGCAAGCAAGTATGGGAACCTCTAGCCATACGGGGTTATTTGAGTTAATGGAATTAAATGCAAAAACTGGCTTTTCAGTGGCTCTCAAGATCCACACTACAAATGTCTATTGGCTCCTGCACTGCATAGCACCCATGTAGGTCACTTTGTCATCCCCAAGAGTTCCAGAGCACAACACTGGGCTATAACTGCTATTGTAACTGCCCAGGGACTTTTCCTGGTGCCTCGCTCACGTGGAAATAGATGCATGCAGTGTAATGCTGACCTTCCCAAAGAATCAGAGATGTGAATGAGCTTGACTGAAAAAACATAGAAGGACTTCAATCCTTCACTCAGGAAACTCCTGGTCCATTATCTGGAGTGCCCCCTCTTTGTCTTTATGCCTGCTTTCTTCATAACCAAAGGTCAATCTAAAATCCCACCCATGGCCCCGCACCTGCTCTCCTCGCCCTCCAGCAGCTTGCAGTAGGTGGCGATCTCTACGTCCAGGGCCAGCTTCACAGTCATGAGCTCCTGGTAGTCGCGTAGCAGCCGGGCCAGGTCATCCTTGGCCTTCTGCAGTGCGGCCTGCAGCTCGGCCAGCTTGGCATTAGCATCCTGGAGGGCCAGCTCCCCACGCTGCTCGGCGTCAGTGATGGCTGATTGCAGGCTGGCATTCTGGGGGCAGGGGATGGTAGAAAATCTGTTAGCATGGGCAACAGGAAACAGACACTCTGCTAACCAGAGAGGAGATCTCCATGTGCCATCTCACAACCCTCCCTGTCCTCCATAGAAAGCTCAGTAGGCCGCCTAGTAAAAAAGAGAGAAAGAGAGAAAGAGAGAAAAAAGAAAGAAAGAAAGAAAGAAAGAAAGAAAGAAAGAAAGAAAGAAAGAAAGAAAGAAAGAAAGAAAGAAAGAAAGAGAAAAGAAGTTAATTTTACAACATGTTGATGTGCTCTTATGTCCGCAAGTAGAGCAACATGGTGTGTTTTCCTGAGCTGGTATGTATAGAATTCCTGACATTTATCTGGGCTTTTTTGCAAAGTCTGAAAACCTCCCTCGCCTGAGCATGTCCCGCCAGAGAGGCATGGCAGCCATGAAGGTCCTGAGAAGAACATGCTAGACATCTCCTCTGGGGCCGCCATCCTGGTGTGGGCTGTGTCCCACAGGCCAGCCCTGTGGCTGGGAGATTTGCTGGGCAAACCAGACCAGGTAGTCTCTTCCCTGAGAGATGGCTGTGAGAAGCCCAGCCTGCAAGAGGAGCATCTGGGAGAACAGGAGTTCCAGGAGAGGATGCCCTCCCATACTGAACACCCCAAAGGGACAGGGAGGCACACCCTTCTCCCTGGGAAGGGCCAGGAGAGCTCCACAGGGCCCTGGGTGAAGTGGAACCCACCTGCTTCTTGATGCTCTCAATCTCGGCCCGCAACCTCTGGATCAGCCTGTTGAGCTCCGTGATCTCGCTCTTGGTGCTCTTCAGGTCATCGCCTTGCCTGCCAGCCGTGGTCTGCAGCTCCCCAAGCTGGCAGATGAGAAATCAACCCCCAGAGCTTGGCAAAGTGAGAGCAGCCACCTGAGGAAGGCCCTTAGGACTCAACACTCGAGCTACAGGACAAGGCAAAGCTCCTACCTTGGTCTGGTACAGTGCCTCGGCCTCCGCCTTACTCCTTTGGGCGATCTCCTCATACTGGGCCTTGACCTCGGCGATGATGCTATCCAGGTCCAGCGAGCGGTTGTTGTCCATGGACAGCACCACAGATGTGTCGGAGACATGGCTCTGCATCTGGGACAGCTCCTGCGATAAATACAGACATTTCTCTCCCCAGCTCCTCATCCTAGGGCACGCTGAGGATCCTGTACCAGGAAAGATACCCCAAAGCCAAGGCTAGGAGTGGGACAGTTAGAAAAAAGAAATTTGCAGGGCAGGCAGGTGTTGTGTTGCAGTAGCTTGAGCTACAGCCTGCATTGCTGGCATCCCACATGGGTACCAGTTCATGTCCTGGCTGCTCCACTTCCAATTCAGTTCCCTACTAATGGCCTTGGAAAAGCAGCTGACGGTGACGCAAATGTTTGGGTCCCTACCACTCATGTGGAAAACCTGATAGAAGGTCCTGGCTCCTGGCTTTGCCCCGACCCAGCCCCAGCCATCACAGACATCTGGGAAGCAAACCAGTGGAGAGAAGATCTCTTTCCCTCTTTCTCTTTAACTATGGCTTTCAAATAATTAAATTAATTATTCTGCAAAACAAAGGAAGGAATGAAAAGCCAGCTTACACTTCAGGCCTGGCTCCAGCCTGAAGAATACTAGACCTTGAGGCTGCACCCAGAACCTAGCCTATGGAAGCAGACTTGGAAGGAGGCAGGCAGTGAGGCTGGAGCCTGAAAGTTACCATGTTGAAGAGGGTCCTCAGGAAGCCGATCTCATCTGTCAGGCTGTGCGCCTTGGCCTGTAGCTCTGCCGTGCTCGCGTGAGCCGTGTCCACATCCTGCAGCAGGGCGGGGGAGGGAGAAAGGGGCAGAAGACCAAGAGTCACCCCCTGCTCCCCAGCCCTTTCTTACCCCTCAACTCTCCTCATTGGCCCTCCCCAGCTCCCTTTTCCAATGGCAATTTCTCACCTTTCCTTTTAGAGCAAAAAAAGAAATGATCATCTAAGTAGTTCTCCTCTTTCCATTATTTTGACCAAGCAAACCTCACAGCTTTAGCAAAATGAAAGCCATGTTAGCCAGGAGTGGCTGTCTTATCGACACACAAGTCACTCCAGCTACGCGAGTGAGACACCAAAAACGCCACCTCGCAACTAGATGCAAGGCCGCCTCTCTACCTGTTTTTGATAAAAGTTGGTTCCAATAAGCTACCACTGTGGGCCGAAGGTCTCCACGGACACCACACATACAACACTCACCACCTTATGAATCTCTTCACCCACCATGTTTGCACTGGAAGATCCCTTCCCCACTAACCCTCCCTTAAGACACTCACTTCCAAAGGAGTAAGGGAACCATGAGCCCCCACCCACAGCCTGCGCCTCAGCCAGCTCTGCGCTCATGCTCACTTGCTCTCTCTCACACACACTCTCTCTCTCCCCGCACCAGTAGAGGCTCAATCTGCTGCCCCACCTTCTTGAGCGCCACGAACTCATTCTCAGCTGTCGTGCGTTTGTTGATCTCATCCTCGTACCTGGGACACAAGGGGACGTACCTTAGGACAATGTCATTGCAGGAGTGAAGGAATACTAGGAGGCTTACAAACCCTGGCGCTGCATCTCCAACAGGTAGACAGGACAAGCTGCCTGGGCGTGCGACCTGAGCCACAGCTGCAAGAATCCTGAGCTCACTTGGAAAGGCTTCGGAGCCACTGGATGCTTGACCACAGGCACAAGCTAGCTTGACATTCCCAGTGACTTTCTAACAGGGTCCTGCATTGTCATGTTGCCTTGAACCCTGAAAATCCCATGGCCCTTGTGCCCCAGACCTCTCCCAGCTTGGCTGCAGTGAGGAGCAGAGGTGCTGGGGGGGAGATCTCAAGGACCCCAACTCCTTGTCCAGGATCTTGGATCCGCTTCACAAAGTGCAAGGTGCCCAAAGCAGGGAGCCAGAGATTAGTGCTCTCATAAGGCATTTCTGCTTTCCTGGATGACTTGCAGGAATTGGAATCAGAATGAACTTGGACCAAGGCTGTGGGATCCCTGCCTGTGAAGGACTAAACTCTCCTACCAAGAATTTGGATTTGGAGGCCAATGTTGTGGTATAGTGAGTCAAGTGCCGACTGCAGCACCAGCATCCCTTATAGGCGCTGGTTAGAGTCCCAGCTGCTCCACCTCTGATCCTGCTAATAGCCTGGGAAAGCAGCAGAAGACAGCCCAAACCCTTGGACCCTGATGCCCATGTGGGAGACCTGAAAGAAGCTCCTGTCTCGCAGCTTCAGATGGGTCCAGCTCTAGCCACGGTGGTCATTTAGGAAGTTAACCAACAGATGGAAGAGCTCTCTGTCCCTCTCTATGTAACTCTTTTGGGCAAAATAAACAGATCTTTTAAAATTCTTAAAAAGAGTTTGGCTTTTACAAAGATGGAATACTGGATAATTCAGGAGCAAAGTTTCTGAGCAAGGTGACCCAAAATTGCCACTGAACACCCAATGCCCAGTGTGGAACCAGCCAGAGTGGGTACTGGCAGGGCCTGGGCAGCTGAATGGGAATGGGACCTCTTTAGAGCAGGTACAACTTGCCCTGTAGTCTGAGTCCTGGGAACATGTGGATCTCCTCCACTCTGAGCAGCCCAGGGCCCCAGAAGAAGTGGGAACTACAGCTTAGAAGACTCAGGAGGAAGATGGCTAAAGGTACAGAAAAGGGGGCTCAATGGGGCCCACTGAGAGAGTATGAAGTGCAGCCTCGGTCCATCTGCTTAGGACCCCAGGGGTGGGGAACACCCAGACTGACTCAGGACCTCAGAGACTGGAATAGAGAGCAGTGCACACCCGGACAAGTTCCCAAGGTGATTCCCATGGACTGGAAAGCGTGGAGGTCTCCCTGTCCTGGAGAGCTTTAACTCAGCACAGAATAAGCTCAGACGAGCTTTGGTCCTATTACCAGAGCCGTTCTGCTTGGCCTTGCTTCTCTCATGTAATCCCCCACAGCACTGACTAAAGGCAGCATCAGGAGCAATGGAAATCCCAGGTGAGAAGCTTGCACCACCCGCCTCCATGGATGCCCCCAAGAGGGGTGACTGCCCCGGGAGGGGCCCTCACTTCTTCTTGAAGTCCTCCAGCATGCCCTGCACACTTCTCAGCTCCCCTTCTCGGCCCCCCTTCTCTCCGAGGAGTGAATCTAGCTGCTGGCGCAGAAAACTGATGTAGGACTCAAACAGGGGCTCCAGGTTGGAGGGGCTGGCACCAGAGCTCGTGGTCTGCTGCTGCAACAGCGCCCACTTGGTCTCCAGGACTTTGTTCTGCTGCTCCAAGAAGCGCACCTGCAAGGGAGAGAGAGATAAGGAGTGGGTCTCCTGGTGGGACAGGTAAGGCCACCCACCCCAAAGGTGGAGATGCAGGAAGGGAACCCAGGTCTTCCATCTCTGCTCTGTGTTTTGGGACTTGGAAAGGATGCAGATTCAGAAAAGGGAGAACACATTGCTGACACTGTGGCAGAGCAGGCAAAGCCACCTCTTGCTGTACCAGCATCCCATTCGGGTCCCAGTTCAAGTCCCACCTGCTCCACTTTGGATCCAACCTCCTGCTAATGACCTGAGATGCACTGAAAGGTGACCAGCAAGGCATTGGGCCCCTGCACCCACGTGGGAGATTTAGAAGAGGCTCCTGGCTCCTGGCTCCTGGCTTCATATCTTCTCAGTTGTGGCCATTGTGGCCATTTGGGGAATGAATCAGCAGTTGGAAAATCTCCCTGTCAGATGCAAGCTTGACCCACTCCCATGAAGTCAACACAAAGCGAGCACGAGGCCCAACCCTCCTCAGACGTGGCACACTTGGAGAGCTCTTGGTTGAGAGCATGGGGTGCAGGGGGTTTCTTGGCTTACAGCTGCCGGGACTTCCCAGCCCCAAAAGGCCTGTCTCTATACCATGCATTCAGAGGCTCTGCCACTGGCTAGCAGTCCCAGGGCTTGCACTAACGCAAGCTTGCAGTGCCCTGAGCAGGTGTCTCTCAAGAGGAGTGGAAAGGCAGTTGTGCAAATACCGTGGTTCCAGCCCATTCTTCCACAAAGCTGATGGCACATTGGGGTTCCCACCCTACTGGTCCTCACCTTACCACTAGAAGGAAATCAGGACCCAGGAATTCTTCCCCCATTTCCCAACTGGAGAAAAACAGATCAAGAGAATCCAGCTCCTGTGCTGGATGAACCTGAGCAGGCCAGGACAAGAGCAGGGTCTCTCCCCATTCCCCACAGAGCCTGGCCAGGCCCCACCAGCATCCTCCCACCCCGCCCAGCGCCTAAGAGTTTGATCCTCACCTTGTCAATGAAAGAAGCAAACTTGTTGTTGAGGGTCTTGATCTGCTCCCGCTCCTGGGCCCTCACTTGCCCAATCTGCGGGTCAATCTCCACATTGAGGGGCTGCAGCAGGCTTTGATTGACAGTCACTTCCTGGATGCCTCTGCAAGGACTACCAAAGCCACCTGCTCCCCCAAAACCACCTGCTCCCCCAAAATCACCTCCCATTCCACTGCCACCACCAAAGCCACCTCCATAGCCTCCACCAAAACCACTGCCACAGATGCTCCGCCCTCCACCAAAGCCAACAGCCCGGGAGCCACCAGCTGCCACACTCATGGAGATGCTCTTGTGGCCACCCAGGTTATAGAGGCTGCGACTGCCAAAGCCACCTGCTACCCCTCGGATCCCAGAGGTCCCTGAGCCAGCTGCTGCCGAACGGGCCACACAGCTCATCCTGGTGCTGCTGCTGCTGCTGCTGCTTCGGCCAGGAACCACGGCGGAACAGCCAGAGAAGCTGCGGCTCCCACTGCTGAAAGACTTCTTGCAGACTTGGCTGGCCATGGTGAGATGCTTGAAAGTGAGTAGGTGGTCCCTTAAGCAAGAGCTGAGTGGGGTGAAGGCAGAGGCTGGGAACAGCAGAGGACACCAGCCTTTATATTCTGAAAGTCTGGCTTGGCAGAGGAGAGGCAGGCAATTAGCTGGGAGGCGCCTTGGGCTTGGTTTGCCTCGCAGGCGGTAAGTTGCTTCTTGGTTCCCAACACACCTCAAAGCTAATCCTCTGGGCCCAAATGGTTTTTTTGCTCTCTTGACTTAATCACCCAAATTTGCCCCAGCTGATGAAAGAGGGCTCTCTGTTCCCTCCCTTCCTCGTGTGGTTCTCCCAAGGGTCTTAGGGAAACAGCAGGAGGACTTGACTTTAAACACAGTGTGGGGGCTTAGCCTATCTCTCCCACTACCACCTCTGCTCCACACCATGGGGTGTGGTCCTCTGTTTACCTGTGCCCATCTCTTCCAAGAGGCCAAGTCGTGGGGGCCGGAAGGAGAAGCATTCTGACCCTGTGGGTACCACTTAGCCAACACCCCAGCTAGGAGAAGGCCGCCATCCACACAGGTCTGGAGTGTGGGCTACCAGAGTGGGAAGGAAATAAATCCCTGGGGAAGGAGAGGCTCATGAGACCGCAGTGCCTGCACATGCAAAGCTTGGGGAGAGGAGAGGAGAGGACCACACAGGGGTCAGGTTCACCCCAATATTGCACCCACCATCCTTAACCTGGATCCAAAAGGAAACAGAGTCAGCATGAGAATCCTATTCGTCCTGGAAGAAGACAGTGTGCTCTGTCGGACATCCAGTTCACACCCAGGACCTCTCCCCACACTGCCCCCACTGCCTGGTCTAACTTCGTACCCTCCCACCACTCTCTGCTCCCCAGCCTCCCACTCCTGCCTATCCTCCCACTCCCCTGACCTATCCCACACTTCCCTGCTGACTTCTCAGTGCCCCCCACCAAGGGAGGGGCAGGTAACTTGCTCTGCAAGTTCAGCTCCTAACATCAGACAGACATCACACAAATGGACTCCTGATCCAGGAGTATAGTCTGAGGACAGAAACATCTAGACCTGACTCTTACCTCAGGCCTATGAAGGCAAATCTTCAGGGAGAAAACATGAGGGTCTGTGTTTTCAGCAAGCCTCTCCAGGTAAGCCTTGGGCATCTGCCCGGACAGGTAGGCCTTGTCAGGTCGAGAGCTCTCCCTCCAAGCCAACACAGGATGAGTGAAGGACCCTTGCTGGCCAGTGGGTCATTGTTCTCAAGCACTCAGCCATTTCCACACCAGCCACAGCACCCATGGGAGAGAGACTCTTCAGGATGTGACCGACCCATGAGACTCACGTGGAATGACAGGGACAAGAGAGACAACTGCTAGACTCAGCAAGAAGTGATAGTTGATATATTTCATTGGCATTGAATTCTCTCTCTCTCTCTCTTTCTCTCTAGACAAGCTAGTCTAGGGAAGGGGAATTACCTGAGGTGAGCAATTGCCAGGCTATACCACGCATTTTCAATCCTTTCCTCTGTAGCTAGCCTGCATGCAGCCAGTGCACCTGCTTGGGCCCCAGCTCCCACCACTCACTGGCTCTTTGACTTTGCACACATGGCTTTTGTGTGCCTGGTTATCAACTGTCAAGTGGGGCTAATAACAATAGGTACTCCATTGGGTTGCTGTGAATACTCAACGACTAAATAAATACGGAATGCTTAGTGCAGTGCAACATGATAAACACAGCTACAGCTAGGACTGGATCTGATAGGGAAAAGGAATAACTTGTGTGTTGGGCAATGAACATCCTCAATGATTTTGTGCCCCCAAAGAATGGTAAGTGACGGAATCAGAATAGAAATGATGGGTAAGAAAGCCAAGCTGGATGGTAGCGAGCAAGATTCACCCGAGGCTGGAGTTGGATGGGGTGAACTTGGCCCACAGTTTAGTACACAAGCCTGCATTCCCATTTGTCTCCAGGGTCAATAGTGAACCTTGGGAGGTCTGCTGCCCTCAGGAGTATTTTTCAAACACAGAAAGATGGCCATGGGGCCCAGCAGCGTGGCCTAGCAGCTAAAGTCCTCGCCTTGAATGCCCTGGGATCCCATATGGGCGCCGGTTCTAATCCCGGCAGCTCCACTTCCCATCCAGCTCTCTGCTTGTGGCCTGGGAAAGCAGTCGAGGACGGCCCAAAGCCTTGGGACCCTGCACCCGCGTGGGAGACCCGGAAGAGGTTCCTGGTTCCCGGCATCGGATCTGCGCAGCACCGGCCCGTTGCGGCTCACTTGGGGAGTGAATCATCGGACGGAGGATCTTCCTCTCTGTCTCTCCTCCTCTCTGTATATCTGGCTTTCCAATAATAATAAAAATCTCAAAAAAAAAAAAAGAAAAGAAAAGAAAAGAAAGAAAGGTGGCCATGGAATTTTGGAGACCTGGGTTCAAATCCCACTCCAAATGATGCCCCTAGTGAGATCCTCAACTTCTTCTCCTTCTCCTTTTTGATGGAAGGAACATCCAACCTACTGGCATGGCCACACAGACATGATGTTTGGACACTTGGGTCAACATTACTATCATGAAGGGGCATTGGTGAGAGTTCTTCGAGATACCTGCCCTACTCATTCCCTAAACACCAGTCCCTCCTGGGGAACCCTGGAAGTAAACTGAGGCAGATCCTACCCACCCACCCCCAAAGTCTCAGTGAGAGAGCCCAAAGCACACCTGTGTCTCTGGTGGCCCTTCCCCCACCCCCTGGCCATGCTGAGGCAACAGGAGGTGACCTCCAAAGTGAGGCTCCTCTCTGCATCCCAGAAGCATGATATGTGAGAGGTAAGAGGTCATGGGGGCACACTGAGCTCTGTTCCCTGTTGCCAGAGCCTGCCCACATGTCACCTTTGACCCTGGCCATTGCTGTCTCAGCAGGTAAATGAGGTCACCGGGAACACCCAGGAGCGCCCAGCTCAGCCTCCCAGCATCTGCCCAGCTACCTGGCTACCCGTTGTCTACCCGGCTGTCTGTTGCCAGCAGTCTGGGCTCTCTAATCCCCCCTGCTCCACAAAGACGGCCAGGTGAGCTGAACCCTCCAGGCTCTGCCCTCCCCACCCAAAATTCAGGTGCCTGAGTTTGTCACCAGGTGGAATGACTTCCTCTACCCAAATTGCCGGCTGATATTCAACTGCAGCCAGAGGGATTAAGAGGTGCCCGAAATAATTGTGGGTGCCGGAGTGACTCATGACCCCTAGGTCAAAGGGAGTCACTACCCTCTCCCCAAGGGCAGAGTTACTCCCTTCCCAGGCCTCCACATGGAGACGCACAACCCCTACCATCACACAGCCATGGAACTGTTCCCAAAAAACAACATCCTTTTGTTACTGAGCCTTAATTGTTAACCATCATAATTTATCCTGCTCTGTTCTGATGGCTACACTGGATCAGAATACACACTTCAAATCACTTCCAAATCTTCATTTCATGGTGGCTGCTGAGCAAAGCAGTTAAGACGCTGTTGGGATAGCCACATTCCAGATCTCTCGGTGCTGGGTTCGAATCCCGGCTCTGCTGCCTTCATACTACCTTCACTCTGCACACTCCAGGAAGCAGCCAAGGATGACTCAAGTGGCTGGGTCCCTGTCACCCACATGGGGTCACAGATGGAGTGTAGAGTTCCTGGTCCCCGTCACCCACACGGGGTCACAGATGGAGTGTAGAGTTCCTGGTCCCCGTCACCCACATGGGGTCACAGATGGAGTGTAGAGTTCCTGGTCCCCATCACCCACATGGGGTCATGGATGGAGTGTAGAGTTCCTGGTCCCCATCACCCACATGGGTCACAGATGGAGTGTAGAGTTCCTGGTCCCCATCACCCACATGGGGTCATGGATGGAGTGTAGAGTTCCTGGTCCCCGTCACCCACATGGGGTCATGGATAGAGAATAGAGTTCCTGGTTTGGGTGATTGCAGGAAAAATTTTGTAGGCCCAGCCTTGGTTATTGGCTATTGTAGGTATTTGGGGAAAGAACCAGCAAATGGAATTTCTCTCTCTCTCCTTGACTCTGTAAATCTGCCCTTCAAATAAAAGCAAATAAGTCCATCAATAAATAAAGGCCACTTGGGATACCTGCATCTCATATTGTAGTGCCTTGGTCCTGGATCAGTTCCCAGTTTCAGCTTCCTATTAATGTGGACTCTGGGGAGGCAGCAAATGATGGTTCAAATACTTGGGTCCCTACCGTCCATGTGCAAGACCTAGATAGAACTCCCAGCTGATGCTCCAGCCTGGCTCCGCTCTGGGGAATAAACCAGCACATGGGAGATTCATTCTCTCCCTCCCTTTCAAATAAATTAAATAACATTTCAGAAAAAAAAAACTGTATCTGGCACTTGGATGTACCTCAGGGCTAGTCTAGGAATCCTATCCTATCCCCTCAAGAGGACCTTAATTAAAAGGTT
This sequence comes from Ochotona princeps, assembly GCF_030435755.1. Classification (NCBI taxonomy): domain Eukaryota; kingdom Metazoa; phylum Chordata; class Mammalia; order Lagomorpha; family Ochotonidae; genus Ochotona; species Ochotona princeps. The sequence goes on along the minus strand of NC_080846.1, from coordinate 51,248,379 downwards.
CTAAATCAAGTGCTTCCACAGCTCTTTCTCACAACTCAGTAAACCTCATTGGTATATCAAAAAGCCTTACAAAACCTTACAGAAATCACCCTCTTACCTATTTTTAACCAGGGCTTCCCAAGCACACTTGACCACATACTGCCTGTATCTTAATAAGCCCTATTCACATGCTGTTGAATGCAACTTGGGGACACAGCGGGAAGACCACTATAGGGATTTCGGAGGTCAAGGGCACTTGTCCATCTTTGGAGAGAGAGCACCTGCCCCAAGCAAGAGTGCAGGAGGCTGGGAGTCAATGGAGGCCGGGGCTTGAAGACACAGCAAGATGGGCACTGGAGACTGGTAGAAAATGGGCAGGGTCTCCGAGAATCTTCCCTCCTGTCCGCATGCATTTCTCACTGACCATGGGTCTTGCTGGAAGCAATGCTGGATTTTTCTGGAACACCCAGGCTGTGTCTCCTCCCTCTCCTCCCTTGCAGATTGAAGGAATGGAACACAAAGGGGTCCTTGAGTTGGTCCAAGCCTCCTGATTATCCAATTGTACATCACTGCACCCTGCAGTCCTCCGTTTCCGTGCTACAGACTGGAGCCAACACAGCCTCCTGATCGAATTGCAGTGAGCATTGAAGGTGGGTCCTGGCAGCTCCGGGTGATAACCAAAAGCCCTCCTGGAAGGTGTCAGGTTGCAGGCCAAAGGAGGAGGGCTGATGCCACCTTTAGATCTGTGATAGCTCCTGTGAGAGTGGCAGGGGATCGCAGCGTCCGTACTGTGGGTTCCGTAGAGCCCTCCTGTCCCTGCCTCACCGAGCCAGCTTCCCACTGCAGCACTCATCATCAACACATGCAGTGAGTCATCCAACACTTGGTGAGCTGCTTCATCCTGCCCACAAGTGTGAAAGTAGCTCCTTCCTCAAACACACCCTCCAGATCACTGTTGGTAGAAAGATTAGAAATAGCTGATGTCAAACTACTTGTTTTTATAAGATAAAACTTGTCAAGGATATTTTGCTTCTTATTATATGCTATTTTTTGAACAAGAAAAATAAAGAAGAAGAAAAAAATAGAAACAGTTGGCATGAGGCCAGTGCAGTGGCCAGTTCAAGTCCTGGCTGCTCCACTTCCCATCCAGCTCCCTGCTTGTGGCCTGGGAAAGCAATGAAGGACAGCCCAAAGCCTTGGGACCCTGCACCCATGTGGGAGACCTAGAAGAAGATCCTGGCTCTTGGCTTCAGATCAGCTAAATTCTGGCCATTGCGGCCATTTAGGGAGTGAACCAGCAGGTGGAAAATCTTTCTCTCTGTATCTCCTCCTTTATAAATCTAATAAATGCTTTAAAAAGAAAAAGCTGGTGAGCAGACACTGATTCCAGCTCCGTTCTCGCATGGCATTAAAACTCTGTAAGAGCAGAATCTTCATTCACATGTACAGAGCTCCATTAACTTGCCCAAATCAGTTTGCTCATCAGGCAGGGATCTATTTAAGTTTTTTTTTTTTTATTATTTAAAGGAAGATCTACAGAGAAAAGGAGAAACAAAGATCTTCCTTCTGCTGGTTCTCTCTCCAAGTGGCCACAGCAGCCGTAGTTGAGCCAGTCCAAAGCCAGAAGCCTGGAGCTTCTTCCAGGTGTCTCACATGGGTACAGGATCCCAAGGGCTTGAGCCATCCTTTGCCACTTTCCCAGGGCACAGGCAGAGAACTGGATCAAAAGTGGAGTTGCCAGGACTCAAACTGGGCCCCTATGGGATGCCAGTGCCACAGGGAGATTAGCATACTATGCCATCAAACTGGCCTCCATGCAGGGATTTTTTTTTAATTAATTTATTTTTATTACAAAGTCAGATATACAGAGAGGAGGAGAGACAGAGAGGAAGATCCTCCGTCCGATGATTCACTCCCCAAGTGACCGCAACAGCCGGTGCTGCGGCAATCCAAAGTCGGGAACCTGGAGCCTCTTCCGCGGTCTCCCAAGCGGGTGCAGGGTCCCAAGGCTTTTGGCCATCCTCCACTGCTTTCCCAGGCCACAGGCAGGGAGCTGGGTGGAAAGTGGAGCTGCCGGGATTAGAACCGGCGCCCACATGGGATCCTGGCGCGTTCTAGGTGCGCCAGGCCACGCCCTGGGCCCATGCAGGGATCTTAATCAGAAAACCCAACTCCAGAGCTGGGTGCACACTCACGGGAGCTTCCAACTTCTGAGTGACAAAACCCAGCTTTGTCATCCCAGAGTGGGCAGTGCCCTTTCACACTGAAAGAGCCCATTCATGCCCGTGGGGTCCAGCACCTGCTCTCCCTTTCAGAGTGCCTGGGCCCCATGCCCAGCACAGGCTCCTGACTGCAGCTTCCTGCTAATGCGCACTGTAGGAGACAGTAGGGATGGCTCAAGGCATCAGGTTCCTGCCGCCCAGGTAGCTCCCAGATGGAGTTCCTGGTTTCCAGTTCTGGCTGTGGCAAGCATTTGGGCAGTGAAGCAGTGCAAGGAACTCTGTCTCTCTGTCTCTCTCTCACACACACACAAAAACATTTTTGGAAGTGCATAAAAGAGAATGTGATGGATGGATCTGTCTCAAAGCCTCAACATGTGTGAATGAGGGCAGTTTTCCACCTTCTGAATTCCTCTCTGGCTGCAAAGAGAAACACCTGCCATAACTACAGTGCTCCCTGCCATAAGCCTCTCCGGCTGCTCCAGGGGGAGAGCAGACCCTCCAGAGTGGGAGCTAGATCCAGCCACATGGGCCTCCATGTGGGAGGAGGGGGACATCTCTTCTGCTGCTGGGAGGACTTCTGGTTGGTTTCTGGAACCCCAAGGCTCCACAGAAGGAATTAGTACCACACACCAGAGCCAGAAAATCCACATGAAAGGATGTTCAAGGGACAGAAAGAGACCAGCCGGCTCTGCTAGAGAGCACAGCAGAGTTATTAGTGTCCTGGGTTTCATCCCAGGCAGATCCAAATCTGCCCCTCCCCAGAAGGGATGGCATGTGTCTCTGCAAGTACCCACATACTCCTACTCCAGGGACCTGCCTGACAGCACCAGGATTAAGCAAATGACATGTGCAGAATGCCCATAGTCACTGGCACCAGGAACAAGAGCTGTGTTGGACCTTGTTGCCTTTGTCAGGTATTCAGGACAGTGACTGCGTTCGGAGCCCATGCCACCCTCCTCCAGTGCGCATTGCTCATTAGCTCAGTGGCACCCATGTGGCCTGCTGTGTGCCAGGCATCATGCTGGCCACAGAAGGCAGGTGAGGGGAGCAAGACATGCCCAGCCATTCAATGGGAGATCCTCTCTCTGGCACGGAGAGCCACCCCTGGAAGAAATCATTGTAGGGGGAAGAAATTAATTTGTTGCTGGGTGCAAAAGCAATCCAAGGAAGAGAGAGAGAGAGAGAGAGAGCTCTTCTATCTATTGGTCCACTTCTCCAAACACCCACAACAGACGGCTGGCCCAGACCAAAGACCAGAGCCAGGAGCTTCCTCTCCATCTTTCACATGAGTGGCAGGGACCGAGACACTTGGGCCATCTTCCTCTGCTCTCCCAGGCATGTTACCAGGGAGCTGGAGCCAAAAGTCCAGCCCAGTATTTCACTTTTTTTTAAGAAGTTTCTTTGAAAGAAAATGACAGATTTAATGAGAGAAGAGAGATTTTTCCATCCACTGACTCACTCTCCAAATAGCCATAATGGTCAGACCTGCTCCAGTCCAAAGCCAGCAGCCTGCTCTGGATCTCCTACGTGGGTACATGTTCCCAAGCACTTGAGCTATCTTCTGCCGCTCTTCCAAGCTACCAGCAGAGAGCTGGGTTGGAAGTGGAACAGCCAAGACTCGAATCAGTGCCTGTATGGGATATCAGCCCAAAAGGCAGAGGCCTAATCTACTATGCCACAATGCTGGCCCCGGAATGTGGTCCTCTGAACTGCCTGACCAAACGCCTGCCCCACGACACTGGCCATGACTGGATGCTTGGTACTGTTCCAGGTCTCTCTATACCTTCCAGGTACAAGTAGCCCTGCTCTAGTTGCGACAACCACAAATGTCACCAGAAATGTCCATCTGTTCCCTGAGAACCACGCCATTCCTTCTGGTCCCCTGTCCTCTCCCAGAGTTGGGATACTGATGGAGTTGTCAGCACCATGTGGTAATGCTGCCTTAGATGCCAGCAATACTGGATTACTCCCACTGCATCTCCCTTGGTTTTCTGGGGAAACTGCTCCCTGCCCCATTCAACCTTCAACCTGGGCTGCAAGTGTTGGGGTGGTTAGCAGAGCGGAGACATGCATTGAACAGCTGGCAAGCCAAAGGGCCTATGCTAGGGTGGGGGCCAAGGATGAGCAGTGTTTCCAAAACACCCATGTAATTTCTCAGTGACCCCAGCATGACTGCTAGCAGCCATTCTCCTTGACTGTCAGCAGTAAGAATGCACATGGGCTAAAGTGCTGAGAAGGCAGGGAAATGATCAGCCCAGACCCCAGATTGTCTGAGATTTCTGGCAATGGGCTGATCCAAAAAAAAAAAAAAAAATCCCACCGACTTCAGGAATAACAGACAAGAATCTTGCAGAGAATTTATTGAGAGACGATCTGACACTTGGCACTCCGAATGTCTTCCAAAGTAGTCACGACTGGATAATCCACTGACGGGGGCTGAACTGATTCTTGCAAGGAAACAATACCAATTTCCATAGCTGAGTCTTGGGTGGATGTGTCACCATCACTGTTGATGCTTGCTCTGGCCTGTAGCTTTTGTATCCCAGAAGAAAATCTACCAGCACATCTTGTTTTCCTTTAAGGTCAAGGGCAGTGTGATCCCATGAGTCAACACACTCTTGAAATAGGACAGAGCTCTCCTGAGCATTCCAGGGAGGGGAGCAGGACAGGGCGGGAGAGGGCAGAATTTGGTTCCCCTGTATGTACCATGCATGCTACACCCAAGGAAGAGAGGTGTGGTCTGAAGCAGAGCAAGCAAAAGAAAATTCTTCAGTCCATTAGAGACCCAGAAGAAGCTCCTGGCTCCTGGCTTCAATCTGCTCAGCTTTGGCAGTTGCAGCCATTTGAGGAGTGAACCAGCAAATGGAAGATCTTTCTATCTCTCCTTCTCTCTGTAAATCTACCTTTCCAATGAAAATAATAAAAATCCCATTTATTTGAAAAGTAGGGCTACAGAGATAAAATGACACAAACTTCCCAAATGAAAACAATGGAAGGCAAAGCCAGGCTCCTGGAATGTCTTCTGGGTCTTCCACATGGGTGTCAGGAGTCCAAGCACTCAAGCCATTCTGCACAGCTTTCCCAGGTCCATAGCAGGAACTGCACTGGAAATGCAGCAGCCAGGACTCAAACCAGTGCCCCTAGGCTGGGACACTTGCATTGCAGGCGGTGACTTAACCCAAAGCACCACAACATCAGGTCCAAAACATTCTTGACCATTAACCAAGGACCCCCCAAATCCCATTCCAGCATCCAAGTATTCAACAATCACTGTAAATTCTCCCTGTGCCTTAGAGGACAGAAAGAACATGAACAACACAGCGAACACTGACTCCAGACTCCAGCAATAGAAGGTCTCACCAAGGGCCTGGCACAATAGTTCAATGGTTCAATGGTTAAACCCTCACCTTTCAAGCACTGGGATCCCACATGAGCACCAGTTCATGTCCTGAATGTTCCACTTCCCAACCAGCTCCCTACTAATGGCCTAGGAAAGCAGTGGAGGATGGCCCAGGTGCTTGGGACCCTGCATGTGAAGACCCAGAAGAAGCTCTGGGCTCCTGGCTCCTGGCTATGGTCTGGCCTAGCCATAGCCATTGTGATCATTTGGGGAATGAACTAGCAGATGGAAGATCTTTCTCTCTCTCCCTTTGTCGTGTGTGTGTGTGTGTGTGCGTGTGTGTCCCTCTGTCTCTCTCTGTCACTGTGCTCTCCAAATAAATAAAAAAAGAAATCTTGAAATAAAAAGAAAAGAAAAATCAGCATAGAATTGCACAAGGGAATTATGTAAATGCCAAGGGGGAAGGAAGAGAAGGAGTACTTGGGATTGAATCAGGTAATGTGTTGGTGTCTTCAGTCTCAGGCCCTGCCTGCCACAAGGCCCCCTGTTATGGCCACACCTCTGGGACAACATATCTGCAAGAAATAGTCCTCTCCACCTCTGCATGCCTCCCAGGTCAAGCTCCCTCTAAGAAGTTGCCAGGATCCCCTCCCACCATTTGGGGGCTACTCAGGTCACAGGGTCTCCCATAAACCCATGCTGAGCAAGGGCAGCAGGCACAGAGTTGAGCAGCAGGCACAGAGTTGGGCAGCAGGCACAGAGTTGGGCAGCAGGCACAGAGTTGAGCAGCAGGCACAGAGTTGGGCAGCAGGCACAGAGTTGAGCAGCAGGCACAGAGTTGGGCAGCAGGCACAGAGTTGGGCAGCAGGCACAGAGTTGAGCAGCAGGCACAGAGTTGGGCAGCAGGCACAGAGTTGGGCAGAAGCAGAGGCTGCTATTCGAGTGTCACTTGAGGTCTGTGGATAGTGGAACTAACTGAGAAGCCCTCTGACTTCTGTGACACACACCAGCTGGAAAACGTGGACCAAGCTCTCCTGGCTGGCTAGCTAGTTGGCTGGTTGGCTGCCTCTAAATGCCCAGCTCTCCCCAGATCCATGCCCATGACTTTCAAACCATCCTAACTACCTGCATCCTGGTGCTGGGTGCCGCAAATGCTCAGCCCTGCTGGAAACCCACTCCCACATTCCCAGTTACAGTCAGGCCAGCTTCCTCAGGGTCTCGAGTGCAGCTCCCACAAGGTCTCCCTGCAGATCTCCCCATCTCCACAAATGACACCACCTGTGTAAATGGTGCCAGTCACACGCTGGGCCATGACGCCATAGCAGAATTCCTGATCCCTGTTCCCACCCAACCCATTCACGGCCTTGTTTCTTCTCAGTCTGACATCACCTGTATTTCTCCACATGCCTTCTCCATCACAAATTGTTCCATTCATTCCTTCATGCAACTACTATTCTATTTTAAATAGATGCATTTGCTTGTTTGAAAGGCAGAAGTAACACAAAGAGAGAGGCCTTCCATCTGCTGGTTTAGTCCCCAAAAGGCCGTGACAGCCAAGTCCTGGCCAGACTGACGCCAAGAACCCCATCCGGGTCTCCCATGTCAGCAGCAGGGGCCCAAGGACCTGGCTCTTCCTCTATCGCTTTTCCAGGTGCATTAGCAAGGAGCTGGATAGGAAGCAGAGGAGCTGGGATTCAAACCAGCTCTCCAATATTGCCCGAGCAGCAGCTTAACAGGATGTGCCACAACAGTAGCCCGAATGTCTGACTTTGGCACTGCAGTTCACCTCAGCGAAAGCTTACGGGCTGTAGTAGAAACCAGCACCTCTGTTCCTGAGGCCTTGTGGGTTGCCCCAAGCCAGAGAAGACAGGAGGTGAGGGGGCCCTGCCCTCAAGAACCACAAAGTCACACAGTCCCCAGTGTGGCCCTCATCCAGGCCACAGTGCTCAAGGTACAAGAGCTGGATCTTAGCTATTTCAATGTCATCCACTAGAGGCGTCATTCTGTGGGTTGGATGGCAGAGCCCACACAAGAGAGGACAGAGGCAGAGGGACGGGGAAGTGGCTGGAGAGGCCAGTACAATGAGAAAACATGCTAAAAACACTCACAGAATGAAGGACAATGCAATTTATTAGCAACAGAACAGGTAGGAGGAGAGGACAGTGCGTTATATACATCACAACCGGGGTGCATCCCACCCCAGTGCAGGAGAAGGAGACCCCACTTGGATAGCTGTGGGCACAGGCTGCAGCCAGAGAGACAAGGCCCAGGTGGGTCAGGCCAGGGATCTGAACGTGCCTTGCAGCTACTCCCCCACGCGCAGCTCGCTGGGGGTGGGAGGGATGGTGCTGGAGGGCTCACTGATGCTGGGAGAGGAGGAGGAGCTGTTGGGAAAGGGACGCTGGGGTGGCTGCACAGCTGGGTTTTCTTCATCTGGAGTAGCGCTGGGAGGACTGGGAGAATTTGACACTGCTGCCCCGGGTGCTGCCCGAGCTGAAGCCTCCTCCACTGACGGCGCTGCGACCCCCAGAGCTGGAGCCGAAACCGCCGCCGCTGCCCACCCTGAATCCGCTGCTGCTGCTGCTGCTGCCGCCACCGAATCCACTGCTAAATCCGCTGCCACCTCCGCGGCCTAAGCCACCTGCACCACCTCCCATGCCGAAGCCGCCTCCATAGCCACCTGCTGCGGCTGAGGTGGTGGTGCTGCTGTTGACCACCGCTGGAAAGGGAGAGAAAGGATGGCCATGAGCACCCAGCACCCACATCGCTACGTGAGAATTAGCTGATGATCCACCCTCGGAGGCCAGAGTGTGACTGAGAGGGGTCACAGCCAGCTGCCCTCATGTCACACACTCAGCCCACCACCGTTGTTTTCTGGATGACCTCCGAGGAGTTTCTCTGCCCTATTCTCAGGGCTCCCGCTGGATACACCCCTTTCCAGCAGCCAGCCACACTCATCTTGGAAGTGTCAATCACAGGTGCCAATCAGCCCCTCCACTCCCAGAAAGTCCTCCCTCCACCTCCCTGGGAAACAGGGTTCACAATCAGCATGAACATTTGAGAAGCAGCTTCCGGCTGCCCCGGTCGCTGGGAAAACTTACAGATGCTGACAGCACTCTGGCACTCTCCGGACATTCTGTTTGAAAAAGCAAGCAGACAACCCCATCACCAAGAGGCCACGGGCCAAGGTGACCAGCATCCAGAACGGAACTTGGAAGCTTTCTCCCACCCTCCTATAGGCACAGAAAGTTGCATCCATGCTTTTATTAACTGTTGGGCTCATGAAAGCAAGTGCTCCTCTACAAGGCCCAGGGAAGGTGGGGCCTGTCTGCACATGCCTCCATGCCAGGCACCTGGCTGGCACAGTGTGCCTTGGGGCAGGGAGCTAAGATGCCTGCACATTCACCTGCACTCCTCGCCCTCCAGCAGCTTGCGGTAGGTGGCGATCTCTACGTCCAGGGCCAGCTTCACGTTCATCAGCTCCTGGTAGTCGCGCAGCAGCCGGGCCAGGTCATCCTTGGCCTTCTGCAGTGCGGCCTCCAGACCGTCCAGCTTGGCCCGAGCATCCTTGAGGGCCAGCTCCCCGCGCTGCTCAGCATCAGCGATGGCTGATTGCAGGCTGGCATTCTGAGGGCAGGGGCAGGGGATGGTACACAGAGTGAGCCCAGGAAGAAGGCCACAGAACCTCTGCTTTGTCCGGTGTGAAAATCAGTGAACATCGCTCCTTTGGCACCTCCATCCACGGAGATGGTTCCCTGCAGCTTAGCCAGCACATCTAGATCAGCCTGGCTTTTTAACTCCATGAAGGTCAGTGCTGCCCAGGCTGCCCTCTGGAGCCTATTCCAAGCCAGGAGTCCTGAGTTCCTGAGTCCCACACCCAAAGTACCCACACCCACCACCACACCTGCTTCTTGACGTTCTCAATCTCGGCCCGCAGCCTCTGGATCAGCCTGTTGAGCTCTGCGATCTCACTCTTGGTGCTCCTCAGGTCATCGCCGTGCCTGCCAGCCGTGGTCTGCAGCTCCCCAAGCTGGAGGACAAAGGGGAAGACAAGGGAGTGTTCATGTAGCTTCGCCTAACTTGTTTCAGGACCCCCCCACCAAATATATATATCTTGAGATACTTCGTAAGTACTGGTGGACTGTGTTGCAGCAGGGGTACCTCAAAGGGAGCTGGGGAGGTAGGATTGAAAGTTCTACCTCCCTCTAGTTCCTAAGCAAGCTGAAGTGGACTCCACATGGCCCAACAGTGCAGGGCACAGCCACTACCCCCAAAAGGTGAGAAGTTCTGCAAGGGAGTGTCCATCACAGGGATGCCTCCTCCACTCAGCAGGGCCACAGCTTCCTGGAGACCCCCAAGGGATCCTCCGAGAAGTGCCTGGCCCCCACCTTGGTCTGGTACAGCGCCTCGGCCTCCGCCTTGCTTCTCTGGGCGATGTCCTCGTACTGGGCGCGGACCTCGGCGATGATGCTGTCCAGGTCCAGGTTGCGGTTGTTGTCCATGGACAGCACCACAGATGTGTCAGAGACATGGCTCTGCATCTGGGACAGCTCCTGCCAATGCGGAGGGAGCCTGTTCACTTTCAGAGTCTGTGTTACAGGCACACTGAGGCAGATGGAGACCCCAACAGACAGTTCAGTGCTGGGCTAAGAATGTGCATCAGCCCCACCCTGCTCGGAGAAGCTAAGGTCCGAAGTCCATCCTGCAGACCCCCATGGTCTTTGGGCCTCACCTCTGACAGCCTCAGCCCTGACACCACCTCACCCTCCCCCTCCACATTCTTACAGCATCGTACAGGGTCCTCAGGAAATTGATCTCATCCATCAAGGCATCCACCTTGGCCTGGAGCTCCACCTTGTTCATGTAGGAGGCATCCACGTCCTAGGGAAGACAAAAACTTAAGGGATTTGTGCCCCACCCCCCATTTACCCCAAGGAGAGTCAGGCAATCACCAGCAAGTGTCATAAGTTAGGACACGGACAGATGTTCCTGGCTACCATCAGCCTCTATATGAGGGGAAGTTCTCATCTTGGTGGCAGCATCCATTCTGTTCCATCCCACCCTAACACAAAGGTGTACCTGGCTTCCTTTTGAATTTGGCAGCTCAGTGGCTATGAAGGGAAAAGGCTCCTCCACTTCTTTCCCACTCAAACACCTGCAATTCTGCAGCTCCCACATCCTTCAAGCAGCCCTCACCTTTTTCAGGGTCACAAATTCGTTCTCGGCAGCTGTGCGCTTGTTGATTTCATCCTCATATCTGCAGGAAACAGAAGGGGCTTGGCAGTCATCCTCCACCCTACCGTTCTAGAAAAACCTGACAGCTCCCCTCCCAGAGCCCCTCAGTCCCTCTCCTGCCCCTGTGGGGACCACATCCTCCCTACCAGCTCCATATTGGTTAGGGACACCAACCAGACCAAACAACCCAAATAACTCCTGCTTTGGAGGACAGCCCTTGGTCTCATAAAATATTGAGGGAACATCTGGTCACCCTCAATTCTGTGAGTCCCAGGATCTCTTCAGACCCAGCTCATAGACAAAGTGCTTGTTCGACTCCACACTCATCCCTTGCCACACAGTCTCCTTTGAAAAAGCCTCTGCTTGAAGCAGGAAAGTAAAGGGAGCCCTGTGATCCAAGCTACACCCCCTCCCCACACCGTGAAATTAAGGAGAGACTGAGCACCGGCTCAGTCAGGCAGGGGTCAGGAGGACTCGGAGCAGGGTGGCCCACAATGATGTCTTCCCATCCCTGCTCCTCCTCCCCCCTGGTCACTCACTTCTTCTTGAAGTCCTCCACCAGGTCCTGCATGTTTCTTAGCTCTGAGTCCAGGCGGCCTCTCTCACTGATGATGCCATCCAAGTAACTGCGCAGGTAATTGATGTGGTTCTCAAAGAGGGGCTCAAGGTTGTTGGTGCCTGTGATGGAGTTGGTGCCCTGCTGCTGCAGCAGTGTCCACTTGGTCTCCAGGACCTTGTTCTGCTGCTCCAGGAAGCGCACCTGCAGCACATGGAGCCAAGCATCTCAGGCAGCCAGCAGTGAGAGCCGGAGGGCCGGGAAGCAGGTTAGGGGAACACTTTAACTCAACTAGGAGCAGGTGTCTCTGCTGGTCTCCCAGGGCACAAAGGCTACTACTGCGGCTGGAAAGAATGCTGAGAGAGGTGCTGGGTCGGAATGGTGCATTTGGAAAAAATTAGATGGAAGATGCCCCTCCCCATGGCCAAACCTGTAGCAGGAAAAATTTAACAATGACTCTTTGGTCAGGGAGACTTTGTGTCTCCATCTCAACTTCAATACAATGCACAAAAACCTTCAGCAGGGTTGGCAGAGCTGGGAAGCACTGGGAACTGATGCTGGCTGCCCTGTGCTTGAGTCTGAAGTGGACACAGCACTGTGAAGTTTGGCCTGGACTGGAGAAGGTCTTTCACAGTCCCTTGGAACCAAGGCTCCACTGCCAGCCTCCTTCACCCCTTCCCCAGGCATTGGCTCTACTCCCTGGCACAGAGACGGGAGGGAAAGAGCCAGAAAGCATCCTTGTGAAGAGCCCACAGCTCTAAATTGAACCCAACCCTACCAGTGGCTTTGGGCTGCCAGCTCTGCCAGCCCAGGCCTAGAGAAGGCAAAGGTGGAACACTTGAGTAGAGGCTCAAACAGGCAGTGGCCATGTTGGGGTCCAAACAGGGTCCGTTGTCTTTCTACATCTCCTCCTCAACTGACCATGGCCAGTTCATCATTTATCCCCTTTGACCAAGCCCACCCAGCCCACCCAGGACCCATTGAAACACCATGTCAAATACAAAATCCCCGCCTAAGTTCCATCACCTTGTCAATGAAAGAAGCAAACTTGTTGTTGAGGGTCTTGATCTGCTCCCGCTCCTGGGCCCTCACTTGCCCAATCTGCGGGTCAATCTCCACATTGAGGGGCTGCAGCAGGCTTTGATTGACAGTCACTTCCTGGATGCCTCCAGGGAAACCACCAGGGCCACCAAAACCACCAGGACCACCAAAGCCACCAGCTCCCCCAAAGCCACCAGCTCCCCCAAAGGCACCTGCTCCCCCAAAGGCACCTGCTCCCCCAAAACCACCTCCCATTCCACTGCCACCACCAAAGCCACCTCCATAGCCTCCCCCAAAGCCACTGCCACAAATGCTCCGCCCTCCACCAAAGCCACCGGCCTGGGAGCCACCAGCTGCCACACTCATGGAGATGCTCTTGTGGCCACCCAAGTTGTAGAGGCTGCGACTGCCAAAGCCACCTGCTACCCCTCGGATCCCAGAGGTCCCTGAGCCAGCTGCTGCTGAACGGGCCACACAGCTCATCCTGGTGCTGCTGCTGCTGCTGCTTCGGCCAGGAACCACGGCAGAACGGCCAGAGAAGCTGCGGCTCCCGCCGCCGGATGTCTTATACACTTGTCTGCTCATGGTGAGGATCTTGGCAAAGAGGCGAGCAGGGAGACTGGACGTCTGGTGAAGAGGAAGGCGACTGAATGCCTGGGCAGAGAGCAGTTCTTTATATACATCTGGGGAGGCTGCAAGCACAAATGAGGGAGACATAATCCCAGCTCCTCATGGGCTGGGCTTGCCTCCAGGGCAGTAAGTTTGTTCCAGGCGACCAAACACACCTGGAAAATAAGCTGAAATGGTAAAAGTGCTAAGGTGGCAGGCTTATCCTGCTGGGGTGGGGGGGGGTGGTGCCTGGCGTGGCCCCATTGCTGGGATACAGCCACCTCCCAGCTTTGTCTGGGAGGCCCCAGGAGGCATACAGACCCATGTCAGGGGATTACGCAGGTCTGTCTACCCATCAGCTGCCCATAGACCCTGCTAGAAGGAGACTCTAGCAGGGGAATTGGAGGGGGCTCTGTATGTGAATGACATCTCTCCTTCCACTGAACTGTGAGCAGAGACCCCCAATCAAGGAGTGATGCCCGTTTTCCCACGGTCAGGACCAGTGTGTTCATCATGTGCCAGCCAGACTCCATGCTGGGCTCAATGACAAAGCAATGGCCTGTCTTGCTCTCCACCCAAAAACCATGCCTCCCCAGCGTCAGTTCTGATGGTGGTGGCTCTTTGGCTTCTGCCTGTCCTGAGCCAAGGTAGACTCGCCAGTGAGGTGCAATGCTGAGACACCAGCAGAATCTGTAACTGAGCATCAGCTCAGAAAATCTGCAGCACCATCACACATCTGAAGGTTTCTCTTCCTACCATTTGTCTGACCCCAGCCCAAGTCCCAAGGGGCAGGAAGGTCAAGTGTCAGCCCAGCCATGAAAGCAACCAGCATTCAGGCTGGTGGCCCCATGCGGCGTGTTGAAGCCTCAGGCAAAAAACAAGGCACCCTCCTTTCAAGATCCCCTCACTGTGGTGAGACCCATGCTCTGGCTAAGGGGTCTGAACCTGGCACCCCGCACCCCTCATCCCCGGGAGGCCGGATACAGCAAAGCACATGACATCACTGGACACGTCTAACTCTAGAGCGCGGTTAGGTTGAGGGAGGAAAGGCGTCCTGAACAGTGCTGGAACGGCCACATGCACTGGCTCTCTCTCCAAACGAGATCTCACAGGGCTCTGCCTGGGGTGAGGCTCAGCAGCCCAGGGGGAATCCACCCCAGCCTCAAAGGAAAGGAGATGGGACAGTACATGCTAGGGAGGTCCAGGTCCAAAGAGCCAGTGCAAATGGTCTCCCCTATCTGGCTGTCCCATTTCTGTCCCTCTCCCCTCCCCCCAAGGGCTGTAGCATTTGCAGGCGCTCACTGGTTAGAACTGGTAACCAGGATCCCTAAGTTCCTAGCCCAGTGCTTTGTCAATAACAGAGACTCACAAAGTTTGGCTGAATTCTTAACGAGGCAGTCATTCAACGGAGAATGAATTAATGGATTAATTATGCTCAAAACTGGTTAAATGATGATTCAGCTCCCATGTTCACTGAGTGCATCTCAACTTGAAGAGGAGGCGAACTACAGATTTCGATGAGCCGATTTAGGGAAATACACATGTTAAATTTCCTCTCCAGCAAAAAATCACAAGAATCCCGTGTCAGTCGGGAGGCGCTGGTGTTGTAGTCCGTGCAGATAAACTGCCACTTCGGACACCAGCACCCTAGATGCAAGGGCCTGCCTCCACTCCCCACCCAGCTTCCTGCAACTGAAACTGGGAGACAGCAGGGAATGGCCCAAGTAGTTGGAGCCATGCCACTCACCTGGGAGACCCAGAGGAAGTTTCAGTCTGGCTGAGCCCTGACTATTGCAGCCACTGGGAAGAGTGAACCAGTAAATGGAAGATTTATCTCTCCCTCCCTCACTCTCTCATCCCAACCCTGGTCCGGTTGCCTTTCAAACAAATAAACACATAAAATGTTTTTAAAAATCAATCAGGGAGAGAGGGGGAAAAAAGTCAAGTTCAGCAAAATTATGCTTTAACGCTATATAATGCTAAATACTATAATGAAAATAGGCACGAGACAGCTGAATAGTAATCTATAGCCATGTTAAGGTGTCTAGAACCCGGTCGTGAATAAACTAAAATTGAAATGTCGACGAAAGAGTCACAGGATGTGGTAAAGAACTTGCATTTTTTTAACATGTTGGTCACTCAATACTGTGTCAATTAATTCCATAACATTGTAAATTGTTGCTGATGTTATGTCAGGGCTTTTAATTGATTGGGATGATACTCTGCCGCCTCTACCTTCAGACCAGAGATGGTCTCCCCAACAAGCGTTGAATTTGTCTGGACAATAAGATGCTGGACTCTCTGCTTGGTATATGCTCACAATGAAAGAATCTCAACTGACCTTGAACTGTGGTAATACAACAAGGTAGAGGAATCCGCCATGAGGGGAGGGTTTGGGGAGGAGTGGGGGGAATCCAGTACCTATAAAACTGTGTCACATAATGCAATGTAATTAATTAAAAAAAAACATTAAAAAATCAATCAGGGCACTGACAGTGTGACATAGCAAGCTAAGCCTCTGCCATCCCACAGGAGTGCTGGTTTAAACCCCGGCTGCTCCACTTCTCATCCAGCTCCCTGGGAAAGAAGAAGATGACCTAAGTGCTTAGAGCCCCTGTACCCACATGGCAAACCCAGAAAATAAATAAATCCAGAAGGAGAAGATGCTTGGCCTACCTAACATGCTCGCTAACATCTGTACCACTTTCTGAGTCTCTAGTTCAAACTTTAGCCCTGACCCTGATGCCCCTTTTTGCTAACACACACCCTGGGAGACAGCAGCTGATGGCCTGCAGACATGGCACTGACAAGACTCAAATTCACAGTGAATCAGAGTCCACAGGTTCTGAGCCAGGATTGTCACTGCTTTAATTGTTTTTCTTTGAAAGAAAAAGACAAGAGATTTTCTCTCCAGATGCCCACAACAGCCAGGCCTCAGCCAGGCACAAGCAGGAGGTGGGCACACCCAGAGGTGAGCCACTGCCTGTTGCCTCCCAGGAAGGGGAACCAGGAGTGCAGCTGGGACTTGAACCCAGGCACTCAGAGATGCAATATAGGCAACCAAGCAGCATCTTCTTTTTTTTTTTTTTTTTTTTAGATTTTTTTGTTGGAAAGTCAGATATACAGAGAGGAGGAGAGACTGAGAGGAAGATCTTCCGTCTGATGGTTCACTCCCCAAGCGGCCGCAAAGGCTGGAGCTGAGCCAATCCAAAGCCAGGAGCCAGGAGCTTCATCCGGATCTCCCACGTGGGTGCAGGATCCCAAGGTTTTGGGCTGACCTTGACTGCTTTCTCAGGTCACAGGCAGGGAGCTGGATGGGAAGTGGGGCTGCTGGGATTAGAACCGGCGCCCATATGGGATCCCAGTGTGTTCAAGGCGAGGACTTTAGCCACTACACCATCATGCCGGGTCCCCAAGCAGCATCTTAACCATTATACCAGATGCCTGCCCTGCTGTTTCTTAGGAGGAAATTAACCTGAAGAAGACTATTGGAGAAACATGATCAATGCCAACATGGTAGCTGGCCAGTCCCAGCAGGTGAGGAAGAAGTGACAGGAGTATTAACAGTACTGTGCCTGAGAACCAGGGTAGCAGAGAAGACATGGCCTTGGCCATGGCCTGGGGATGCAGAGAGAACTAAGACAAAGCTTGGTGGGGCTGGGGGGTGGTGGTACGCATTCACAGGGTTGGGGTGTGTAGAAGGGGAGGAGGCCAGCTGGAGTCGAAACTGCGAGGGCTAGGGCCCAGCCCTCTAAACAGGAGCCACCTGAGAAAAGCAGAGTTGGCTTATTTGCCCTCACCCAACGCCCGGATTATCTGAGGGTATTAACCGGGTGCTTCTCTGCTTTCCTTCTGCAGAAAGGCCTGAGTCAGAGCTTGCATGGCCTCAAATCAGAGATGCACACACAGTCATGGCCAGCGGGCCAGTACAGCCGCCCTCCTTCTCCTCCTCCTCACCACCTACAGGCAGCCCACACACCTAAGCTGTCCTCACCTCCAAGCTCTACGGGGATAGCAATTCATCTCATCTCCTGGCATGCCCGGGCCAGCCAGGCACCACCCTGGCCCCGAAAAGTGTTCTGGCCTGAGCATCCTCCCGTTCCCCCAAGCCCGGCTCTGCCCATCAAGTGATTGGTTGACTTCTCTCTCCTGGGATCAGGGAAGTTGGGGTGCTAGGGGCCTCCCAGGCCTGTGTACCACCCCCAACTCTGAGTCTGAAGTTTTTTCCCTTAAGGATTCATTATTTTAAAGTCAAAGAGAGAAAGGGAGAGACAGAGAGAAAGCGATCTTCCATCCACTGGTTCATTCCCCAAATAGCCACAATGGCCAGGGTAGGGCCAGGCCAGAGTCCGGAGCCAGGAGCTTTGTCTAGGTCTCATGTGGCTGCAGGGGCCCAAGCACTTGGGCCATCCTTTGCTGCTTTCCCAGGTGCATTTGCAAGCATCTGAATCAGAAGAAGAGCAGGTGGGACTCAAACCCGTGACATATGGGACGCTGGCACCACCACCACTCCCTGAAGTCTTTTAACTCATACAAAACTGCATTGACCTTCACACATGTCAGAACTCATGTCTTTGGGGATCCTCCCATATCCTTTCAGATCATAGCCATTTACTGTGAATTCAGCAAAACTTTTAAATAACACTGCATTTTAAAATCACCCACATTTGGAAATGATTATACCCGTGTGGACAGAGAGAGGTCCTCTGAAAGTTCATAGATACTGTATATTTTAGGAAAAAAAAACTATGAATTTCAAATATATTTGGCCCCAAAGTAAGTTCATCTTTTAATTCCATTTTTCTGTGGACTTTTTGTTGAAATCCCACCCTACCCACACCTTGTGCTATTGGATTGGGAGTGAAACAGCTGCAACTCGAACTGGTATCCATATGGAATGCCATCCACTGACATGGCGTGCCCCAGCAGGAACACAGTGGCTATCCTAATTTCGGGCCTCCATTCCCCAACTGCTGTCAGCTGGCCTCTGCCAAGCCTGCAAGTTCCCGAAGGCCTCTGACGCAGCAGAGACGCCCAACGGGCTGTGCCCTCCAAGTGTTGTCACCGCCTGCCTCCCTCACCTCGCTGCCCGGAGGACACGAACCAAATCTGTTCCTGCCTGGCCTCCCATAGGATCCCTTGGGAACTTCTCTGCCTTCTCCATGGCAACCTCCCAGTATGAAACAATGCAACTAGGACAGGTGCTTGCACAGCACCTTGTTATCTGTCGGGATGCCCGCATCCCATACATATAAGAATGGTCGGGCCCGGCGGCATGGCCTAGTGGCTAAAGTCCTCGCCTTGAAAGCCCCGGGGTCCCATATGGGCGCCGGTTCTAATCCCGGCAGCTCCACTTCCCATCCAGCTCCCTGCTTGTGGCCTGGGGAAAGCGGTCGAGGACGACCCAATGCATTGGGACCCTGCACCCGCGTGGGAGACCCGGAAGAGGTTCCAGGTTCCCGGAATCGGATCGGCGCGCATCGGCCCGTTGCGGCTCACTTGGGGAGTGAATCATCGGACGGAGGATCTTCCTCTCTGTCTCTCCTCCTCTGTGTATATCTGGCTGTAATAAAATGAATAAATCTTTAAAAAAAAAAAAAAAAAAGAAGGGTCAGAGTTCTAGTCCCAGCTCCCTTCTCAATTCCACACTTCATATGTCCGTTTCCCAGGCAGTTCCCATTGTTGGGTCCACGCTGACATGAAACTAAGCCCTCCTCATACTACAATGCAGAATGATTTTATCTGCCCTCAAGGTCACCCAGGAAGCATCAGACAGCAATGAGCCCAGGGCCCAGGGCTCCCACCGTCCCTAAGATCTTTCTCGGCCACAACTCTGCGTCTTCACGCTTCTCTTCAGGGGACAAAGAGACAAGCTATCAATCCTGACCTCCAACATGGAGGAGGAGGACAGAACCGGAACAGGTGTACAAATGACTCAATCCACTCTGTCCGTACCTCTCCTTTGTCCCTGGGCTAGTAACAGAAAGGCACAGTGACTGGTGTCCCTGAGTGACTACCACTCTATACCCTGAACATCACCCCATACCTGGTCTTAATCATCCATGCCTTCCTCTGAGGTCCCCCACAGTTACACCCCAAAACCTGTGTCAACCATGAGATAAGCCAAACTCCCATCATGGTGTGGAGCAGGGGCTCCAGAGAGACCAGCAGTATTGGCAAGAGTCTTCTGGGACCAAGTGGGTTGGATCAGAGTGGGGAGGAGGGCTGTGCAAAAGTGGCCAGTGTTTGGGAGCTGGGGAGCCCCTGAGCGTACCTAACAGTGTGACTGTATCCAGGTCCTGCCAGCACCCACAACCCTAGATCTTGCTGGAAATAAACCAACAAATACAGTTGCCTCCTCTATGGTAAACAAGCATCTCCTTAAAAAAACACACAATTGCAGTCATTCTGAGATGCACGTATTTGTATGTCACCTGTGGTCCATCTGTCGCTGGTTAAACGCACCTGCTGCAGCGCCTAGCCGTGCTCCAGGGGCATGAGCAAGGGACCCTCACCCCCGGCCTTGAGGTGTGGCATCTGGTGGACGGCCCAAGGGGAAGCCGCACTTCTGCTTCCAACTCAAAAAAACTCACTGAGGAGGCAAGTCAGCATTTTCCCAGGGGAGGGGTGCAGCAATGGGAAGCCATCAAAACCTAACTTGGCTGCACCTGCTGCAAAGACTTCCTGTTCTCACACCCGGGGGGCATTGGGGCAGCAAGCCCAGTCAGACAATAAGGAGATCAGGGCTGGGCTTGTTCAGGACAAGGACAAAGCCACCAGACCCAAGGCAAGGCTGCTCCCTGCAAGAGAAGGTCCCTGCCCAGGGAGCCTGAGCCTTAGGGATTAACCCTTTGCTGCTCTGCCCCTGCTCCCCTGCTCCCCCTCCTCCCACCTCTCCAAGATAGGGGAGCCCTGGGTTTGGCCTCAAGGTCACTGTGGGCAGGCGCTGGCCTCCAGCAAGCCAGGCACCTTCTGTGTCTACTCCCAGGGAGGCCCTTGCAGATGCTGTCATAGACAGATTAAAATCTCCCTGAACTCCCTGGCAGTCAAAGAGTCAGAGACAAGGGTGGGGGGAGAAAAGAGGGGGTGGGTCAAGAGCCACAATGGCTTCTGCATCTACCTTGGAGAGTTCCCAGGTCAGACTACAGCCAGCCAGCCAGCTGTGGAGTCTGTTTCCAGGAAAGAGATGGCACCGCTCTGAGCGTCTTGGAATCGGTTTAGTGTGTGTAGGAATAAAGCGTCTCTGCGCAGCAGCCAGCATGCCCAGATGCACACAGGGAACACGACAGCCAGCTCATGGAGGCCAGCAGAGGACATCAAGTACCAAATCAGAGGGCAGAGGGCAGAACAAATTGAACAGCTCTCCTGGCTAAGTTTTGACAAGTATCTAGGTGGGTGGAAACTCTAAGGCAGACTATAGTGACCTTGGAAAGATTTACTTGACCTTGGAGCAACAAAACCAACAGCACCTCAGAACTATCAAAACCACTTAAGCAGTACCCTCGGAACATTGGAAATCCTAGGATGAATGCAAATGGCCATCCCCCATTCCCAGGGACTGATATGGTTTGGCTACTGGGAGCGGCTTCCTCCCTTTTCTCCCCTGACCCTCCCAGATACAGGAGGGGAAAAGTTGGGGGAAAAGGAGAGAAAAAAGAAAATTCACTCTCTAATCACGATAAAAAGAATGCAAGCATCCTCAACAGTTACAGTAGATCCTGACTCTCACTACCCTCGCCCCTTCCACATGGTGCCAACCACCACCTCCAGCGCTGGCCCCAACCAGGTAGCACCTCCATCAATGCCCCCCATAAAGCCTGGCTCACCTCCACCATTCCTCCCACCCCAGATTAGCAACAGTCACAACAGGCACCTCAGGAGGTGAGGAAGGGAGTCGAATGCAAAGCCACTGGGGAACAGCCAGTGGCCATGGCTCTTCCCAACAGCCAGCACCAAGCTAAAACCTGGGTTTCATGTCAGTAAGAAGGCTCTGGGCAGCCCTAGAGTCCTTCCTCCAAGGCCACTCCTCAACTGTGACTTCGTGTGATTGTGGAGGGTCTGGCGAATCCACACACCCACCTTGGAAGCAGACTCCATGTTCCTACTCTGCGCTTAGCCCACCACCCAGGAACCTAAGCAATGAGACCTGAAAAATCAGGAGATGACCTTGACCTGCATAGGTCAACCATCTGATCTTCTGGGATAGGAAATATGGCTCCAAAGAAAACAAATACAGTGGCTCAAAATGAATGACAAAAGCTTTTTATTGCAGATTTGCCTGGAGGTAGGGAGAGAGGAGAAGAGCTGCAGAAGTGGGGACACCAAGTGGTTCTGGTCCCAACCTTGCCTGGGCCCAGGGCCAGCTGCACCAGATGATGGAGAAGGAATTCGGCTCTGATGTAGATGGGAGACAGGCGTCTGCAGTGGGAAGGGCCATACAGGACCCTGACAGTTCTGGAGATGTTCATCTTCCATGGGAGGTCAAAGGTCAGCCAACACCCTGCACATTGCAGGTGGGCGGGGCTCCAAGAGGGACAGAGTCCATGGTGCAGCAGCAAAGGTCAAGATTGTGGTGGAGAAGACAGAGCCAGGTTGGGGAGAGAGGATGGGAAAGCCTCCTGCCAACCCCAAGGGGCAGGGGGAGGCCAGATGAAGGAAGCACGGATACCCCAGGGGCCGGCTCTGGGGCTGCAGGGCCCTCATCAACCCTATCGCTGGGACCTCTTGGTCAGGGTGGTCGTTGAGATGATCTTGCTGCTGGAACCACCGCCAATGCCGCCACTGATGCCACCACTGATGCCACCTCCGACGCCAAACCCAAAGCCAGAACCAAAGCCACTGCCCAGGCCGAATCCTCCGCCAATGGCTCCAGAGCTGGCGCCACCACCAACCACGGCTGCAGGAGAAAGGCAGGAAACACAGTCAGTTATCCCAACGGCACCAGCACCCAAGAGCCCTGCCCAGACACACAGGAAGGAAACAGCCAATGGCAGGGTTAGGGACTACTTACAGATGCTCACGGTGTTCTGGTATTCTCCAGACATTCTGTGTGGGAGAGAACAAAAGCCATGAGCCAGTAGCTCAGGGCCACACTTCATCTCCCACATCCACCCCATGCAATAGCAGTCAGATTTGGCTGAGGGTTCAAGGCTGAGCCCATTATCTACACCAGCCCTGAAGGGCAGCCTTGAAGCCAGCAGCTCACAGAGACCATGCCCATCGCACCCCACCCCGCACCTGCACTCCTCGCCCTCCAGCAGCTTGCGGTAGGTGGCAATCTCGATATCCAGGGCCAACTTCACGCTCATGAGTTCCTGGTATTCACGCAGCATGCGGGCCAGCTCCTCCTTGGCCTTCTGCAGGGCAGTCTCCAGTTCCGTGCGCTTGTTGTAGGCGTCTGTGAGGGCCAGCTCCCCTCGCTGCTCTGCATCAGCCACAGATGCCTGCAGAGTCTGGCACTGTGGATCAAGGGCATGGGACACAGGGACATCAGAGCCTGGAAAGTAAGGTCTCTACACCTGTGCCCTCTCCTGCTTCAGTCCCCCAGCAACACTGATGAGTGAACATAAACACCATGCAGGAAGCCTGCCTCCTGGGATGCCATGCCGGGCTACCCAGCATGTGCCTTAGAGACACCCTAGGACAAAGACAACCATGTGAGCTCTGCGGACAGGGCCAGGCTTTCCCAGCCAGAGGCGGCTCTCTCTTGCTTGTTCACAGTTGGAAGCATCTTTCTCAGGACCTTGCACTTGTGCCTTGGTACACACCTGCTTCTTGACGTTCTCAATCTCGGCCCGCAGCCTCTGGATCATCCTGTTGAGCTCTGCAATCTCGCTCTTGGTGCTCTTCAAGTTGTCACCATACTGGTCAACTGAAGTCTGGAGCTGCTGGACCTGACACCAGGAGCCACAGGGAAGCAAGGGTCAAAGGGGGTGTGGGGGCCAGATCCCCAATTAGCCCTGGTGACAGGGGATGACACAAAATAGCAGCGCATCCTCAATCAAACTGGGACCCACTGCATCTGGGAGAATCCCAGTCATCTCCAATCACACGCAACCCCCCAAGCTGATGAGAACAATGTCAAGAGCGGAGCCACCCTCGTCTCTTGAGAGAGTCCTCATCCCCCACCTTGGTCTGGTACAGCGCCTCGGCCTCAGCCTTGCTCTTCTGGGCGATGTCCTCATACTGGGCACGGACCTCGGCGATGATGCTGTCCAGGTCCAGGTTGCGGTTGTTGTCCATGGACAGCACCACGGATGTGTCGGAAACATGGGTCTGCATCTGGGACAGCTCCTGTCAGGGAAAATATCTCACATCAGCCTCCTCATCCCTAGAGAGTCTTCCCTGACCTCTGATCCCAGGTCTCCATTGTCATGGACACAGCCATGATGGCAGACTCCAAGGGAAGCTAGAACAGCAATCCCAAACATACAGAGGAGGATAAGGTGAAAGTTCCAGTGGAAAGCTCGGGAGAGAAAAGGCAGATGCTTCTGGTCTTGCTGCTCCCCAAAAACCATGAATTCTTCCACATCAACAAAGGAGGTGCATGAGATGTTGGGTGAAGGCACTGGAATACATCCTGACTCCTGGTCACTTCTTCTAAGACAACACCTGGCTTTGGAACATTGCCAGTTGACCCTTGCTCACTGCAACCCTTTCTTGTCCAGGACCTGGTTGAGCTCTCCCTGCCCAGAATTAATGGAACACAAGTCCTTTGCGAGAGCTGTATGTTCCAACCAGCTTCAAAGAAACTGGTTTTCCCAGAATGGGGAGTGATGGGGGCAGAGGGAGTCCTCACCGCTTCGTACAGGACCCTCAGGAAGTTGATCTCATCATTGAGGGCATCCACCTTGGCCTCCAGCTCCACCTTGGTCATGTAGGCGGCATCCACATCCTATAGGAAAGGGAGGGGGATAAGGGCCATGCATTACAACAGGACCCAGATGCAGGGTGAGGACAGACCCTTAAAGGCATTCTCAGCAACATCTAGAAGACCTCACAGCACCAGGGGAGATGATGAGGGACGAGCCACCAGAATACATGACAGGCTTTTCCAGATCACGTTCTTCTCCCACCATGTTGATGTGGCCACCCACTGCCTGGGACAGCAGCAGGTAGGATGGAGGTAACGCTGAGCTGGACTAAACTATGACCAAGGCCAAGGCCAGGGTCAACAGGAAGCACCACCTTCCCGCCCTTCGCTTCTCACCTTCTTGAGGACAACAAAGTCGTTCTCAGCCGTCGTGCGCTTGTTGATCTCTTCCTCATACCTGGAGCAAGGAGCAGAGGCCAAGGCCCACGGGTCAGCGAGCCAGCATTCCCCAGGGCTCTGCTGCTTCTTTTCAAACAGCCCACGATTTGGAAACTTCAGGGCAATTAACAACCTTTCCCCTGCTCATGCAATTCAACCCTGCCACTGTGTTTCTTAGTGGCCATGTGGGCAGCCAGAGGCTAGACTCTGAGGGACAGAGGCTTGCATTTTCAAAAGCCCAAGGGTGACCAGCAGCACCAGCCAGGGCTTGGCTGATTTTTTAATTTCCACAGAAGTGTATCCTCTTGATCATGTCGGCAGATGGAATTTTCTAGAAAGTTGTTGCTCTCCTCTGGCTGCCTTTGGTTTTGAGTGCACTGAGAGTGACAGTTGGTATTCACTCAGTGCCATCCCTGCACTTAGCTACATGCTTTTTTCCTGCCTCATTCAAATTCCTTTTATTCCCACAACCTGAAAGGTAGAATATTACCGTCATCTTACTGGATTCCACTGAACCTCAGAGACATGCAACAACTTGGCAGGCAGCTGGTAGGTGACAGTTCAGCATTCCATCTAACTCTCCACCACCTTCATTCTTCCAAACACACACTACCCTGCTTTTCATCTGTCTACCTTCTGATCTTATCTGCCAATGGCAATCCCAGCCCCCCTGAATCTGTCACTGACTCCCCTTTTGAAAACATAAAAAAACAGAGGAAAGGAGCTGCCTGGACCCTCGGTATGTCCCAGAGCCGAGTCACAGGTGCCAGGCCACTGCCCCTTCCTTTCTCCCACGTACTTGGTCTTGAAGTCCTCCACGCTGTCCTGCATGGCCTTCAGCTCAGACTGCAGGCGGCCCTTGTCATTGCCCAAGGTGTCCAGCTGCTTCCTGAGGGCACTGAGGTAGGTCTCAAAGAAGGGCTCGAGGTTCTTAGGGGATGTGGTGGTGGTCTGCTGCTGCAGGAGGTTCCACTTGGTCTCCAAGACTTTGTTCTGCTGTTCCAGGAAGCGCACCTGTGTTCATAGAGACACAGCCGAGAACTGAGTGCTGGGAGTGTCAGCAGGCAGGCCAGCCACAGCTGCTACCAAGCCAATCTACCTCAGAGCAACCAGGAAGCCCCCCGATGGACACGCAAGGAGGGCCACCAAGTTACAAACTCCCTGGCACTATTCCCTGAGGTCAGTCAGGTGACCCTGTGCCTGAACCCATCCAAGAGAACTAGCCACATGGGTGGTAATGGACAAAGCACACAGTAGGACGCACCTGGCAATGCAGCAACACAATCAAACCACAGCAAACCAAAGCCCTGAGTTCCTAGAGAATAATATTGAACTTCCCCAGACTAGCAAACAAGAGAGACCCAAGCATCGTCTGGAGGCTTTTCCATTCAAAGTGAATCCGATCCAAAGCAAAGGAAAGATGAATTCACCAAGGAGGTTTTTGTTATGATGATGATGATTATTATTATTATTACTATTTAAAAGGCAAAGAGACAGAGAGTTTTTCTTCCACTCATTTGCTTCTCCCTCAAGTGTCTGCAAGAGCCAGGATTGGGCCAGGCCAAAACCAGGAGCCAGGAACTCCATCCAGGTTTCCCATGTGGATGGCACTTGAGCCATCAGCTCTGCCTCCCAGGATACACCTTGGCAGGCACCTGGAACCCCAGGCCTTCACATGTGGGATATAGGTGTCCCAAGCAGTGTCTTAAATGCTTTGTCCAAGGCCTTTTTTTTTTTCAAAATAAGATTCCTACTGGGCAGGCCTGGTGAGTCCCTGTAGATCTGGGCACCCCTGAAGACAGCCATGTAGGACCAAGGCCCCATTCACTAGACCTCATTCTACTCCAGGTTTTCCCTGAATTTGCCCTTCTCTACGAACAAGAAGCCGAGGTAGCGGCTTCATACACCTGTGCACCTGCATGCACCTGTGCACCTGCCATCCCAGCTTGGATGCTGAGAGCTGAAAGCCAAGCCAGGGAAGGGAGACAGGGTAAGACAAGGATGAACTTTTAGTCCTGCTGTCAACCCTATGTATCCTGGTGTCACAGGTGAGCCTCCCTAAGCTCTGGTGACTTAGGCAAACCAGCAAGAAGAGCAGATCCACTCAGGGTGGGTCCCCCTGATCTCAAGAGATCCAAGAAATAGAGGATCAGTGATCCTGGCCGGCCTGGACCACAAAGTGCTGTACTAGTCCGCCCGGTTATCAGTCTCTACATGAATCAGCTCTCTGGAACCAGACAAGCTTGCTGTCATTCCTCCCTCTTGGCTGTGTGTCAGCTCAAACCCAAGTCAGCTCTAAAGCTAGGAGGAAGTCAAGCTAGCAGCAGGATCAGGGCCCAGTTCATGGGCAAAACCCATGAAATTTGCTGCTGCTGTCCGTTCGCAAGTGCCTACCCCGAGTTTACCCCCTGAGTGAACTGTGCCATGGCCCAAACCAAAACCTGAGAACAAAGCAAGGAAAGAATCTGTTTGACAGCTGGAAAGATGAAGGCCAGAGAAGCCAGTGAGAGACCCGGGGTCACACAGCGTCCCCTGGGAACTGCTGATGCTTAACCAATCACTCCAGGAAGAGGAAGAATTGGAGCAATGTCTCTCCTCCGGCAGCCGGGAACTAAACAGGGGTTTTTGTGGTTTCCTGGCGCCTGAGGTAGTCTCCAGTCAGAGATCCCCAGTGACCATCAGCCCAGCTCACCTTGTCAATGAAGGAGGCGAACTTGTTGTTGAGGGTCTTGATCTGCTCGCGCTCCTCCGTCCGGACCTTCTGGATCTCAGGGTCGATCTCCACATTCAGGGGGGTCAGCAGGCTCTGGTTGATGGTGACCTCCTGGATCCCCCCAGCAGGGCACACAGGAAAGCCAGAACCACCTCGGCCGCCGAAGGAGCTCCCGAATCCACTGCTAAAGCCGCCAGCGCTAAAGCCACCGCCAGCGCCAAAGCCACCAGCACCAAAGCCGCCAGCACCTCCAAAGCCAGCGCCCTGGCGGGACCCAGCGACACTCATGGAGATGCTCTTGTTGCCCCCGAGATTGTAGAGGCTCCTGCTGCCGAAGCCCCCAGAGGAGGAGCAGCGCCCTGCACCCCCGGCCACGGAGACTGAGCTGAAGGCGGCCCTCTTGCCCCCGCCTACGATGGCAGAGGCACCGCTGAAGCCCCGGGACCCGCCTCGGACACACTGCTGTCTGGCAATCATGGTTGGAGAGAGGAGTACAAGCTGGGAGCTGTCAGACCAGAGGCTCGAGGGACCAGGTGAGTGAATGCTGAAACCCTGAACCTGGGTCTCTTATATGTACTGGAGCGGCAGGGCTTGGTGGCAGGGGCATCAAGAGAAAAATCTGAAAAATCTCTGGGCTTGGCCTTTGGCACCGGCCCATCCTTCTTGCACCCGCTGAGCGTGTCACTAAACACACCTACCAGGAGTCATTCGGAGGGCACAGGTGACTGGCTCCCGTCCCACTCCCCTCCAGAAGCTGAGCCAATTGCCCCAGGGCCTCCGAGATCAGAGGCCCAAACTCCCACCCGGCTACACCAGCCTCCCTGCAGCTCCTTGCCCAGCACACAGGATGTTCCATCCCTGAGCCACAGGGCTGAGGTTCAAGTGCACACAGCCTGCCACCCACCAGCTGAAACAAGTCCTCTCCTGAGATTCAGTCATTTTGCCTATAACTCAGGAATCATGCAAGCAGGTTTCATCCCCAACCCCTCAATGAGGGCAGTGGTGAGCAGCCTGCCTTAGACTCAGCCTTTGCTGTTCTGATTTTCATTCCTGTATGTGCCCTGGACCCCAGGGAGACACACACAAGGGGAAGTCTGTCCTATCGCAGCCTTGATGCCCTTCCAAAGCCAACTCCAGTCTCCCTGAGACCTAAGCTGCTGAGAACCTGCCAGCCCTGGAGCAAGGTGTGGAATAGGGGGAGATGAGGGGGAAGCAAAATGCTTTGCAAAAGTTAACACGTTTGTGTCCCATGTGGAAGGCTTCCTGGGCTTAATTCCTTGCTCCCGCTCATAGCTCCAGCTTCCTGCTAATGCAGACCCTGCAATGCTGGGGACAGCTCAAAGTGTTGGGTCCCTGTGGCCCACGTGGGGGCCCTGGATTGCATGTGGCCCTTGGGAAGGATGAACCAGCACACCAAGTTCTCTCTCTCATCTTCCCCCCCATCCCATTTTTCTTCCTCATTGTCAATTTTTTTAAAACCTTCCCTCTAGATCCCTGACCTCAGGCTCTTGAGAGCCCTGTCATTCCAGAAGCCTCCACTCATGTCTGCATTTGCGCAGTTCGGCACCTGCTGCTCCTGCTGTTTGCTGCCCAGCTGTTTGCGTGGCTCCACAGAGTCCCTTCCACTTCTCTGTAATGGTCCCAGTGCCTGTGGAAGGTCTCATCATGTTCCTCGTGCCAGATATCCCTATTGGTGAACCTGAACTTTAATGCTTCCCCCAAGCTAAGTGCGGCACATCTGTGTTCAACCCCACCACCAGTTGCCATGAACCAGCTGTACAAGCTGGAGCATGTGACCTAACCTCTCTGAACCCCATCCAACCCCTCTTCCCTTGTATGACTGAAACACCTGCTAGTAGATACACACAAGAGGTGTATCTTGCCCAGGTGCACTTGCCCAGCACGCCCCCCACCACCACCAGACTGCCACCAGGCAGTCTCATTGTCCCTGACCAGGAGAAATTCCACAAATCTGTGTTCCTTGTCTCGACTTGGTCCCAGGGAAGGAATGGCCCCAAATCTCAGGCAGAACTCTGTCCAGTGCCTCGATGATCTCCCAGGCCCCAAACTGAATGGAAACTGGAACCCTTAGCCATCAGTGCTCAAGTGATCCACACTCACTCATGGTCTCTGCCTGTACCATAGGCCTGGTATGAGGTCAGATACTCAGTCTTGGGAAAAAGCCAGGCAGAAACAGGTGTGTAGCCCATTGAAGCCTCAGCTCAGGACAGAGGGGACTCAGAGGGAACTGGTACCCTACAATACACTAGTTTCCACCCTAGCCCCTGGGATGATGGGTGTGGAGGCACTGGGGTGGAAAGGAGGCAGGGCACTCCAGGATCCCGGGGGCTTCAGGGGCAGCCACAGAGGAAACACTTGTGCCACTGCCATGGGGCGCTCGGATCTCCCAGTCAGGCTTCAAGCCCTCAGCGGAGGCCTGGGTAGATGGCCAAGATCTCGGCACGGTGCGGTCTGGAGCTCAGAGCCCCTGCATGCCTCTTTCAGCTTTGTCTATGCACCTGCCTGCACACAGCTGTTTCCCACGGGCTGGGATGGAGAGATCAGGTTAGCAGAGCTGCATTCCCCAAGGCAACTGGTGGCAATAAGGTGGGTTAGAACTGCGTGACAAAGTGGGATAAGGCAGGTGCCTTGTGCCTAGAGCCATGTGCAGTGCCCAAAGCACAGAGCGCTGGTGGTAGGTGGAGTTCAGGAAAGCTGTTTATGCCCTATGTGCTTCTCGGGGAGAGAGCAGGAAGTACCTCCCAGCCCTCAGATCCAAAGGAATCCCAGGGGCAGTTGCTTCTCAGGAACAGGGAAATGGACTCTCACCTAGCATTGGCACTGTGCGCTGACTGCCACACGTTTCTTTTAGGCAACAGTTCCAATCCTCATCACAACCCTGTTAGGTGCAGTTTAGGGGTGCAGACTTTGGGGTTCAGAGAGATTAAGTCAGTTGTCTGAGATCACACAGCAAGGATGTGGTGGAGGTAGGAAGCCAGTTCTATCTATCTGGCTTCAAAGCTCATAACCTTAACCTCTACACCACAATGTTTCCCGTGGGTTACTCTGCCCACCCAGAACCTGTAGGGGAGAAAGACACGTCCAGTCACTGAGGACCCCAGAACTGTGTGCCCTGTAGATATAGGTCAGAAACTTCACATCCTTCCTCTGTCCACATCATCCTTCTGGGATTTCTTTGACCCTGTCCTTAAAGGCACTTGTTGAACGTATGACACTATCCCAAGGGGCCACTTCTCTGCCCTCCAATTAACTAAATCCAAATTAATTTCACGGGAAATCCTCTGCTAAACCCAAACCAAACAGGAAGAAAGTTGTAATCGAGAGCCATTCCTGTGCACCTGCTATTAAATCGGAAGTTCACAAAATTCTACGAATGCAGCATGCATGACCTAGGGTGAGGGCTGAAGGTGGGGAAGAGCTTTCTAGACAAGAGACTCTTACCTCTCCAGAGAGACACAGGTAAGAGAGGAAACCCAGGGGGCAGAGGCAGCAAGCAGACGGACCAGGTGGCTCTCCTGGGCTGGGCCCACCCCCTCCCAGGCCCCACGGGGTTTCTCTCCCTAATGCCCTTGTGACCTCTGCATGTCCCAGGGAGAGAAGGGCAGCTTGACAGGGGCGTGGCTCGGGTGGCAGGGTGTGTCTGCTCGGGGCTTTCTGGGCGAGGGAGGCGGGCCAGCCTTGGTTCAGCCCTGGGATTAGCATCCTGAGGAGTTCTGTCACTGGCAGCCCCAGAGCTGGTGTGCATGGTGTGGGAAAGCACCCTTACCTGCCCATGCCTTGGTCACCCAACCTTGACCGCCCCAGTGTGGGCTTGAGTCACTCTCGGGGAGCGAGAGCCAAGCAGGAGTTTGGCTCTGCCGTGAAGGGGTGTCAGCACTTCAGGAAGGGACTGGAGAACCCCCAGGCTGGGGGGAGTGGCAGAGCAAGGGGGAGTGGGGAAAGGGACAGCTGTCTGTGTTCAGGGAACCTCCCGGCTCCCAGAGGTCAAGAGCAAGCAGGGGCTTCCCAACACATCCTAGCAGCACAACCATTCTTGCAGTTAAAGGCAAGTGCATGGCCCCATGTGTAGAATAAAGCAAGGGAGAGATTTCCCCCAGTGGAGAACACCTGTACATCTGCTGACCTCCCACTTGGGCCCCTGGACATAGCGTCCTACCCTACCCCACCCCACGCCCCGGACCAGCCCTTTCCCAGCCTTCAGCAAGCCTAAGTCAGGCCTCCTGGGCTGTACTGTGAGCTCCGAGTTGTGCTCCTCCACGGTCATTGAAATGGAATGTGCTTGTCAGTTGCTAAGCCCTGCAGATAATGTTCATAAAGCCAGGTGTTGCTGGAATCCTACAGTCGCTTTTAGACCACTCCCTCCCCTCTCTCAGCCCATCTTCTTACTTGCAAAGTGACAGGTTGGGGCTAATACAGCCAACCTCCCTTTTAGCTCCACTTTTTCCTGTTTCTCTAATACTTTTAAAAAATTTTTTTTTAATTCTTCTTATTTATTTCAGAGAGAACAAGAGCTTGTGCATGCATTCCCATCAGCTGGTTCACACTGCAAATGCCTGAAACTTGGGGGTTGAAATTGAGACCCAAATTGTAATCCGGATCTCCCAGGCAGGTGTGCTGAAGCCAAGTACTTGAGGCATCACTCTCGCCTCCCAGGGAAGGTAGGAAGCTGGGGTCAGGAGTGGAACTGGGTAGCAAACCCAGGCTCACTGATATGGGTTAGTTTATAAATTCATGAGTAAGGAAGAACTTGATCTTCCATCTGCTGATTCACTCCCCAAATGCCTTCCACAGCCAGGGCATGATCAGGCCAAGCCAGGAGCCCCCAGAATGCCTCCCAGGTCACACAGCAACAGAAAACTGGGTGTGAAGTGGAGGAGACCAGGCTGCAGCCAGCCCCCCGCTCCCCAAAGTGCGGCGGGCATGTCCCAAGTGCTGCTCCCAGGGATGTAGGCTTCTCAACCGCTGAGCCATCTTCGATTCTTTTCCACTCCGACAGCTGAACATGACCTCTGGAACTAGAGTGCTTGGATCCCACGTCCAGCTATCCTACCTACTAGCAAGTTATGAAGCCACTCTGTGCTTCATCTTTCTGACAACGAGAAGGAGCCCAAGATGGGGAGGGGAAGCAGGGTGGGCGGAGTTGGAAGGGCTCCCATCCAGGGCAGAGCAGCCTGGTTCTGGCACCCCAGGCCGCAGCAGCCACCCAGGCTGGGCAGAGCTGGTATTGCTAAGAACTAACCCTTTGTTTCCCTAAGCTGTGGTTCAGGGTTTGGCTACCAGCATCCCTGAAGGGCCCTGGGAGGAGCTTTCCTGGGCTTTTCTGAGTGACAAAGCAGGAAGAGGCAGGTCAAGTGCCAGCCAGGCCAGGATCCCTCAGGAGCTGGCACAGTGGCAGAGGCATGTACATTTGCGGGTAGGTGGAACTGGCAGCGGGGCTGGGGCCAAGTCACGTGGGTGGGGATGGCATGGGCGTCAGTGGAGACAAGAGCTCCCGGCTCAGGGCAGAGAACCTTGGGGATGGATAGGAAAGGAGGTGATTCTGCATGTCACGATGTAGACACGTAGGACACACACAGGCGAGGGTGCAGGGAGCTTCCACAGAGAAAGGACGGGGTTCAGAATGGCACCTCTGGACCTCACCAGCCCAGTAGGACCAGCGGGGCAGCCCCATGCACAGCAGTTGACTGGCATCCTGGAGCCTCAATGGCCTCACCTGTGAAATGGGCTGTCCTCTGCCTTTGCTTGCACTCTGAAGACCACAGGTGAAATCATGTGCTTGTAAGACCACAGAATCCAATCTGTGTGTGGGTTGGAGGTGAGGGGTAATGTACAGAGCCCGAAGTCGGTGGGGAGGAAGGAAAGGGATCTACTCCTGGTGACGGTCCCCTGACCCTCCCCCTCCCAACCCCCCAGCCATGAGCTCGAGGCTTTACACATGTTCTCACACAGCTCTGTGTATGCAGAGCAGGCAGTACCTAGGACTCAGAGAAGTGGAGCAACTTTCCCAAGGTCACACAGTGAGTAAGCGGGCCGAATGGTGGAGGGGGTTCAACCCAGGTCTGCCCAGTTCTGAAACCCAAAATCTCACCCCAAGTCAGGGAAAGACTAGTGAGGCTCTGGGGCTGGGCTGGATCACAGGTCTTCAGCAAGGTGCCAGATCCCCGTGTCCCCCTCCTCCTCCCTGTTTTTGCCTAGACTCTGTATACAAGTCCTGGCAAGGGTGCTCTCCTGCGTTGGCACAGTGCCTGGGACGCAGTGAGTGTGTGATTGTCACTGCCCCTGTCCCCAGTGTTCATTAGACAGCCCAGTGCAGTTTCCCGGGGCCCAAACAGAGAGCTATGGCCAGATTGCTGTAGATGTAATTTATTAAGTCACAGGCACAGGGAGGGAATGGGGTCTAGAGAGACTCATGGTGGGGGGCACCTACTGGGAGGTGGAAGGGTCTTGGGGGACCACTCTGGACTTCCCTCTCTGCTCCCCATCCCCATCACCCCACAGAGCAGATGAGCAGGAGGTGGAAGTAGTAGTGATGGCCTGAGCAACGAACGAGTAGTCACAAGGAAACCCTACATGCAGGCATGCACAGTTCAAGCTAGAGACTCTAATGGTCCCTCCCTTCCCATCAGGAAACCCTGGGTGGATCTGAGCCCTTCCCCAGCTGCCAACCACATGGTTCTGTCATCCTCCAACGGTCGTTCCTGCTCCTAAGAAGTTGGGAGAGTGGATGGGGGTGTGCAGCCAGAGGGTGGGGGAGAGCAGGGGCCCCAGCCTGCATAGCTCAGGAGCTAATACCTCCGGCTGGATGTCTTCACCGTGGTGGTCCTGCGCAGGATGGAGGAGCCCCCCGAGGCAGGCCCCCCCTTGACAGTGCTGAAGCCACCCTTGTTGGCCCCTCCACCCCCACAACCACCACCCAGGGAGAAGCCGCCTCCAAAGCCAGCTGCGCCACTGCTTCCGCCACCGCATGTGGTGGTAGAGGTGCCAGTCACAGCTGTAAGGCAAGGAAGGGGCTGGGTCAGGCAAGGGCAGCCCAGCCAAGGGATGGGGGTGGGAAGAGGGTGGAATCAGGCAGCAGAGGAGTGGGAACTGCGTAGACATACCCAGGATCACCCACACCCCTGTTCACTGGGCCCCCTGCACATATCTCCAGGTCAAAGGAGCATGGCTGAAGCCAAGGACAGGTGGAAAGAGCTTTGGGGTGGAGCCAGGGGTGAGGCAGGGCCCAGGGCACAGGAGGGCAGGTCCTGGGAGTGTATACTTACAAATGCTGACTGCACTGGGACATTCTCCAGACATCCTGAGGGGAACACAGAGAGAGGGTTCAGGGGTACTCCATAGCCCAGGTGAAACCCTCTCCCTCCCTGCAGCCTTGGCATTGAACCAGCCTTGGATGCCAGGGCCCAGAGGACAAGCCCAGTAGATGTAGTGGGAGGAACCAGCAGGTGTCCGTACCCAACCCACAGCCCTACCCCAAATCCTCAAGGCAGCCTTTGACAGGGTCAGTGCAGCCAGCGCTGAACCACGCTCCCTCCCTCTCCCTGCACTGGTCCTGGGAACAGCATCCCTGCTACCATGGAAACACAGGCCCCAAGACTGCACAGGCTTCTCCCATCTGCCAGGACCCCTCTCAGGGCGGACCCCTCCACAGTGGCTGCACCTGCTCTCCTCGCTCTCCAGCAACTTGCGGTAGGTAGCGATCTCCACATCCAGGGCCAGCTTCACATTCAAGAGGGCCTGGTAGTCGCGCAGCAGCCGGGCCAGGTCCTCCTTGGCCTGGTGCAGGGCCACGTCCAGATCTCCCAGCTTCTTCTGCGCATCCTTGAGGGCCAGCTCCCCACGCTGCTCGGCCTCCGCAATGGCCGTCTGCAGCTGCTGGCACTACCCCAGGGAGATATGGGAAAGAGAGGAGAGAGATGATCGGCAGGCTCCACTGGGAAAGTCCTTGCTCAAGTCTAACCCAGCCACTCCTGCTGCCACTCAACACAGTGCTTCAGAAGAGATGCAGTAATACTACAATCTCGCTAGTTACCAAATGCTGACTCTGGAGCTGGAGGCCAAGCCATGGTTTTTCATTGCTGCTTGGAAGAAGTCAGCATTTACAACCTGGAACCCTTGAGCCCTCAGCCTCCTGCTCTGACCTCCTGGATCCAGCTCCAGCTCCCCAAAGGAGGCTGCCCCTGCCCCTGCTGCCCCTGCCCCTGACCCTCTCTGAGCCTCCCCTGCCCCTCTCTGAGCCTCATCTCTATCCCTATAAAGGCAGCATGCTGCTCATGACGATCAAGCATTTGAGTTTGGTCCACCGGAAACAAAGCAGGTGCCACACACACACACACACACACACACATACCCAAGGAGGACCCCCAGCCCTGCTGACACCCAGGCCCTGGGCCCCAGTCATACCTGTTTCTTGGCTGCATCCGCCTCACCCTGCAGCCTCTGGATGGTGCGCGTGAGCTCAGCAATCTCATTCTTGGTGTCCCTCAGGCTGTCCCCATGCTTGCCAGCCGTCACCTGCAGCTCCTCGTACTGTAAGCCAAAGAAGTGGCTACAAGCTGGGACCCAGTCCTGGAAGATCCCCTCTGGCCCCAAGCCAAGCATATTTGGTCCCTGAGAGGCTTCAAGGCACCCCCTCTCTCTCCCCAAGGCATGGGGAGATCTGTGGACAAGCCCAGCCCAGCCCACCCACCAGAGCCAGCAGAATCCCTTCCCACCTTGGTCTGGTACCAGGCCTCGGCCTCAGCACGGCTCCTCTGGGCGATCAGCTCATACTGGGCCTTGACCTCAGCAATGATGCTGTCCAGGTCCAGGTGTCGATTGTTGTCCATGGACAGCACCACGGATGTGTCAGAGACATGGGTCTGCACCTGGGACAGCTCCTGAGGAAGCAGAAAGAGCTGTCACCAGTGCCCTCCCCTGCAAGGGGACAAGGGCCTCCCCCTACTCCCAGGAGCAAGGAGAGGCCTCAGGTTTCCCAGCTGTATAATGGACTGCTATCTTTAGACATCCTGGTTCCTTGTAGATTTGCAGACTTCCAAGAAATTAAAGGGGAAAAGGGAGTGTGTTCCATGCGGATGCTGCAGCCTGAAGTTCCCCTTGCACACCCACCAACACTCTAATAGTGCTCAGAGCACCCCTGAGACAGCAGGCAGGCCACCAGCTGCTTCGTTACATGTTGTGAAAGGCCAGCTCCAGGAGGAAGCAGCCTGCCCTGGGGCCAGCCAGTTAACATCGCAGGACACTGTCTTCTCTTTAAAAACACTGCACAGCCTGGGAACCATAAGGACAGGCATTAAGTTATAAGCTACGATGCCTGTGTCTATACCAGAATGTGTGCATTGGTGCTCTGGCTCCATTCTTGATGCCAGCCAACACATACCCCCTGGGAGCCACCAGTGACAGTTCAAGGGCTTGGGCCCCTGCCACCCATGTGGGAAGCCCAGATGCAATCCCAGGCTCCTGGCTTCAGCCTGGCCTAGCCCCAGCTGTTATGGCCATTTGGACAGTGAATCCACGGGTGCAATTTCTCTCTCTCCTCTAGCTCTCTCTTTCAGATATATAAATTAACTTTTTTTAAAACATATTTCAGGGTCCAGCATGGTAGCCTAATAGCTAAACTCTTTGCCTTGCAACTGCCGGGATCCCATATAGGCGCCAGATCATGTCCCAGCTGCTCCATTTCCCTTCCAAGTTCCTGCCTGTGGCCTGGGAAAGCAGTAGAGGATGGTCCAATGCCTTGGGGTCCTGTACCCGTGTGGGAGATCCAGAAGAAGCTCCTGGCTTCAGATCAGCTCAGCTGCGGCCATTATGGCCACTTGAGGAGCGAACCAGCGGATGGAAGATCTTTCTGTCTCTCCTTCAGTCTAAATCTGACTTTCCAATAAAAATAAATAAATTACTAAAAAAAAGTAGATTTTATCAAATGAGCCTCTCAAACACTAAAAAATTACTACATTCAGTCCTAGTCTGGCATTCACCAAGGGACCTGAGGCTGCCACAAACCCCGCATCACCTATGTGCCTTCCCATGCGTTAGGCTCTCGTAACGCCTGTCTCAGGCCACTGTTGTAAGGCTCTGGCCCACACGGGGGTGGGGGCACAGGAAAATAACAGGGTCCACAGTGGCCTGGAACATCCTTCATAACAGCACTGCCAACACCGCCAGCATGGCTGGCCACCACCTGCCTGCCCTAGTCAGGTCCCTCTACAGCCAGCCCCAAGCCAGGTGTGGCCCTGAGGAAAATCCACCCAGGTCTTCAAACTGAAATGAAATGAGTTCCCCAACAGCACCGAGAGCAGGTGACGTGAAGGGCTCACTAGCACCAGGGGTCTCTCAAAAAAATTATTTTAAGATGTTAATACATGAAAGGCAGTACTAATAGAAGAACCACAGGCCTGTCTCCAACCAGTCAGGAATTCAGATCCCAGTACTGTATGTACCGTATATGTATATAGTACTGGCAATTCCAGCACTACATGTAAATGCATGCAGATGTCTCTGCCTATTGGCCAACAGAGTGACAGCCTCAGTGTTTTATGTATGCAGATTATAGCCACCCATTGATCATGGTGTAGCCATCCCAGTACTGTGTGTAAATGCTTGTATATTGTCCCCACGTGTCTCCATCTCACCATGTCATAGAGGTGCCGCAGGAAGTCTGTCTCCTGGGTCAAGGTGCTCACTTGGCCATGCAGGTCCATCTGCCCCATGTAGGCAGCATCCACATCCTATATGTGAAGGAGCAAGCAAAGTGGTTGACTCAGCACCCCCCCAAAGGGTCTCACCTCTTCATGAGCATGTCAGCAAGCCCAGGACCACCTGCTCCCCCACTCGCCCCGCCTTACCTTCTTGAGCACGACAAACTCGTTCTCTGCAGCCGTGCGCTTGTTGATCTCCTCCTCGTACCTGTCCCACAGGGAAGGTGCCAGGCCAGGCTCAGTCCAGTTCTGCCTCTAGAAACTTGGACCCACTCTACTTTACGGAAGCCCCCAAGCATCTCCCATTGGCCAGCAACATCTTTGGGGAACAGTTCTTTCATGCAGCTAGCCGCTGCAAAAACCTGGGGTCCTGCCTCCATTTAAACATCCTCTCCTGTGCATACAGAGGAGCTGAGGAACATTCGAGAAAGGGGCGTAGAACATTCGAGAAAGGGGCGTAGAACATTCGAGAAAGGGGCATAGAACATTCGAGAAAGGGGCGTAGAACATTCGAGAAAGGGGCATAGAATTTGGGCAGCCACCTGTTTGGATCACAGCCCTTAGGCAGCTTTGTGGGAACAGGTGCAGATGTGCAGATGTGTCAATGGTGGCCAACCTTTGCCCACACTTTCAGCAACAGGTCACTGCTGAAAACAACCACCTCCTCCCTGAGCAGTCTGGCTGAGGTGTTAAGGTTTTGCAATTGCCCAGAATCGAGTCATGAGAAAGTTACCCCCCAAAAAAAGTGTGCTGCCAAGAAATAGATGTGCATATCCACCCAGCCTAATGTGTGAATCTTACTTAGAGCTTCAAATCAAACAGGCTGTATTTCTGAAACATCTGACATTTGTGCCCTCACAAATGGAGCTGGATATTTGGCGAGATGGAGGAATTTCTGTTTTCAATTTTGTGGGTGTGATTGTGGCGTGATGTGGTCTGATGGAATGTGAATGAAGTGGCCTAGTGGCTGGGACTTGCTTCAAATCCATAAGGAGATGAAGGGAGATTGGCGGGAATTGCAGCTGGGGGATGAGAGCACAGGGCTCATTACAACCACCCTTCTTCCCACCTGGAAGCATTGATATCCTTACATGATAACCAGTGTATGAGTAATTATGCCAAGGCTCCAGGTAGCAGCAGACCCACATCTGAGCATCCCGCAGGTGGGTCCCAGGACCCTGGGAAGGGGCAGGCCCTCCCCGGTGAGATGTCCCATGCCACTCAATCCCCTTTCCTTATGACCCAGCCTGCCTGGTTTCCCTCACTTGTTCTTGAAGTCTTCCACTAGGTCTTGCACATTCCTCAGCTCTGAATCCAGACGGCCTCGTTCTCCCTGGAGGGTGTCCAGCTGCCTGCGCAGGTTGCACACATAGGCCTCGAAGACAGGCTCCAGGCTGTTCTTGCCAGCGCCTGAGTTCTGGCCCTGCTCCTGCAGCAGTGCCCACTTGGTCTCCAACACCTTATTCTGTTGCTCCAGGAAGCGCACCTGAGCCAGAACAAGAAGCAAGGAGAGGCTGGTGTCATTCCTCAGCCACAGCAAGGACCAAGGACGCCAGCCCTCCTGTCCCCAGCCAGGCTCCTAGACACCAGAAATCCCCGGGCCCCAAGCTATGAACCTGAGCAATGTGTTTGCCTGTCTGGGATCATGCCACAGATGAGCCATAAGTCACCAGGGGAGAGGCCAAGGAGGTTGTAGAATGGCTTGCTTCACCAAGCCACTCAGCCTCTCCAGGTCCCACTTCTGCTTCACCCTGAGCCTCAGGCATGCAGTCAGGCAGTGCCACACAGCAAGTATATCCCCATCAGGTGACAAGGTGCTCTTGTCCCAAGTGACACCTCTTGTGCCAGGATCCATAGGAGTCAAGGAACCTGGTCAACCCCAGTCCTGAACAATCCTGAACAATCCTGGACAAACACTTAACTTCCCTCAGTCTCCATGTCTCGTTTCAAAAAAGGACACAGGGTCGACAGTGTTGTGGCATAGTAGGTAAAGCTCTGCCTGTCGCACTGGTATCCCATATGGGTCCCGGTTCAAATCCCAGCTGCTCCACTTTCGATCCAGTTTCCCATTAATGTATATGCGAAAATAGCTCCTGGCTTTGGCCTGGTCTAACCTTGGCTACAGAGGCCAATTTGGAATAAAGCAGTGGATGGAAGAGCTCTCTGTCACTTCCTCTCTGTAACTCTACCTTTCAAATAAATCTTTTTATTGTTTGTTTAAAGATTTACTTGTTTTTATTGGAAAGGCAGGTTTACAGAGAAAAGAAGAGACAGAAGGATCTTCCATCTGCTGGTTCACTCCCCAAGAGGCCACAACATCCAGAGCTGGACCCAATTAAAGCCAGGAGCTCCCACACAGGTGCAGGGTCCCAAGGCTTTGGGCCATCCTCTACTACTTTCCTAGGCCATAAACAGGGAACTGGAAAGGAAATGGAGAGCTGGGGGGATCAGTGCCCATATGGGATCCTGGCACTTGAAGAACGAGGATTAACCCATTGAGCAATCGCTCCAGGCCCTAAATTAAAAAAAAAAAAAAAAAATTTAAATGAACACAATATCACTTATTCTAACTCCTCCTAAAACACTACAGTATCACATGAGAAAAAAAGCACGCGTGCACTTGGGCAAATGGACTGGGCCGCAGGGTAGCTGCCTGCTCCATCCTCTGCCTCTGTGCATGGTAGAGGTGGACCATGCCAGCCAAGGAGACCACAGCAGGCCAGACAGCAGTGCTGAACCGCCCCAGGGGAGCCCACAAAAGGAGTCAGGGCACTCCCAGTCTTCTGCAGGGCAAATTAACTGTGCATCCCTTGAGGGGTGCAGTACCACCCTCATCATCCTCCCCAAGCTGAATGACTTGGCCGAAAGAGGAAAATGACAAGAAGCTGCAGGGCCATGTCCCTAACAGGAGCCTTGAGGACAGCCCCCTTTGGAGTAGCAAGCTAAGACTGCTGTGTAAGTGTGTCACCAACAGCCATAGCAAGAGGCTCCAAGCAAGTGGGCTTGGCCAAGAGGCCTTGTGAGCAGGCCGAAGGTGACCTGAGCCAATCCAAGAAAGACCCTGAATGCCATCTGTGGCCACTAAGGGGGACCAGCTTACCCCCACCCTTGGGGCAACTCAGCAGTTACCCAGCCCACCCTCTCCAGGGGACCCTGCTCCAATGACCCACCTTGTCAATGAAGGAGGCGAACTTGTTGTTGAGACACTTGATCTGCTCCTTCTCCTGGGTGCGTACCCGCTGGATCTCGGGGTCAATTTCCACATGCAGGGGGGTCAGCAGACTCTGGTTGACCGTGACCTCCTGGATCCCCCCTGGAGGACAGGCAGGCCCAAACGTCTGCCGGCTTGCCCCCAGACCCCCATAGATCCCACTGCCAAGGCCAAAACCTCCCAGGGTCCGGCCTGAGCAGGCACCCCCAGCCATGCTGACCGAGATGCCTTTGCTGCCCCCCAAATTGTAAAGGCTCCGGCTGCCAAAACTGCCCCTGCTGGGGCCACAGCGGGGCACCCCGCTTCCAACGCCACCACTGCTACTCCGGGACATGGTCATGGAGCTAAAGCTGGTGCGGGCCCGGGCCCCGGCCCCTCCGCTGGCCGAGCAGGAGCTGAAGCCCCCCTTGGTGGAGGACATATGTCGAGACATGGAAGACCGCATGGCTGGGTGGGGTGCAGAGCAGGCTGAGAGAAAGCTGAGAGAAAGGGCACGGAGATGCTCCCAGGCCACGGATGGCCAGGCTTCTTATCTTTCTCAGACAGGGCTGGCTCCTAGACACCACGCAAGAGGGAGGGGCCTCGTGGGCCGGTGGTGGGGAGGCCCCCTTCCCCAGCGGAAGGGAACGAGGGAGGGAGGGGCCTCTCCCTGCCACCCCTCCCCCAGTCACCTGCATTGTGAGACTGGCGGGGGCAGCAGGCCACCTTCTGCCCCCTCAGGCACTGCTCACTTGGAACAGGATGACACCAGCTCCCACAACCACCTCCCTCTCCTCTCCAAAAGGCTGACTTGCTCCCCGCCCACCCAGCCCCAATGGTCTGGTCCTAGTCAATGGGGCTCTGTTCTGTGGGGTTTCTCCCAAGCCCCTGTTGTAAGCCAAGGCCCCGGGGGCCCCAGGCACGCTATGCAGGTGTAAGCGAAGAAGAAGGAGCATTGGGCAATGGGGCTGCTGGGGAGGTTGCCCAGGCCCACAGCCTCCTGGAGGGGTGGGGCAGCCGGGCTGAGGGGCACAGAAGAAGGCCAGGAGTGGGAGCAACCTAGCTGGTCCTCAGTCATACCCTGAACAGATGCAGCTGGGAGATGGCTGGGGGATCTCTGTGCACTTAAGGAAGAAGTCAGATGGCTGGGGTCTTCCCGACAGGTGGTGGGCTTTCAAGCATCACCTGGGACTCTTGACCTTCGACCCACAAACAGCCACCTTGGAGGAAGCTGGGGATGGGTAGGAGACCCCCCCACTCTGGCTGGAGATCCTGTAACAGCCCTGAGCGCCCTGTATGCCACAACCCTCATCCCCAGCTCCACTCCCCTCTTGGACCCCAAATCCAGGACTCCAAAGCAGGCAGGAGGATGGGGGCTCCCTTCACACCCCATTCCCTACCCACCTCAGGCTGCTGGGAGCAAATGTGGGGGACTCAGAATGTTAGGCCAAGGGTGACAGACAGATGGATACAGTGACTTCAGATACCAGCCCCCCTTCCCCCTTTGCATCCTGGCCGGGAAGAGTGTGGGAAAGACGGAGGCCTGCTCTAGGAGAAAAAGCTGAGGTGTCCTAAGGAACCCCGAGAAGAGGATATGGCTGCATGGCAACGGGGGAAGAGGAGGGGAGCACCAGCATCATTCCAGTCCCCACAAACTCCTGCAGGCCCCAAGAGGGTCACACATCTCTCCCTTGGGATGCCGGAGGCGGCTTAGGGCTCTAAAACCTTTGGAGAAGATGAGCCCAGCTTCCCTGGGGCGGGGGTGGGGAGCACACCCATGACCCCTTAGAGCCAGAGAAAAGGGCAAGCTTTCTTCCCTCTCAGCATTTAGGATTGTCAGTCACCTATGCAGTGAGTCAGAGTGATGAAGCTCCACCATGTTGTGTGTCCTTGGGCAACCTTCAGCCTCTTGGGAGTCACCTCCAGGGAGGCCTCAGGCAAAAGCGAGGGCTGCCATCCCCACACTGAGCCATCACGCGTCCCTGACCTTGGCCTTCTTTCCCCAGGCTGGGATCACTTTCTCAGCAGTCCTTATCTCTCCCTGTGAGCGCGGGAGGGGGTGATGTCACCAAGTGACTGGGGAGGTGGGAGCAAGAGGCCAGCTGTAAACACACACTTCACCCCAGCCCCGGGGCTAGCCCCACGCACACGCTCATTGGCATATTTGCCAAGTGTCAGGCCTGGTGCCAGAAATCAGCGGCAGGTGCACAGGCAGTCCGGGGGTGGGCGTTGGGGGCAGTGATGGAGACACCACTTGTAAAATCTGGCTCCCACATGGATTGAGTGTCTACGCTTAAGTCCAAGCTTACTTCCAATCCCAGCTTCCTGTTAAGGCACATCCTGGGAGTCAGCAGGCGATGGCTCACGTGATAGGGTCCCTGCTACTCACATGGGAAACTCTCATATAGTGCCGGTTCTAATCCCAGCAGCCCTGCTTCCCATCCAACTCCCTGCTTGTGGCCTGGGAAAGCAATCAAAGACAGCCCAAAGCTTTGGGACCCTGCACCCGCGTGGGAGACCTAGAAGAAGCTCCTGGTTCCTGGCTTCAGATTGGCTCAGCTCCAATCATTGTGGCCACTTGGGGAGCAAATCAGTAGATGGAAGATCTTTCTCTCTTTCTCTCCTCTATAAATCTGAGTTTCCAATAAAAATAAATAACTCTTTTTTGGAAAGAAAGAAAGAGAGAAGGAGGGAGGAAGGGAGGAAGAAAGGAAGGAAGGAAGGAAGGAAAATATTAAAAGAGGCGCAGTGGATTAAGTCATCGCCTGTAATGTCACATCCCATATAAACACTGGTTCACGTCCCATCCAAGTCCTGCAACCCCCTGCCCTGACTAGCAAGCCTGTATCAGGCAGTCCCCAGACCAAAGCAAGCCCAGAGAACTCCAACCAATGACATTATTTGACAGTGTTTGTAGGAAACAGGAGTGAGGCGTGGATAACTTCATGGGTTAACTGGTTGTAGAGCTTCCTGCAATCTATTGGAGCGCAGCTGCTTGAGTTAAACCAGGGATTGCTCTCGGTTCTTGGCACTTTGTGGCTTTTTTACGGGAGCCTCACCCAAGGCAATAGCCCTGCACAGATGTAGCTCAAGACACTCCAGCACTGCAGTTCCCTCCAGTAGGAGACAGTCAGCTGCCCCCTGCCGCTGCTCCCTGACCCAAAGGCTGGGCTCCAAACCCGCCTCACAGGCTCCGCAACTGGAGCTGAGGAGGATTGCATGGCAATGCCAGGAAGGGATGGGGTGAGATGGCTGATGAGCAGGGAGGGTGAGCCAAGTCAGTGCTGACCAGGGAGAAGCAGGGCTTCTTAACCCAACAGCGACTATTTATTGAGCACTTACTATATGACAATTCTGCAGAATTACACATTAAATCTGCTGCCCTACACAGCCACATTCCACATGCCCACCCTAGCCCTGTGAATGCCCCCGCCTTGATCTCTGGCCTCCAGCTGGGTGGGCTGAAGCAGGAGGAGAACAAGAAACTAGAGGGAGGGAGGGAGGGAGGGAGGTGAGGTGTCTTCTGCCGGCTCCTTCCCTTCTGCAGACCCTGTCCCTGTGGAATGTCACCTCCCCAGTTGGGCAACTACTGTGAGCTCACTCGACTTCTTTCTTTCTGTATTTTCACCTCCACACAGGGCAACCGACTCCTCCTTCTCTTCCCAGGCCTGTCCCAGGTCCAATGCTGGAA
This sequence comes from Ochotona princeps, assembly GCF_030435755.1. NCBI lineage: Eukaryota > Metazoa > Chordata > Mammalia > Lagomorpha > Ochotonidae > Ochotona > Ochotona princeps. Next base: position 51,203,837 of record NC_080846.1, on the reverse strand, counting down.
GTTCCCTCAGCCTTGCGTGACCGCCTTGGCTCTGGCTGCCAGGATCTGGCCAGCTCCTTCTTGTTGGTTCAATCCCTTGGCCCACCCCCACTCTTTCCAGCTCTCTTGGGCGGTTCTCACTGCCAAGATGTCAAAGAATGAAGGTCCACAGGGCTGTGGCCACATGCCATCTGTGTGTTGCACAAACTGCTCCAGATGTGTGGTCAAGGTCAGAGCCATTAAGAAGTCCATCATTCAGGGAGCTGACATTTAGCCTAGCAGTCAGGACACCCACACCTCACATCGGAATGTCTGGGTTTGCTTCCCAATGCCAGCTCCTGACTCCAGCTTCAAGCTTCTGTGGCCTTGAGCAGGCAGCCATGGTGACTCAAGCAACAGGGTCCTGCCAGCCACGCAGAAGACCTAAATTGAGTTATCAGTTTCCGGTTTTTACTCAGGTGTGTGTGTGTATGTGTGTATGAATTATGTATATAAGTCCATCATTCAAGCAACTCCAGTATCCTATATGGGCACTGGTTTGAGTCCCAGCTGCTCTACTTCCTACCCAGTTCTCTGTTTATGGCCTGGGTAAACAGCAAAGAATGGCCCAAGTTTTTGGGACCCTGCACCCATGTGGGAGACCCAGAGGAAGCTCTTGGCTTCTGGTTTCAAACTGGCCCAGCTCCAGCCATTGTGGCCTTGTGGGAAATGAACCAGCAGGTGGAAGATTCTCTGTGTCTCCTTCGCTCTGTATACTTCTGTCTTTCAAATAAAAACGAACATATCTCTTTTTTTAAAAAAGCCATTTCTTAAAAGCATGTCAGAGACATTTCCAAAGCAAGTGTCTCCATTGGCACTGGGCTTTCCACCCTCCAAAGCTGCTGGACCAGCGTAAACCATGCAATTAACAGCAGAGTGATCAGGAATCCACCCACAGCCCAGTTCGGACTGTGAGGCTCCCCCTCAGCCCCCAGCAAATCCCTTACAAGGAGCTGAGCCCTGAAAAAGCCAACCCCTAGCAGGAAAAAAACAAAACTTTTTGGAAAATGCACATGCTTAAAATGACTTTAATAGAACTGCTGGCTGCTTTCTGCAGAGCAAGGACCAATGGGAGAGCAGTCAGAACAGTGGGTGGGTGGAGTTTTAATGACTGATAGAATCGGCTGCTGGCTGACTTGGGCCATGGGCAGGAGATACAGAGCTAGTGTGACACAGAGCCAGGTAGGGAATAAGAAGTGCAGTGCCGAGGGACTCGGGGAGGAGGTGGCTGCCAGGTCATTCAGTAAGTGACAGATGTCTTCAGACTTGACTCGACCGTCTTCTTTATGATGGTATGGCTGCCAGAGCCGGAGCTGAAGCCAGAGCCGGAGCTGAAGCCAGAGCCAGACACAGAACAGGAACCCACTGCAGGGCTCTGCCCGGAGCCCAAGGTGACACTGGAGCCTCCTGTCACAACGCTTGAGCATCCAGCCCCGGAGCTGCCTTGTCTGCCTCCGAATCCACACGTGCCTGTCAGGCTTCTGTCAACTCCTCCAGGAACCACCATGGAGCTGCCCTGTCCACCTGCAAATCCACACGTGCCTGCCAGGCCTCCACCAACTCCTCCAGGAACCACCATGGAGCTGCCCTGTCCACCTGCAAATCCACACGTGCCGGCCAGGCCTCCGCCAACTCCTCCAGGAACCACCATGGAGCTGCCCTGTCCACCTGCAAATCCACACGTGCCGGCCAGGCCTCCGCCAATTCCTCCAGGCACTGCCACAGCGCTGCCTTCCACCACGGCTGCCAAGGGAGAGATCTCAGGGTCACAGCAGTGCTCTTGGCTGTCTGTGGGGGTCCCCACTGTCAAAGTCCCCGCCCCAAGCCTCGATACTCACAAACTGTGACCTGGCTGGTGCACTCCCCTGACAACCTGAGGAAGAAAGCACAAAAGAATGTGACCCAAACTCCACAGCCCCAATTCCAATCCCACCCCGACCAACCAGCACAGTTGGGCACCCTTAGTGACTGGCAGGTGTGGTAAACTCTCAGCATCCCCTTGGGCACTGCAGGCCTACACCATTCTGCCCCACTCATCCCTCCAAGCTCCCTGCACCTGCTCTCCTCGCCCTCCAGCAGCCTGCGGTAGGTGGCGATCTCCACGTCCAGGGCCAGCTTCACGCTCATCAGTTCCTGGTAGTCACGCAGCAGCCGGGCCAACTCCTGCTTGGTCGACCTCAGAGCCCCTTCCAGCCCGTCCAGCTTGGCCTGGGCATCCTTAAGGGCCAGCTCACCACGCTGCTCCGCGTCAGCAATGGCCGTTTGCAGGTTGTTATTCTGGAAGGGAAGCAGGTGGAAATGAGTGAGAAGAGGGCTGTAGGTATGGTACCCCCTCTCCCAAGGCACTCGTGTCGGTATAGCTTGGAGCACTACCCCCCTGCACCTAAAGGATAACCCCCCACTGTTCCCTGCCTTCCTGTGGTGGACCCCAGAATCTTCACACCCGCTCCCAGAAATTCAGAATGCTACCTCATAGGGAAGGGTATTACAGATGCCATTCATCAGGTGTCTGCTGTGACAGCCTGCGGTATTTAGGGGCAGCCCTAATGCCAGTGACTGCTGGCCTTGCAGGAAGTGGAGGGGTCACAGAGAGAAACCCCCTCCCCCAGCTGCAGGTGGAAGTGGAGAGGAGAGTGACTGAGTCATAGACAAGGCACCCCTGGAGCCACCAGAAGCCAGGGAGAAGAAAGGGAGGGGACCCCAGCACCTTCCAGACACCTCCGTTACAGACTGGGAGAGAACACATGTGGTCAGCTATGGGCGCCGTGCATGCTTGGGATGTCATGCTGGGAAGCCACCTCCCCCCACACACACAACCTAATCACTGATCTTTTTTTTTTTTCCATTTCATTTAAAAGTCAGAGAGATGCACAACAGACTGAGAGGGAGTTCCCACCTGCAGTTTACTCCTGAAATGCCCACAAAGAGCCAGGGCTGGGCTGGGTTACAACCAGGAGCCAGGAGCTCAATCTAGGTCTCTCTTATGGGTAGCAGACACACCAAGGACTTGAACCCTCACTGCTGCTTCTCAGGGTGCTCATGGGCAGGCAGTTGGATCAGAAGCAGAGGAGCCAAGGCACAAGCCAAGTAACTGGATATGGGGCATGGGCGTCCAGAGGAGTGATCTCACCATTGTGCTAAATGCCTGTCTCCATCGAGTAATTCTACCCAATCGCTTTGTAAGCCCAACACTCAGCCCTACCCTACCCTCTTCCCTAAGATGCTTAAAGCTCTTGCTGTCCCATATCAAATAGTATGTGCAAGTCTTTCTGGAGGACCACCATGGTCCTTGCACTTTTCAAGACAATTCCATTACAAATGCTTTGTACTGGGGAAAGCCTGGGTTGAGTCCCGGTTCTGACTCCAGCTTCCTGCAGAGGTGAGGGCTCAGGAGCCTGGGTGCCTGCCACCTTCCAAGGAGACCTGAATGGAGTTCTGGGCTTCTTGCTTCTTCCTGGCCCAGTTCTGGTGGTTAGGGAATTTGGGGAGTGAACGAGCAGACAGCCACTCGTCTGTTTTCTGGACCTGCCCCTTATAGATTCTCATTCTGGAGAGATGGGCCTGTAACCTACATCTTAACAGACACCCTGCAGGCTAATCCTCCACCTGTGATGTCAGCATCCCACATGGACACTGGTTCATTGGCTGCTCCACTTCAGGTCCAGTTGCCTGCTAATGGACTGGGAAGGCCACAAAGGATCTCACAAATGCTTGAGCCCCTGCACCCACATGGGAGACCCAGAAGAAGCTTCTGGCTCCCAGCTTTAGATTGGTCCAGCTTTGGCCATTGCAGCCACTTGGGGAGTAAGCAAGAGGATATATCTCTGTGTGTGTGTGTGTGTGTGTGTGTGTGTGTGTGTGTGTGTGTGTAAAACTCTGCCTTTCAAGCAAAATAAATAAATCTTTTTAAAAGACACCCTTATAGATTCCACAGCAAGGGTCTAAATTGATGGAGGACACATTGGCCGCAATTGAGTGACAGTACAAGGTCACACCCACACAGGTTCCGCATCTCACCCCTAAGGCCAGCCACTGAAGATGGTTTAGGAGGAAGCATGGGATCCTGGAGTGGTCCCACAGCCTGTCATGTAGGGTTCCATAGGAGCAGGTGGGTGGAACTGCCCTTGGCACCACACACCTTCCGTGACCCCAAGATCCACTCTTCAGGACTGGGGAACAGGAGTGCAGATTTGATCATCTAAAAGGTCATAACCGCTCACAGATGGTGGTCCAGGAAAAGCAGGAAACTACCTCCCTCTCCTACTATACCCTCTCGCCTGCACAGCCATGCACCCTCAGAAGGCACCTGGCTAAGGATTGCCCTGCCTGCACCCACCACCCCTCTTGCCAGCTGTCTGAGGTCCTAGCTTTCACATTTCCCACCAGGGGACGACCTTACTCAGTGCTGGGCTTAGAAGACAGCATGGAGAGAGGAAACAAGGAAAGAAGAGGCTTTGCCCGGTCCCCAAGGAGCCACAGATAAGATGCACACCGGACATGGATTGGAAGGTGACCAGAGCTCCCCACCACAGGAGGGGTTGATGACAAGCCAACAAGCAGGTGCAAATAGACAGGCGATGGCTCAAGCCACCATGCCTGAGGTGGTCCAAAGCTCCAGCCAGTTTCCAAGGCTTTTAACAAAAGGTCACCTGCAGCAAGGAAGCTCAGGGAGTGAATTTGAGACTGGAGCAGGGAAGGGAGTAGGAGGAGCAGACAGAGAGGATGGGGAGGGCTGGGCAGAGCCCAAGGCCCCCTCACCTGCTTTTTGAGGTTCTCGATCTGACTCTGCAGCCCCTGAATGGCACGATGCAGCTGCGAGATCTGGGCCTTGACCGCCTTCATGTCATCCCCACGAAGCTGGACGGATGTCTGGAGCTCCTGGTACTGAGGGTGAGCCAGGGGACATCATGAGCTGAAGGACCTTGGATCCCAACACCAGGGCAGCTGGTGATGCCACCACCCACTCTCACGGGGAGGACCACCCTGGGGCATGGGCTTGGAGACCACCCACCCTGCTTTCCCAAACAGCACAGCGCGCTGCTCGCTGCCTACCCCACCCCACCCCGCTGACCCCCAGCACCTTGCTCTGGTACAGGGCCTGGGCCTCAGCTTTGCTGGTCTGGGCGATGTCCTCGTAGCGGGCACGGACCTCAGCAATGACACCGCTCAAGTCCAGGCTGCGACTGTTGTCCATGGACAGCACCACGGACATGTCATTGCCCTGCGTCTGGAGCTGGCCCAGCTCCTGCAGGGAGTACAAAGGATGGAGTGACCATCCATGTGACATAACCCGATTGCCTGCCCTCTCCCCACACAGTCACTTCCTTCTAATACACCATGAGTTTTGATTGTCATCTATCCATGCATCCCTAGGGCCTGATTACTTACACAGTGGGTTTTCAGGGGCCAATCACCAAAAAGACAGAACCCCCAGGCACCCCAGCAGCCCTGTCTCTCCCTCTGTTCCCACTGCCCCTGGCCAAATCTCACCTGTTCATACAAACGCTTCAGGAAGGAGACATGCACACGCAGAGCCTCCACTTGGCCATCCAGTTCCATCTTGCTTAGGAAAACCCCATCCACATCCTGCAAACAAGGACACAGAAGCTAGGCACCCCCTACCTCCTCCTGATGGGCCCTTCGGCCACCTACTCCTCTACCCGCCCCTTCCCCTCCAAGGCCTTCTCCTTCCTCCAGCAGACCAACCCTGCCCTGCTCCTTTCCCTTCCCTTTGACTTTGACCCACACACACCACCTTCAGAAAGCCTTCCTTGATTGATCTCAACCAGTTCTGCTTCCTGCCCACTCTCTCTCCTGCAGAGACACCCTGCAATGGCTCAGCTGGGTTTTGACTCAGGGTTACTCTGTTCAAGTAGCTGTCCTAGATGTCCCCCAACTCCCTAGCACCACAGTGACAAGTGTTCTGGATCCAGATCTGCCTCCCACTTTACCCTCCTAATCTAGGACGAGGCTCCCTGCCCTGTGAGATTGGCCTCCATGTGCAGTCCCCACCTCACCTTCTTGAGGAGCACAAAGTCGTTCTCGGCCGTGGCGTGCAGGCGGGCCTCCTCCTGGTACCTACCCAGAGGAAGGATAGACTCTGGGTGCCAGGGAAGGGCTGATCCTGCCTCTGAGCTCCACCCACCCGGAAAGAGACCCTCGCCCTTGGGTGCCCCAGAGCCAGCATATGGCTCCCTGCCACTTCCCCTCTCTCTTAGCATCCCAATTATGACCCTGACCCACTCTCTCAGCCCTCCCCCAACTCTCCTCTGTGACTATCACTGCCTCACTTTCCAGATGATATGTACATTCAGCCCCCTCCCCTGCTCTACCTCCTGCTTCCTTCAGGTTTTCTAGAAGATTCCCAGACTTGGTCAAGGTACCAAACCCAAGTGTCCTGACCCCATTCCTGGGCTCCTTCAGGGCCTCCCCCTATAGCCATGGGAGTGTTGAATGGCTGTCCCCATGTCTCTCCTTGGACAAATGGGGACAATGAGGCAATGAGACATGCCCAGGGCCACCCAGCTCCTCCTTGCTAACTGCCACCCCAACCCAAGGACCTGGTGACCAACGTGGGGAACCCAAAAACCTCAGGACTGTGAATCATGCCACAGGCTTGTAGGTAGCCCCATGACATTGACAGCCTTCCACCCCTGTGACCGGAGAGCAACTGAGTCACTTTAACCCAAAGCTTGAAGAGCAGGTTATTTCTCAAGAAAAAAAAAAAAAAAGCCCGCTGGGGCTTGGTTAAAATGAGCCCTTCCCAGCACTGGCCAGAAGCATGGACCTTCGCAGGAAATGAGCCACAACCCATGAGCAGAGACAGGTGCCTCAGGGGGTGGTCAGTCTTGCCTGGGCCCTTGGCAGGTGCAGACCCTCTGATAGCCTACCCCCATCCACACCCATTCAAGCCACTTCCGTGGGGAAAGCTAAGTTTGCCTACTTGGCCTTGTACTCCTCCTCCTGATCCTGGCAGTTCTTCAGTTCAGCATCCAGGGCACCTCGCTCTCTCTGCACCTGCTCCAGCTGCCTTCTGAGCTGGGCCAGGTAGGCCTCAAAGACGGGCCCCAGGTCCCGGGGACCATCACTCTCCCCAAGCTGCTGCAGCAGGTCCCACTTGGTCTCCAGCACCTGGTTCTGTTGCTCCAAGAAGCACACCTACAACCACAAGCACAGATCCCTGAACCCACCGTGGGAGCCCCCTGGCAAGCCTCAGAGACCACCCTCAGTCACCCAACCTTTCCCCTACCTCCCAACCTAGTCTGGACTCTGAGAGCCTCGAATGTTGTGGGTACTCAAAGGGAAGAGTCATCCCATTCCTGAGCCCCAATCTCAGCACTACAAGCCTTGACAGAACAAGAGGCTCTCCAGTTAGACTACAGGAGGGACAGCCTCACTACAAAAATGATTAGAAAAATGGCAGCTGGGGGCCTAGTGGCTAAAGCCCTCACCTTGCATGCCACAGGATCCCATATGGGTACTGGTTCCAACCCCAGTGGCCCTGCTTCCCATCTAGCTCCCTGCTTGTGGTCTGGGAAAGCAGTCGAGGACAGCCCAAAGCCTTGGGATCCTGAACCCATATGGGAGACCTAGAAGTTCATGGCTTCGGATCAGCTCAGCTCTGGCCATTGCAGCCACTTGGGGAGTAAATAATCGGATTGAAGATGTTTCTTTCTCTCTTCTTCTCTGTATATCTGCCTTTCCAATAAAATAAATAAATCATAAAAAAAAATGGTAGCTGGAGCTGGCATTGTGGCACGTCAGGTGAAACTAATGCTTTCAATGCTGGCATCCCATAGGAACACAAGTCCCAGCTGCTCCACTTCCAATCCAGCTCCCTGCTACTGCGTCTGGAAAGGCAGAGGAAGACGGCCTGAATGTTTGGGCCCCTGTCACCCATGAAAAAGACCTAGATGGACTCTAGGCTCCTGGCTTCTGCCTAGCCCAACCGCAGACATTATGGCTATTTGGAGTGTGAACCAGTGAATGAAAGATTCCCTCTGCACTGTCTCCTTCTGTAACTGTCTTTCAAATAAATCTTAAAGAAAAAAAAAGTGGGAGCCAGAGGGCCAACCTCCAGGGATACAGACATGGCGTGGCTCCGCCCTCACCTTGTCAATGAAGGAAGCGAACTGATTGTTGAGGGCTCGGATCTCCTGCGTTTCCTGCGTTCGCACAGCCTGGAACTGGGGGTCAATGTCCACTTTCACGGGAGCCAGCAGATTCTGGTTGACGGTCACTTCTCGGATGCCCCCCGGAGGGCACGGGGAAAGCCCAGCTCCACCGTTCCCCTGGCCAAACCGCAGCCCCAGCCTCGCTCGTGACGCCCAGGCCCTGCCACGGGAGCCTCCTCTGCACCCCCCAAAGGAGCCGACGCTCCTGCTGCTGAAGCCGCTGCCCCTGCCATAGCCCCGGGAAGGGGCAGGAGAGACTGAGCGCGTGCTGAAGCCCCTCGGGGGCCTACACAGCGAGAGAGACATGGTGGGGACGAATGGATGGATGGGCAGCTGTAAACAGGCAGGCCGCTGGCAGATGTGTGTGACTTCCTGCCCTGGGGCCCCAGCACGAGACTTTTATCCCCTCCCGGACCTGGGCTGGGCCTTGGAGAGCACATGCCCTTGGTCTGACTGTGTTTGTCACTCTGCTCCAACTGACTTCCTCTGACGCACTTGCAGCAGAGGTGTTCCGGCACATGCAAGGGCACAGGAAAAGGGGACCCAGGGAAGCTGCCCAGCTAGTCGGGGGAGACGGCCTGCAGTCAGGTGCAGCGGATGGGACAGCCCTGAGTGGGTCCTGGGGGCTGGTCAAGGAGGGCTTCCCAGAGGTGGAGAGAGGCAAGGAGGAGAAAGAGGAGCGCAGAGGACACATCAGAGCACCCCGGATAGTGGGAACAAAGGACAGGAGGCTTTTCCAAGAGAGCTAAGGAGCTGGTGGTGCCCGGCTAAAAGACACTCCAGGATTTGGAAATGCAATACAAAACAGGATAGCCAAGTCCCTCCTCTTGCCCAACCCAACAATCAACCACAAGGCACCACCCGCTGGAAGCAAGCATCACCCCCCTCCCCGCCCCGACCAAGGCTGGCTGGCTGGCAGGCAACAGAGCCCAGCCCCTGGCCCTGTGCCTCTGCCAAAGCCAGGCTGACCCACAGGGTCAAGTTCTCTGAGCATCAAGTGGGCAATCAGAGGCTCCCTGCTCCAAAGTGAAATGTCCCTGGCCATAGGGATTGGGGAAGGAAGGGACAGGATTGGCAGTGTGGCTTCCTCCTGGGCCACATGCTGACTGTGGCCCAGAAGTCATACTAGGGGAAGATCCCTCTAGGGTTCACCTGCTAATGGCCTTGGTGCAACCGCACACCGCAGGCAGGATTCCTGGCAGGAAGTCTTCCAGAAGCTTCCATGGATGTCCCTGCACTGCCAGTCAGATGTAAGAATTTCTAGCACTCTCTGGAACATTCTTTTTTTTCCCATAGCAGGAGGGCTATCCCTTCCTCACCACCCCTCTGACTTCCTTAGAGTCTGCTACAGTTGGAATCTGGGGTACTGGGGCTCCAGAGCTGTGGAAAACACTTGTTGGTGCCTGGTAAACACTCAACAGAGATGCTATGAGGAAGTCAGTCTTGGTAGCTGGGACAGTCCCAAAAATACTCCACCCAGGACCAGACCTCAAAGAGCTGGGGCATCCCCCTCTCTCCAGGGGATTCAAACCCCTCCTCCCCGGGCCCCACATGCCAGCACCCTCCAGGGCCTTCCTTCCTCAGAAAAGGAGGGGATAGGTGGGGAAAAGTGAAAGGAGAGCAGGTGCGGCAGGGATACGGGGGTGAAGGGAGGAGCTTATATCCATTAAGGCCACACACCCCTAGCCCTGCTCCCTTCCCCATCGTTGGTAGAGACCATCCTGTAGAGACCAGTTTCTATGCCTTCCTTGTGGACCCCTGGGACATGCTTGACAAAGGTCTCCATGGTCCATTGTCTCAGCACCCTTGAAGTGAGCCAGCTCCACCTCCGTGAACTTCCCCATAGCTGTAATGTTACAGCCACAAGGAGTTTCATGGTCAGCAACACTTCTGATTAACAAGGGAGGACTCGGGGGCCCGGCGGCATGGCCTAGCGACTAAAGTCCTCGCCTTGAACGCCCCGGGATCCCATATGGGCGCCGGTTCTAGTCCCAGCAGCTCCACTTCCCATCCAGCTCCCTGCTTGTGGTCTGGGAAAGCAGTCGAGGATGGCCCAATGCATTGGGACCCTGCACCCGCGTGGGAGACCTGGAAGAGGTTCCTGGTTCCCGGCATCGGATTGGCGCGCACCGGCCCGTTGCGGCTCACTTGGGGAGTGAATCATTGGACGGAAGATCTTCCTGTCTGTCTCTCCTCCTCTCTCTGTATATCTGACTTTGTAATAATAATAAATAAATCTTTATTAAAAAAAAAAAAAAAACAAGGGAGGACTCGAGGAAGTATAGAGCCAGTGTGCAGCCTTGGGTAACCCAAGAGGTGGCTGCAAGCAGCCCCCACATCTCTGCCCTATCACTCTGGGGCCTGAGAGACCTGCTCAAGGCCACCCACGTAGCTGCTCAGCCCCGTCCCACCCAACTCAGACCACCATCCTTCAGAGTAGCCCACAACGAGCCCACCAGGTATACCCTCCAAACTGCTCAGCCAACTGCCACCAAGCACTTGATCATGACTTATAGCGCCGATCTCACCCACTGTTCTGTCCAGCTCTGCATCTGGCAGAGGTTAGACCTCAGGAAGTATCTATTTTAAGAGACAATTTTTTTTTTATCCAGGACAATGGCAATCCCCAAATTCGTAAATGCTGCTGTAAAAGGTGCTAGTCCTACTTACAATGTTTAAAAGACCACTGCGGTGCTGTTGGTATGCCACTGCTTGGGATGTCGACATCCTAGATCCAAGTGCTGGTTCGAGTCCTGGCTGTGCAGCTTCCACCCAGCTCCCTGTTAACATAGAGGGAGGTCTGAGTGCTTGGGCACCTTCCAGCCACATGGGAGACCTGGCTCCCCACTGTGGTCATTTGGTAAGTGAAGAAGAAGATGAAAGAGGTGAGTGTGTGTTTCTCTCGCTCGCTCTTTCAAATAAATTAATACATCTCTTTTTTAAAAACATACTGGTTCGTATGCCTGTCTCGTCTTCTTGTACCTGGTTTCTATTTTCAGCTCCAGCTTCCTGCTAATGTGGACCCTGGAAGGTGGCAATGATGTCACAGACATGGATGGGACATCTGGATTGAGTTTCTGGCTCCTGGCTCTGGCCCCAGCCCAGGCCTGGCCATCATGGACATTTGGAGAAGGAGCAAGAAGGTTAGTTCTCTCTCTCTCTCTCTCTCTCTCTCTCTCTCTCTCTCTCTCTCTCTCATGTTAAGTCAATCAGTCAATTCCCAAAAACACATATTGATTGAGGAAAACTTTGCTGGGTCGCATCTCCCTGGCTCTCCCCAGCTCCAGGTCAACCACCCCACTCCCAGCCCTGGTCCCACCCCTGAGGAAGCTGTGGCCAGCATGACTCCCCCGGGGCTGTCTCTCCAGCAGGCCCAAAAACTCGAGAGTCTAATGACACAACAGACAGCAGGCAGGTCATCAGATAGATCTTCAATGGCAATTATTACCAGGGGAAATAAGTTCAAGGCATGAAAGAGCCTTAACCTACTTTAGCCTTAATTTGTTCGGGAACACACCAGGGACACACCTGCCTTAGGCCCTTGCACTCAATGCCTCTTCTTCCAGGAACACCCCACCTCCCAACCTCCTCCCAGCCTTCATCCCACAGCCACCTCTCCTGTATGCCCTGGACTCCATGGCTGGTCAGGCAGCACCCTTCCCTCCCTGCTAGCCTGCTGTGCACTTAGCACGAGCCCGTGTCACGCCCCAGGGTGGCCTCACTGTGCGCCACACCAGGTCTAAGATGACAGAGACTTTGTCCCCTTGGTCCTATGCCTGGAAGGAGGCCTGGTCCCCAGCAGGGGCTGGGGGCTGAAGGCGAGAGCCCTCTGGCTTCCTTCCATCTTGCAGCCTCCAGAAAGATCCTCTGCTCTAATGTATGAGGCTACCCCTCCATCCTCGCACGCTAGGGGCTGCCATGCCTTTGAGAACTGTGGTTCAATTACTGAGTCTGTGTGTGTGTGTGCACGCACACGCACGTGCGTGCCCCTGTGTGTGTCTGTGTTTGTGTATATATACGTGTTAATGTGCATATCCACGTGTGTGCACCTAACATGTGTATTACCTGTGTGTGCCTGTGTTCCTGTATGTGTCTTCATGTGGTTCTGTATGTACCTGTGACTGTGGATGCTGGTGTATTTGTTGTGTCTCCGTGTGTATCTATATAGGTGTCAGTGACCATCAATGTGTCTCTATATTTCTAAATGTGCTCATGTATGTTAACGTGTGTCAATGTGCTTGCCCATATGTCTGTGTGTGTTTGTGTAACTATGTGTGTATCCATGTGCGTGTATGACTATGTGTGATTGTATGTCTTCGTGTGTTTGTGTGTGTGTCCACGTGTTTGTGTGTGCCTGTGTGTGTTTGTGTATGTATCTATCTGTGTATCCATGTGTGTCTGTCTGTATGACTATGTGTGATTGTGTCTCTATGTGTGTTTGTGTGTGTCTGTGAGTCCACGTGTTTGTCCGTGTGTGCTTGTGTGTGTTTGTGTGTGTATCCCTGAGTGTATGTCTGTATGACTGTGTGTGATTGTGTGTTTGTGTGCATGTCTGCGCGTTTGTATGACGTAGATGTGTCCGTGTGTGTCTACATGCTGTGTGCATCTGTGTGGTTCATGTGTGAGTGCCTGTGTGTTTCTCTGTGCAGCCACGTCCGTGTATGTTACTGAGCATCTACAATTGGCAGAACCCTGGGCTAAATGACACAGGAAATACCAGGTGGATGAGACCCCCAACACTAAAAGAGAATCTAGCCCCTTGAAGGAAACACACAAGAACAGTGACCATCAATCACAGGGAGAGCTGAGCACCTCACAGGTTGGCATGCCAGGGCGACGCTGTGCGGGGGTGTCCCGCTTCACGCTGGCCCAAGGACATGGACATGCAGGAAGGCAAGTATGGAGCCCTACGGCTCTGGCAATCTACCCAGATGCCATTTCACACTGGTCCCATCTCCAAGCCCACCTGCTGCAGGGGACCGTGCAGTAGGTGTAGATGGCATGAAGGTGTGAAGAGAACAGCTCCCCTGCTTGGCAGGGCCCAGGGGAGCTTCCAGCTGTTTGGCAGGGCCCAGCGGATTTCTCTCTGACCACCTTGATGCAGTCTCACCACCCTTTTGCATGGACACTCAAGCACCCCACTAAGAATCCTGTAATCTATTGAGGCATTGTTTGCCCCTGTGAGATGGCTTTGGCAAGTAATATGAGCTTGAGAGTTAATGTTACTGATAATGTCTTGGTGAGTGGGCCTTTAACTGCGCACAGGAGTACAATTAAACCCATGCCATTTCTGGACATCTTGTTGTGTACCTACCCATTGTCCTGAAATCTGGCCCAGACATATAGCATGCCTTCTGGGAAATGGCTTAATAAGAATTTTACAAACTAACAGAATTGATGGGAGTATGAGTGGAAACTGCTATGGCAAAAAATATATAGTTACTGTGACCTTAAAGGTTAGCCTGTCTTTGCAACTTTTAGAGCATAGAAAATGCAGCTGTTTTAGCCGTTTTTATAATTTTTTAACTAGAGGAAATATAGGGCAATTCTACTAGCATCACAGAGATATACTTTTGATTATTGTTTAATTGTTTATGGGGTTGTAGGGTTTGCAGTTGTAGGGGGATTTAATGTTTGAAATTTTTTGCCTTAGATCCTTATGTTCTTTTTCTTTTGATGTATTTTTCCCATTATGTGATAGATAAGTTGTGAAAATAAAATGTAGTAGGTAGGAATGTTTTACCGATTAGTAGGTAACCATCTGTGCCTCGGCCTTGGACTTCTGGCTGTCACCTAATGGCTACTTCTGAAGAATGAATAATGGTTTGCTTTAAAGAAACTGATTATAGTAACTTACAGAATTATCTTTAAGAGCACCTGGTTGACCATGAAGTAAAAATGAATTGAACATCTGTGTATGCTGTCTTAGTTCTAAAGTTAAAGATAAAAAATCAAACGTTTGTGCAGAGGCTAGTGATGTGTCTAAGTAAATAAAAAGGACAGCTTCTTTTGGAGAATAAAGCATATAGCAAGAACGCACCAAGTGTCAGTGTCTGTGTCTTTCTTTATCGTCAACTCCACGCACCCTTCCCGAGCTCTGAACTCTCGGCTGGAGCTGGACTCCGGCAACCTGCCACAGCAGCACCCAGCCAAAGAAGTGTGTCCTAGAGTCCCAGATCCACAGTAGTAATTAAACAAGCCATTGTGCCGTTGTCCCCAGCAACGAGTTCTTAGGCAATGGGACAGGCCCTGTCTTAAGAACACCATGTATCTGAGAATATCACGAATGCTAGGCATGGAAGACCTGGGTTGCACACACCCTCACAGATACTAAGCATGACATCTGAATGACCCCTTGGGGCCCAGCACGGTAGCCTAGTGGGTAAAGTCCTCTCCTTACACACACCAGGATCTCATATGGGTACCAGTTCTAATCCCAGCTCCACTTCCCATCCAGCTCCCTGCCTGTGGCCTGGAAAAGCAGTAGAGGATGGCTCAAGTCCCTGGGACCCTGCACTTGGGACTCCTGACTCTTGGCTCCTGGCTCTTGGCTTCAATCGGCCATTGCAGTCACTTGGGGAGTGAACCAGCGGATGGAAGATCTTCCTCTCTGTATCCCTTCTCTTTGTATATCTGAATATTCCCATGACATGGGAGTGGGGGGGACTCGTGCTATGACTCTGCTATCACAAAGTCCCCCACCACAACAGGGAGCACTCACAGAAAAGAGCCACAGAGAGTCAAGCAGTCCAAGGTCCTCCCAGCTGCTGGGCAGCAGAGCCAGGATTCCAGGACAGGTGTGTGGGCTCCTGAGCCTGTGCACTTAACACCCTCACAGACCTGGCCACATCCATACTGAGGGACACCTTAGCCAACATCCAGAGAGGTGGAGCAACGTATCCGAGGCCACGTAGCAGACCCAGAGCCAAAACTCACTCCTCGGCAGTCACCCATCCACTCAACTTGTACTGAATCCTGCAGAACACCAGCATCATGCCAACCCTGGGTCAAAGTAAAACCTTGAGGGATTGCCAAGGGGTGGGAGGGGGCACAGAATCTACCAGAAAACCAGTAAGAGCAAGTACTGAGGGCACCTCAGCAGAGGTGTTTATTTACAAGGCATTAGGGAGAACATGGGGGCCTCCCAGAAGCAACAGGTGTTCAGTAAAACGAGTCTGGAGGGAGTAAACAGAAGGTTGGGGTGGGGCCAGACCTGCCAGGAAGAGGCTGGCTACTGTGCTGGTGTTTGAAGGAGGCTGGGCTGGGAGCAAAACAGCTCCCGGAACCTCCCCTGCCTTCAGCCACCAGGGACAGCGATGACATCCCCTGACCCAGGTGCCCCAGGAACCTACCCTTGGTCTGGCTCATACAACTGAAAAATACATGCCAAAGCTTAATCCAGAACATTCTCATTCTCCCAAACATCAGTCATGGGCATTGAACCTTTGCTGCCGTGTCATGGGGCCTTATAGACCTTGGATTGTCTCTTCCTCCTGTTTTAACCTGGTGAGCAAGTAGCAAAGCTCGGTGAAGGACACGTGACAGACCAGCTGGGCATCTTAGCAAAGGGACCAGCACACTGTCCACTTCAGGCTGGAGGTTTTCAAGGTTTCGTTTTGTTTGTTTATGGCTGTGAGTACAGGTTTCCTCTGGAAACATTTCTGCCAACAGAATTCGCTTTTTTTTCTGGTTCTGACCCTAAACAAAAACCATGGCTTCTGTGGCTACCTCTAAGGTCCCTAACTCCTAGTCACCTAAAACAAGATTAGGAAAATGCACCATAGCTGTCTACACCACTCAAGTCTATCACCTGTCCCCTCCCGCCACTATGGTCTACCCAGCACCTGCAGGCTAACACCATGTACCCCACTCAAACCCCAGGCCCAGAGCTGCCCCCAAAGCCACCCAGAGGCTCCTGTTTGCCTTGTTTCCAGTGGGTCCCATAGTCACACTTCTCTTGGCCTGTAGGGCAGGGGGCAGCAGGCAGCCACTCTGCCCACTGGGCCAGGGGCAGGCAACCCCTGCCCTCCTCACCACACTGGCAAGAAAGGAAGGTGCACCACCCAGAAAGTAGACTAATTGCAACAAGGAAGCTGTGCCCCACGGGTGACTCATGCTGCTGCCTTCCTCAGCTCTTCTATGCCCAGGGAGCGAGGCCCCAGAATCCACACGCTAGCCACTCTAACCACCAAGACCTAGAGAAGTAAGGATCTGAAAAATTTTGCCTCAGGGTGCTGAATTGTGTTCCAGCTGCTCTATTTCCCATCCTGCTCCCTGCTTGTGGTCTGGGAAAGCAGTGGGGGATGAGACCCTGCACCTGTGTATGGGAGACCAGGACAAAAATCCTGGCTTCCTACTTTGGCCTAACCTAAGCTGGTTGTTGCGGTCATCGGGGGAGTGAACCAGGGGATGGAAGATCTTTCTATCCTCTCTCTCTTAGTGACTCTTCCAAGTAAATAAATAAATGTTTAAGAGAAGAGTTTTCAGACCCGGCGTGGAAGCCTAACAGCCAAAGTCCTCGCTTTGCACAAGCCAGAATCCCATATAGGAGCCAGTTCGTTTCCCAGTGGCCCCACTTCCCATCCAGCCCCCTGCTTGTGGCCTGGGAAAGCAGTAGAGGACGGCCCAAAGCCTTGGGATCCTGCACCAGCATGGCAGACCCAGAGGAGGCTCCTGGCTTCAACTCAGCTCCTGCCATTGCAGCCACTTGGGGAGTGAATCATCGGACAGAAGATCTTCCTCTCTGTCTCTCTACCTCTCTGTATATCTGACTTTCCAATTAAAAAATAAATAAATCTTTTTTTTAAACAAGAAGAATTTTCCCCCAAAGAGTTCAGAGTTCAAGTGTCAACAAGTTCCAAATGTGCATGCTTGAATGATGCTTGACAAAGCACTCTTAAAAATTCTTCTCCAGGAATAGCAAGGCATAGTAGGCCATGTGGGCATCAGTTTGAATCCTGTCGCTCCACTTCGGATCCACTGCCTTGAGGATGACCCAAGGTCTCTGCACCCTCATAGGAAACCCACAAGAGGCTTCTGGTTTCAAAGTGAGCCAGCGGATACAAGATTCTGTTTCTCTTTCTTTTTGGAAAGAGGGTGAGGGGGTCTTTCAGCACAGCAATAAGACACCAGTTAGGGCGCCCACATCCTGGGTTCGAGTTCTGGTTCTGTTCCTGATCCCAGCTTCCTGCTAATGAGCACCCTGACAGGCAGCAGGTGTCGGGTCCCTGCCATCCGCCTGGGAAACTTGGATTGAGTTCTGCACCCCTGGCTTCAACCTGGCCCAGTCCCAGCTCTTGGGGGGAGCGGCATTTGGGGAAAGTTACAGCAGATGAAAGCTCATTCCTTGCTTTGTGTGTGTGTGCGCACACGCGTGCGTGTATATCTGCTTTCCTAACAAACAGATGCCACCGTGAGTTCAGCCAGGTGGGACTGGCGAGAGAGGGGAGAGTGTGGAGGTACAGACCCCGGCACCCCTGAGTTGAGAGCATAGACGTGCTGCCCCAGGCTCAGGCCCAGCCACTATCAGCAGAAAGGATCAGGCCAGCCAGCTGGGCATGCTGTGGCTAGCAACGGCTCCCAACCCAGCAAATATTATGGGGCCAGTTGCCAAGAACAATCTCTCACTCTCAGCACCCCAGGGCGAAAGACGGCATCTAGGGGCAAGTCCCCAGCATCCCTGCACCCTGAGAATGTGCTTGTGTCAAGGCTCTGGCAGGACCTCCTAGATGGGGAGCTGGAATGGGGGTGCTACACACAGGCTCTGCAACACGCCCCATCCCCAGCCACCAGCTACAAGACCAGCTTCTGTCCCAAGGTCATCTGGAGACCAGAGTGTGAGATCTGTTCCCAGTTCCAGGGAATTGAATCAGGAAGAAGAACAG
The DNA here is from genome assembly GCF_030435755.1 of Ochotona princeps. Lineage (NCBI taxonomy): Eukaryota > Metazoa > Chordata > Mammalia > Lagomorpha > Ochotonidae > Ochotona > Ochotona princeps. The sequence continues at coordinate 51,185,761 of NC_080846.1, read as the reverse complement.
GGTTTTCAAAACTGCAAGTCACAGCTCACGGGGGGCATTGTGAACTCTGTGCAATGGGTCCCAATGAGCACATGACAAAGGTGGTACTGCGCATGGTAATTCGGGGTGTGTGTGTGTGTGTGTGTGTGTGTGTGTGTCTGTGTGTGTGAACAAATGTGGTATAAGGTCCCAACATGCTGGCATACTGACTCAATTTTCTAATCCTCCCCCTTCAAGTGCCAGCATCCTCTAGAGGTGCTGGTTTGAGTACCAGCTGCTCCACTATCAAAATCAGCTCCCTGCTTGTGGTCTGGGAAAGCAGCATAGGATAGCGCAAAGCCTTGGGACTTCGCACCTGCATGGGAGACGTGGAAGAGGCTCCTGGCTCCTGGCTTCAGATCAGCTCAGATCTGGCAGTTGCAGCTATTCAGGAAATGAACCAGCAGATGAAAGATCTTTCTCTCTGCCTCACCTTCTCTGTGTAAATCTGCCTTTCCAATAAACATAAAGAATCTTTTTTGTAAGATTTTTTTATTTTTATTGGAAAGTCAGATATACAGAGAGGAGGAAAGACAGAGAGGAAGATGTTCCATCTGATGATTCACTCCCCAAGTGAGCTGCAACAGGCCGGTGCTGCGCTGATCCGAAACTGGGAACCTGGAACCTCTTCCAGGTCTCCCACGCGGGTGCAGGGCCCCAAGGCTTTGGGACGTCCTCCACTGCTTTCCCAGGCCACAAGCAGGGATCTGGATGAGAAGTGGAGCAGCCAGGATTAGAACCGGCGCCCATATGGGATCCCGGGACGTTCAAAGCGAGGACCCTAGCCGCTAGGCCACGCCGCCGGGCCCAACATAAAGAATCTTTAAAAAAAAAAAAATGAATGCTTTACCGGGGACAACTGTCCAAAAGCAGTTTAGGAAACTCTAATGAGTTTCCTACATACAAATACAGAAAAAATATGCACCAGGGCCAGCCACAGGGTAAGCAGTCACCTGTGCCACTGGTCCCCTGTATCAAAGTGCACAAGCTTGAGTCCCAGCTGCCCTGCTTTGGCTGTAGCTCTCCCTGCTAACAGGCCTGGGAAAGCAGCAGCGGACAGCTCAGGTGCTTGGGCCTCCGCTGCCCATGTGAGAGGCCAGGCTCCAGCCTGGCCCAGCCCCAACTGTTGCAGCCATTTGGGAAGCAAACCAGCAGGTGGAAGATTTGGGAGCTGGCAGGGGGCCTGGGGTAGGGAATGTTATGCTTTTCAAAAAATAAAATAAATATTTTAAAAAGAAATTCTAGAAAGAATAGCATGGTAGCAACATTAGATGCTATGACAGCAGAGAGGGAAGGGCAGGCAGCGCGGGAGGCCCTGCCGGAGGAGAGGCGTGGAACCAATGTCAGAAAGGATTAGCACGAGCTGAGGAATCTCCCCTCATCGGTGTCACCTCTAAGATGACTCCAGACCCTGCTGTGTGCTCCATCTTGAGTCACCCACCCCCCCCAGTCCATCTCCAAAGGAAAGCCCAGCCCCGTCTTTCCTGGAACACAATGGCGCGAGCTCAAATGAGCGGCAGCCGGGTGGGCCCAGGGACCTGAAGTCTACTGTTTGAGTATGGATCAAACAGCAGCAAGTCAGGCAGGAGGGCCTGGCCCAGGGTGTGCCATAGGTCAGCCGGCTGTATGGTGGTGACACAGGCCAGGTGAGACCCCATGTCTGTTCTTGGGGAAGACAGACTCTAATCCAGGAAACGTAAGATGGCACACAAATGGAGATACCTGGGGAGAAAGGATATTAGGATGGACTTAACACTTGCAGTAGCAGAAGGCAGAACAGGGAGAACTAACAGCTGCCCACGCACTTGTTCCCCTACTGAGGCCCAGAGACAGACAGAAGCCTGCCAATGACACACAGCAAGCATGGGACTAACCCCCACCAAGCCAGGACTCATTCTGCCCTGTGACGCGGACAACCTGGCACAAATCCTGGACCTAGAACGAAGACACGCAGAAAGGGTGCCCAGTACCCACTTCCAATGAGCTCATGAATGCCATCCATGGATCCATCACCGAGGCAGTCCTCAGTGGTCCCTTGCCTAGGGAACCCCCTTAGGCAAGAACAAAGTGCACCTGCCACCCACCAGGGAAGGAGACAGCTCTGCAATCTCGCGGACCCCCAGCAGCCTCCTTGGCGGTCATGAAGCTATGGAAGCCTATCTCACTCCCTCCTGGACCAACAGCAGCCCTGACCCTCTTGGCCCAGAGGCACCTGCTGGCTGGCCTGGCCAGGCCTGGCCTGGCTTGGCAGATGGAAAGGGTGCTATACTCTCTCGCGGCCCCAGAGTCAGCCCAGCCCACTTCCCACAACTCTGCCTGCTAAGTGTCATGAGAGGCCAGGAAGTCAGGCCAGCTGCAGCTTGTGAATGAACAGGGACAGATAGAAGAGGAAGTTGGGCCAGGAGCATGTTGGGTGGGGAGAGGAAGGGGAGCCAGCAGTCAAATCCCACCCCTGGCCTACCTTCTTGTCTACACCTGTTGTCCCACAACTATGGAGGAAACAAGCCCCTAAGCCTGCTGGCACCTCCCGGTCTTTACAAAAACAACACAAAGTTGTTGTGGAAGACTTTAAAACAACGACAGATAATAAAAAATAAGATTGCAGGTGCCAGCACCATAGCTCGGCCTGCAGCCTGTGACACCACCATCCAGCTGATCATTGGTTCAAGTCCCAGCTGCTACACTACTGATCCAGCAGAAGGTGATCCGAGGGCTTAGGCCCCTGTCTCCATGTGGGAGACCCAGAAGAAGTTTTGATTTTGCCTTGTTTTGTTTTGTTAAGATCTATTTATTTTTATTGAAAAGACAAATTTATAGAAAGAAGGAGAGATAGAGAGAAAGATCTTCCATCCACTGGTTCAGTCCCCAAATGGAGGCAACAGCCTATCTGAAGCCAGGATCCAGGTACTTCCTTGGGGTCTCCCACAAGCGTGCAGGGTGCCAAGGCTCTGAGCCATACTCCGTTGCTTTTCTAGGCCACAAGCATGAAAATGGATGGGAAGTGAGACAGCAGGGACACAAACCAGCGCCCATATGCAATCCGGCACTTGCAAGGGGAAGATTATCCAATTGAACCATCTCACCAGGGCTCCCAGCCCCATCCCAGTTGGAGTTCCTGTCTTCAGACTGGCCCATCCCAGCCCAGACATTGTAGGCCATTTGGGAGGGAATTCGCAGATGGAAGATCCCTATTCCTCTCACTCTGTCTATCTCTCTGCACTCTCCTTCTCTCTGTAACCTGGTTTGTCCAATAAACAAATATCAATATTTTAAAAATAAATAGATAAAATCAGGAAAAGAATCAAGGGCTTGCCAAGTGGACAAACAGCTGCTGATATGCTGGCGGGCAGCCCCGCCAACTTTGGGACAGGAAGCTGTGTCTCCTGCTGTGTGCCAGGCAATGAATGTCTCAGCACCAGGAACAGGGCAGCAAACAAAATGGTGAAAACCCACATTCCCATGGGGTCGGCCTCTTGTGACCGCTGACATGCCTGCCCGGGCAGACACGCGCATCTCATCTGCCCTGTAGTGTACTACAGCATTGGCGTCCATTGTCCAGGGTGGTATGCGTTGCCCAGAAGTGGGATCCTTAGACACAGATGGATTTAAGCAGGTCCTCCTCGTCTGTCAATCACTTTACCTTGTGGTTTCTGAGAGTAGCTTTAGAATCGCCCTAGGAACAGAAGCTACAAGCCAGAGTGAACTTGGATGACCCTCAGCTTCCGAGGCAGAGTGCCCTGAGGCCAATCCTGAGCCGGGACACCTCCCCAGGAGTTCCCAGGACACACACCCACAGCCAAGAATTCCCTTGGGAGCCTAAGGAGCAGGAGCCGGGTTTTCCCACTCACGACTCCCCCTACAGGCGGCCCTGGTTCTTGCAGCCAGGTAGGAGCAGGTGTCTGCCAGTTCCCTGCCAGCCGGAAAGTAGCTCTCCTCTGCACCCAGCTTCCCTGGTGTCCCAGGTGGGATGAGCCCAGAGACTTCGCACAGCAGTCTCAGAGCCCCCCGGAACTCACCAGAAGAAGTCCCAGGAGACCCTGGGGAATTCCCAGCACACATGCCCCACCACCCTGGAAGCTGACTGCAGGGGTCCTGGATGTGCCTTGGGGAAAGCACAAAAGTGATGTTAAGCATGCTATGTTGGACCTGGCAGGTAGGACTCAAACTCGCATTCCAGCTGCTCTGCTTCCTGTCTAACCATTTGGAAAGTGAGGGTGGAAGATATCTCTCCCCACCCCCTTAACGCTTTCAAATAAATAAATAATTTTTTAGATGTGTTGATTTTTATTGAAAAGGCAGAAGTATAGAGAGAGGAGAGACAGAGAGATCTTCCATCCGTTGATTTACTCCACATATGGCCACAAGAGCCAGAACTGGGCTGGTCTGAAGCCAGGAGCTGGGAGCTTCTTCCAGGTCCCCCATGTGGGTGCGTAGATCCAAGCACCCAGGTCATCCTCCACTGATTTCCCAGGCACATTAGCAGGGAGCTAGATAGGAAGTAGAGCACTCGGGACTCAAACTGGTGCCCATCCCAGGGGCAGTTGGCAGAGGCTTAGCCTGGTACTCCACCACACCGATCCCAGTGACAAATCTTGATAAATAAATAAGCAGAACAAGGATGCCCAGCAGCAAAGAAGCTTTTCTTACTGTGTCCCCAACTCTCCCACCAGGCCTGGCCTGCTGGGAGCTGACTTTGCTGTCCCCATTCTCTGATGACAAAGATCCTTCTAGCCCCCTGAGGAGGGAGAGGCAGGGCAGGTGTGTGTCCGGGCAGGGACACTAACCAGTGGGAATGGACCGAGAGGCCCCTGGGATCTCGCAGGCCTGAGAGTGTCTTTGCGCATGTCAGAGGGCATGGCCCAGCATGAAGGTGTGGCATGCAAGGGCGGAGTGAGACTGCCCCAGTCCCCCCCATCCACCCACAGGGGGCACACGCAGCTCTGGGCTAGGACTTCCAGCCCAGGGGCCAAGGTCCCTAACTCCCATATTTCCCTTTCCAAGCCTTCAGGCTTCTGGAAAAGAAAGCTGCTGATTCAACCCAAGCCAGCCTTAGATCGAAGCTCCGGAAGGAAGCCAGGAGCCGCAGTCCCCGCCCGGTTCCCAGGCCACAAGACCCACAGTGCTCCTCCCACCACCTGCCCCCCACCGCAGGCACCCATGGCCAGTCCTGGGCTCTGCCCCAGCAGGCCCTATCCCCACCGCAGGTCCCTCCCTGCCACAGGGCACGGGGCTGGGGGCCAAGCCCTCCCACGCCCTCGGACATGGTGAGGACACAGAGGGGGCCTTTCATTTTGGGATTCCCTGATGGCCCTCTCCCCAGGAAGTCGTTCAAGGCTCTTACAAGTGCTAAGAATCATAATCCCTTTGTGCACACCTGCTGCGTGCCAGGTGCCGCACCTGTCTGACCGCTGATGAAAGCATTGATGGGTGGGGAAACCGAGGCACAGGTGAACCAACCTGTCCTGCTCACACAGCCAATGGCGGCAGAGCCAGAACTTGAACTCAGGTCTGGCTGCAAACCCTTCCATGCCCATGTCTGTCTGTCTGTCCCCCAGCTGGGCTGGCCCTCCTTGTTTTTCACTCTCCAGGAGGGGAGGAGGGAAACCCAGAAGGAGAAAGACTCAGGTCAGACGGAGCCACCGGAGAATGGGGAAGAAAAGACAGACTGCGAAGTGGGAGGAGGAGCTTGTGGGCACATGGCTACAGGCAGCATGGCCAAGGGGCTTCTGTTCCCACGTGGAGGTTGTGTCTGGGTCCCCAGCACTTGGCCCCAAGTGGCTCAGACTCTTGGCCTCATGGACTCCTCTGAGGGACCAAGTAGGGCTCTCAGACCCCAAGGAGCCCAAGTGCTGGGTAGCCTCCCAGGCCAAGCAGATGCCCCCAGACTTCAGAATGTACTCGGGCTACATTCCCTGGACTCAAGTCCTGAGGTTTCCAGAAGGGCTCAATGAGACACCAGGAGCCTCAGCCAACGTGCCCAGAGGAGCAGGCACTGCTGGCTGTACGGTCAGAGGAGATCAGAGGCAGGCTTGCCAAGGTGGGCACAGGACATGGGGAATAAGGTGCTAATTCTGGAGAGAGGGCCAGGCCAGGGACAACAAGGAATGGCAAAGCCAGCAAGCAGCCAGACTGGGGCGAGGTCAGGAGGCCTCTCCCAATGGGTGGCATCTCAGTGTCTTTTGTGCCAAACCACAGTCCTGAACGCCTTCTCAGGGACCCTCGGCAGAAATCCCTCCACTCCACAGGGCTGGGTAGGAAATCCTGGTGCATTATTTATAAACCCACGCAATCCCTGGCAATTTGTGGGGAGGGAAGTATTCACCCAACCCTCCTGGGACTACATGCCAGTGAGGGTGGTGGTCCCCACCTCTGGTTGATGGTGACTGCAGGAAGCAGGGGGTGCTGTCTTACCATTTAGCCATGGTCAGGGAGGGGTCTGATCCCCAGGGAGGGGGAGAAACGGGCATCCAGATCTCTCCCCCTCCCTAGGCCCAAACACCTGCTGGCACACTGGGCAGAACAAGCAGAAATGCAGGTTCACCTACACGTCATCTACATATACATTCTCTGGCCACCAACACTGTCACTTCAGGTGCTACAGGGCGTCTGGGACACAGGTTATCCCTGATCCCTTCCTCGTGGCCTTTTGGGGGCTCTTGGGGGACTGGTGGGACCCCGAGCAGGAAGCAGGAACCCCTAGGAATGAGGACTGAAAACGCAATTTGTAGAAAACCTGGATTTGGCTGTCAGGCAAGAAGCCTGGCTTAGGGCGACCCCTACAGGGCAACCTCAGAACGAAGGAACAGCCAGGGCGCACTCCAGGTTCCCACACAGCTGGCCGCAGCTCCCAGCCCGTCTGCCTCCCAAGCTCCCCAGTGCTGGCCCGCCGGGACCCAGGAATCTGGGGCAGTCGCCCTCCAGACTAAGGGGGCTGGACCCTGCACTCAAGTGGTACTATTTGTGAGCTCCCAGCTGTGAGCCGTAACCCTGGTTCAACACGGCCACCCAGCCAGCCCACCCTGGGCTGACTGTATTCTCTCTCCGGGTGGAGGGAGAATTCAGGGAGCAGGAAGGAGTGTGAAGAAACAGAGACTGCCACAGCCTGCACTAAGGGCCAACTCCAGCTGGGGCCCCCACCCCAAATGACACAGGGGGGCAGCAGCTAGTAGGTTGGAGGTCAGTCAGGGGAGGACTTCCCCAGCACAGCGAGGAGGAGACCGTAGGAGGCTCGCCCAGCTGCCCGTCCTCTCTGCCTATCCAGTTCAGCCAGAGGAAATGCAGCGACTGCAGTATTGGCCTGGGGGAGGGGAGAATGTGAAAAATGCCCTGAGCGTGCAGTCTTGCTGGTTGCCGTCCCCAGCTGGGCCCCCGCCTCCCCCTGCCTCGGCGTGTGAATGGGGGCAGGAGGGAGGGAGGGCAGGGCAGCAGGGTGTGTGTGTGAACAAGTGAAGTCATTCTCTCTGGGTGGCTCCTTTTAATTAGCACCCTGAAAAGCTCCCAGCCAGCAAAATTGAGCCTTGCCAAGCCGAGCCCCACCCTGCTGGCTCAATGGAGGTGGGGGAAGAGGGGGCAGGGAGCCTGAGAGCCAAGGGGGTCGGCTGGGGAGTCTTCTCTGCCCCTCCAGGACCCTCTAGCAGGACACAGCAGGGGGCCTGAGTATTTCAGGGTGTGCTGAGCAGGAAGTGGGAGGCTGGCGAGGTGTCTAGGTGTCCTTGCCTCCTCCAGGGTCCCCAGGGAGACCAGCCCTGAAAGTGTCCAGGGTCGGGCCTTGGAGGTGACACCACACAACACACCAGCAAAGCCCCAGCCTGGGCAAGGTCCCAGGCCTCCCTCGAGCCTTCAGACATTTCAGTTGTGCCAAAGGTTGGAAACAAAGTCATCTGTGTGGCGTCAAGGTCAACCCCAGAATCCGGGCCCCAGCGCTGGAAGCAGCACACGGAGGGGACACTGCCAGTCCTGTCCACCTGCCCTCAGGACCCCAGTCCCCAGGAACAGTGTTGTGGCACAGCATGTTAAGCCACGTCTTGCAACTCCAACATCCACGGGGTACACACACAGACACATATACACACAGAGGCACAGAAACACAGACATATGGACATGCACATACACACGCAGGAGACAAACACACATACACACATACATCCATAGATACATACACACATAGGAGACAGACATATACACACACAGACACACACCAAGACACATGACACACGCAGACAGACATAGTGCCGGCTGGAGTCCGGCTGCCCCATTTCCTGTCCGGCTTCCTCCGACGCACCTGGGAAAGCATGGCCCCTGGCCCCGACCTGAGCGATCCAGACAGAGGCCCAGGCTCCTGACCCAGATCTGGCGGTTGTAGCCATTTGGGAAGTGAACCAACAAATGAAAGATCTCTCTGGCTTGCCCTCTTGCCCTGCCTTTCAAAGACATAAATACATATTTTAAAAAGACCGAGATTCCAGCCCCCACAACCCAGAGGCCGGCCCTTTGACTTGTCTGCCCTCCTCATCTCCCTCAAAACTCTTGTCCAGGCCACTGTCTGTCAAGTCAACCAGAATCTTCCAGATGGGAGACTTGGCAGGGGAGGAACAGCCTTGAGCTGAATGCGACACCCCCCTGCCCTGTCAGACCAGGGGTTTCAAAGGACAGAGCCTGCCTCCCTCCTCGCTCTGATCTTCAACCCCAATCCTGAGCAGCAGGCAGTTACCATAAAATGGGCAGTTGGTGGAGGGGAGCAGCCCTGTGGCCCAGCATTTTCCTGGAAGGAAGGAGGAGCCCAGGGCTCACCCCCACTGTAGCAGGTGCACAACCCCAGAGCTCTCCATCAGGGGTCTCTGGGGGCCCCCTACAGCCCTGAGGCCTTTGGTACTGGCACAGTGTCAAACCCTAGAGGGTTGTCCCGGGCTAGTGGGCCAGGTGAAGTACAAGACCAGGATACCCACAACCAATGCCAACAGCGGGGAGGCCTTCTCCCTTCCCTGGCCAAAATCTTCCACTTTGAGGAGGTGTGAGGCTAGAACAGGAAGACCAGGCCATTACACCTGCCTTCTCCCCCCGCCGCCCATCCCACAACCCCAACTTTGAAACACATGGGGTCCAAACTCCTCAAGCGGCCCCACCCTAGGGCCCAGGCTGTTGGGAAAGGTTTCAGGTGATGGTGCAAAAAGGATGGGGTGACTTCTTTTGGGGTCAGAGAGGGGTGTGTTGGAAAAGCAAAGGCGTCCCGTCCCTGGGGCTGAATGGGAGCCCAGGCAGGGCAGGCACCGCCCGACGCGGGGGCCTCCACCCCCTCTCCAGGTTGCAAGCAGCTGGGCTGCAGGTTCCCATCACACCCTGGGCAGTAAAACTGGGATTTACAATTGCTGTGTAGGCTGCTGCTTTCCCTGGGCGGGGGCGGCAGATGGGAAAGGGGGATGTTTATCTTGGTGTGTCTTGGTGCACCTGAACACATGTTGGTGTCTGAGACTGTGTGTCCAAGAAGCTGTGTGAGCCTGGGAGCATGTGTGTGCATACCCCCGCAAGGAGCCTTCATCACGGTGTGTTGAATATTTCAGAGCACTGGGCACTTGGTGGGTTTCCTTGTTGACATTCATACCACCATCGTGTAAGTGTGTTTAAGCCACCATGATGATACCACCTCCTTCACTGTTGGACAGACTTGGGGAGATTCAGCCTGACTCCCTGTGGAGGGCTCCCGGCTGGGATGCTGGGCCCTACTGGAGCGGATGCTGGGCCCTGCTGGAGCAGGACACCAGCACACCCGCACAGCTGTGTCGGTGCCAGTATCTGCACAGCAGCGGGGGTAGCCATGGCAGCCTCATCTGCCCCTCCTGAATGTGGTGGCTGCTTTTCCGAAATAGAAAACCCAGCTCCAGCCGCGTGGCTGACTCTGGACAGAGCGATCAAGGACCAGCCAGATGCCCCAGTGTGCTGCCTGTGCGGTCCCCTAAGCCCAGCACCTCCCCTGGGGGACAAGGGGACACAGGGGAACACAGCCCACACTCAGTCCCTTGCAGGATCAGCATGGTGGAAAGTGCCCTGCACCGCTGGGTTACCCTATCAGCGAGAGCTGGCTGGGGTCCCGGGCAGGGAAGCGGGGTGGAGGAATGGGGTCCCTTGATGGGGGGGCCCTCCCTGGGAACCCAGGAGGGGCCAGGACGGCCTGCCCGGTGGCAGCCGCCGATTGGCTGCACCGAGCGCTCCCACGGCCGCGGGGGCCCAGGGCGGCGCCAGGGTCCGCGCCCGGGTGACTCACCCCGCCGCACCCCACCCTGCGCCCTGGAGCGGCGCTCTGCTTCTCCCCACCCCGGGCCCGCCCGCTAAGCCGGGCTGGGCTGCCTGAGTCAGCAGGGGAGCTGGGCCTGCCAGCCGCCGCCCTCCGCGTCCTCCTCCTCCTCCTCGCCGGCAGCGGGGGCGTAGTGCCCAGCCGTCTGGGAGCAATGGGCCCTCTGTGATGGGGGGACACCCTGGTGCCTGTCGGAGGGCTGGGAGAATGGGGTGCTTCTGACCCTCTGATTGGGGAAGCCGGGTGGCTTGAGGTGTGTGCAGGCCTAGCCCAGAGCTACCATCTGGGCGCGTGTGCTCACACACACACACACACACACACACACACACACACATCCAATGCCTGCTCTGCCCTTGTCTCCCGCAGGACAGAGCTGCCAGAGGCCCCTTGAAGAGATTTCTCCGGCTCCGCTGCCCCCTCCACAGCCACCAAAGCTCCACTCTACACACACACACACATACCACATTGCCTACAGCTGGCCCCACATGTGGCCAGGGGATCCTAAAGCCATCCCAAAGCCAGCCTAGCCAGTTGCTACCCACAGCCCCAGCAGCCTCTTGCCACTCCTCACAGCAACTCCAAGTCCCCAAGCCAATGGGGGAAACTGAGGCACAGGAGGCAAGCTTGTCTGAGTTCATGCTGGAACGGTGTGGCAGAGTCCAAACCAGCCGACCAGAAGTGTGTTCCTCTGTCCCCTGAATCTCAGCCCTGGAGCCTCCCTCCCCACCCCATTACTGTGAAGCCCACTGCAAGAAGGGAGGGTGGGGGTGCTCTATCAGCACCCCCCAGCCCCAGGGGGCCCAGAGCCCAGCCTTGCCCAGGGGAGGGCCCCATGGCTGTGAGTAGGGTGGGTGAGCCCACGGGTGTTAGGAGGAGTCAGCAGGACCTGTGGGGAAGGATACAGCCAGCTGGACCCGCACACCCGTCACAAGACACACACGCGTGTGCTGGGACTGCCACACAGGCGTGCACCCAGTGACAACGGAAGCATGACACAGGCACTTGCATGAGGGTTTCCCACAAGGCACTGCTGGGGCACAGACTGTCACACACGCACCCACGGCTGAGGGGAGCCATGGAGACATTACACAACACACACACAGACACGACTCTCAGAAACACAGAGACACACAAGCACGCACCACCACACACACAGAAACACAGTTACATACACAGACACACTCATGTATACACAGAGACACACACACACTGGCAGCCCAGCCAAGAGGAACAGGACAGGGGTGGGTCTGGGGCCCTGGCCAAGCCCTCTCCAGGACATACAAGGCCTGCATGGCCCACACCACCAGCTGGTCAGGACCCTGCCAGCCACAGCCCCTCTGCTGCCTGAGGCCCTGGCTACTCACAGGGCCATGCACAGACCCACACACAGGCCTTTCAGAAACATCTGTGTGAGCACTGGCTCACACAGGTGCCTGCCCCAACCATGTCACACAAAAGCCACTTGGCCTCCCCAGTAAGCACCCACTCGGGACCAACCCTCGGTGGCACCCCGTGCATCCAGATAACACCCTCACCCGCACAGGTCACAGGTCACATGCACACAGCCCCCTGTGTGTGGGGGCAATGCAGACACATCCACAAGTCACAGGCCACGAGTGTGACATACTGCCCACAGCTACCACTACACAAAGATGCCCCCTCTGCACAACGCGTGCCACGGGCACCCAGCTTCCATCTTGGCACAAACAAGGCCCAGGATCGCCCCGTCAGCCGCCTCCCCTCCCAGCCTGAGCTGAGCCCTGCTGTGCCTGCCCTGGCCTGCTCGGGTGGGGCCTGCCCACTCCCAGCGCCAGCTGTCAGTTCAGCAAAAGGCAGGCTGCCCGCTGCCCCGGCATGTCGCCGGCCCACCCCTCTTCCCTGACTGCCACCTCAGCAGCAAAGCACCAGCCCTGGCCCTTCCTGGTCCAATGGTGTAGGCAGCCGGGTGGGCCGAGTAGGGGAGAGATAGGAGGGGCAGGTCCAGCAGGTAAGACCCCAGGGGAGAGGGCAGCTGAGGGCCCACCACTCCCAGTTCCTTCTCCCATTCAGTCTGCCCCCTGCCCCTCCAGCCCTGGAGCCTCCAAGTCACCAGGTCCTATTCTGTCATGTGTGGCTCCCTGACCCTCAGCTGTCAGCATGAGCATGCACACACACACACGCATCACCCACCCCAAGCCCAGACAGGCGAGCAAGTAACCCCTGAGTCCCAGCAGGTGCACACACAGGGGTTCCTGCGCAGCCTCCGTGAAATGTGCACTGTGTTCCAATTGCACGTGCCGTCCCACTGTCACAAGTTGCTGAGGGCTGCCCCACGCACACTCGCACACCCGTTCTGCTCACACTGCCAGACGTTGGAGTGGGACTTGTTCTGTGCCTGCTCAAGCTGGCCCTATCCAGGCTGGGGGCTTCAGACTGGGAGCTAGCACCCCTGAACGCCAGGCGGTCTCCTACACGGTCCTGGATGTGACAGACAGGTAGACAGGGGAAGCAGAAACAGGCACCACAGGGCAGCCACCTGAGGAGCAGCTGGAAGAAGAGTGGGTCACAGGGAGGGGCAGGGGCCAGGCAGGCCTGGGTGCTGGAGGTCAAGGGGTGGGGGGGAGGCTCAGGGCAGTAGCAAACCCCTCACACCACACTGTGGGGGAGGGTACGCGTCCTCAGCCCTTGGGAAGGAGACAGGCAGTGGCCTGAGGGCCCCACTCACTCTCTCTCTCAGCTCAGGAGAGCAACCATGTAAAAAGCCGGACGGTGCAGCAAGTTTACAAAGCACCCTGGGGGAGCACAGATTCCCAGTCCTGGAATCCCTGCTTGTGGCCTGGGAAAGCAGCAGAGGATGGCCCAAGTTCTTGGGGACCCTGCACCCATGTGGGAGACCTGGAAGAAGCTCCTGGCTCCTGGCTTTGGACTGGCTCAGCTCCAGCTGTTGTGGCCATTGGAGGAATGAACCAGCGGGTAGAAGATCTCTCTGTCTCTTCTTCTCTCTGTAAAATCTGCCTTTCCAACAAAAATAAATAAAACTCTTTTTTAAAGTAAATAAATTAAAAAGCCTCCCCCACAATCCCGTGTGGCCACCATGGGCCCCTGCTCTGGTCTCGGATCCGCTGGGTGCTGGGCTGGTGGCAGGACAGGCTCTGTCTGTAAACAGTCGTTGGGCTGTGTCCCGGCGACTTGGGCGCCTCTCCCTGTCTGTGTCACACTTGAAGGAAAATATTTTGTTAAACAGTAAATCACCCATTGTGTCCGGCGTGCCATGCCCGTCCTTCTGCGTTGCCATGAGCTCGCCCATCTGTCTGCGCCCGTGGGCACTTGTACATGTCTGCTTCCCACCCAAGCAACTCCTGGGCAGCCTGTAGCCCTTCCTGTCCACACCTGCTGCCCGCGGACGCTCGCACAGCTGACCCCCTGCCTGCCACCCTTCTGCCATGCCCAGGCATCCGCCGCCAAGGGTGGGAAGTAATGTAGGTTGTGTTTCATGTCAACACGTGGCATTTACCATCTGCCCTGCTCCAGGCACCCGGGCTGCAGGCTGCATTCCAGGCAGCCTGGGCCAAGTTCACTGTCTGCTGGGGAAGGGGAGACCCTGGGCTACAACGACGACGGGGAACTCAGCTTCGGAGGGGCTTGGGGAGAGCTCCTGGAGGAGCACGCCCTAACCAAAGTTGGAGGATTCTGTGACGGCTCAGCCCTTTGGCATGCGTTCCGGGCAGGAGGGGCACACCCCCTGAGGCTGCCACGAGTGCTCCTCCTCTAGGGACCTGCCTGGGCTGGAAGGGCCGGCTGCCCAGCAGGGCTGAAGCTTGGCCAGGCTTGCATTCCGGCCCCGCCTGGAGGGAACGGGCCCGGCTCGGCCCCAGCTCCGACTTCCTCCAGCAGCAAGGTCGGCCTGGCCTGCCAGCTGCTGGCTCGGCCTGCCAGCGCCACCTGCCGACCGATAGGCCCTCGGCAGGCTCTGCGGATGGAGCTCGGAGCTGCCACCTGCTGGACAGACGGGAGCCAGCAGGCCGGCAGAGGACAAGTGGCCTGCTGCCCCTTACCGGACAGTGTCCCCCAAAACGCAGCCTGCAGGCACGGGGCTGCCCCACTCCCACGCCCCGGGGGCCCTCAGCTGTCATCGGCACAAAGACCCCGGGGCGCAGAGGAAAGTGAGGTGGCCTGGTCCAAGAGGGTAGGAGCTGCATTTGGTGTGCATGACGCAGCCTGGAGGGCGGGAGGTGGCCAGAACTCTCCCACATGCAGCTCCTGGGACAAGGAGTGTGGCGAGCTGGCCCGAGGGGAGCCCGGGGAGCTGTTTCTTGCCTGTTCCTCTTCTGCCCTCTAGTGGACACCTGCTGTGCCTCCGGTTGGCTCATATCCAACCTGCTTCCCCAGTCTTGGCTTTGGATGTTCCAGAGTTCAGGTTGCAGAGCAAGACAAAAGCCCGGGGCTGCCAGCCACTGCCAGGCTTCTGGGTGTCCCCACCACAGTCTGCTGGGAGGACTCCAACTCTGGCAACGAAGGCAAGCCAGGGGGACCAGGACAAGTCTCATCTATCTGATCTCCCTCTCCCCGCCTGCACCAGGGTTCAAAGATGAACCTCCTGTGTCTTGTGGGAGCTCAGCAAGAACATCTGAATTAGTTGCTAACATTTCAAAAATAAATTTCAGGGGCTGCCATTGTGGTATAGCAGGTAATCACCACCTGCAATGCTAGCGTCCCATATGGGCGCAGGTTCAAGTCCTGGGGCTGCTTCATTTCCAATCCAGCTCCCTGATGATGCTCCTGGGAAAGCCCACTAGGCCCCTGTGCCCACATGGGACACCTGGGTAAAGCCCCCAGCTCCTGGCTGCTGCTTGGTTCAGCCATGGCTGTTGAGAGCAGCCATCTAGGGAGTTTTACCAGGGAGTTGAAGGTCCCTCTCTCTCTCTCTCCCTCTCTCTCTCTCTGTGTGTGTGTGTAATTCTGATGTTTAAATATAGCTTTTTTAAGAATTCAGACTTCAGGACCCAGCACAATGGCTCAATTGGTTAATCCTCTACCTTCAAGCACCAGCATCCCATATGGGCACCAGTTCATGTCCCAGCAGTTCCAGTTCCCATCCAGCTCCCTGTCTGTGTCCTGAGAAAGCAGTGGAGGATGGCCCAAAGCCTTGGGACCCTGCACCTGCATGGGAGACCTGGAAGAGGCTCCTGGCTTTGGATTGGCTCAGCTCCACAATGGCCACTCGGGGAGTGAACCAGCAGATGAAAGATTTTTCTCTCTTCTCTTCTCTCTGTTTGTCTTTCCAATAAAAATAAATACATCTTTTTTTAAAAAGATTCCCGGTAGCAGTCTGAACTTGTGGTTTCTGCTGCGAAGTTGAATTGCATTCCTAGCGGCTGCACAGGTCCTGAGTGACGGAGCTGCCCCGGCCTGACCCCAACAGTGGGGGAAGCAGGGAAGGGGTGCCGGAGAACCACTTCTGCCTGCCCTTAGGATTCCCGCTCCGTCCTGCAGCCGAGGGTCCTCACCCACAGGCCTGTGGGCACCTGGCTGCTCTGCAAGTGCCAGGGAACCAGGGAAGTAGAGAGAAATGCCACACTGGGGTGGGCACAGTGGTGTAGCATGCTAAGCCTCAGCCTGCAGCACCGGCACCCCATGCGGTGCCAGTTCGTGTCCCAGCTGCTCTGCTTCCCTGATTATGGCCTGGGAAAGCAGAAGCAGAAGCAGCTCCTGGCTCCTGGCTTCAGATCAGCTCAGTTCTGACCATTGAAGCCATTTAGGGAGTGAACCAGCAAATAAAAGATCTCTTTAGCTCTCTGTCTCCCTTCTCTCTTTGTAAAATCTGCCTTTCAAATAAAATAAATAAATCTTCTTTTTAAGTGAAGGAAGGAAGGAAAGAAGGGGGAAGGAGGAAGAAAGAAGGGAGGGAGGAAGGCGGGGAGGGAGGGAGAGAGGGAGGAAGGCTGCGACAGGGAGGGAGGGAGAGAGGGAGGGAGGCTGCGACGGGGAGGGAGAGAGGGGAGGAGGCAGGGAGGGCAAAGACAACATAAACCCCAAGCTCAACCCATGAGTGATGATAAGAAAAATGTTCATGGTAAAAAGGAATTCAAGGGCAAGTGTAGGGGCAGGTCTGTGGCTCAGACGTCTAGGCGGTGCTGCCAGAGCTCAGAACATCCCGGTCTCCCACATGGGTGCAGGGTCCTGAGCACCTGGCTCATCTTCTACCTCTTTCCCAGGCACGTTAGCAAGAAGCTGGATCGGAAGCAGAGCAGCCTGGGCTCGAGTCAGCACCCGCATCGGATGCCAGCCTCACAGGTGGCAGCTTAACACCATAGCAGTCAGCATGGAGAGTGCTAACACAACTGGAAGTTGATCCACCATATGACACAGCTTCTGAAAATATATCCAAAGGAAATGAAATCTGCATATGAGAAGGTGCCCTACTCTGATATTTACAGCAGCGCAATCTACAATAGCAAAGACATGGAAGCAACCCAGATCCCCATCAAAAGACAAATGCATAAAGAAACCGTGGTACATCTACTCCAGGAAATACTACTCAGCCATTAAAAAGAACAACATGCTACCTCTGCAACAAAATGGTCCCAACTAGAGACCATTATGACAGTGACAGAAGCCAATTCCAAAGGGACAAATATCGTATGTTCTCTCTGATGTAAGGCAAGCTTCACACAAAACACAAGATCAACAGATACATAGGTAAAGATGCATGTTCACAGACAACTAGAGGAACTGTGTAACAGAGACTATCATATCTAGATGTGAATATACAATGCAGTATCACCTCTACCCCCAAATGAAAGAAGGACTCCCCATGAAACTGTTACGTGTATCTTGACAAGAGGATACTGGACCTTCCACCATTGTCCATACCTACAATGTCAGGATACACTTAAATAGCAAAATGATGGACTTGTGACTGTTTCTGGGGGACTATGCTATTGTAATAATACTGGGGGAAACAATGGAGGGTAAATCAGAAGAATGGAAGGGGAAATCCTTGAGCCTATGGAGATGTATATGACAATTGAAATTGTAAATAAACAAGTGGCGGCTTAACCCACAGTGCCACAACACCAGCTCCATACTAAGATTTCTGAATTTTTTTATTTGAGAGATAGAGAGAAGGGTAAAGAAAACCATCCTTCACTGGTTTGATTCTCTCCCCAGATGCTCACATTGGCCAGGGCTTGGCCAGGGTCCAGGTGAAGAAGTGGGGGGGGGGCCGTTGGGGGGCGGGGAGCAGAAGCCCCCACCACACCACTGCCTCCAGAAAGCTGCAGGCAGGCAGCAGAGCCAGGAATTGAACTCAGGCACTCTGAGGTGAGCTCTGGGTGGCTTAACTCTTCAGGCTGTCTGCTGTTCTTCTTTACTCTCGCACTGGGCCTCCCACAGCTGCTGTGCTGTGTCTCAGCTCAGCCCAGCTGCGTCCCAGGGGCCCAGCAGAGACATCCTCAGGCAGTGCAGGTCCAGTAGCCCCCACTCCTGCCCAGAGCAGCCCAGGACTAACGGTGCACAGTAGGCACAGCCTGGAAATCGAGGCCAGGCAGCTCCAGGAGTGGTTGTAGCCATGTGGGCAGGAACCTGGCCACACGGGCACCATCCGGGCAGGTGCATCCCAGGGCCCCTTGGCCCCCTCGCCCAGGCTGGAGCAGCTACAGTGATAACCGTTAACAAGGCCACACTGGCCCAAGTCCCAGGTGGCAGGGACCACCCTCCATCCCAGAGCACTGGCATCCCAACGATGAAGTCACGGTGGCAGCCACCTAGGGCATCTTGTGATAGGAGGAAAAGGGGGGACAGCAGCCTCTGCCCCCACATTCATCATCCAAAACAGAACAAAGCACAACTCATTGCATCACTAACAAAAGGTTCCAAAGTTTGAACTGACAAACACCCAGCCAGAGGCAAATGCAGACTGCACGCCTGGCACTCCCCACGGTGCCCTCCAGAGGGCGCCAAAGCCCTGCTTAGAGACACCCAAAGGAGCCAGTCATCCAGCCAGAGCCTGCCCACCCAGCCTGCTCCACTCCCCGCTCCTCCTTCTACTGCTGCAGCCCCAGCTGGGAAGGCTCTGGGCAGCTAAGGGGATCCGAGTCTTCCCGCTGAATAGGCAGATCCCACTTGCACGGAGAGCCAATGATAACAACAACAACAAAAAATGCCAAGTGCTTTGCAAACAGAAGCTGTGGCACCACAGGTTAAGCCACATTGTGCAGCACCACCATCTTATATGGGCACCGATTCAAGTCCCAGCTGTTCCACTTCCAATCCAGCTCCCTGTTCATGCGCTGAGGAAAGCAGTGGAGGATGGACCAAGTGCTTGGGCCCTTAAACCCACGTGGGAGCAAGGACACAGCTCCTGGCTTCAGCCTGGCCCAGCCTCAGCTGTCACAGGCATTGGGGGGCTGAACCAGCCAACGAGTTTTCAGCACCATTGCCGCACACAGGGAGGCCACCCAACTCCACCAGGAAAGGGGTTTATTCTGGCTCCCGGTTCTGAGGGTTCAAGGTCAAGGGGCATGTCAGGTATGTGTCAGCGTGTGACCTTGCTGCTGGTGGAGTCCTGCCACCGTGAGGAGCAGTGCAGGACACGATCCGGGAGCACATGTCCACCAGGATTCACTCACGGGGGTGCCACCCTGAGACCTGACGCAGCGTCGCCTCGGCCCACGGCCCCCACCTCTAAACACGGCACTGTGTCACAGCCCCCTCTTGGGACCAGGGTCCTGTCTGAGTTTAGGGGACACAGTCACAGTGGGGGGCATAATACAGGGTGTCCACTCTGAGCTCTGCCTCTGCCCTGCCCAGATCCAGGCCCCGGCCCGCCATGCTGGCTCACTCGAGATGGAATTGCCTAGAACACAGCCTCCATCAGCTCACTGCCATGCTCCAAATCAAACAAAAATCCTCCAGAAACACCTCTACACCTGACATCGAATGCAGATTCCCAGCTCAGGGGCAGGCGCCGTGGCCCAGTGGGTGAGCCACTGCTTCCAGCTCCCACAGCCCAGCTCGAATCCAGCTCCTCATCTGACTTCCTGCTGATGCCTCCTGGGAAGGCAGCAGTCAATGGTCCAAGTCCTTGGGCCCCTGCCAGCCACGTAGGAGACCCAGAGGAGGCTCCTGGCTCCTGGCTTTAGACCTGCCCAGTTCTGGCTGCTGTGGTTATTTGGGGAGTGAGCCAGCGAATGGGAGATCTCTCTCTCCCCTCTGCCTGCTCTGTGTGGGGGGGAGGGGAGAGAGAGAGAGAGAGAGATGGGTCTCTGTCACTCTTTCACATAAATATTTTTTTTTTTTTTGCTAGAGTCTCAGCTTAGCGTCTTTCCCCTCCACCAAAAAAGTCTTGAGGACAAAGTGAGTAGGCAAGAAGGGTTTGGGTTTATTTTTTAAGAGTTATTTTTATTTGAAAAGTAGAGTTACATTGAGAGAAGAGACACAGAAAGATCTTTCATGGCCTGGTTCGCTCCCAAGTGGCCACAACAGCCAGAGCTGGGTTCGTCCAAAGCCAGGAGCCAGGAGTGTCTTCCAGGTCTGCCATGGGAGTTCAGGGGCCCAAAGGCTTGGGCTGGCCTCCTCTGCTTCCCCAGACGTATTAGCAGGGAGCTAGATCAGATGTGGAGCAGCCAGTGCCCATATGGGAAGCTAGTGCCTCATGTGGAGGCGGAACCTACATGGTGGGCCCCAGAAGACATTTTCCTTTTTTCAATTTTTAAAAACAGCATCCAGAGCCCGGTGCAATAGCATAGTGGCTAAAGTCCTTTCCTTGCATTTACTGGGATCCCATATGGGCGCCGGTTCTAATCCCAGCAGCCCTGCTTCCCATCCAGCTCCCTGCCTGTGGCCTGGGAAAGCAGTCGAGGACGGCCCAAAGCCTTGGGACCCTGCACCCACATGGGAGACCTGGAGGAAGTTCCTGGCTCCTGGCTTCGGATCGGCGCAACACTGGCCATTGCAGCCACTTGGGGAGTGAATCATCGGACAGAAAATCTTCCTCTCTGTCTCTCCTCCTCTCTGTATATCTGCCTTTCCAATAAAAATAAATAAATCTTTAAAAAACTAAATAAAAATAAAAACAGCATCCAAATGCTATATCCTCAGAAAAAAAGGACCAAGGCCCAGAGAGGGGAGGGACTTCCCAAACATCCCTGAGCAAGTCGCCCCAGACTTTAAAATCTTGTGCTGGCCCGTGCCCTCTCTGCTCCTCCCCATCCATGGCAGGCACGCGTCCAGCACAGGCCGATGGTCACAGCGTTCCGATCAGCTGCAGCTTGGCCAGGACGTGGAACAGCCTCCCACAACCTCATATCTAGAAGCCTTGCTCTGGAGGAAAAAAAAGAGTAACCGCAGCTGGATCCAGACAGTAGCTCAACACTCTCTCCACTTTCATATCTGTGGAAATAACCAACACAAGGTCAGCGTGGCTCCCTGGCCTGCTTCACTCTGCCTAGGGCAGCCACTGCTCTCTAAATCACCTCCCCCCACCCGTGATCCAAAGTGGCTGCTGAGTTGCAGCCATTGCATGTACCTCCCATCAGTAGGAAAGAGAGGTGAAGGAAACAGCTCCCTCTCTCTGCCTGAAAGTTCACACACACACACACACACACACACACACACACACACAGACTTCTGCTCCTGGTCCTTTGACTCCTGGGCAACTAGAGAGCACTCATGTAGAAGAGAACAGGTGTGGGGAGACCACGAGCAGGCAATGTCCCACGAGCAGGTCACCAGGTCACACATGCACGGTGACCCCTCTGCACTCCATGCCCGAGGTATGTGCCAAGGTCTGCTTCACCCCAGATACCCACAAATGTCGGTAGAGAATAGCTGAAGTGGTGAGACTGGCTGCTCTGGGATCCATGCACTCTGCAGGGACACTGCACTCCCCCTGAGACCACTCCTTCCTGCCCTCCCTCCCCCCACCTGCCAGGCACGCCTAGCTTAGCCACCCACGCCACACCTGCTGCCAAGGCAGTTCACTCAGCCGCCGCCCAGTCTGGCCTCTGTCACGCATGCGTCACCTTCACCTTACAGGCTTCCAAGTTGAGCCGTGGTGCGTGGTGCGGTGGGGACCATTTGTCCCTCACACATGAGTGTACTAGCTGTTTCCGGACGGTGCCTCAGCCAGTGAATCCTCCTCCCCAAAGGAGAGTGCTTAAAGGGATGAAAGTCTGGGGGACAAAGAAACAATGTGGCTAGCATCGCGCAGTTGGCTCATCAATGCTCCTTTTTGATTTGTGTCGACCATGTGTTGTGTGCCTGGCCCTCAGCACCAGTGGCGTGGCTCCTGAAGCAGACTGAGCAAAGCTCACCATGCATGCAGGAGATCGCCGCTCTGGAGCCATCCCTGGAGATGGGCGAGTGGCTCTCATCTACCAGCAGAAAGCACCTTGGGAACTTGGTTGGGATCATTTCAGGTGCCTGCTGCGCTGGCATCCCATATGGATGCAGGTTCAAGTCCCGGCTGCTCCACTTCTGATCCAGCTCCCTGCTAGTAGGGCTGAGAAAGCAGTGGACAATTGCCCAAGTGCTTGGGCCCATGCAACCTTGTGGAAGATCCAGAAGAAGCTCCTGACTCCTGGCTTCAGTCTGACCCAGCCTGGCACACCCCAATCAGCCTGTGGAGAGGCTGCCCTCTGGTGGCGCTCTTACATGATTCGATTTTAATTCGATTTTTTAGTGATCGAGAGATCTCCATCCATCAGTTCTCTCTCCAGATGTCTGTCATGTCTAGAGCTCATTCTGGATTCTCTACGTGGGGACCTGGGACTCAAGTACTTGGAACCATCCCAGCTGCCTCCCAGCAGGGACCAGCAGCAGATGGGAGCCAGGGCTTGAACCCCAGATGCCCTGCTGCAGGATGCGAGTGTCCCAGGCAGGGTCTTCACTGCTGTGCCCACTGCAGGTCTCAGTAGCTGAACGTGAGGTGATGGCCAGCAGCTCCTCTGTGTATGATAGAAAAGGCAGCCTGTTCCACGCAGGGCTCCACAGGAGCCGCAGCCCCAGGGCCGCAGAGGCTCCGCCCACTCCAAGCTCTGCAGCAAATGCAGGTGCTGGTTGGGGCCGTGGGGAACGCCCTGCATGTAGGGATGGGGATGGGAGTGGGCTGTAAGAACGCCTGCCTACCCCTACTTCAGGTTACCCTGGACCTAGCCAAGTACTCAGAAGAAGGGGGTGGGGAGTGCACACTGGCCAGGGGCCCCACCAATCTCCTGGAACCCAAGAGATGTTCCTCTCATCCTAGCATCAGGAGGAGAAATTCCTTGAGGTGGAACACTTTCTGGCAGGTGAGTGTGTGATGGATGTTCCCCAGCCAGGAGGGAGCAGAGGCACCTGCCAGTGGCCAATCCAGCCTCTAGTGGGCATACCAAGTTAAGCCTACAATACCCAATCCCATATGGATGCCAGTTCGAGTCCTGGTTGCTCCACTTCTAAACCAGCTCCCCATTTAGACCCCTGGGAAGGTGGCAGAGAATGGCCCAAGTGCTTGGACCTCCACACCCATGTGAGAGACCCGGATGAAGCTCCTGGCTCCTGGCTTTGACTTGGCCCATTGTTGTCCATTGAGCCAGCTGGGGAGTGAACCAGCAGATAGAAGATCTCTCCAAAAAAAGAGAGAGAGAAAGAGAGGCAGCAAGATGGCTGCCCAGGGGACCCCTTCCTCCCCACTTCCTTTCTTTGCATTCTGCTTGCTGCTCCAAAGCCCGCCTGGGCCAAACCCCCAGGGCACACAGAGCAAGCTCTGAGGGTAGCAGTGTATGAAGAATGTGGCCCAACAAGATTTCCAAGATGGGTGGGCAGGGGAGGGCAAATACTGACCACAGGCTCCCCCCGCCCCCCCGCAGTCGTTCAATAGGGCTTTCATTCATTTACATTCATAAATTTTCTAGAAAACTAAAACTGGTCCCATGAGAAATAAAGTCTTTGTTAAAATGTGTATCAGAAGGGCCCGATACAGTAGCCTACTGGCTAAAGTCCTTGCCTTACAGGCACCACCAGGATCCCATATTGTCACTGGTTCATGTCCCAGCTGCCTCACTTCCCTGCTTGTGGCCTGGGAAAGCAGTCGAAGACAGCCCAAAGCCTTGGAACCCTGCACCTGCATGGGAGACCCAGAAGCAGCTCCTGGCTCCTGGCTCCTGGCTTCATTGTGGCACAACTCCAGCTGTTGTGGCCACTTGGGGAGTGAATCAGCGGACAGATCTTTCTCTGTCTCTCCTCCTCTCTGTATATCTGACTTTACAATTTAAAAATTTTAAGCATATCGGAAGTTAAACGTGCTTTGACACAGCACTTCCACTTTTAAGCATTGTTCGGATAAATCATGGCATATGCCTGCGTGGAGCGTTAGATACCACAGCATTGAACCCTCATGGCTCTTGTTGAGGATCAGCAAGTTAAGACTCCCACATGCCATGTCAGAGTCTGATCCAGCTCCCTACTCATGCACCTGGCAGGCAACAGATGACACGCAAAGTGCTCGGGCCAATCTCCAGCAAGTGGGAGACCAGCACGGAGCTGGACCTTCTATCTGCTGGATGGAAAGTCGATCTCCGTTTCTACCTCTCAATCTCTGTCACTCTGCCTTTCAAATAAATAAACCTCTTCTTTAAACAAAGCAGTAAAAGGGGGCAGGGGAGGTAAGTCCTCACCAATCCAGAAGCAAAAGGTAATTGCGTCAGAGCAAGGTGTGTGGCAACACGGAGGGATTGAAAGTCTCAGCTTATTTTGTTGTAAAAAAAAAAAAAAAAAAAAAAAAAAAAAAAAAAAAAAGGTTGAGAGAATGGCAGGTCCCAGACGGGTGGTGCAGTAACAAGGTGAATTTCACAGCCCAGACTGCCCCTCTAGAGCCAAATTGAGGGCCATTTTGTTTAAGCAGGCAATGGCTATGGGGCAGGACTGCGCATGCACCGAGCTGGGAGTGAACTCATTTCTGGCTCAATGAACTGCAACAATGTGGCATCCTACAGGTTCCACCAAGATTGGTTTGAGTAGCCTCCAGACCTGACAGTCAGCAGATCAGCTCTACATCAGGCACCATTTTGTACAGTGTGGAAAAACTTTAAGACTGCAGGGACAATGGTGAGCTGCACATAGTGGGTGAGAACTCAATGAGCTCAGTGCATTGCACTGGTCCCACAGGGAAAATAATACCAACTTTGGCATCGTGCGGGTCAAAATAGATCCATGTGACCCTCAGACCTAACAGCCAACAAGTTCCGGCAAGATCAGCACCACCAGGGCCCAGCGGCGTGGCCCAGCAGCTAAAGTCCTCGCCTTGAACGTGTTGGGATCCCATATGGACGCTGGTTCTAATCCCAGCGGCCCTGCTTTCCATCCAGCTCCCTGCTTGTGGCCTGGGAAAGCAGTCAAGGATGGCCCAAAGCTTTGGGACCCTGCACCCATTTGGGATACCTGAAAGAGGTTCCAGGTTCCCGGCTTCAGATCGGCGCAGCACCGACCACTGCGGTCACTTGGGGAATGAATCATCAGACGGAAGATCTTCCTCTCTGTCTCTCCTCTCTGTATATCTGACTTTGTAATAAAAATAAATAAATCTCTAATCAGCTCAGCTCCATCTGTGGCGTCCGCTTGGGGAGTGAACCAATGGACAGAAGATCTTTCTCTCTGTATCTTCTCTCTGTATATCTACCTTTCGAATAAAAATAAATAAATCTTTTTTTAAAAATGCTACTCTCCAGGGCCCAGTGAGATGGTTCGATTGGCTAATCTTCCCCTTTCATGTACCAGGATCCCATATGGGTGCCAGTTAATGTTTCAGCTGCTCCATTTCCCGGCCACCTCCTTGCTTACAGCCTGGGAAAACAGCAAAGTTTGGCCCAAAGCCTTGAGAGCATGCACCCACGTAGGAGACCTGGAGGAAACTCATGGCCCTGACTTTGGCCATTTGGGGAGTGAACCAGTAGATGAAAGGTCTCTAATCTACCTTTCCAGTAAATCTGCTGCTCCCATTCTTCCTGAGCTCCTGGAGTGTGGCAGGGATTTAGACATGGAAAAGTAAGGAGGATGTTGTCTTGGCTTCCATGCTAAAGGCTCAGGAAGCTTGAGGGGAAGCCATCCTGCCTTGCCCTGAGCAAATAGCCAGGGCGTGGAAATTCATAGGAGAGCATGGGGTGGGGCGCCTGGCTGCCCCCAGCACACCCAGGCCGTGCCCAGGGCCAGGGCCTGATAAGACAGGTGACTGGCTTCGGAGGAGGCAGGAGAAGGTGGGTGTGGTCCCACTGGCAATGCTGACCTGGGGCCCTAAGTGTGCAGGAGGTCCCTGTTGCTGAGCCGGTGGCTCCTACTCCCTTGAGCTCTCACCCCACCCTCCTGTTTCCTAGAAACTTGACAGCGGGTTGGGTCGCAGGCAGCCAGAGGGCAGACAATTGGTGTTGCTTTTGCTTCGGTCTTTATGTTCTTTATGTACACGTGTGTAGGTGGGGACCAAAGCAAGCAGTAAGATAGATAGGGAGCCATGCCTCTGGATAATCACGCCACTAGCTTTTTTTTTTAACGCAGCTACAGAGAGAAAAGGAGAAATACACAGAGAAAGATCTTTCAATGGCTGATTCACTCCCCAAATGGCCACAATGGCTGGAGCTGAGCCAGTCTGAAGCCAGGAGCCAGGAGCTTTTGCATCTCCCTCACAGGTGCAGGGGCCCAAGGCCACAAGCAGAGAGCTGGATCAAAAGTGGAAAAGCCAGGACTCGAACCGGCACTCCTATGGCTCTGGATGGCAATGCTGCTAGCTTTATGCAGGTGGGAGACTGAATTCTCCCAGACTGAATGGGAAGGGGTTGGGAAAGGAGGTACCTGGCCATCCCCAAAGGCCTGTGCAGGTTGCTAGAGAGGGGAAGGAACCCAAGGCCCCGGGCCCCGCACCAAGACTCCAGAGCAGAGCCAGATGCCAGCTCACTACACCAGCTGTCCCCAGCCACCTGTCCACATTGCCCACACGTCAGGTATGCTCAATTCCTGTGAGAACTTCCTGAGTCTGGTGTTAAAAGAGATGGCTAGCACGTGCAGCTGCCTGGAACCCATGGCTATAGCGGCCACGTGGGGGC
Organism: Ochotona princeps; assembly: GCF_030435755.1. Taxonomy (NCBI): domain Eukaryota; kingdom Metazoa; phylum Chordata; class Mammalia; order Lagomorpha; family Ochotonidae; genus Ochotona; species Ochotona princeps. Next base: position 51,159,406 of record NC_080846.1, on the reverse strand, counting down.
AGGGGTGAAGGCAGGGAGCTGCGCCTCTCCTGCAACTCTCTAATCGGCAACCCCCTCCTGCTCTCAGCCCTGCGGACTTTCAACAGATAGGCACACCCCTTTACACACTTCCTGGCCTCTGTGCACACCTGTAGATACACAACACCCATCGCATGCAAACATAGGATGCCCACACCCCCTTTATATCATCAACAGCGCCCGCAAGGGAGGGGAGCGACTAATGAAACAAATTAGGCGCATCGGCCCACCTCCTAAAACTGTGGGCGTGGCCCAGGCGAGCCAGGATGGGGAATAGGTGGTTGAGTTAGGAGGGAGGCAAGAGGTGGGGTCCCACCCGGCTTAAGAACACCTCCCTGCAGCTTTCCAGGTGAGTGGGTCACGTGGCCTCTCTGAGCCTGGCTCTCCAGATCTACATCCTGACGCTGAGGTCTGCAGCGGAACCCTCACCCGCCAATGCCAACTCAAGCCTGCAAACCCTGTCAGACGCCAGTGTCCCCTGCCAGCATGCCTGGCTCCTGGACCCCCGCTTCCTTGCTAGTGCAGACCCTAGAAAACAACTGTGACGACTCCAGGCATTGGGTTCCTGGCAATCACGTGGAGACCTGGAGTTTCCAGCTCCCAATGGCAACCAGGAAAGAGGAATTTGAAGACTGAACCAGTTTGCTCTCTCTCCTTTTTTAATAAAATAAAGGTTCTTCCATCTAGCTTATGGGTGGGATGTGTGGATCAAACGGGTACTCGCGTGTACAATGAAGCCATAAAGCTTCCAGTTACAGGTGTCTGCAACAGCGACCAAGCCAAGATGCCTTCACCCTCCCTGGCTTTTGAGACCCCCTCGCCCAGCACGGACACAGGACACACACACACACACAGAGCAAGCTGGCTGGACACACCCAATTGAATTTTTATTTTGGAAAAGACAATTGAATGTCTTGGACAGGACATTAGATTCCTCTCCAGGGTGGGCGGCAGGCTGTTCCCAGGTGCCCCGGGCACAGCCCCGGGAGGAGGAGCGGGGGCATGGGCAGAGGGGCTGCAGAAGTGGAGGCAGCAGCGGCAGCAGCCGTTCACTTGGGCAGCACGTCGGAGGATTCAGACACCAGCTTCCCGTCACGGGTCTCGATCTTCTTCACCACCACGGCCTTGCGGGTAATGGAGCTGGAGCTCCCGCCGGGGCCGAAGCCAGACTGGAAGCTCAGGCCATAATTGAGGCCAGGACTTGCAAGGCTTCCATAGGCAGAGCTCAGTCCACCTGCAGGGGAAAGAGGCAGGGGGCTGAGCGCCCAAGCCCCTCACGCTACGGGCTCCAGGTCTCTTGTCTCTGCTGTCACCCCACCAAGACCCTTGGATTGTGGGGGGAGAGGGAGGTAGTTGTAGGGGGATCCCAGCCCAGGTTTGCCTGACCAGTGGCTTCATGGCTCACTACTCCAGCGCTGCCAGTAACCTTGGCCTCAGCAGCTCAAGAGGAAAGCATGAAACTGTCCCACCTCCCAGTCCCAGCTCCCAATCCCAGCCTCTTGCTGGTGTGCACCCTGGGAGGCAGTAGGGGATAGCTCCAATACACTCGGTCCCTCTCACCCACGTGGGAGACCTGGATTGAGTTTTGGGATCCTGGCTTTGTCCTGGCCCCAGCTGTTGCAGGCACCAGTGGATGGAGTTCCTTACTCTCATATCTGTCTAACTTCCACCTGGACACACCTGTGTGTGTCCCATGCATGTCACCCATCACTCTGTATTCTCCCTTCCAGACTCCCCAGGGCCTCACTCCAGGAGTTCCTGAGACTGGTCCCTTCACTGGCCCTACCCTCCTCCCTTTATCCGAGGGCAGGTGCTCACCTGCATAGCCAGTGGTGGTCTTGGTGTGGATACTCATGTTCTGCATCCCAGACTCCAGCCTGCACCCAGATGCACAGATGTCAGGATCTTCATGCGCATGCGTGCACACACACACATACACACACACACACACACACACACACACACATGCTCCCTGCAGGGAATATCCACCCCAGATCCCAGCAACAACCCCAGCCCCGCACCTGCTCTCCTCGCCCTCCAGCAGCTTCCTGTAGGTGGCGATCTCAATGTCCAGGGCCAGCTTCACATTCATGAGCTCCTGGTACTCGCGCAGCTGCCGTGCCATGTCCTGCTTGGCCCGCTGCAGGGCGGCCTCCAGTTCAGCCAGCTTGGCCTGGGCATCCTTGAGGGCCAGCTCCCCGCGCTGCTCCGCGTCAGCAATGGCGGCCTCCAGGCTCGCCCTCTGGTGATGGCAGAAGGGAGAAAGGGTCAGATAGAGCATATCTCCTTCCTTGACCCACCCACTGCAGACCCCAGTCCTTAGGGTGTCATCTGTGACCTCATAGTGTTCCCACCCCCCACATCTTAAGTGGGCTCCGTCTCTCGGTGTTCTCAGAGCCCAACCTGAGACCCTGACACAGAAGTTGGCTTAGGGGACGTGTCTTAGGGCCCTGATGAGTGGGTGCCAGGATCCCTTCCAGCCCAGGCAGCCCGTACCTGGCCTTTGAGAGCCTCAATCTCAGCTTGGATGCGGCTGATGTTGCGGTTCATCTCAGAGATCTCCGTCTTCGTACGACGCAAGTCGTCCCCGTGCTTGCCAGCCTGCATCTGCAGCTCTTCATACTGCAAGCAGGAGAGAAAGTGAGACGCTATGGGGCATGCTCCAGGGATGCAAGGCAGGGTGCTTGCTGCCCACAGTCATCCCTCCCTTCCCCACTCCAACACACTCCCCCCGACCCCACGGTAGGTGACCTCCCACTGCCATTCTGCAGGTCCTTCTTCACAATAGCTGATGAGGACGATGGAAGCCCTGGCCAACGGCAGGGCCGGCTGAGCCCCACTCTCTTCCTCACCTTGACCTGGTACATGCTCTCGGCCTCGGCACGGCTGCGGTTGGCGATCTCCTCGTACTGGGCGCGGACCTCGTTGATGATGCTGTCCATGTCCAGGCTACGGCTGTTGTCCATGGAAAGGACCACGGACGTGTCGGAGATCTGGGACTGCAGCTCGCGGATCTCCTGCAGGGCGGAGAGTTGGTTAGGCTCTCCCAGCACACAGGGAGCCCCCGTCGCATGCAATAGAGCCCTTGTGAGGGGTAGAGATGGTGAGGAAGAGCAGAAGGAAGAAGACCAGGGCACATGGGGTTGGGACCAAAGGAACCCTGCCCTGCGGGCCTCCCCAAGAGGGAAAATTACCCTCATCTTTCCCAACACCAGCACTAACCCACCCTACCCAGTTTTATTTCACTTCTCCGAGCCCTTCTGTGAAATGGGATCATGAACTCTCCTCATGTGAGGGACAGAACTGTTGGGGCACTAGGAGTGGGGGCAAGGGGAGGTGTCTCCAGCTGGGTCAGTGGCGGTGGAGGGTACAGATGGGGTCAGAGCCCTGGGACACACCTCTTCATACAGCTGCCTGAGGAAGTTGATCTCGTCGGTCAGTCCCTCCAGACGAGACTCCAGCTCAACCTTGTTCATGTAAGCTTCATCCACATCCTGGGGTCGAGGCAAAAGCAGAGGGGATCTGAGCCCGGTGTCCCCCTCCCACTCCAACCCAGGGGACTCCCCCAACATCCTTCCACTTAATGGCCCGGATGTAGTACCTTCTCACTCACTGCCTGATTGTCCAGTCCAGCCTCTCTGCTCCTGCACCCTGAATCCAAACTCCTTCCCCTCTGTTTCCTCAGGCGCCCTCCTTCCAGCCTCCTCCTCCAGGAAGCACTCTATGGCCACATCTCCAAACACATCTGTCCTGGGCTCTCTCTCTCCAAGCTACCTAACCCCAAAACACTCCCATGTTGGAAGAAATGAGCCTTTCTCCTTATGTAATCCAGGAAGCCTCTTGGCCCAAGCCCCCAGGGTCTGGCTCACCTTCTTGATGAGGACAAACTCATTCTCCATCTCTGTGCGCTTGTTAATCTCATCCTCATACCTGCATAAGAGGGTTGAGCATCAGAGCAGGAAGGCACAGGGCAGGGGAGCCCTGGAGCTCGGGACAACTCATGACCAAGACAGCCACTCTCCCCCCCACACCCTCTCCCTACTTCAGTTGGGGATGTGAGGGTGGTGGAGGGAGTTCTGAAGCAGAAAATCTCTTCCTGCTTGGTGAAACTGCCTAAGACCAGGCACGGCCGCAGAAGCCAAGAGCCAGAAATGAATAGGGGCCAACGGTTATAAGAACCAAGGTTGGGGCAATAATTTTCTGTGCAAACTTTGTCAGTTACAGAACCAAACCAGGGTCAGTGGGTGCTACTTACAGGTGGTACATCAGTGGGCATACAGACTTGCCCAGGGTCACGCTACAGAGGGCAGGGACTTGGGCCTCTCTCTAGCCCCGGGGCAGGATAGCTTGAATCAAGGGGTGGGGGGTGCAGGGGGCAGAGGGCTGGAGGTGTGCTCACTTATTCTTGAAGTCTTCTACCAGCCCCTGCATGTTGCCCAACTCTGCCTCCAGCTTCAGCTTCTCCTGACCCAGCGTGTCCAGCTGCCGCCGCAGGTTGTTGATATAACTCTCAAACATGCCATCCATGTTGCTGCGAGCCGTCTTCTGCTGCTGCAGGAGGCTCCACTTGGTCTCCAGCATCTTATTCTGCTGCTCCAGGAAGCGCACCTGCACCAGGGAGAGCAGAGAACAAGGGTGCACAACGGGCCAGGGTTTGGGGCATGGGGTGCTCAAGTTCAATGCCAGGGGAATGTGGGGCTTCTTGGGGCCTGGTGAGCTATTGTGGGAGGATCAGCTACCACCAAAGGTGGACATCACAGTGGGCCAGAGGGGGTGCAGGGGGTGGTTTCAATGGTTGCAAGGGGCAGCTATTAAAGTTACTTTGAAGCTACATTTGCAGAAGAAACAAATCTTATTTCTTTAGACTGTATGTCACAGAGCAACAGAAATAGGCAAACAGTCCAATGATGCTGTCATTTATATTACATTGACAAAGTGAGTTAAGTAGCCACCTGCAATAGTGGCATCCCATAGGGGAGCCCATTAGAGTACTGGCTGCTCCACTTCCCATCCAGCTCCCTCCTAACACACCTGGGAAAGCAGCAGAAAACGGCCCAAGTATTGGATTCCTGCATCCAGATGGGAGACCCAGATGGAGTTCCAGGCATCTGGCTTCAGCCATTATAGCCATCTGGGGAATGAACTAGGGGATGGAAGATCTCTCTCTCTCCCTCTATGTGTGTGGTATGTAATTCTTTCAGATAAATTAATAGAGCGTAAAAAAAATGTAGGTCATTTCTAGCAAATAATGTCACCCTTATTATGTGGAGTAACCGCAAAGGTCCCATGGACTAGAGAGGGGCAGGCAGGCCCCTGCAGGAGCCCCACATCCACATCCAGCCCAGGCTGAGCCAGGAAGGAAGCACAAGACCAGCTTCTCAAGTCTGCAACCTGATGACCCCTCCCTCCCTCCCTCCCTCACTCTCACAGCGGCCCCCCAAATGCCTTAGGGTTCTTGCTCTTAAAGGACCCAGGCCTTGTCCAAGGGAGCCCTAAAGACAAAGAATACTAGATCAGTTCCAAGAAGGAAAAATGTATTCTATTTCTAATCAATCCAGATTTGTAACTTTCTAAAATAGGGGGGAGGGGTAACTTGAAAGACAAGTGTGTCTCCAGGCTGTAGTCTCCTTCCCTCAAGTCCTCATAAATCTATTTGCTTGCCCAGGCTCATTCTGCCCGCACCTCCCCCCCCCCCATCACTACAAACACAAGTGACTAGCATTCAGTCCTCATGGCCAATGTGTTTAACGCAGACCACAGGTTTGAACAGGCAAATAAATCCTCTCTGGTTTAGGGGGTTATCGTACACATTTCACAAATGACAAACATTTGACTCAGCGAAGGTAGGCTGTGGTGAGGTGACACCAGGAACCAGAATCCGGACACCCCATAGCTTAGCTGCCCTCTAGAGCTAGCAAGCTCCAGCCCGAAGCTAGCCCAGGAAGTGTCGCTGGGGTACTCCAATTCCGAAGGGTGCAGCTCTGCCCCGGGACTTGTCTCCTCCCGTTCCCACAGGGCCTGCCCGGAGCCAGTCAGCGCCCAGGCGCCCAATCTCCAGGCCCGTCGAGGCTCCTAAGCCGGAGGAGGAGGGAGCTGCAAAACCCGGCCTGGTTCAGCAATCTCTGCCCCCTACCCATGCCCGGGGAGGCGGAGCCTGGGTAAGGAAGAGTGAAAGGAGCCACGGGCTGGGAGCGCCGAGGGGCGTGGGCGCGGGCGGACGCCTTATCTGCAGCCATAAACTCTGGGGTTTAACAGGACAGGACACCCGGGCGCGGTGTCCCACGCCCGCAGACTTTGAATCCTGGGTGGACTCTTCAGGCGTCCCCCGGCTGCCCAGCCCAGCCCAGCCCAGCCCAGCGCAGCCCAGTGCAGCCTTGCCAGGTGGAGTGGCGCCCCAGTCCCCCAATGCCTCCCCGGGGAGCTCTGCCCCTCACCCCGCAGCGGGGGCGGAGCCCGACCCCACCCACCGCCAACTCCGGGGCAGGGGCCAAGTCGTGACTCATCCGTGTTGTCCCCCAGGCTCCAGCCTCTATTTACCCGTTAGAGTCTAGACACCCACTTTTGCTCCTAAGGAGCCTGTTAGACCACCACCCCAATTGAAAGCGTAAAAAAAAAACTGAGGCGGGAAGGAAACGAACAGCACATGGCAACCTTTTTGGGGGGACAGGACTAGGGTCCCCACAAGCCACCCCTACAGCTATCCCTGCTTTCCAACAGCTGCTAGAACCACAGCAGGCTGCCAGTTTTGTGGACAGTGGGGTTGGGCTGGCAACGGCCAAGGAAAAAAAAAGAAGGACACCCAGGTTATAGAATCATCCCAAACTGCTCCCTACCACCCCCCCATCCAAAGGGCATGGGTGGCAAGTTGGGCAAGAGTGGCCAAGATGGGTGTGGCCCAGCAGAACGCCAGTAGGAGCCTTAGAGATGTGCCCACCCAGCCAGGGTGCCCAGAAAAAAAAAAGATATAGAACCTCTCAGGGTTCCGGTTACGGTCAGTAGGCCACTCTCAGGGGGCCCCCTCACCTTGTCGATGAAGGAGGCGAACTTGTTGTTGAGGCTCTTGATCTGCTCCTTCTCCTGGGTGCGCACGGCCTGGATGTTGGGGTCCACCTCCAGCTTCAGGGGGCTTAGCAGGCTCTGGTTCACGGTGACGGCCGTGATGCCCCCTGCCCCACCCACTCCAGCACCTAGACCCATACTGGCACCCCGGATGCTGCTGCCCACTCGGGAGAAGCTGGAGGAGCTGATGCGAGCACCGGGCGCGCTCGTGTATGAGCGGCTGCTGAAGGCCCGGGGGCCGGAGCTGGACACCTTGTAGGATTTCTGGGTCACCCTGATGGACATGGTGCAGGCCGGAGTGCAAGCAGGAGGCCAAAACCTGGCAGAGAATGGAGCCTGAGCCGGAGCCGGAGCCGGAGCCGGAGAGAGCTGCTTCCAGGTAGAGAACGGCTCCCGGGGTGGCCCTTTATAGAGAAGAGCCCAGCCCACAGGGAGGGAGAGAGGCCTCATACCTGAGTGGCTAGGTCCTGGAGGGGGCCGGGCCTCACCAAACACCTGCCACCGCCCTGCTCCCAGGACAGCAGGTGGGGGCAGCAGAGAGCTGTTCCCACCCCAGAGCCAGCCCCAGCCCTAGCGCCCACTTCCCAGAAGCCCAGAAAAGCCAGTCCTTGTTGGAAGGAGTCGGTTTGGCTGGCCAGTCCTGGTGAACAAAACCCAACAACAGGAAGACCCAGGCCCTGGGTCCTTCCCACCCCGTGGGAAAACAAACCTACACAGAGGCCTGGGGAAGGACAGGGTCTCCTGGCACTGGGGTCTCCTCTGGGCAGCTCTCCCCCCACAAGGACAACTTCCCTCTCCAAGTAGTTGATGAGGGTCTTCGGAAGATCTGTCCAGGCCTCCAATGGAAGGTCAAGATTCCTGCTGTGTCCCCACCTACCCACCCCCACAAGCATCTAGGACAGTGCCAAAGGGGCTAGGTAAATATTTGTGGAATGAATGAGTGCACACACACTACACACACACACACACTATCTCCCTTCTGGATCTGCGTGTGTGAGATAGAGATCAAACACAGCACTTGTTCTGGACACGACCCAGGGCCTCCTTCACTGCTCACTGTAGCTCCTGCAGAGAATGCAAAACAGGCACTGAGTTACAAGAAGGGGGGCACAGGCAGGCCAAGGGGAAGCCACCCTTGGGGGTCTTGGGCGTCACCCCCACATCCTTCCCCCTGTCCCCTGCCATCATGGGAAATGGGACAGGGTGGTGGAGAGTGGGTGGCATTGGAAGGAAGCAGACAGCAGCCACCAACCCTCTTCTGCCAACGTCCCCAATTGGGGCCAGAGGAGACGCACCTGTCTCCCAGAACCCATTAGTGGAGTGAGTCAGGAGGGCAGGCTGGGGCAGGGCCACACCTGTGGGAGAGTGGAGAATGGGGAACCGTGGCTGCAAGCCTGGGTGGGGCCAGGCGGGGCAGATTGTGGGTGGAAGGCAGGAGGTTTGTATCCCCAAGGTAGAGATTCCACCTGCAATTACCAGATGGCTGGGACTGGGTTCTTTGGAAGCTACTGCAGGGTGTGAGTGCACCGGAGCAGGTGATGATCAGGTGCTTTGGGGAGCGAGAAGGTAGCATGCAGGGCCCATGAGGGGGTGGCGGGGAGCAGCCACCACCTGGAGGGTAGCAACTGCATGAATTCTGTGCTGCCCTTCTCCAGCACAGATGCCGGGCTCTTGGAAGGACAGGTGTCCAGGACCTTTATCCAGAAGGAGAGATACCCGGGAGCCACCTCCGGGGGGGGTGACCAAAAAGCACCCCAAAAGACGGACTCAGTGCACACAAACACACGGAAGTCCCTCTCAGATGGAAAACTCCTGAGAGCCCCATAAGAGGACGCATAGCCACATCCCTGGCGCTCTCCCCTCTCTGTGCACCCCCCTTCTCTGCCTGGTGTGCAAGAGGGAAATCCACCTGAGAACCTGCTTGCCTCAGGCCCTCCCTCAATCCCTTTCAACAACATTTTCCAAAGGAGTGGGGAGAGGCGAGCCCCACCCGCCCCATCCCCAGCGTGGCAGACCAGAGGGCAGAGGGTGGGGCCCTATGCCAAACCTGGGCCAGAGAAGGCGGAAGGAGAGAGAGAATGAGAGAGGGAGAGAGGGAGAGAGGTGCTGGTCAAACAGGTATGGCAGCCCTGGCTAGTGCGTAGCCAGCATTCCCTGTCTCCCCTCCCCCACACTGCCAGGAGTGGAGGGCTGGGGGTCTCCGAAGGAAGGCTCCTACCAGAGGTCCTCGATTGCAGCCAGATCCCTGTCCCTCCTAATCCTACCCCCAACTCCCTCTCCCTAAGTCTAAATCTGTCCGTAGCTTAGGAGTGAGGACGGAGGGGCTACAAGGAACCGCGGTCAGGTGCAGGCTGAGGGGTGGCCTTGGCTTCCCCCAGGGGGATCCACAAGTTCCTAGCTACCTGGAGACCCCCCCCCCCGCCAGTCCTCTCCCCCCTAGCCAGAGGCAAAGCCAGAGCAGCCCGGAACCTCAGGGGTGGAGGACACAAGGGAAGGGCCTTGGGATCAGGGCCAGGCGGGGAGGGGACAACGAAGCTGCCCAGGGCGGGCAGACAGGTATCGCTCCTTGTAAGGCTGTGTCGGCGGCGCTGCGGTTCGCACGCCACTGCGCCGTGGAAGGGCGGCGGGCTCTGCCGCGAACCGCCCGGTTCCTGGAGAGCGCAGGGCGAGGAGGAGAAGCTGCAGAGGGTGTAGGGTGACTGCGAGGAGGCCTGAGCCCTGCAGCGCTAAGGCGGGGATAAACACGAGGCCATGAGCTCTCTCAGGCGCGGGAGGAAGGGCCTGCGTGGGTCGTCAGGCCTGGGGACCTTGTGACCCTAGGTTCATAGCTGTAGGGTTCTGCGGCATTTGCCAGATCCTGCTGTCTTGAGAAGGGGCCCAGCCAAGGGTGGAAAGACATTCCCAAGAAAGAGAGCCCAGGGGGCTGGTGCTGGGAGGAGTAGCCACAGTTGCTACCTGTGACCCCAGAAGCCTACATGGGCAGTGCTCAGGGTCCCAGCTGCCCCTACTTCTCATTCAGCTTCCCACTTATGGCCTAGAAAAGTAGCAGAGGAAGAGGCAGTTGCTTGGACCCCTGCAGCCACCCGGGAGACCTGGATGAAGGTCCTGCTGCAGCCTAGTCCAGCCCTGACTGGCAGCCATGAGTAAGGTGAACCAGCAAGTAGACCAACTCTCAGGCTTTCAAATAGAGAATGTTTATTTCTTCAGAGCTGAGCCAACCTGAAGCCAGGAGCCAGAAGGTTCCTCCAGGTCTCCCACATAGGTGCAGGGTCCCAAGAACTTGAGCCACACACCACTGCTTTCCCAGGCAATAAGCAGAGAGCCGAAGCAGAAGCGGAGCAGTCAGGACATGAACTGGTGCCCATGTGGAATCCAAGCACTTGCTGGGAGAGGATTAGCCAGTTGAGCCATTTAAGTCTTTTTTTTAAAAAAAATGCCTTTTAAGGGCCAGTGCCATGGTATTTTGCTTTAAGCTTCCACCTGTAGTGCAAGCATCCCATATGGGCACCAATAGAGTCCCGTTGCCGGACTTCCAATCTAGCTCCCTGCCGATGCACCCAGAAAAACAGCAGAGGATGGTTTAAGTCCTTGGGCCTTTGTACCTACGCGAGAGACCCAGATGGAGCACCTGACTCCTGGCTTCAACCCAGACCAGCTTTGGCCATTGCAGCCATCTGAGCAGTGAGCTGGCAGTTGGGAGAACTCTCGTCTCCATTCCTGTCTTGTCCCTAACTCTGCCTTTCAGATAAAAATAAATCCTTATTTTTAAAATGCCTTTTTAAAAGTAAATTTGAGGACCCAGTGCAGTAACCTAGCCGCTAAAGTCCCCACCTTGCAAGTTCCAGGATTCCATATGGACGCCGGTTCTAATCCCGGCTACCCAACTTCCCATCCAGCTCCCTGCCTGTGGCCTGGGAAAGCAGTCAAAGATGGCCCAAAGCCTCGGGTTCCTGCACTCACATAGGAGACCTGGAAGAGTGCCTGGTTCCTGGCTTCAGATCGACGCAGCTTTGACCGTTGCAGTCACTTGCTGAGTGAATCATCGGATGAAAGATCTTCCTCTCTGTCTCTCCTCCTCTGTATATCTGACTTTCCAATTAAAAATATACATTTTTTTTCTAAAAAGTAGATTTGAAGAAGGAGAGTAGAAGTTGCATGTACATTCCTCTTGGTGAAACTTTTTTGCTTAAATTTGTTTGCTATTTACTTATTTTTATTTGAAAGGCAGCTTTACAGAGAGAAGGAGAGACAGAAAGAAAAAGATCTTTCATCTGCTGGTTTACTTCCTAAATGGCCTCAAAGGTCTGGGCCAGGCCAGGCCCAAGCCAGGGTCCCAGAACTTCCGTCTGGGTCTCCCGCATGGCTGGCAGAAACCCACGCACTTGGGCCGTCTTCTTGTGCATCAGCAGGGAGCTGGACAGGAAGCGGAGCAGCCAGTAGGATTGAAGCCAGCACTCCACTATGGGATGTTGGCTTCTAAGGAAGCGGCTTAACCTGCTGTGCCATGAAGTCAGCCCCCACCCCACGTGAGCCTTGAAGACAATTTGATGAAGCCAGGGAACAAGTCCCAGAAAGCCACCTGCTGCAGGAATCCCACAGAGGCAGAGAAGTAAGGTAGTGGTGGCCCAGGGTTGAGAGAACCGAGGCAGATGCCAACGAGCCTGGCGCTTCCTTTCTCTCTCTTTTTTTTAAAGATTTATTTATTTTATTACTAAGTCAGATATACAGAGAGGAGGAGAGACAGGAGAGGAAGATCCTCTGTCCGATGATTCACTACCCAAGTGAGCGCAACGGCCGGTGCTGTGCCGATCCGATCCGAAGCCGGGAACCAGGAACCTCTTCCGGGTCTGCCACGCGGATGCAGGGTCCCAAAGCTTTGGGCCGTCCTCGACTGCTTTCCCAGGCCACAGCAGGGAGCTGGATGGGAAGTTGGGTAGCTGGGATTAGAACCGGTGCCCCTGTGGGATCCTGGTGTGTTCAAGGTGAGGACTTTAGCCACTAAGCCACGCCGCTGGGCCCTGGTGGCACTTCCTTTCTGAGAGCTGAGAATGAACTTGATGGCAAGATTGTGTGAGTTTGTGAACAGAGCGAGAACCATGTGCACACTTGAAACAAGCAGCGTGCACAGGAGAGCTCAGTAAATCTGCTATGGAAGAAAGAGAGGGCCTAAATCACAGCTAATTAGCAGGTGCTTGCAGTGCAGGGGAGGGGACATTGGTGTAGCCTCGGAAGGCAAACACTCCCAAAGTACCTACGGAAATCACCTTTAAAAAACCAGGGCGTTGACAATGAGGTTGGCATAGAAATAGCCGAGTGTGGCACACAAGTGACAGAGCAATGAAGCAGGGAGCCCCAGATGGTGGATCTCTGCCCTCCCTCCCTAAGCTTCACCATGAATAATAAAATTCATCTGATGACTAATTTGTGTGCCATGTGCTCCAGGCCAAAACTGTGCACGGTTAATGTTTATAGATTTTCTTGGTAAGCGTGGCTTTGAGGAGCGAGCCAGGATAGCAGCAGACTGCCTTAGGGGGACAGCAAGCTGTTCCAACCCCTCACCCTAGACTCTGCCTCGCTCCCCAGCTGTGCCCTGGGATCTGGACGGGCACTTCCAAACCCTGCCAACTCCACCAAGAAGCTAAGGCCCACATCCCACCACCAAGGAGTGTCTTGTTTGTTTTTTTATTTGAAAAGCAGGTTTTACAGAGATAGGAAGGAGAGATAGAGAGAAGGTCTTCTATCCATTAGTTCACTCCCCAAATGGCCACAGCGGGCAAAGTTGAGCCAGTCTGAAACCAGGAGCCAGGAACTTCTTCCAGGTCTCGCACATGAGTTCAGAAGCACTTGGGTCATCCATCCTTGTCTGCTTTCCCAGGCCATCAGAAGGAATCAGAGGGAAGTGAAGTTGCCAGGCCTCGCATCAGCATCACAGGTGGCGCGTTAATTTTCTACACCATGGTGTTGGGCCTCCACCATGGAGTTTTATATGCAGAAAAGTAGCCATTTTTGAATGTTCTCCTCACCAGAAGTTTTACTTGGAGAGCAGCTTGATCGGAGGTTTAATGGAATTTTGTAGGGGGAAGAGTGAGGTTTGGCTCACTGTGGAGGAAGGAGCCCAACAATGTGCCCTCACCTCCGCTGACAGCCAAGCTACCCACTGGGTGGACAGTGAGGCCCGGCAGACCTCCCCTCACCACCCGCCCCACCAGGGAGACAGAGACGAGGCAAATGCTGGGACTCAGGCCCCACTTCCCAGGCTTCTGGGAACACACTGGTCTCCTCTCCACAGAGGAAAGCAGCAGCACTGCTCAGGGCAGGGTCAGCAAGGAAGGCCGCAGAAAGGGCTCAGGCCTGCCAGCCAGCTGTGTTGCCAGGGGCCCAGGCTAATCAGGGGCAGGGGAAGGCAGGGGGGCTGCTGGAGGGTGCTACAACGAGGGGGAGGAAGCCTGATGCTGCCCACTGCCAAGGGGGAAGGGGTTCCCTGCGGGCACCCCTCTACATACACCTCCAGGCAGACAAGGAAGTAGAGAAAAGAGCTCTCCTGAAAGGTGTGGTAGGGTTCCCAGTGCAGGAGGGAGGAACCGGAAGATCAGCCCCTCCCTCCCTGCCCCTCCCTCCCCTCCCCTCCCCTCCCTCCCCCAATACCTAAGCCCAGAGCAGCTCAGCATGGAAGCTCTTTATTATCCCAGGTCTATTGTTCTGAGTTTCCAGCTGAGAAGGAAGAACCTAGTGAGAGGGGGGCAGAGCCAAAGGCCTCACCCTTCTTCTTCTTCTTTTTTTAATTTATTTTTATTGGAAAGTCAGATTTACAGCAAGAAGGAGGAGAGACAGAGAGAAAGAGCTTTCCCCTGCTGGTTCACTTCCCAAGTGGCCACAATGGCCAGAACTGAGCTAATCTGATGCCAGGAGCCAGGAGCTTCTTCTGGGTGTCTCCCACTTGGTGCAGGGTCCCAAGACTTTGGGCTGTCTTCTACTGATTTCCCAGGCCTCAAGCAAGGTGCTAGATGGGAAGAAGAGCAGCTGGAATATGAACCAGCACCCATATGGATCCTGGTGCATGCTCAGGGCTCACCAGGTGAGGGGCCCTGGACAACCCCAGGACCCTGGCTTTCTCCATGTCTCTTGGCTGTCTTCTCTACCTTGGCGCCCTGCTGAGACGGGTGAACTTCACTCTGAGACAAGGACAGTCACCCAAGGTTTGCCTCCTTCCTGGTGCTTCCAGCTTGCAGGTCCCCCTGGGGTCACATACTCATCTCTGGGCCAGTGCCTTTGGCCAGGGAACAGAATGCTGTCATTCTGATTAGAACTAGGGCAGGTGCCAGGCTCTGGCGCAGGAATTGGGGGGAGGAAGAGGGAGTGGTCAGCCTCACCCAGCACAGAACTGAGGGTGAAAAGTCAGGATTCTCTTTTTCCTCATGGGAAGAATGAACAGCTGATCATCTCATTCACTGATAACAAAAGTACACAGAGAAAGACCCCAAACTTCAGAGCAGGGCAGGTACATAAAGACAGCAGCAGCGTCTCTGCTGAGCCCTTGTATGAATACAAATTCCACTTGGCCAAAGTCAGCCTCCGGCACCTTGTCAATAAAATCTGGATGTCAGATAACAAAGAGATCTACCCATGAACCTCAGAGGAAGACCAGAGACCTTGGGCCAGCTGATCCTAGAAAAGCAAGTCACGGGTACGAAGGACGGCCTAGGAAGACGGGGAGGGAATCCAGACGGAGCCAACAGGATGTGGCATGGACTGTGTGGCTGTGAGTCCATGATGACTCAGGCGTACTTCCAATTAGTTGCCTGCTACACCTTGATACCTTCTGCCCCAGCCAGAGCTTGCTCCAAGCCACCAGGCTTACCCTCAGCTCCACACATTCAGCCCAAAGAGTTCAGAGCTTCGTGTACACCAGACAGGTTTGCCCTCCCCTGATCACATAGCTTGTACACCTGCCTCATTGGCTCTGTGCACCTCACACTCGCCTCTCCCCTGCAGCAGCAACACCACCACCATGAAGCTACCTGAAGCTTGTTGCTGTCCTGGGCACCGGAAGCAAGCCTAGACACACCCACTTCCTCTCTGGCTGGCACCATCAATGCCAGGCCCAAAGCACAGGGCTCAGCTCTCGTTTGAGTCTTTGGATGAAGCTGGAAACCAGGAGGCAGAAGCGAAGGCTCTGTGAGCTGTGAAGGAGAGTGGGAGGCAGAGCCAGGAGGGCGAGTTCTGGAGAAGGTTCTGGATGTGATGTGAGCAAGGCTGAGGACAGCCAGAAGGGAAAGGGTGGGACATTCATCTGCATGCCTGAGGGACCCAAGCAGAACCACAGGCCATGCACACAGCCTTGCTGGAGACAGACTTCCGCTTGCTGCCCGCCATTGTGGCAACCTGGTGAGGACAGAGCCTGTGTCAACTGCGGGGAGTTCAAATTCAAAGCCAAAGGAGCCAGAGCTTAGGAGGATTTCCAGAAACGTGTCCTGAAAGCCTACTATGTGCACCACAGTTCACTTTGTTTAAACGTTGAGAACAGGCAGAGCTAGAATCCAAACTGTGTCAGACCCCCATCGGCACTCCAGCCCCAGCCTGCTCTCCAGTGCCCCATTGCTCCAGTGCAACAGGAACAAAACCCAAAGTTCAGGCCATCAGCGTGATGGCCCAGTAGCTAAATCTTTGCCTTGCATGTACCAGTTCATGTCCCGGCTGCTCCACTTCCCATCCAGCTTTCTGCTTGTGGCCTGGGAAAGTAGTTGAGGATGGCTCAAAGCCTTGGGACTCAGTACCTGTGTGGGAGACCCAGAAAAAGCTCCTGACTCCTGGCTTTGGATCAGCTCAGCTCTGGCTGTTGCAGCCATTTGGAGAGTGAACCAGCAGATGGAAGATCTTTCTGTCTCTCCTCTCTGTAAAATCTGCTTTTTCAATAGAAATAAATAAATCTTTGGAAAAAAAAAAAAAAAAAAACAGTTCAGGAGACTGGGCCACCCAAAGCATTTTGGAGCCTCTTCCTAAGCACATGACGTTAAGCAAGTTCCTCAACCTCCCCGAGAATGCTTTCATCGGCTATGAATGTGCCTGCGCAAGAAGCAGCTCAGAGGGCTGACGTGGCCGTCAGATAAGGGGCCAATGCCTGGTGACGGCAGGCTTCCAATCCCTGCTAGCGTGTGACTCTCGTCCCCCCTGTTGCCTGGGGCCTGCCTTCTGCTGGAGCATCACATCACATCCACCAACGTCCGGTCCATATGTCCACACCTACCCTGAGACTCATGCCTCGTGTCCCCCCTTGCATGCATTAGCCTCCTTGTGGACAGAAGGGTGTCTCACGCACTTCTGTCCTCTGTGGGACCCACCCAGACCATGCGCGGGGGCTGGGACGCGTTGACACTAAGCAGAAGAAGGCGGCAGCTGGGACTGGGAGGAGGGAACTCTGGGAGAGAACCCTGGCAGAGCTCTATGCAAACCAGGACTTTGCAAATCCACTTCCTAGTGAGCCAGCCATGCAAATGGAGTCCTGCCTCCTCTGCCACCTCACTGGAAGCTACAGGACCCCTGTCCCTGCCAGGGATGATGGTGACAGCCAGAATGATGGTGGTCATGGTGGCCTTCATCGACTGAGTACCTAAGAAGCATCAAGTGTCTGCCATTTCTTTTTTATTCGTTGTTCTAAAATAACCTAAGGGAAGCTGACATCATATCCATCTTACAAAGAAACAAAGTTTTTAGTGTGACAGAGTCAGGCTCTGAATCCAAGACTGGGTTCATTCCAAAACCTGAGTCATTGTCCTGCTTTGGAGAATCTATGTCCAATTTTATCATTTTCTAAATTAATTTATTTGAAAGATAGAGTTACAGAGTGAGACAGAGGGCACTTCCAACCACTGGTTTATTCCCCAGATGGCCACAACAACCAGAGCTGGGTCAAGGCCAAAACCAGGAACTTCCTCTGGGTCTTCCACTTTGGTACACAGAGCCATCTTCTGTTGCCTTCCCAGGCACATTAGCAGGGAGCTGGAGTGGAAGTGGAACAGCCAAGACTCAACCTGGCACCCATATGAGATGCTGGCATTGGAGGTAGCGGCTTTACCTGCTACACTCCCAGGCCAGCCCCGGTGTCTAGTTGCTGAGAGCCATCTCCGAATGCTTCTCATTAAGAGGAGAGATGGAGTTGATAACACAGAAGGGGTGATTTTCTCATCCGGTTACTGAGTGTTCACATTACCTATCCCACATTAGGGATCCCCAAGCAACCTCACCCCTCCAACAAGGAGGGCTGCCTAAGAGTACAAGGACCTGGGCTGCCCTGTGGGCTGCTGTGTCCACGGCACGCAGGGACTGGCACTGCTAGTTAAGCTGCATCAGCATTGAAGCATCAGATTTCCATAGCTAAGCTCCAGTCACCTTAGCAGCAATGATGGACTAGATTCTTGTCTTTGCACAAGAAAGAATTCAGACATGAGACAGAGTGGTAAGGAAGGGAACGAGCTTCCATAGGTGGGGCACCCATCAGAATCTGAGAATACAGCTGACAGGCCAGGCGGGTGGGGAGCTAAGTGAGCGGTTTGTGTATCAGCTAGGGCTTCAAGGGAACGGGGTCCAGTTCTTCCTGGCAGTTCTCCTTCCCGCCCCCACTCCCTCTTCTCCCAAAGGGTTTGCTCGATGTGAACACGTGCAGATTCTCTCCAGGCTTAATTACCTAGTCTGACCATTCTGGGCAGCCTACTTGGCAGTGGGCAGGGAGGATTCCCCCTCGGATGCCTGGCATTCCTGCAAGGTTCCTGGCGTGTGGGCAGGACTTTGCAGTGCACAGTCATGGACTGCTTCCAAAATTCTGGGGGCGCTTTGTTTTCCTTCAGCCCCTCTCACATCCATAAGCTAATTTCTAACTCCCTATCTAGCAAGTTCAAGTTCCTGGCTGCTCAGCTTCTGATCCAGCTCCCTGCTAATACGCCTGGGAGAGCAACAGATGATGCCCCCAAGTGCCTGGGTCCCCAGAACCTATGTGAAAACCCAAGGTGCAGTTCCAGACTCCTGGCTTCAGCCTGGCCCAGCCTTGGTTGCTGCGACCATTTGGGTCGGAAGCGAGGTCGGAAGCAGATGGAAGATCTATCTTTTTTCTGCTTCTCTTCTTCTCTGTCTCTGTTTGTCTCTCTCTCTTGCTCTTTCAAATAAATAAACAAGTCTTTTTTTTCCTTTAAAGCACTTATCAGGTAATCTACCTAAGTGTGAGGAGTGAATTCACAAATGATTGAGGCATTACGTCTTTGTGTAATGAACCTATACACAAACAGCCGGCCTCTCAGCTTTCCTGGGCCATAAGGGCTGGGACAAGCCCAAATATGGACACGGAAACCTATTCACAGCTTCTGGGGAAAATCAACTGACCTGGACAGTGAGAACTGGCTGGGCCAGGGCCAGCCCAGGCCAGCTTGGCCTCCAGGACCTGTTGACTTTCGTTGCCATGGCAACACAACAGACACTGCATTCCTCACCAAACTCCAGGCTGAGGCACCCCCTCCCCCAGCCACACCCCCCACTGCTTCTCTTTCCCAGGTGTCCCAGGAGCACCAGGAGAAGCTTAGGTCGCAGAAGCAGCTTCCAGAAGGTGGGGGGTGGGGGGCAGAGGGGAGAAGGCCCAACCAAGAGGAGGGCTGTTCCCTTCCCAGAGTGGCACACCAGAAGACAAGTTCCCTGGACTCCAGTTGCTCCCACAAAGGAGTCCACATCTCCCCCCAGCCAGCCACAACAACCCAGATCCTGTTCCACTTGGCTGCCACCACCTACACCTACAGCCCTCATTCTACCTCGCTTCTAGTACCTCCTCCAGGAAGACACCTAGGCACACTCGCATTCCCAGGTTTCTCTCTCTAGTCCTTCTAGCCTGCTGCCTCTGACCTGCACCCTGGGCTACCTGAAGGATGCAAGTCTAGGCTACCCCAGTGGCCAGGGACTATGAGGTCATCCTTAGCTGTATTTTCCATCTCAGGAACTGGAGCCTGAGGGTGACGGAGGAGCCTCGGCTACAGGCCCAGAAATGCGAGCTGCGGCTCCTACCTCCACACCCCCCTTCCTGCCGTAAAGGACAGTTCTCTTCACTCGGGCACTCCCTTGGGCTGTTTATAGCCCCACTAAATGTTCGTAATGAAATCCACCAGGAAAGTACACATGGCCTCCTTTTACAGCTGAGGCTGTGGAAGCCCCAGAACTTTCCATGCATCCTAGGATCTGCAGAAGTGCCACAGTCATACTTCCAGCCAGCTCTTTGGGCTATAGCTGGAATTCAATCTCCCCCTTCTCTGGGGCTCGCCATAAACAGGGGTGCAGTCAGGAGGCAGGGATGCAGATTCCACAGCCCGGCAAGCTTGGACAGTAGCTAGCGGGTATCCCTGGTAAAGGGCTGCAGGACCCCCCCACCACAGCTGACCAGGATGGACTCTGCCCTGTGCACCCCTGAGCTCATTTCCATCCAACGCTCCCCGGAATTTGTTGACAGATTCTACGTGCCCTCAGATTCAGAAATAGAGTTAAGCAAAATTAAGGCAGGACTCTGTTTCAAGAATTTTTTTGTCTTGTTTTGAAATTTTATTTTTCTATTTTTTGAAAGACAGAGTGACAGAGAGGAAGAGAATCTTCCATCCATTGGTTCAGTCCCTGGATGGCCTCAACAACCAGAGCTGGGCTGATCCGTAGCCAAGAGCCAGAAGCTTCTTTGGGGTCTTCCACGCAGAGGTAGGAATTCAAGGATTTGGGGCATCTTCCTCTGCTTTTCCAGGCCTTAACAAACAGCTGGATCGCAAGTGGAGCAGCCGGAACTCAAACGTGCTCCCACATGGGATGCTTCCATGTTGCAGGCGGAAGCTTAGCTGACAGTGCCACAGCACTGGCCTCACCCTCAGCTGTCCCCTGGTTGCCTCCAGCTGCAGGATCCTCCTCTTAGCCTCTGCAAAGCACAGAGAGAAGCCCAAAGACAGACTGCAGGAAGGACTTCCCAATTCCAGGAGCACCTGGGGCGAAAACAGGTGACCAGAAGACAGGGGAGAGCTGTGAAACAGAAGCATTCTCCTCGGAACTAGGCCTGCCCAGCAGCCCAGAAAGAGAGAGACAGAGATAGATGAGGCTGGGGGAGGGGGTCCTGGGGAGAGGGGGGTCCTGGGGGCCAGCAGGCCTCTGTGGCGCCAGGTCTCCCAGGGCAGCAAGGCTTTCAGGAAAGCAATGTGAGTTCCTGGGCAGGACTGAGTCAGAGAGGTCCAGGCCAGGCCTTCAGCCTTATCTCCACTGCCCCGCCTCCAACAGAGCTTAGGGGAGCCATCTCTGGACTTCTAGAAGTTCAGGTTGACTCAGTGCTGGGGGAAGGGGATAGGGAACTCCTGCTGCATGCCTGAATTACCCTGGGACGTGCAATCCATCAGAAGTAAACCAGGAGCCTCTTTGCGGGAGGTGGGGGCAGGATGAGGGGTCCTCGCAGGGATAGGGGAGAGCAGAGGGGTGGGACTCCTACAGGAGCAACCTAAGCAAGGCTGGGCAACGCTGCCGCCTGCCTCGCTCTGGGAGGACAAGCTTTTGGCTCACGCCTTCACAGCGCCAAAGCACCAGTCCTGTCTCTCCCAGCACCCAGGCAGCCACCCTGCCCCTCCTACCCTGGTGCCCTGAGCCAGGTGCTGCCATGTGAGAAGCAGGAGAAAGGCGGCAGTGTTTTCCCAAGTTCCCTGCGTCCCTGAGAAATCCCTCACTTCCTTGTCCTGCACCTCCCTGAACACAGAGGGGTGGATGGGGCTGCCTTGTGGACCTGCAGGTAGAAAAGCAGTCCCTGTGCCTGGGACAAGGCCAGGACAGGGGTGAGGGAGGTGGGGCGGAGGGATCAGGGGTAACATCGCGGCTTGCCCTGGACATTCTCCCTCTCCCTGTCCCCTCCTCCACGGCTCGCTCCCAGATGGCCCCACTGGTGCCCGGCCGGCCACGTTGATCTTCTGCAAACACCGCTTTGATCCCTGTTCCTCCTCAACTCAGTTTCCCATTGCCGCTGGGATAAAGGTCAAATTCCTCACTTGGAGGCTGGGGCTGAGCCTTCCCCACCTGGCATTAGCCCTGGGCCTCCCTGCCCCACCCCCATGGCTGCGCCCTTCCTCCTGACACCCCTCCCTCCCCTCTCCTCTCTTCCCCTCCCCCGTGGTCACTTGCACCTGCTGAAGAAACCTTACGCTTCCAGCCAGTCCCTGGCTCCAGGTCACCTCATTCATTCTGCAAACATTTACTGAATGAAAACCACACACAGGGCCCCTCCCCTACCAAGCCAGCCCTAGTCAGCCTGAAGTGGCCAGCTGCTCCCAGGAGACCCCCCAAGAAGCAACCTTTGTTCTACCCCTGGGCTGGGTGCTGCTGGCTTGCCTGTGGGCTTGGCGGAGCTCCCTCCCTGCCTGTAAACTCCAGCCACACTGGTCACTTACTGGTGATTGCCAGTATGACCTTCTTCCTAGCTGTTCCCTTGGGTGCCTGGCAGTGACCTTGGCAGGTTAGCATTCCTGGCTGACAAGGAACCCAAGACTCCTAGAAGCAACATGTCCCAGCAGGCAGTGGCCCTGGATCCACCCAGGGTCCCTGATTCCCAAGTCCAGTGCCTTCATACCCGCCGCCCCACAGTAAGTGCCTGGAAAGCAGACAGCCTTTCTCCTTCAGCTCCCAGCCCAGGAATGCCTTGGAATCCCTGAATGAATGAATGAATGAATGAATAATTCTGTGATTCAGGTCTATCCCTCTTCACTCTGAGCCCACCTTTCCTTCCTCCACCTTCCTTTTTTTCCCCTATCTGCTCTTTCCTGAGCCCCAAGAATCCAGAAGCGAAGAGAAGCAAGCCCTTGGGGACACCAGGGATTGATTGAATCCAGGCCTCCCCAGCCCCCCAGGTCAGCCCCAGTCCTTTCATCTATCCACCCCCAATAGGTGGAGCACACTGTGGTGGGGAGGGACAGGACCTAAATTTGGTGACTCACCATGTGTCCTTGGGCCTCCCCTGGGGACTGCAGGGGCAGCAGGACACTTAGAATTCCAGCCCATCCCAGGGGAGACACCTGAGTGTCAGTCAGTTGCACAGGAAAAGGAAGAGCTCTGTTTATCCCCAACCGAGTCATGCAGCCATGGCAACCGAGGCCAGCCTTATGGGGCCTGGGGCAAAAGTCCACAGCCAGAGGGCGGAGCATGCCAGCTGGGACCCTGAGTCCTCCTGGGAGCTGGGCCAGCTGCCCAGGCTGTACCAACCAGGCCTGAGCACCCTCTGGTGGGCACCGCTGGACCTGAGAGTGGGGCAGCACACACCCATTTTACAGATGCACCTGTTCTGGACCTCCCACCCCACCCACCACCCCTCTGACCCATCAGTGAGCCTGTTCAAGATTAGAACCGGAAACAAAAGAAGAAGGACTGGAGGTGCATGCCAGCTACGGCAGAAGGACGGTGTCCCTGCTAGGGAGGAGGTGGCCAAATCCTCAGAACAGAAGAGGGCGCTGCCTCTGCTGCTGGGAGAACCCAGGGTGTGCCAAGGGAGGCAGACGGCTCAGTGGTGCATTCCCCTTCACCAATCACCACAATCGCCTGGTGCCCAAGAGGGTCTCCACTGCTGCCCCCATCTCTCTCTTTCTTTCTTTCTTTCCTTCTTTCTTTCTTTCTTTCTTTCTTTCTTTCTTTCTTTCTTTCTTTCTTTCTTTCTTTCTTTTTCAAGATTTATTGGTTCATTTGAAAGGCAGAGCTACACAGGGAAAAGTCTCCCATCTGAGGTCTTCCATCTCCACAGGGCTGCAGTGGTCAAGGCAAGCCAGGCTAAAGCCAGGAGTTAGGAGCTTTATCTAGGTCTCCCACGTGGGTACAGGGGCCCGAGTCCTTGGGCCATCTGCTGTTGCTTTCCCAGGCCATTAGCAAGGAGCTGGATTGGAAGCTGGGCAGCCAGGACATGAATCAGCACCCATATGGAATGCCGGCACTAGCAGGTTGAAGATTAGCCTGTTGAGCCACTGAGCTGGCCCCTGCGCCTTCTTTATTCCAGGCTGTTTCGTTGGCCCATGGCGTCTACTTCTGCAGATCTCACCATCTCTCCCACCACCTTTTTCCAGCTCCTCCCCTTTTCCCTCCTGTGTGCCCACCACTTATATCCAAAGTCCTCACCCTCTTGGGCAGGCCACATGCCTGGGAGGCTGCAAACACAAATACAGCTCAGCGGCCCTAGACAACACGGGCTCAGAAAAACCGTGGGTAGATGCCAGGTAAAGAACTTTGGCCTTGAAAGTCCCTATGGCCGAGGTTCAGCCTCCACCTGATTCCTTCCGGCGGGGCCATTCACATGCAGGGACAATAGGTCCAAAGCAACCAGCAGCACCTGCCAAGACCCCCGAGACCCAACTCCAGTACCCTCCTCTCATCATGCCTGACTGGTAGACAACAAAAAAGAGCCCCCTCGGAGTCACCCCAAGTCCCAGGAGTGAGCCTAGAGCCTATGTCACCGAGGGTGGAATGTGCATGTAACTTCTACTCTATTCTTCAAATTTACTTTTTTTAAAGATTTTTTTTTTAATTGGAAAGTCAGAGATACAAAGGAGGAGAGACAAAGAGGAAGATATTCTGTCCGATGATTCACTCCGCAAGTGACTGCAATGGCCAGTGCTGCGCCGATCTGAAGCCAGAAGCTAGGAACCAGGCACTCTTCCAGGTCTCCCATGTGGGTGCAGGGACCCAAGGCTTTGGGCTGTCTTCAACTGCTTTCCCAGCCAAGGGCAGGGAGCTGGATGGGAATCAGGACCGCCAGGATTAGAACCAGCGCCCATATGGGATCCTGGTGCTTGCAAGGTGAGGACTTTAGCCACTGGACTACCACTCCAGGCCCTGTAACTCATTTTAAATGTGATCCTGGGAAAGGACAGAGGCCCCTGGCCTAGAAGAGGTAGAAAAATTGCCCTGAGGGAGTAATAATACTTGGACTGAGATATGAAGGTTAACGGAAGAGGCGACAGTGGGCGAAGGAAGAGAATGAGCTAGAAGGGGAAGTGCCTGGGCAAAGACCCTGGGAAAGCATGACTAGGATGTGCTCCAACAGCATAAAGAAGTCCAGAGGTGGGATCAGGATGGAGAGGGGAGCAGGAGCACCTGGGAGGAGATGGGGTACCACACAGGACCTTCCTGGGGCTTCTGGGGCCCTAAGAACTGGACATAGTTAAAGTGAAGGGAGGGTAATTTCAAATGTGCTTTTTGTATTATTATTATTTATTTATCCAACAAACAACCACAACCAAAACAATCCCTGTGTGTTTGGAATGAGGAGAGCTGACGAAGCCAGAAAGGATTCAAGACAAACGGTGACTAAAGCAACAGAGCAGGCTCGAGGAGAGATGATGCATAAAGATGACAGCTTGGGAGGGGAGGGGCGGGACACCAGGAGAGGAGGCCCGGACCCGCGCCTTGATAACAGGTCACTGTGGTGGCAGGGTGGGACGTGACAAACTGTCAAGCCTCCATAGGAGGGGATTTAGAAGTCGCCTTAGTGTCCAAGCCAGCTCCCAAAACAAACAACACCCTTGGAACTGATGCTGGAGGGGCCGAGGCCTCCAGATGCCTGAGATCTCTGTGCGCCTGCAGGCCACAGGACAGCTCCTGAGCTTGCTTTGCATGGGCTTGTTTCTCTATTTGAAAAGCAGAATTACAGAGAGAGAAAGAGAATTACAGAGAAGGAGAGAGAAAGAATCTTCCATCTCCTGGTGCACACTCCAGATGGTCACAGGAACCTGACATGGGTCAAGCCAAAACCAAGAGGTCTCCCACAGCAGTGCAGGGACCCAGGCACTTCTGTTTGCTTTCCCAGATGCCGTTAGCAGGGAGCTGGTTTAGTAGAGCAGGGGTCAGCACA
Source organism: Ochotona princeps (assembly GCF_030435755.1). NCBI lineage: Eukaryota > Metazoa > Chordata > Mammalia > Lagomorpha > Ochotonidae > Ochotona > Ochotona princeps. The sequence goes on along the minus strand of NC_080846.1, from coordinate 51,134,460 downwards.
TTGGCTCAACTAGATAATCCTCCACCTTGAAGCACCAACATCTCTTACAGGTGCCAGTTCATGTCCTAGCTGCTCCACTTCCCTTCCAGCTCCCCACTTACAGCCTGCGAAAGCAGTCAAAGACGGCCCAAGCGCCTGGGCTCCTGCACCCACATGGGAGATCCCAGAAGAAGCTCCTTCTGGCTTCGGATCAGCTCAGCTGCAGTTGTTGTAGCCATTTGGGGAGTTAACCAGCGGATGGTAGATCTTTCTGTGAATCCGCCTTTCCAATAAAAATAAATAAATCTTGGGCCTGGCGGTGTGGCTTAGCGGCTAAAGTCCTCGCCTTGAATGCCCCAGGATCCCATATGGGCGCCGGTTCTAGACCCGGCAGCTCCACTTTCCATCCAGCTCCCTGCTTGTGGCCTGGGAAAGCAGTGGAGGACAGCCCAAAGCTTTGGGACACTGGACCCACGTGGCAGACCCGGAAGAGGTTCCTGGTTCCCGGTTTCGGATTGGCACAGCACCGGCCATTGCGGCTCACTTGGGGAGTGAATCATCGGACAGAAGATCTTCCTCTCTGTCTCTCCTCCTCTCTCTGTATATCTGACTTTGTAATAAAATAAAAATAAATCTTATAAAATTAAATAAATAAATAAATCTTGAAGAAGGAAGAGGAGGAGGAGGAGAAAGGGGAGGGGCAAGACCTCGCACCTACACTCCAGTAAGGGATGCCAGCATTGTAGGTGGCAACTTGACCCACAGTGCAGCCCCCAGGGTTTCTCTGAGTTTGTTTCGTTTTTATTTATCTGAAAGTCAGTGTGACAGAGACAGACGAATCTTTCCTGTACTTCCCAAATGGCCAACACAGCCAGGTCTCCCATCATCCACCTGAACCATGGTGTGCTGCCTCCCAGGGTGCACATTCACAGGAAATTGGATGGGAAGTGGAGGCAGGCCTCAAGTCCAGGCATTCCTAGAAGGAATGCAGCCGTAAGTGGCAGCTTACCCCACTATACTACAGCAGACACCCCCAACAGACTTCTTCACAACATAAAACAGAAATTGATAGAGCTGAAATGTTCAATAAGCAAGTCCAAAGCTATACTTGGAGGGGCCAGCCTTGTGGTGTAGTGAGTTAAGCCATCATATTTGCAACCCCAGCATCCCATATCTAAATGCCAGCTCCCTACCAACGTGCCTGGGAAAGCAGTAGAGGATGGCCAGGTGCTTGAGTCCCTGCCACCCACGGGAAGCAGCTGGACGGAATACCAGGCTCCTGACTTCAGTCCGACCCAGCCCCTGACTGCTTTGGCCGTTTAGGGAGTGAGTCAGCATATGGAAGCTCGCTCACACTCTCTCTCCCTTTCAAATAAATAATTACAACATTCAAAATCAGGAAAGTACATGTTTTACAAAGTTTAAATTTAATAAAATAATGGTTGGAGACTTCAATACTCTTCTCTTGGTAGTTAATAAGGCAAACGTTAACAAGCATGTGTAATGCTTGGATACCGGTACTAATCATTGTGACCTAATTGACATAAGCATATATAAAACTTCACCCAATGATAGTAGAATTCACTTTTATTTCCCTTTACTATTGTTTACATAGTTAAGAGGGATGCACGCCCGGGTGGGGAGGGTCAGGTGTGGGGGAAGGTGGGTGAGACATCGTTCAGCCCTGTGTCTGCGGGGGAGGAAGAGGGCTGCCCTAACTGTGAAGCCATAGCAGCACCACTGCCGGAATGGTCCTTTGATGACGCCCTGAGCAGAATTCACTTTCACCCAGCACTGATTACACATTCTTCCTGAGGGCATGGGAACGTTCATCAAGATAGACCGCATTCTGAGTTTAAAAGAAAAATTCACCAAGTTCCAAAGAAGTGAAGTCATGAGTATAACCTCTGACCTCTGACCACAAGAAACTTAAGCCAGGTCTCAATGGCAGAATAGGATCTGGAAAAATACCCAAATGTTTGGCAATTTTAAAAAATTCATATTTATTTATTTTTACTTGAAAGACATATATACCAAGAGGAGAGACACAGAAAGATTTCACATCTGCTGGTTTACTCCCCAAATGCTCATGGCAGCCAGAGCTGAGCTGATCTGAAGCCAGGAGCTTTATCTGGGTCTCCCACGCAGGTTCAGGGTCCCAAGGTTTTGATCCATCCTCTACTGCTTTCCCTGGTGACAAGCAAGGAACTGGATGGAAAGTGGAGCAGCCAGGACTGGAACAGGCACCCATAGGAGGTGCCAGTACCTGTAGTTGAAGGATTAGCCTGTGTAGGCCGGGCACCCATGGATGAAAAGAAGTCACAAGTGAGTTAGTTAGCATTGTGGCACAGCGAGCTAAGCCACCACTTGCAATTCTGGCACTCCGTGTGAGCGCTGATTCTAGTCCCAGCTGCTCCACTTCCACTCCAGTTCCCTGCTAATGCACCTGGGAAAGCAGCAGAGGATGGCGCAAGTATTTGTGCCTGATATCCATTTGAGAGACCAAAAGAAGTTCCTGGCTCCTGGATTCTCTGGCGCCATCTCTCTCTCTCCCTCTCTCTCCTTCTCTCTCTCTCTCCTTCTCTCTCTCTCTTTCTGTGTATGTAACTGTACCTTTTAAATGAATAAAATAAATCTTTTTTGCTAAAGACTTATTTTTTATTGGAAAGGCAGATTTACAGAGAGAAGGAGAGACAGAGAGGAAGACCTTCCATCTGCTATTTCACTCCCCTAGTGGCCACAACAGCCGGAGCTGAGCCAAACAGAAGACAGGAGTCAGGAGCTTCCTCCTCCAGGTCTCCTACATGGGTTCAGGGTCCCAAGGCCTTAGGTCGTCCTCGACTGCTTTCCCAGGCCACAAGCAGGAAGCTGGAAGGGAAGTTGAAAAACCAGGATATGAATCAACACCCATATGGGATCCCAATGTATGCAAAGCGAGGACTTTAGTCACTAGGCTACCGCGCTGGGCGCAAGTTGGTTCTTTGAAAAGATCAATATTGTTAAACTTCAAGCCTGGGCAGGAAGGGGCGTGAAGGGGACACCAATCTCAAACAAGCAATGCATGAGGTGACCTGTCTGCAGCTCCTGTGAGCATCCCTGGGCTGGGAAGAGGGGCAGGCCCTGCAGTGGAGATGCCAGCTGGGCCGCCTCAGTACCCTGGAGCCTGGGTTCCTTTCCTGGTTGTACTCCTGACTCCAAGTTCCTACTAATGCAGACCCTGAAAAGAGAGCAGTGGTGGCTCAAGTAGTTGAGTTTTGTTTTGCTTTGTTTGAAGATGTACTTGCTCATTTGAAAGGCAAAGTTACAGAGAGAGGGGGAGACAGAGATCTTCCATCTGCTGATCAACTACCAGTGGACTGCAAAGACCAGCACTAGGCCAGGCTGAAGCCAGAAGCCAGGAGCTTTATCTAGGCAGCAGTGGAAATGGAGCAGCCAGAACATGATCCTGGCACCGATAGAATGCCCATGTTGTACGCAGAGGCTTGACATACTATGCCACAACACCTGTCCCAAGTAGTTCAGTTCTTGACAGATATTAATTGAGTGCCTAGCTTTGACATCACGGGCTGCAGTTGTCAGCATCTGAAATGTGAACTAGTGAATAGGAGCATTCATTCTCTCTCCCCCTCCTTGCCACGCCCAATATTTCTCCTTCTTAAGTTAAAAAATGTATAGATTGGGCCCAGCACTTTTTGCCTAGTGCTTAAATCCTTGCCTTGAATGCATCAGGGTTCCATATGGGCGCCAGTTTATGTCCCGGCAGCCCCACTTCCCTTCCAGCTCCCTGCTTGTGGCTTGGAAAGCAGTGTTAGATGACCCAAGCGCTTGGGCTCCTGCACCCGCATGGGAGACCCAGAGGAAGCTCCTGGCTCCTGGCTTCAGATCAGCACAGCTCTAGTCATTGTGGCCACTTGGGGAGTGAAACAGCAGATGGAAGATTTTTCCTCTCTGTCTCTCCTCCCTGTAGACTCTGCCTTTCCAATAAAAGTAAATAAAATCTCTTTTTTTAAATAAATATATTTTTAAAGCTACAGTAATGGGGGATAAGATAATAAAGGAATTCTGTGGTAGCTTGTTTTCAAAAAACCTGATGATTTAGATGGTAAAATTGGCAAATTCCTTTAAAAAAAAAAGTTGGGCCCAGCATGGGAGCCTAGTTGCTAACATCCTCGCCTTGCATGCACCGGGATTTCATATGTGTGTCAGTTCTAATCCCTGTGGCCCCACTTCCCATATAGATCCCTGCTTGTGGCCTGGGAAAGCAGTCAAGTATGACCCAAAGCCTTGGGACCTTGTACCTACGTGGGAGACGAGGAAGAAGCTCCTGGCTCCTGGCTTCAGATGAGCTCAGCTCCTGCCATTGCAGTCGCTTGGGGAGTGAACTAGTGGATGGAAGATCTTTCTGCTCTCTGTATCTTCTTTTCTCTGTATATCTGCCTTTCCAATATAAATAAATAAATCTAAAAAATACATTAAAATAAATAAAGCTATAAAAATGTATGTTCAGATAATAAGCAACCTGGATTGTTCTATGCTTATTAAATAAATGGAGTTGTTGGGCGCCGGCACCATGGTGTAGTAGGTTGAGCCTCCATCTATGGCACTAGCATCTGTATGGTCACCAGTTTATGTCCCAGCTGTTCCACTTTTCATTCAGCTCCCTGCGATTGTACCTGGGAAAGGAGCCAAGGTGGCTCAAGTGCTTGGGCCCCTGCATCCATGTGGGAGATCCAGAAGAGGCTTCTGGCTCCTGGCTTTCAATCAGTCCAGCTCTGGCTATTCCAGTCATTTGGGGAGTGACCCAATAGATGGAATATCTTTGTCTCTACTTCTTACTCTGTAACTCTGCTTTGCAAATGAAAATAAATCTTAGGAAAAAAAAAAAAGAGAGAAAGTAAGTCATTAGATTAAAATTATTCCCAAAAAGGAAATTCCAGACCCTAACTGCTACATTTGTGAATTCTTCCCAACATCAAAGACATAAGCAATGCCAAACTTGTATAAATTCCTTCAAAAAGAGGAAAAGGAAGAAATAATCCCATCTTATCTTATGAGACCAGCACTGCCATGATATAAATTCAGAAAAAAAAAATACAAAAATCTATGAATTCATATCCCCCATTAAAGAGCATCCGTATGGTCCAGCTCCCTGCTCGTAGCCTGGGAAGGCATTCGAGGATGGCCCAAAGCCTTTACAACCTGCACCCGCGTGGGAGACCCGGAAGAGGATCCTGGCTCCCGGTTTCAGATTGGCGCAGCTCAGGCCATTGTGGCTGCACGGGCAGTGGGTCAACAGATTAAAGATCTTCCTTTCTGTCTTTCTCCTCCTCTCTGTATATTTGACTTTCCAATAAAAATAAAAAAAAATTTATATATATATATATATATATATATACATATATATATATTAATAAACGAGGGGCTGGCACTGTGGCATAGCAGATCAACCCACCACCTGGGATGCAGACATCCCCCATGGGTACCAGTTCAAGTACTGATTACGCTGCTTCCCATCAAGCTCCCTGCTAATAGGAAAAGCAACACAAGACGACTCAGGTGCTCAGGCCCCTGCACCTGCACAGCAAACCTAGAGAAAACTCCTGGCTCCCAGCTTCGGCCTGACCAGCCCTGACTATGCAGCCATTTGAGAAGTATACCAGCGAACAGAAGAGCTCTCTCTTTCTCTGTGTATGTGTGTATATGTGTATATATAAGTGTGTCTGTAAGTCTGCCTTTCAAATAAATAAATCTTTTTCAAAATTGTGAAATGGATTCTAGCATTAAGTGAGGATAACACAGGATAAGCAAATAAGATTTCTACCAAGAACTTAAGTTTAGTTCAATAATTGAAATCAATCAGTGTAATTTATTTTATCAATAGGCCAACCAAGAAAAACTGTATACCCATCTCAACAACTGAAGGGAAATAATTTGGCAAAAGTAAATGTCCATTCATAATTAAGAACTCTCTCTTGGATTGGCAGGTTCCATAGTCTGACCATGGAGTGCAAGTGTCAAAGCTGAGCCTCCCTAGAGGTTCAGATGGAGCAGTGGACAGCATATCCAGGTGCACATGGAGGATATGGCAGTCCATCAGAACCTGCAGAGGACATCTGGTACCACAACAGAGGATGAAGGACAGAACAAATCAACCAACTCCCAGGCCATGTGTTGGCAGTGAAAATCTGGGGAAATGGAGATTCTAAGGTGGACTATGTCAATCAGTGGATTCTAGAGAGATTTCATTGTGCTTGGAGTGGCAAGATTGGCAGCAATTCAGAACTGTTGAACTATCAAAACCACCTGAGCAGGACCCTCGGAGCATGCCCCACACCGGGGACCTGGGATGGGTGGGAAGGTAGATGGGGCTTCTCCTTTTATCTCCCCTCTTACCCCCAGATACATAAAAAATAATAATAATAATGTGGAAACGATGGTCTTACCCACTTTCCTGTAGCCCTTGACCCTTTGTGTCCTAATCAACTATGTAAAGATTATCAAATAAAATAATTTTAAAAAAAAATCCTCTCTCTTGGGTCCAGCATGGTAACCTAGTGGCTAAAGTCCACACCTTGCTTGCACTGGGATCCCATATGGGTGTTGGTTCATATCCTGGCTGCTCTACTTCCCTTCCAGCTCCCTGCTTGTGGCCTAGGAAAGCAGTGGAGGATGGCCCACAGCCTTGGGACCCTGCACCCATGTGAGAGACCCGGAAGAAGCTCCTGGCTCCTGGCTTCGGATCAGCTCAGCTTCGGCCGTTGTGGCCACTTGAGAAGTAAATCAGTTTGTGGAATGTCTTTTTCTCTGTCTCCTTCTCTGTGTAAATCTGACTTTCCAATAAAAATAAATAAATCTTAAAAGAAAAATCCTCTCTCTTAAGTTATAAAAAAGAAGGTAAGAGCTTTCTCAATGTGATGGGAAATGTCTGAAAAAGCTAACATCATTCTTAGTAATAAAGGAGCAAGTAGCCTCTCAAGAAATGAATAACTAAGCAAAGACGCCGGTCACAGCACTTCGAGTCAACACTGTACTAGACAGAGATGCTAACCTGAGCAACAAGTCCAAAAAAATAAATAAAAGGAATTTTCTTTTATTAGGAAAAAGTTTATTTAAAAAAAAAGATTTATTTTTATTAGAAAGGCAGAGTTACAGAAAGATCTTCTGCCCTCTGATTCATTTCCCTAATGACCCAATGACCAGAGTCAATCCAAAGCCAGGAGCTTCTTCCATGTCTCCCAACAGGTCCAGGCTCCCAAGAGAGCCATACTCCTCTGCTTTCTGAGGCCACAAGCAGGGAGGTGGGTGGAAAGCAGCTGGGACATGAACCAGTGCCCGTATGGGATCCTGGTGCATGCAATGTGAGGATTAGCCAATTGAGCCATCATTCTGCCCCTCCCCCCCAGCCCAACGTCTTTTTTTTTTTTTTTAAAGATTTATTCATTTTATTACAGCCAGATATACACAGAGAAGGAGAGACAGAGAGGAAGATCTTCCGTCCGATGATTCACTCCCCAAGTGAGCCGCAACGGGCCGATGCGCGCCGATCCGAAGCCAGGAACCTGGAACGTCTTCCGGGTCTCCCACGTGGGTGCAGTGTCCCAATGCATTGGGCCGTCCTCGACTGCTTTCCCAGGCCACAAGCAGGGAGCTGGATGGGAAGTGGAGCCATTGGGATTAGAACCGGTGCCCATATGGGATCCCGGGGCTTTCAAGGCGAGGACTTTAGCCACTAAGCCACGCTGCCGGGCCCCCCAACGTCTTTTATTAAATGAAACAAGTAATGAAAATCCCAAATAATCTACCCACAAAAATACCACGAGAACTAGTAGGAATTCAACAAGATTGTTGGATAAATCATTAGCCAGCACAACTCAATTGCATGTCTATATTCCAGCGATGAACAACTAGAAATTAGAGTTGGAAATGCAATCTCATTTACAATCAGATTTAAAACCTATAGGCCTTCCAGTCAAACCAGCAAAAAGCATGTGCAAGATTTGTATGCTGAAAAGTACTGAAAAAGTACAAAATGAGAGAAAGCAAAGAAGAGCAACACGGACATCAGAGGTCCTGAGTTCATGAATTAAAAGATTCAATGTTGTCAAGATGCTAACTTCCCAGGCTGGCGTTGTACCACTGTGGATTAAGCTGCTGCTTGCAACTCCTACATCACAGCACTGGCTGAAGCTGCTCTGCTTCTGATCCAGCTCCCTGCTAACGCCCCTGGAAAGCAGTGGAGGATGGCCCAAGTACTTGGGATCCTGACACCCATGTGGAAACCTGGATGGAGTTCTGGGCTCCCTGGCCATTAGCCATTTAGGAAGTGAGCCAGTGGGTTCAGGACCCCTCTGCCTCTCCCTCTTGCTCTGTCACTCTGCCTTTCAAAAACTGAGACTCTGAATTGATCCATGTTGTTTGTAAATATTTATTGATTTCTTGGTGGCGTGGAAACATGGAGAGATCGCCCATCTATTCACTTCCCAAATGCCAAAGCCAAGAGCCAGGGAATCAGTGTGGGTCTCCCACCCATGGGTGGCAGGAACCTGATTCTTTGATTTATCACCATTGTTGTCCAGGGTCTGTCATGGCACAGAGCTGGAGGGAAGAGCCAGAGCACAGTGTTAAATCCACGCACTGTGATACAAAGTGTATGCATCCTACCTGGCTTCTGGTTGGTACACCTCACACAACTCCAACCAAAAATCCCTACAGGTGTACCCAGCAAACTCAATACATTATTTCTAAAAATCTGTACAAGAAAGCAAAGGGCAGGACCATTTGAAAAACAAGAGTACATTTAACAAACTCAATCTGCTTTGAAGATTACCATAACCATACAACAAAGATAATGAGGTGTTACCAGACAACGGACCTCAATGAATCACACTGGAATCCAGCAATAGAGTCCCACAGTGGCACAAAGGTAAACACCTTGGGCCCGGCACTAAAGTCTTCACCTTGCAAGTGCCAGGATCCCATATGGATGCCAGTTCTAATCCTGGCAGCCCCGCTTCCCATCCAGCTCCCTGCTTGTAGCCTGGGAAAGCAGTTGAGGATGACCCAAAGTCTTGGGACCCTGCACTCACATGGGAGACCCAGAAGAAGTTCCTGGATCCTGGCTTTGGATTGACACAGCACCGGCCTTTGCGGTCACTTGTCTCTCCTCTTCTCTGTATATCTGACTTTGTGATAAAAAAATAAAATAAATCTTAAAAAATAAAAAAAAGGTTAACGCCTTCAGCAATGGCTTCCCCACAAGGGGTGCTGGAACCACCAGACATCCATAGGTTACCCCTCCCACCTCAGAAACATCAACCTCAACCTATACATACAAGAATTAACTCATGCTGTGGCATGGCAGGTAAAGCCGTGCTGCCTGCAACACAGGCGTCCCATATGAATAGCAGTTCGATTCCAGGCTGCTCCACTTCTGATCCAGCTCCCTACTAATGCACCTGGGAAAGCAGCAAAGGAGGGTCCGAGTGCTTGGGAGATCTGGATGAAATTCCAGGCTGGTGAAATGTAAGGAGTATCAGAGATGGGAACTGTCTTTCCTGGTTGGGCTTGGCTCAGTCCCAGTTGTTATGGCCCTTTGGGGGAACAGATCAGTCGATGGAAGGGCTCTTTCTCTTTCTGCCATTCTACCTTTTTTTACTTGAAAGGCAGATTACAGAGAGGAGAGAGAGGGAGATCTTCCACCCACCAGTTCACTCCCCAAATTGTCACAAGGCAGGAGCTGAGCTGATATGAAGCCGGGAGCTTCCTCCGGGTCTCCTGCATGGATGCAGGGCCCGGAGGACTTGAGCCATTATCTACTGCTTTTCCAGGCCACAAGCAGGGAGCTGGGTGGGAAGGGGAGCAGCTGGAACACACAAGCAGGAGCCCTTATGGGAACCAGCACCGCAGATGAAAGCCTAGTCTCCTACGCATTGGCACCAGGCCCCCAAAGCAAATCTTACTCAAATCAAACAGTATACCCAAAGAGGATAAAAAGCTATTGAATGCAGACAATGCCGCAATAACGTACAGTTTTTCAAGGAAGAGAAATAAGCAGATGGGGGAAGGCACTGGGTTCAGAGTTCCACCGGATGAGATAGGGTTTCTTAGGAACCCTAAATCACAGTGCTGCCTGCTTTCTCTGAAACTCCCTGGGTCCCGATAGGCACTCACTCATTCACCGAGGCCCCGCCCAGCACTATTTGAAGTCGACCGCTTGGGGCCGGAGCTAAGCATCACAATGGCCTGGTCTTCTTGGCAAAAACTGGATTTGAAAGGCAGAATGACAGAGAGAGGAGAGGTGGCGAAAAAGAGGCAGGTCTTCCATGTGCTGGTTCATTGCCCAAAAAGTGAAAACAGACAAACCTCTTCAAGCAGAAGATAGAAACACCATTCTGGTCTCCCATGTTCGTGGCAGACCACAGGCTGTCATCTGCTGCCTCGGAAGCCAAGCAGCTGGGACTAGAAGTGGCACCTGATATAGGATGCCAGCACTGCCAGTGGTGGCTTGACTCACTGCACCACAATGGTAATCTATTCTGCTGTCCATTGTAGCAGGCCCAGAGCCGTGAACGTATCTGCTGAAGAGCGGGTCTCTCCCAGCTGGCTAATAAATTCGGAAGTTATCAGCTCGGCTTACAGCTGCTTCTAGCACCTATCACACCGCGTTTTGTTCTCCAGATTATCCGTCCTAGCAACGACCTCCTTGACAGCACGTGTCTGATTTGTTCTTTGTACCCTCAGCTCCCTGTTTCTGGAACTCTGCCTCCCGGGTCCCAGCACCTGTTTGTCCCTAATTATTGAAACCTTAACGACTTCCGGAGTTCTCCCCCGCCCCTGCCCAACCAGAGCGCGAAGGCGCTGGACAGGCCATGGGGGGAGGTCCCAGTGGGTCCCCAATTCCTGTTCCCTGGCTCTGCAAGCGGCCTTCCCCGGCTCCTCGGTTCTCCCTGCAACCCCAAGCCCGGGGATCCCTGTGGGGAGCTGCGGGCACGGTGGCTGGACAGGGGTTTCCATCTGACTACCCGCATGGCCATCTCCCCCCTTTTCCGACCCCACCACCCTGTCGTGCGAGCGCTCACACCCCGGCCGCTGCTCCTGACACCTTCCTCCTGCGGGCGGGGTGACATTTTCCCCGAATGCACGATAAAGCAGCGCGGGAGGACTCCTGCCTCGGCCTGGCCAGCGCTCAGTAGGGGAGGCGGGGAAAGTTCCAACCCACACGGAGTCATCTCCTAGCTAAACCTGCCCAGCAAGTCCCTTCCCGGGGCCACACGCCGGAATGCCGGGCGAGGCGGAGGGGAGCCGGACCCCCCACCTGCCGCTCGCCCCTTTGTCCTCGGAGCTGCGTGTCCCCCGCTCCCCTGGGCCTCGCCAGCCTGCGTCCCGTTCGGTGTTGGGAATGCACCCCCCTCCAGGCCCTGGCGGAGCTCTTCCCGGGTCAAGCAGGCAGAGCCCGAGTCCCTTGGGGTTTGGACCCCTCTCAGAGGAATGAGGAATCTGGACCCTGTGGGAGGGGGCCGGCTGGCGCTGGTTGTTTGCTGCGATGCCGCAAGAGGTCAGGAATGCGGCTGTGGAAGCATCCACGACCGATAAGGTGCATGCAGCTGGCGGCGCAGTCCCTCCCCCACCCAAGGGGGCGGTAGGGCAGGGGTCCCAGCAGGGTCTGTTAGAGAATTCAAATCCGGCGTTCCTAACCCCCCTACACACACACACACACACACACACACACAGGGGTTTTAAGTAACTTAGAGACCTGATTTAGCCTGCAGCCTGGTTTGAGTTGCCCTCCAGCCTCACTCAGCCCTCCTTAATGCTTTGTGCCAGGAAACAATGAGTGAGAGAGAATGGATGGCTCCGCTGGCCATTGCCACCCAGGAAGACAGAGTGGGCAGCTTTAGCGTTCACCTTGCTTAAATTTACAGGGAACGCCCTTGCCCAAGTCCCCAAGGTTTCAGCTTAGCAAGAGCAGCAAAAGCCAGGACAGTGTGGTACACCCGCCCACCCCGCCTTCCCCCGACCTCCCTAAGCTCTCCAGGTCACCAGCAGCCACACGTCACTCTGCTAGTAAGCTGTTTTGCATGCTATTTGCCTCAGGGCCTTAGGCAGGCCCTGCTCCTCCTCCCCTCTCCCCACCTCCGCTGCACACCCAGGACTCTGGGGCCTTCCTGCACCCCTAAAGTAGCAGGCCTAAAACAATCTGGGGTCAATACCTCCGTCTGCACTGTGCCTTCCTAGCTGGGGGCCCCTTCCTTGGTTCTGGGCCTGCCCCTCTTGGGTCACTCAGCTGGTCACTGGATAAGGATCGATAGGGTCCTTGTTCACTCCGGAGCAAAGAGCGTGGCCCTGGCCCTGCTGGAAAAACCAGCTGCTGGTGCAGACGGACTGGGAGACCCAACGCCACGGGGAGGCCCCCCTGTGCATCCAGCCCCCGTGGTCATCACCCAGGGTCAGGGGGACACACTTACCCAGCCTTCTCCCCTTCTTCCTCCCCCCCTGGAGGAGACAGCCCTGTGGAGGGGGGCAGGGCAGGAAGAATGGGGGGCTACCCCTCAGCTACATGTGCCTCTGCATCCTCTCGGGTCACACACACACACACACACACACACACCCCTCTCAACTCTCCCGAAGGGCTCTGTCTCTTGTCCACTGCTTTTTGCCCCTGGCTTCTAGAACCAAGTCCGGGGTACAGTAGGTGCCTATTAGGTATTCAGTTTATGAAGGCTCTGTTTACCCAGAGATGTAACTGATGCTGTTAGACAGGTGTGTAGAAGTGAGGCTGGGTCCCCCATTCTAAATCAGTGTGCTACCAAGATCAAGGGTCCTGGGAGAAGGAGGTGGGGGCAAGAAGGAAAGGAGGGCTGGGGTTCAGAGACTGTGGTGGTCTCCAGGGGTCTGAACCCACCGGTGTGGGGTGTGCTTGTGCACTGGCCCATCAGTGCCACTGGGCCCAGGCGGCATGAGAACACACACCAAGAGAGCACACTGCTTTTCTTCTCCCCTCCACTCCCCAACCCCTCGGCTGGGGGAGGAAAATTTTCTTCCCCAGGACTCATGGAACTTCAGATGCCTCCCACACCCCTCCCCCCAAAAAATGATCCCCTAAGAATGTGGGACACTTGCGCTGGAGAGTAACAGCTAGAGTGACCCACAGCGCCAGAGTCCCCAAATTTTCCACCTGCCAGCACCTCCTCTTTTTAGGAGAGGGGGCAGCAGAATGATGCCATTTCCTCTCTGAAACTACAGTGGGGTGAGGGGGAATGGCTAACTGCACCTGCTATTCTTGTGCCTACCCCAGTTAGCTCTTTCTGGGGGGGATCTGGGAGGAAGGTGGGGCAGGAAGGAAGGTGGAGGTGGCGGGGGAGGCCTGGGAAGGTGGGAAACCTGAGCTTGAAGTCTGGGCGAGGCCCACCTGCGGCCCAGGCTTCTGAAGCGGTCCCGGCGGCGGAGGGCGGGGCCAGCCGGGAGATCCCCACCCCTCCCCCGGCGATATAACTGGAGCCGCCGTCGACCCGCGGTCCGCACCTGAGTGTCCTCCTGGCCTTTTGCCTTCCTGCTCGGACAGCATGAGCTTCACCACCCACTCCACCACCTTCTCCACCAACTACCGGTCCCTGGGCTCCGCGAGGTCCCTGGGCAGCCAGCGCGTCCGGCCGGTCAGCAGCGCGGCCAGCGTCTATGCAGGCGCCGGGGGCTCGGGCTCCAGGATCTCCGTGTCCCGCTCCACCAGCTACCGGGGCGGCTGGGGGTCCGGAGGTCTGGCTGGGGGAGTGGCCGGGGGCCTGACAGCCATGGGGGGCATCCAGAGCGAGAAGGAGACCATGCAAGATCTGAACGACCGCCTGGCCTCCTACCTGGACAAGGTGAGGAGCCTGGAGACAGAGAACCGACGGCTGGAAAGCAAGATCCGGGAACACTTGGAGAAGCAGGGCCCCAAAGTCAGAGACTGGGGACACTACTTCAAGACCATCGAGGAGCTGAGAGCTCAGGTACGGCCTGGAGACGGGTTGGGGAGCCTCCAGCTACACTCCCTACCCCCAGCAGGGATCCGTGAACTGGATGGCGTGGGTAGACTCCTCCCGGTTCTGTTTTGCCGCCTTGTCATCCCCGGGAGGGAGTCCGTCCCAGCACCCCCAGCAAGGCTCATCGCTGGGCATGGGTGGGGAGGGCTGTTATCCAGGAAATAGCAGGAAGTGGGGGAGCAGCCTAGAAGATGGTGATGGTGAGAAAAAGCCTGAAAAGCGGTTCGGGCCGCTCCCCATTCCAGCCTCTGGCCCGCGGCCCAGCAGGGACAGTTAGAGGGTTAAACGGATATGGCTAAGGCTGAGTCATCCAGGAGTAAACAGAAGGCCTACCTGTGGGAGGGGCCAGTCCTGGGGAGCTGGGGGCACGTAGGTGCCAGTGGAAGGTCAGGAGAGAGAGACAGAGGACCCGGGAGCAGCTGTTCCGGACCGGGCAGCCAAGGGCAGAGACTGGGGAGCCCAGGAAAGGAGGGGAACAGGAAGGAAGGGACTGGTGCACAGGTGTGTGTGTTTGCGGGCAGCCCCTTCCTGGAGAGGGGCTGGTAAAGTTATCTTGAGAGGAATAGCAGCTCCCCTTCCCCACTGGCACCCATTCCCAGAGCAACCTCTCTCTCTCTCCTGGCCATCTCCCCAGATTTTTGCCAGCTCTGTGGACAATGCCCGCATCGTGCTACAGATCGACAATGCCCGCCTTGCTGCCGATGACTTCAGAGTCAAGTAAGCGACCGGGGGTGGAGCTAACGCTCACAGTGGGCTCTTGTTCTGCTGTGAGTAGAGCTGTTGGGGGGGGGGGGGGAGAGGTTCCACCCCTTTCCTTATCAAACACCTGTGCAATCTAGTTGAAGGATACTTCCTCTCTAGGCCAGGAATGGGGGGTGGGGTGGGGGAACTGACTGCCACCTGGCAACTGACTGCGATTCTGGTTTGCAGCTGGCCCAAGGCTGCCGCCATGGTCACTGGGAGGTGGTGTGGGTGGATCGGAGGTAGAGGGTGGGCCCCTCTGAGCACCTGCACTCGCAAAGGTATGAGACGGAGCTGGCCATGCGCCAGTCGGTGGAAAGTGACATCCATGGGCTCCGCAAGGTCATCGATGACACCAACATCACAAGGCTGCAGCTGGAGACAGAAATCGAGGCTCTGAAGGAGGAGTTGCTCTTCATGAAGAAGAACCACGAGGAGGCAAGTCAGGCTACTGGCTGGACCCGGGAACGGCCAGCGGCTGCCCAGGAGGCCACAGGGAGGCGGGCGTATAGGCGATAGGGAGCAGGCAGAGGGCGGCAATGGCTCTGCAAGGTTTAGAACCATTAGCTCAGAGCAAACTCTGGGAATGGGTCAGATGCAATTTATGGCAATAGAGGGAGGTCAGGATGTGAACCTGGTGATGGAGGAGGCAATCCGGATGGAGGAGGGAGAGTAGGTGGAGCTGGCTGGGCAGCCTGAAAGCAGGAGCTTCCAGGCACAGGTTCACAGCAGGCAGGGCAGGGTGAAGCCCCCTGTGGGGCAATGAGCAGAGGGGTAGGGCAGGTGGTATTTTCAACATCTGAAATAGCAAGCCTAGAACTACTTTGCCCAGGGTGTAAGCCCTGAGCTTATGCTTCTCCTGCTGGTCTTGTGGACCTCCTTCTGGACCAGGCAGTTGGAGGACCTTGCTGGAGCTCTGAGCACACACCCCAACACCAACATGTCCCCCATCTCCTTTAGGAGGTCAAAGGTCTGCAAGCCCAGATTGCCAGTTCTGGGCTGACGGTGGAAGTTGACGCCCCCAAATCCCAGGACCTTGGCAAGATCATGGCTGACATCCGGGCCCAGTACGACGAGCTGGCTCAGAAGAACCGCGAGGAGCTGGACAAGTACTGGTCCCAGCAGGTACGCAAGGGGGAGGGGCCCTCTGCCCTGACACACACCCATGCACACGTGTGAGGCAGAGAGGCAGATGGGGCAGGGCAGGGCCTGACACAGCTGCCGTGTCCTACAGATTGAGGAGAGCACCACCATCGTCACCTCGCAGTCGGCTGAAGTCAGTGCAGCTGAGCTGACACTCACAGACCTGCGACGCACCTTCCAGTCCTTGGAGATTGACTTGGAGTCCATGAAGAACCTGGTGCGCAAACCCTCTGCCTCCTTTGCCTCAGTCCCAGCCTCATGCCCAGAACCCATCTCTCCATGAATCCTTTTCACTCCAAGAGCTCCCTCTGCCTTACATTGCCTATGGCTCCTTCAGCCTCCCTGAGACCGGGCACACAGGGGGCTGCTCACAGAGGGACTGCTCCATGAGAGAGGGACAGACAGGCCTGGCTTTGGGGGCTCACCCTTCCCATCCCTGTGCACCTGCAGAAGGCCAGCTTAGAGAGCAACCTGCAGGATGTGGAGGCCCGCTACGCCATGCAGATGGAGCAGCTCAATGGGGTCTTGCTACACCTGGAGTCAGAGCTGGCACAGACCCGGGCAGAGGGGCAGCGCCAGGCCCAGGAGTACGAGTCTCTGCTGAACATCAAGGTCAAACTGGAGGCTGAAATCGCCACCTACCGCCGCCTGCTGGAGGACGGGGAGGACTTCAGGTGAGCGGACCCAAGCAGGGGTCTCCCCCAAGCCCAGACCCCGCTGCAGTCCTGCTGTTCCTTGCAGCCCACTGAGTAACTGTAGGGGTGGTCTGACAGTCACAGGGATCCTCTCCCTGGAGACGTGGACACCAGGAGCACTCAGGGTCCCCTTGAAGTTTGGCTGGAGTCTTCCTTGCACCTTCTGTGTGTCCCTCCTCCTCCTCCTTCTTCTAACTGGGGCTGGGGGGTTGTTACAGCCTCAGCGATGCCCTGGACAGCAGTAACTCCATGCAAACCATCCAGAAGACAACCACCCGCAGGATTGTGGACGGCAAGGTGGTGTCTGAGACCAACGACACCAAAGTGCTGAGGCGCTGAGGCAGCGCAAGCAGCATGCCCTTTGGGGGAGCAAGTAAGAGGTCAATAAAAGTTGAGAGGCCCCTGGATACCACTTGACATCTTTCTTGGCTGTGTTCATACCGGGGGCAAATGCCCCGAGCCCCTCCAGCCCCATCTCTGACCAGGCAAAAGTTGCCGGGGATCCCAGGGAGTTCATGGGGTTGTACAGTGGGCAAGGAGGGCTGGCAGGGGAGGTTCTTGGAAACTTCCCAAACAAAAGAGGAGGAAGCAGAGATCTGATGGGTCAGGCAGGGGTCGGGGTGGGAGGGGAGCCCCTACCATAGACTCATGGAATCGTCCTGATCTTGTCACTCATCAGCACGAATCTGAGCTGAGGGAGGAAGTGGGACAAGAGCACACACCCAGCTCTGCCCTGCCACTCTGCAGGCCCACTTCACCACCCAAGGCTTCCCACCCACAGCTCCTTCCTCTAGCTGTCCCCCAAACCCACGGTCCCTTGGTCTGAGTAGTAGAGATCTGATCAGGGCTAAATGAGCGTGACGATGGGGAAGAGTAAGACCTCACCCCCACCCCACAAGGCTCCCATCCAGGCTCGTGGTGCCCCCGAGCTGGCATCTGTGTAGGTGCATAGGGTGTCATCAGTCACGTGAAATGTCACCACTCCATGCTTTGATTGGAAATGAGTCATCCAGTGGTAAACACAGTGGACATCTAAAACTAGTCATGCTTTTGACTTAACTTTTAAAACATACATATTTATTTATTATCTATTTGAAAGGTGGAACCATCCATCTACTGGTTCACTCCCCGGATGGCCCTCTCATTTCACACCCCATGCTGGGCACTGGGTGTAAATGTAGTGAATCAGAATGAGCTACCCACACAACCCTCACACACTCAGTTTTCTCACTGTTCCAGTAAATGCTTACTGAGCACCTACTGTATGCCAGCCCCTACGCCCAGCTCCCTCAGGGGACATGGGTGAAGAAAAGCAAAAACTCCGTCCCTGTCATCCTGGAATTTCTAGGAGACAGATCATGACCAGTGAACACGATAAATAAGCCAATAGTGCGAAGTATGTTAGGGACTGCACAAAGCTGGCAAGGGAAACAGACAGTGGGGGAAATCTAGGAACACACAAGACAGCATGTGGTGATCTTGTGAGAACAGACCTCCCGCTTTTATGAGGAAACAGCTGCAAGTGGCAGGGAAGTCCCCTTGGAGGACTGAGTGGAAGCCCACATCAGCATGGGGGTGTCAGAGCCAATGCCGTGGGGTAGCACATTAATCCCCCCACCTGCATTGCCCATCCCATGTGGGTAATGGTTCAAATCTTGGCTATTCCACTTCTGATCCAGTTCCCTGCTAATATGCCTAGAAAGACAACAAAGGATGGATCAAGTGCTTGGGCCCTGCACCCACGTTGGGAGATCAGGAGGAAGCTCCCAGCTCCTGGCTTTGGACTACCTAGCTCCATCCATTGCAGCCATTTGAGGGAGTGAATCTGCAGATGGAAGATGTCTGTTTCTCCTCACTCTAGAACTCTAACTTTCAAATAAGGTAAATAAACAAATAAATAATGAAAGAGAAAGAGTGGTAAGGGAACAAAGCAAGCTCTAAGTCTAAGTCATGTAAAAGGTCAGCCGGGCATGGGTTTGGGCAGCAGCATTGTGGCACAGTGGGCAAGCCACCACTTGTAGTGCCAGCATCTTATATCAAAGGGCTTGTTCCAGTCCCTGATGCTCTAGCCTCTTGCTAATGTGCTTGGGAGAATAACGGAAGATGACCCAAATGCTTGAGTCCCTGCCACCCACATGGAGACCTGGGCTGAGTTCCTTGACCCTGGTTTTGGCCCAGCCAGGGCCCAACCAGCATAGGCATTTAGGTAATGAATCAGTGAATATCAGCTCTCTTTCTGCCATACATATACATTTATATTCAATATAAATATATATTTATATGCATATATATCTGCATATATATAAGTTTTAAGTTCATGCAAAATGTTAGAGACCATTAACTGGAAGCTGGAACGGAAGTGGAGTAGCCAGGGTTTTCAATCAGTGCCCATGTGAGGTGCTTGGCACCACAAGCAGCAGTTCTATGTGCTATGCTGTGCTGTGGTGCTGGCCTCTTTCAACTCCATTTCCATAAACACTCTGAAGGTCCCCAGAGCATAGGTGTTTTCCCAAATCCCACAGGTGCCCCCAGCAGGTGTGCTGAGCCTCTGGCGCCCCACACGCCTTAGCTGGCCACCAGAATGATGCACTCCGCAGGAATCCAGCTCCCCGGATCTCCCGAAACACAGAGCGAAGGCGCAGCTGGCAGGGCCGGTAGCGGCGGGCTGACCGCCCGGGAGAAGAGAGTGACCCTGCAAACGGGGAGTCCCTGGCAGACCCTGAGCGTCCTGGCGCGGCTGAGTCACGCTGCTGGGAGAAACTCGAGCTGCCTCTGTGCCTAATGTGATAAACCCGGCAGGACTGGCAGGACAGGTCTCAGTTCCCAGGGCGCTTATGCATTTGATCTCACTGCAATCCCGGCAGGTATGCGAGGCTGGCGCTGGCTCAGACCGCTGGACACCAAGCCCCACGGCAAGCATGTGATTCGTCTGAGGTCACAGAGCTGGAAGCTTAAAGCAGGAAACCACCTCTCTGGGTTCCCAGGGTCAAGAGCCCTTTTCTTTGAGTTAAACTGCCTGGAACGGTGACCAGCATGGTGTCTCAACAGGCTAATTCTCTGCCTGCACGCATTGGGATCCTGTATGGGAGTCAGTTCGTGTTCCCTCTGCTCTACTTCCCATTTAGCTCCCTCTTTATGACCTGGGAAGGCAGTGGAGGATGGCCCAAACCTTGGGACCTGTACCCACATGGAAGATCCACAGGAAACTCCCAGCTCCTAGCTTCTGATTGGCCCAGCTCAGGTTGTTGTGGCCATTTGGGAGTGAGCAAACACATAAAATATCTTTCTCTCTGTTTCTCCTTCTCTCTGTAAATCTGCCTTTCCAATAAAAATAAATAAACCTTAGAAACAGAAAGAGGTAAAGAAATGGGCAAAGGAAATGAAGAGACATTTTTCAGAAGAACAAATTCAAACGGCTAATACGCATATGAAAAATTCTCAGGCTGCCTAGCTAGCATGGGTACACAAATGAAAACCACATTGAGGTTCCACCTAACTCCAGTGAGATTGACCCACACTTAGAACTCTACTAACAACACCTGCTGGCATGGATGTGGGGAGAAAGGCACCCTTCCTCATTGTTGGTGGGAGTGTAGGCTGGTACAATCACTATAGAAGTCAGTATGGAGAGTGCTAACACAACTGGAAGTTGATCTACCATATGACACAGCTTCTGAAAATATATCCAAAGGAAATGAAATCTGCATATGAGAAGGTGCCCTACTCCGATATTTGCAGCAGCACAATCTACAATAGCAAAGACATGGAAGCAACCCAGATCCCCATCAAAAGACAAATGCATAAAGAAACCGTGGTACATCTACTCCAGGAAATACTACTCAGCCATTAAAAAGAATGACATGCTACCATTTGCAACAAAATGGTCCCAACTAGAGATCATTATGACAGTGACAGAAGCCAATTCCAAAGGGACAAATATCGTATGTTCTCTCTGATGTTAGGCAAGCTTCACACAAAATACAAGATCAACAGATATATAGGTAAAGATGCATGTTCACAGACAACTAGAGGAACTGTGTAACAGAGACTATCATATCTAGATGTGAATATACAATGCAGTATCACCTCTATCCCCAAATGAAAGAAGGACTCCCCATGAAACTGTTACGTGTATCTTGACAAGAGGATACTGGACCTTCCACCATTGTCCATACCTACAATGTCAGGATACACTTAAATAGCAAAATGATGGACTTGTGACTGTTTCTGGGGGACTATGCTATTGTAATAATATAGGGAAACCAGTGAGGGGGGCCAGGAGGGGAAATCCTTGAGCCTATGGAACTGTATCATAAAATGATTTTTTTTAATTCAAGAGAGAGAGAGAAGAAACAAAGAAAGAGGAAGAAAAGGCTCCAGGCGATTCCTGTGGGTAGCCAAGATGGAGAGCCAGACCCACGCTGTACCTAGGGTCAGCACCTCGGCCTTCCTTCCTGCTGCAGGTCACAGCTGGGCCTGTTTTAAGAGCTGCCATGCAGGGCCTCAGGCCCTAGGGAAATTCTTGCTCCCAGTGTGGAGAGACCACCACCTAAGGGAGGCTCCATTTTGTTCCCTAAAGCACCAAAGGGAAAAAAATTAGTTACCTTGATTAATAACACAGAGTCATTTGTCCCATGTTATATCTGTCCCTGTCTATAGTGCTCCAGGCCACAGATGGGAAGTCAGTAAGTTAATGAGTGATACTCGCGAGGGTTCGGCATTGTGGCATAGAGGGTAAAGCCAACACCTGCAATGACACTGATATCTTACAACGGCACTGCTACCTGTCTCGGCTGCTGCGCTTCCAATCCAGTTCTCTGCTGCTGATCTGGGGAAAGCAGCAGAAGATGACTTAAGTGTTTGGGCCCCTGCCACCCATGTGGGAGACCCAGACAAAGCTCCCAGCTCCTGATTTCAACCTGGCCCAGCACTGGCCATTGCAGCCGTCAGGAGAAAAACAAGTGGTACTGGAAGATGCAAAGTAGCATACAGCAGAGTCAGGCTAAGACACCTGTAGCCCATCTCGGAGTACTTCAGTTGAGTTCCAGGCCCTGTGGATGTAGACCTCGGGAGACTGTTCATGATTCAAGTAGCTGGGTTCTTGCCATCCACATGGAAAAGCTCAATTGACTTCCCTTATTTCAGCTTTGGCCATTGTGGGCATTGGATCACCAACCAGCAAGTGGAGGCGATCTCTCTCTCTCTCTCTCTCACACACACACACACACATATACACACACACATTCACAGATACACCTTGCAAAAGGCATTATAGCAGGAACATTGTCATGGCTCCAAGAGCCATTTCCTGTAAGTCTGTCTTCCCTCCTGGCCGTTTCAAAGGCTCAGGAAAAGTTCAATTCCATGAAGCTTGGGATGCTGCTCTCAGGTGGCTTCCGGAACACTTTGTGGCAGCAGAAGGAGGTGAGCAGATGTGGAACTAGGAAATCTGGAACCCTCCCATCCACACTGAAGCAGCCTTCTCTTACGCAGATGGGCCTGTCAGTGACACCTTGGTCATGGGACAAGCCTTTCATACTATAAGGATAACCTTTATGTAGGAGGCAGTGCTATGGCCTAGCAGGCAAATCTGTCACCTCCAGTGCAAACATGCCATTGGGTACTGGTTAGTGTCCCAGTTGCTCTACTTTCAATCTAGATCCCTGCTAATGCACCTGGGAAAGTAGCAGAAGATGACCCAAGTGCTTGACCCACTGCATCTATGGGAGACCTCATTGGAGTACTAGGCTACTGGTCTCAGCCTGGCCCAGTCCCAGCTGTCTGTGGCCATTTAGAGCGTGAATCAGCAAATGGAAGATCTTTCTCCTTATCTCTCTGTAATTCTGCCTTTCTGATAATTTTTTTTTATTTTATTTAAGGAGAGATGAGAGAATGACCTTCCATCTGCTGGTTCACTCCCCAGATGGCCACAATGGCCAGAGTTGAGCTTATCAGAAGCCAGGAGCCTCACCCATGTCTTCCACATAGGTGCAGGTTCACAAGACTTTTGGGCCTTCCTCTGCTGCTTTCCCAGGCCACAAGCAGAGAGATGGGAAGTGGAGCAACTAGGACACGAACCAGCACCCATATGGAATGCTGGCACTTGCAAGGTGAGGATTTAACCATTGAGGCATCGCACTGGGTCACTTTCCAATAACATTTTTCTAATAATAAATTTATTTTCTTTTTGATGATGTTTACATAGTTAAGAAGGATGCATGCCCATATGGACCTCTGATTAGGGTTAGGGAGGGTTGAGGAATGGGGAAAAGCAGATTAGACAACAGCCTCCAATCTCCTTTTTCTCTTCCTGTATCTGGGGAACATGGGGAGGAAGGGGTGAGAGCCACATCCAGCAGCCTGACCACTTCAGTCCTGGGGAATGGGTGATGGCCACCTGATGTCATCCCAGGATCCCCAATGTGGAGCATGTTCTGAGGACACTGCTCAAGTGGTTTTCATAGTTCTGAGATGCTGTTGATTTCGTTGCTCCAAGTTTGGGGAAATCCTTCCAAGGTCCATTGGCTGACATGGTCGGCTTAGACACCCAGATCTTGCTGTCAAAGCTTGGCTGGGAAAGCTGTCCAAGTTGTTCCACCCACTATGGTAGTTGGCATCCTCTGTAGGCCTCAATGAGCTAGTTGCTAAGATTCCCATGAGCATCTGGGCATGCTGTCCACCGCACAGGTTTCAACAACTGAGGAGGTCCATTCTGACACATGTGCTCCACGGTCAGATCACAGATCCTGTGATTTTCCCTGTGGTTGGAGTTCTGAGTTCAGTGGTCCAGTTGGGGGGTCCCCAAAGAAACCTCAAATGAGACCTGACTTCTGTGTGTGCCAGCCAGTGCGGGGTCTGGCTCAGTCCATCACCCACATCAGCTTACACATACACACACAGAGACACACTGGTGGCTGCAGTCACCTGGCCAGTTCTAGCCCCAGCCCCATCTCATACACAAACCAATGGATATTGCATCCAAGTCTAACCCTGCCCACCACACACTCAGCTCTAATGCATAAGCAGGAACTGCATCCTAGTCAGAGCGACCCCTAACAACCCCTAGCAAGCCTGCTGCCAGACCTGATTCCTGTGCATGCCAGTGTGTGCAGCAGACTGGTCCGGTCTATACTACATTCTATTTGGCTCCTGTACACATCAGTGAGTTCTGGAGTTTAGATCAACCTGATCGTACTTATACTCATGCTGGTGGGTGCCAGTGTCTGTCCAGCTAGGCCTACTCCCAGCACTGGTTCCCATGTTCACCAGTGGGAACTGCAATGGGTGTCCACAATTCCCTACCAGACCCACTCCCAGCCCCAGATCTTGCACTTTCCAGGTAGTTCTGCAGTCTAGCTTTACAGGACTTGCCCCCGTCCCAGCACTTATCAGCTGATGCTGCAGCAAAGCCCAACAGCCTGCACTTAGTCTGGCTCGTGCATGCACCAGTAGAAATGATCTCTTAGCCTAGCCTGGCTCTCCCCCTAAAAAATCTCACACACAGGCCAATATGTGTTGTATCCTTGCCCCCAGCCTGGTCTGTCCCCAGTCCTGGCTCTCATGCTCACCAGTTGGAGCAGGGGCCAAGCGGGGAAATCCTCGCAACCTCCTTACCTGGCTTGCCTCCCCTACCTCTGGATCTTACATGTGCTGGTGGATGTTGTGGCCCAGTCTTACCTCACTTTGGCATTCACTGGTGGGTGCTGAAGCCTGGTCCAGCCCGATCTGCCCCAAGTCCCAACTCACGCTGGTGGGTGCTGCAGCCTAACCTTGCCCAGCCTGCCCCCATCCCTGGCTTTCATGCAAATGAATAGGTGTTATAGCCTTGCCCGCACCCCATCCTGACTCCTGCACATCCAATAAATTTAAAATATATGTATTTTTAAGATTGTTTAATTGGAAAGGTATATTTACAGAGAGGAGGAGAGACAAAGATATTCCATATGCTGGTTAGCTTCCCAAATGGCCGCAAGAGCCAGAGCTGAGCCTATCCGTAGCCAGGAGCTTCTTCCAGATCTCTGAAATGCACTCAGGGTCTAAAGTTTTGAGCCATCTCCCACTACTTTCCCAGACCACGAGCAGGGAACTGGAGCAGCCAGGACATGAACTAGAGCCCATATGGGATGTCAGCACTGGTAGGCAGAGAATTAGGCAACTGAGCCATCATACTCCTCCCACTAAAACCAATCTTTTAAAAAAGAAAATTGTGAATAAATTATAGAAAGCAGATGTAAAATCCACATGCATAGATCTTTTTATAGGCAATACTTGCAAAGAAAACAAGAAAATGGGATTAATGATTGCCCCTGAGGAGGGAAGCAGATGTGAGAGAAAAGAAAAGTGGAGGGAGACAATGTTCCGTGATGTATCTTTTCATAACTTTTGAATCATTTATTACTTTAAAAAAAAAGATGTGCTTGTTTGCTTATTCATTCAAAAGGCAGAGCAACAAAGAGAGAGTTCTTCCATCCACTGTTCTACTTCCTAAATGCCAGGGCCGGGCCAGGCAGAAGCCACGAGCCTGGAGCTCCACGCAGGGTGGCAAGAGCCCAAGCACTTGGGCAGTCTGTTGCGGCTTTCCTGGGCACCTCAGCAGGGAGCTGGATCAGAAGTGAAACAGCTAGGGCTGGATAACTGTGTTGATTTCTTTGAGAGGCAGAGGTAATGTCTTGTGGCCCTGAGCCACAGCTCTGCCCCCACCTCCCCCACTCAACTCACTCCCTGCAAACGTGGAAAGAGAGAAAGGGAAAGGGAATTTAGCATCACCAGGAAAGGAAAGTTGCCGCTGCCTCTTTTTGTTCACATTCCGTCAGCCTGCATGTGTCTTCTGTGTGCCCACTACATGCCAAGAGCTGTGTTAGCTGTTCAGGATGTAACCATGAACAAAACAAATGCCATCCCTGCTCTTGGGGGTAGACACAGACACACACCCCACCATGACCAGTGGGAAGTTGGTGGTTTGTGAAAAAGGGTGCGTATTCCAGGAAAAAGGAAAAACGAGAATTTGGAATTTTCTTCCTCCGCTTTCTTCTCCTCTTCCCTCTCTCCCTTGTCCCCTCCCCGTTCCTGTGACTTGGTGCTGGCATTGACCACCTCCTCCAGCTTGTGGCTCTCCTGCCTCACTCTCCCCAGGAGCTGTCTGAAGACACTGGACCCACTCAACTCCCACCTCCAGATCCCTCACTTCCAGATAACAGGTTCATTTTGGGTTTTGTTTTTTTTAAAGATTCATTCGTTTTTATTGGAAAGTAGATCACAAGGAGAAGGAGAGACAGAGCGGAAGGTCTTCTGTCCACTGGTTCACTCCTCAAGAGGCCACAATGGCCTGAACTGGTCTAATCACAAGCCAGGAGCTTCTTTCAGGTCTCCCATGTGGGTGCTGGGTCCCAAAGCTTTGGGCTGTTCTCAACTGCTTTCCCAGGCCAGAAGCTGGAGACTGGATGGGAAGCAGGGCTGCCAGTATATGAATCGGCATCCATATGGGATCCCGGTGCATGCAAGGTGAGGACTTCAGCCACTAGGCTACTGTGCCAGGCCCTAGATAACAAGTTCTAAGGACCTGAATGTCTCAGGTGGGCAGGCAGAGATGGGGGGGGTGACAAGAAGCTACCAAAGGAAGTGAGGGGCTGCTTGCAGGTATAAGGAGGGTCCTCTGGATAAGAGGTGACAGTTGGATGGAGACAGAGGGTGTCAGCCTGGCACTCTCAGGGAACCAAGTTTGGGAAGGAACCTGCCCAGGGTGTATCAGGAGCACCATTCTGTCCCTGACTGCCTTTCAGATTGCCCCTTGTGTGTGTATGGGGAAGGCTTCATGTTCCCAAGGAGCTCACAGGATACTGGGGAAGAGTACGTGGTCTAGCTCCCTACTGACTCCTCCTCGATGCCACGGAGACCCCCAAGGGGCCACCAGTCCTAGTTCAGCAAGCTCTTCCATCTCATCTTTTGCTCCTTCCATGGCATTGCACCCTGCAGCCTTAAACTCCCAGTGTTTATACCACTACACTATCCAGGCTATCTCCTTCTGCCTGTCCGCTTCCCCTGCTGGCCCTTGGAGCAAGAGGCCATTTTATTGTCATCCGCTAACTCTTCCATCTCCTCTGGGCTGAGGTCTCGTCTCCAGCCCTGGGATCTCTGACACTTTTGGATCTTATTTTCCAACTTCCTTTGTCTCCTATGGTCGCACAGCACATTGAGCTATTGATGGTATTCTGCCTAAGAGATCACAAATGCCTAGAAGACAGGCATCCTGTTTTACTTAGCTTTAAGTTCGTGGTAACAGCAAAATCCTAAGAAGCTCAATGATCCCATAATTAGAATCCTTAATAACTGCATTTGCTGGAAACACTTCCCATGTTCCAGGTGCTGTGCTGAGCGCTCTACACATCCGGTCGGCTCTCAGCACCCACAGGTTCCACATCTGTGGCTCCGATCCCCTGCAAATCAAAAGTGTTGGAGGGGGAAGGTGGCAGTTGGTAAGGGACTGCATCTACACTGAGTGTATACAGACTTCGCTATCTTGTTTTTCCCTCCCCAGGAGAGCATGGGAACCACTTACACAGCATGTGCATCATGCTTTACAATATAAATAGCCTAGGACCTGGCACAATGGCTCTGTGACCAGATCCTCACCTTGCAAGTGCCAGGATCCCATGTGGGCACCAGTTCATGTCCTGGCTGCTCCACTTCCCATCCAGCTTCCTGCTTGTGGCCTGGGAAAGCAGTCGAGGATGGCCCAAAGCCTTGGAACCCTGCACTCATGTGGGAGACCTGGAAGTAGTTCCTGGCCCCTGGCTTCAGAATGGCTCAGCTCTGGCTGTTGTGGCCACTTGGGGAGTGAACCAGCAGATGTAAGATCTTTGTCTCTGCCTTCCCAATGGAAATCAGTAAATCTCTAAAAAAAAAATAAATAACGTAAGTAGCCTAGAGGAGGATGCAAGCAGCTGGTCTGCAAGGACCATGCTGCTTTATACAATCCACTTGAGCATTTCTAGATGTTGGTGTCTTAGAACAGCTACATGAATCCATTTCATCATAGCAGGTGGTATGGATGTCCTTGTTTTAGGGTTGAAGAAATGGGCTCAGAAGCCTAAGTTACCTTTCTTAACGTCTCACAGCCAAAAAAGCAGCAAAGCTAGAACTCCAATGCAAGCAGCTGGCTACGAAGCCCCAAGGCCACACCTACTGTGGTGATTTGACAGCCCCCAGTTCCATTCCAGAGATGGGCCTTCCTGTGTCTGAGACTAGAAACCTCAATTCTGGCCTTGCCAGACACCGGGGCAGCTAGGATGTGAGCCGGACTACACTCATTAGGTGCAGAACGATGGCATGAGCAGGCAGACATGAGGCCAAATCCCTCTTGGGATCCCTAAGCCTGCCAAGCCTGGCAGAGGGGCTGCTGGGTTTCCTGGGGGCACGGCCAGTGTGTCATTGCATAGGCAGCTTTACAGAGAGAAGAGACAGAAAGATCTTCTACCTGTTGGTTTACTCCCCAGATGGCTGCAACAGCCAGAGTTTAGCCAACATGAAGCGAGGAGCCTCTTCCGGGTCTCTCACGTGGGTGCAGAGTCCCAAGCCTTTGGGCTGTCCTTTTTTTTTTTTTTTTTTTTTTTAAAGATTTATTCATTTTATTACAGCCAGATATATACAGAGGAGAGACAGAGAGGAAGATCTTCCGTCCGATGATTCACTCCCCAAGTGAGCCGCAACGGGCCGATGCGCGCCGATCCGAAGCCGGGAACCTGGAACCTCTTCCGGGTCTCCCACGCGGGTGCAGGGTCCCAATGCATTGGGCCGTCCTCCACTGCTTTCCCAGGCCACAAGCAGGGAGCTGGATGGGAAGTGGAGCTGCCGGGATTAGAACCGGCGCCCATATGGGATCCCGGGGCTTTCAAGGCGAGGACTTTAGCCGCTAGGCCACGCCGCCGGGCCCTGGGCTGTCCTTGAATGCTTTCCCAGGCCACAAGCAGGGAGCTGGAAGGGAAGTACAACAACCAGGATGAGAACCGGAGACTATACGGGATGCTGAGCTTGAAGGCAGAGATTTAGCCAGTTGACCGATCATACTGGCCCCAGTCAGTGCTTTCTGGGAACTAGGAGGCAGCTATGCTGGGAGGCAGGGAAGCAGCTTTCTGAGCAGTGGGTCACAGTTGCAGTAATGGGTTCCTGAGGTCAACCAATTTCCTGGCCCTCCACGGGCTAGAATTGCTCCTGCCTCCTGTACCAAGAATCAAGAATAAGGGATCAGCATTGTAGCAGCAGGTGTAGCTGCCACATCTGACCCTAGCACCTCAACACAGCAGCAGCTTGAGTTCCAACTACTTGGCTTCCAACCCAGCTCCCTACTAATGCAGCAGAGGATGGCCCAAGTAAGTCCTTGGGCCTCTGCCCCATGTGAGAGACCTGGAGGAACAATCTCTATTTAAAAAACAAAAATAAATAAATAAATAGGAAAGCCAGAAGTCCTGAGTTGGATTGAATGACAATAAGACTCCCAGCCACCACACAGAATGGCAAAACCAGAAGTTCAATTCAGCACCTGGGGCTCCCTAGGGTGGGTGGTGTGCTACAGTCAGCCCTCAAGAGAGGCTTTCAGGCCCAGTGTGGTAGCCTAGCAGCTAAAATCCTCACTTTGCAAGCGCAAAGATCCATATGAGCACCAGTTTGTTTTTCAAGATTTATTTATTTTTATTACAAAGTCAGATATACAGAGAGGAGGAGAGACAGAGAGGAAGATCTTCCGTCCGATGATTCACTCCCCAAGTGACCGCAACGGTCGGTGCTGTGCCGATCCAGAGCCAGGAACCAGGAACTTTCAGGTCTCCCACATGGGTGCAGGGACCCAAGGCTTTGGACCGTTCTTGACTGCTTTCCCAGGCCACGAGCAGGGAGCTGGATGGGAAGTGCATTCAAGGCAAGGACCTTAGCTGTTAGGCCACCGCGAAGGGCCCATGAGCACCAGTTCCAATCCCGGCTGCCCCACTTCCCATCCAGCTCCCTGCTTGTGGCCTGGGAAAGCAGTCAAGGACGGCCCAAAACCTTGGGACCCTACACCCCTGTGGGAGACTCAGAAGAGGCTTGGGGTTCCTGGCTTCAGATCGGCTCAGCTCCAGCCATCGTAGCCACTTGGGGAGTGAAGATCTTCCTCTCTGTCTCTCCTCCTCTCTGTATATCTGATTTTACAATCAAAACAAATTAAAGTCTTAAAAAAAAAAAAAACAGGCTTTTGCTGTTGAGAGAGAAAAACGAAATCCAAGGCTCCAGGGTGGCCTGGCATCTGTCTGGACTGGGGACTGTAAACAAGGAACATGACAAGCTTGGGATCCTCAGCTCAGGGCCCATGAAGAAAGGACTGGGGTGTGTCCTCCAGTGGGAACCCCTTAAAAACCCGTGTCTGGAGCCTGGCCCTGCACGTTGTTAAATTTAATCCTAAAGTGAAACCACACCACCTTGTCAGATGGGAGCCAAATCCTCAGGCATTTATGGAGCAGAGTTATCCCAGGAAAGAGAGCAGGCGTTCTGGGGTGTGTCCACAGCAGCTGAACAACCAGACCCTGCGCACCCCCACTGTGAGCAGGGAGCATCCTCTCTTTTCAGTGTCACAAGGCTGGCCCTGCCTTACTAGCCTGAGGCCATTTCACGAGTCACTTTCCCCAGTACAACTAGGTGGAATGTGCGCAAAACGTCATCCCAGGGGACAGGGCTTCAAAGCCAAAGCAAGTGAAAAGTTGGTCAGTTTCTGTGGACCTACACATGGGGAGTACACGTGTGTGGGGTTAGGGCTGGATCTCGGGGTGCCTGGCTAGAGAGGAAAGAGGCCTTTTAGAACGAGCTAAACTTCTCCACATGGATCAGTCTGAACGCAGTGTGCCGCCTCCAGCCGCTGAAGCAATTTTTATCACTCTGCTTAGCCAGTTAGCTAAACACCTGGACTGAGCAATGGCTTCCAAGAAATGAATCCAGTTGCACAATGCGGAGGGGAGGAATGTAAAGACTTCAAAGGAGAAAAATGTTGTAGCAGATGGGTCATGGACAACTCAGTCCTCCACTCTGACATCAGTACCCCAAGAAGACCTAGGGAAGGGGCCCCCCCCATCCCTCCGCGAGCTCTGCTTTGGTGTTCTAGTTCCATTGTTTCGCCTTGTCTGTGTTATATGAGAGCTGAGTCCATATGTCTTTTGGAGGCCAGCCGTTCTCACTTAGCATGATGCAGTGAAATTTATTCCTCTTAGGGCAAACTACGGTTTACCATAGTTTACCATTTTTTTCAATAGCTGAGTCATGTCCCACCATCTGGGTGTGCCCCCTTCTGTCCATCAGCTGGAAAGATGTGCTTCATGTCCGGTTTGGAGGATTTATGAACAAAGAAAACACACATATGAATTTTTGTGTTTTCACTTTTGAGTTCATGTCTTTTAAGTACTAGGAGTAAGATTGTTGGGTCATTCAAAGATTAAATATAATCTTTTTTAAAGATTGATGTATTTTCATTGCAAAGTCAGATATACAGAGAGGAGGAGAGACAGAGAGGAAGATGTTCCTTGTAATGATTCACTCCCTAAGCGGCCACAACAGCTGGAGCTGAGCCCATCCAAAGCCAGGAGCCTCTTCTGAGTCTCCCACATGGGTGCAGGGTCCCAAGGTTTTGGGCCATCCTCGACTGCTTTCCCAGGTCACAAGCAGGGCGCTGGATGAGAAGCGGGGCCTGCCAGGATTAGAACTGGCTCCCATATGGGATCCCGTCACGTGCAAGGTGAGGACTTTAGCCGCAAGGCTATCGTGCCTGGACCCCTGTGTTTTATCTTTAAAAATAAAAATCTAGGCTCATTTATTGGAGAAAGAGAGAACTGGAGCACGCACAGTAGTCAGATAAGTCTCAAATCCTGAAGGAGCAACTGAGCCACACGGAGAGGCAGTTTAAACTGCTTGGGCCTACTCTTGCTTACCACCCAAGGGTCTCTTGGGAACTTTACTATGACAGGCTAATCAACAAAAGCATCAGGGGCTGACACAGTGGCTCAACTAGCTAATCCTCCACCTGCCAGTGCCAGTATCCCATATGGGTGCCAGTTCATGTTCCAGATGTTCCACTTCCCATTCAGCTCCCTGCCTGTGGCCTGGGAAAGGAGCAGAGGATGACCCAAAGCCTTGGAACCCTGCATTACTTGGGAGACCCAGAAGAAGCTCCTGGCTTCCAGCTTTGGCTCGGCTCCAGCTATTGCAGACATCTGGGGAGTGAAATAGCAAATGAAAGTTCTTTCTGTCTCTTCGCTCTCTGTGAGTATGCCTTTCAAATTAAAATGTATTATATATATTTAAAAAGAAAAGAAAGAAAAGCATCAGTCACACTGGGTGTCCCTCTGAGACATATCGACATAACGGCTCCACTCGTAAGATAACAGCTACACCTTGCAATGAGGAAGGGAGCTCCAGTGGGCAGACCTGCAGGTGGCTCAGCTCAGTTGCTGCTGCCTGCTGCCTTTGCAAAGTGAGGCTGCCAGAGATGCCTTCTGTGCAGGTTCACAAGCAGTGGCTGATCCTTTAGACAGATATTCAGAAACAGAACTCAGGAGGATGTGTGACAAGCAGGCATAGGGAAGGGCGATGTAAGGGCGGCCTCTCTGAACGGGTCCAGCCAACAGTATGCACAGAGCATGAAGGTTCAGCAGAAACCTCCCCCCAACACACCCCTCTACTTCCCAAAGAGTAGGTGGTTGGCAATCAGCAGCTCAGGCGACCTACTCCGCTCCTCCCCTCGGCCACCTCAGGGCTTCACCCAGGTGGATCAAGAACACAGTGATCCTGATGGCAGAGACAGAGGTGAGGATGGGGACGATGTGTGTCTCTCCTATTCAAGATTGAGAGCTGCTGCCACGGGTGAATGCTGCACCCGCCAAGCCGGCCGTGAGTCCCTGACATAGAACCGGCCCTGGCAAGGGAGCCAGCTGCTTGACACAGGTTCATTTCCCTGGACTCTGCTCTTCCAGGGGACCGTAGTGATTGTCCCGGTAAGACCCTTACTCCAAGCATGGACTCGTCTTCCCTGATGGCATCACCGCCTAGCTCTCCCAGAATATTTGATTCACATTCCAGCATCTGTGTGAATTGCTGTTGACCCTCTTCTGGACAGTCCACCCAGCCCAGTCTACACCTTTATGTTAGCCCAGGGAGAGTCATGTCAGCTTTTAAAATTACATAGAGGGCTCAGCACGGAGGGCCAACTGGCTAATCCTCCATCTCCAAGGGCCAGAATCCCATATGGGTGCTGGTTTGTGTCCTAGCTGCTCCACTTTCCATCCAGCTCACTGTTTAAGACCTGGGAGAGCATTCAGAGTTGGCCCAAAGCCTTGAGACCTTGCACCCACATTGTAGACCTAGAAGAAGCTGCTGACTTCAATTGGCTCAGTTCTGGCCATTGCAGCCACTTAGGGAATAAAGCAGAGGATAGAAGATCTTTCTCTGTCTCTCCTTCTCTATAAATCTGCCTTTCTAATAAAAATATTTTGTAAAAAGTTACAAATATTAATACTGGTCTAGCAGGACCAGATCCTAGTACCTGACAGAATGATGGATCAGGAGACAGGTCACATAGGCAGGGCCATGATGCTAACCAGCACATGAGAGAACCATTTCTGGGGGTGGATTTGTGGAGGATGTGTGGGCCAAACCCTATGGGAATACTATCTCCACTGATTAGCTCAAGAGTTGGGGTGGTGATGGACTAAGCTAGGTGTGACCAAGAAGCCTTCAATCACTCATGGGTAAAGGAACCGACAACAGTCTGGACTGGTCAAGGACGCAGCACCCGAATGTGCATCCTGAATATGGTGTGGGGTGGGCCAGGCTGCAACCTTCACCAGCTCATACAAGACCAAGTGGATGGGCTCGGCGGCATGGCCTAGTGGCTAAGGTCCTCGCCTTGATCCCATATGGCCGCTGGTTCTAATCCTGGCGGCTCCTCTTCCTCTCTGTCTCTCCTCCTCTCAGTATATCTGACTTTGTAATAAAAATAAAATAAATCTTTAAAAAAAAAAAAAGACCAGACTATGCCGGACACTGCCCTAACACCCACTGGTATGTATGAGATCTGGGTCTGGGAGTTGGTCAAGTGGAGTAACTTGGGAAACTCTCCTAGTGGGAAATAACTCTCACTGATGATCACATGGTCCAGGACTCGGGGTCAGACAAATTGGGCAAAGTAGCTCCAATGGCTGGCTAATGTGTGGGCTGGTAATGAAATGGGGTGGACTGGGCAAGGCTGAGCAAACCTTAGCTCACAAGCAAAAATAGAAATCAGGCTGGAGCACATGTCATGCCGAGTTAGACTCTTACACCTACTGGTGTGCATGAACCAGGGACACTAGGCCACAGTATCTGAGGCAAAGGCCAAGACAGATAAGGGGCTATGCCTAACTGGGTCAGAGCAACCACTGGCATGCGCACAATCTATGGCTGGAAACAGGCCTGGTATGGGAGCTAAGAGAACACCCTGGCTGGGTTGGGGTTCCCATTGGTGAGTGTGGGATCTGGAGTGGAGACTGCGTTCTGGTCTGGATATTGCTGCAGTCTCCCTTGGTACAAATGTGGACTGGAACTGGATGCACCAAGCCAAGCTAGACACCAGCACCATTTGGTGCTCTGGAGGACCAGGGTAGATGTAGGATGGACTAGGCTAGATCTCTGCCCCTACTGAGCCACGTGTGAGCTGTATGTGGGTATGGACGAGCCTTGGCTGGGCTGAAGCATCCAACAGTAAGAATCAGAATGGGTTGAAGGCCAGTCAGGAAAGGCCACTGTCCCTGCTAGGACAGGAAGCTGGACTGAGTAGGGCTGGCTCTTGGACCCACTGATATGCGCGAAATCTGGCATTGGGCGAGGTTCTGATGGAGGAACCTGGACAATTCCTCTAGCAGGACACAGTTCCTGCAGGTGAGTGCAAGAACCACGATAGGGAGCAGCCCAGATCAGGGAAATGTACCCACTAGCATACATTTGGCACATGTCACAGGGGTGGATCGGGCTGAACCAGTTCACATCAGCCGCTGACAAATCTGAGCACCAGACAGTGTGGGTCGGGCCAGGTATGGTTGCAACACATACCAGCACACATTACAACTGGGATAGGGTACACGCTGGGCTGGGCTAGACTGTAACCCTCACCAACTGAAACTGGGCGTGGGTCTGGCCGGGCTAGGCTACAGCACCCACTAGCAAATGCCAAGGTAAGGCGGAGCATGCCAGACTGGGCCGCAATGCTAGTAGGAACCAGGGAGGGAGGGGGTAAAGCTGGTAGGGGGAATGTGGAGGGCTCCCCTACTGGAACACCTCACCCGCTGGAGAGCATGAGCTGGGATGGGAGCAGAGCAGACCAGGCAGGGCTACAATACCTGTGGGCCTCATGTGAGCCAGATCAGGGAAGAAAGAGTCAGGCTTGGCTGACTGTCCCTACTGGTGCAAACATAAAACAGAATGAGTGAGGATTGGTTGGGCTTTGCTGTAGCATCAGATGCTGACAATGGTGGCTAATCAGTCAAGTTAAACTATAGAACCATCCTGAAAGTGCATGAGTGGGAGTGGTCAATGAGGGAAATAGTGGGCACCTCCCTCCTGGGTTACCACTCCCACTGGAGAACATGAAAACTAGGACTGGGGCAGGCATGGCTAGACAGACCAGCACCCACCAGCATGTATGTGGGCTGGATAGTGGGACTGGCTCGGTTGAACTAGGCTTCAATGCCCATTGACATGTAGGAGAGCTAAATGGGATGTAGGACAGACTGGACAAATCTGCTGTACATACTGGCAAGCATGGGTACCAGGGCAGGGGTTAGGTCTGTTGGGGGTTATTGTGGGTCACTCCAACTAGGCTGCAGGTCCCACCGGTTTATGCGAGGGCCAAGTGTGTGGTGGGCAGAATCAGGCTGGACTGCAATACTCATTGGTTAGTGTGGAAGACAGGGCTGGAGACAGAACCAACTCAGCAATTGCAACCACCAGCTGATTGGGGTGATGGACTGTGCCAGGCCCTGTAATTGCAAGTACACACAAGAATCAGGTCTGGGATCACCTTAGACAAAGTTTCTTTTGGGATCTCCCCAATCGAACTGTCGGACTCAGAACCCATGGTCTGCCAAGGAGTGCAAGTGCCAGAGCTGAGCCTCCTTGGAGGCTGATGGAGCAGTGGAGAGCATGACCAGGTGCACATGGAGGATATGGCAGTCTATTGGAACCCGCAGAGGACACCTGGCACCACAACACAGGTCAGAACAAATCAATCAACTACCCAGCCATATGTTGGCAGTGAAAAACTGGACAAACGGAGACTCTAAGGTGGACTATGTCAATCAGTGGATTCTTCAATAACCTCATCGTGCTTGGAATGGCAAGATTGGCAGCAATTCATACCTGGTGAACTATCTAAACCACTTGAGCAAGACCCTCGAAGCATGCCCCACACCGGGGTCCTGGGATGATTGGGAGACTGGGTGGGGCTTCTCCTTTTATCTCCCACTTTGCCCCAGATACAGGAAAAAAACAATGTGGAAATAATAGTCTTACCCACTTTCCTATAACCCTTGAACTTTTGTGCCCTAATTAACTATTAACTATGTAAAGGTTGTCAAAAATAAAGAAAGAGAAAAAAAAAAAAGATCTGGAAGAAGCTCCTGGCTGCCTGCTTCCAACTGGCCCACCCCTGGCCATTTGTGTAGTGAACCAGCAGATGGAAGATCTCTTTCTCTCTGTAACTCTTTCAAGTAAAATAAATAAATCTTAAGAAAAATAGTAAATATGTGTTGTTTTAAACCACTGAGTTTGTGATGGTTGATTACAATAGCAAAAACCTAATTACTTGAGTCATTAGCAAGCCCGACAGGATCTGCATTAGCAGGAAGCTGGAGTCAGGAGTCAGAGGTGGTTGTGATATCCAGGCACCGGGATGTGGGCGTGGCATCGCACCCAGCCTTAGCCCAAACAGGACAGCTGTGACGCCGACCCACAACCGGTTTTTCCCCACTAAGTTTTTGTAGTTCCATTTTTGTACCCTGCCAGTATATTTACAAAATGTTATCACAGAAGATAAGGTTGAGTGAGACACGGGCTCTGTTACTCTGTCTTCCTTGTTTTTATAAGATTTTGTGTTGCTGATGCAAAAGGCAAAGAGTTACAGGGAGATTGAGAGAGATCTTCCATCTGCTGGTTCGCTCTCCCAAATGGCTACAATAACTTGGGCTGGGCCAGGCCCATGCCTGGAGTCAGGAGCTCCAATTGGGTCTCCTACATCAGCGGCAAGGACCCAAACTCCTTGGTTAAACATCTCCAACTGCTTTCCCAGAAGCAATAGTAGGGCTTGCAAATAGAGCAGCTGGGACATGAACCAGCACTCACATATGGGATGCTGGGGTCCCAGGCAGTGGTTTAAGCAGCTGCCTCACAACACTGGTCCTTGGAGTATTTCTTCCAACTGCATGTCAGTATACAATGATGCTGAAAGTTTAATTTTTTTTAGAGATTTATTTATTTCACTACAAAGTCAGATATACAGAGAGGAGGAGAGACAGAGAGGAAGATCTTCCATCCGATGATTCATTTCCCAAGTGAGCCGCAATGGCCGGTGCACACTGATCCGAAGCCGGGAACCAGGAACCTCTTCCGGGTCTCCCACGCGGGTGCAGGGTCCCAGTGCATTTGGCTGTCCTCGACTGCTTTCCCAGGCCACAAGCAGGGCGCTGGATGGGAAGTGGAGCTGCCGGGATTAGAACCGGCGCCCATATGGGATCCCGGCACGTTCAAGGTGAGGACTTTAGCCGCTAGGCCACACCGCTGTGCCCTGTAAGTTTAATTTTTAAAAGTGGG
This sequence comes from Ochotona princeps, assembly GCF_030435755.1. Classification (NCBI taxonomy): domain Eukaryota; kingdom Metazoa; phylum Chordata; class Mammalia; order Lagomorpha; family Ochotonidae; genus Ochotona; species Ochotona princeps. The sequence goes on along the minus strand of NC_080846.1, from coordinate 51,097,034 downwards.
TATGCGGAAGGGGGCATGATGTAATGGTTCAGTGGATAAATCCTTACCTTGCATGCACCAGGATCCCAAAATGGGTTCTGGTTTGTATCCTAGCTATTCCACCCATCCAGCTCCCTGCTCGTGGTCTAGGAAAGCAGCAGAGGATGACCCAAAGCCTGGGACCCTGCACTCGCATGAGAGACCTGGAGGAGGCCCCTAGCTCCAGATTGGCTCAACTCTGGTCATTGTGGCTACTTGAGGAGTGAGTCAGTGGATGGAAGATCTCTGTCTCTCTTCTCCATAAATCTGTCTTTCCAATAAAAATAAGTAAATCTTAAAAAAAAAAAAAGTTAAGCATCTGAGACCCAGATATATGTAAATTAAGGTCTTCATTTAAAAAATAATAATAAAAGTGGGTATGTGAAGTGTTTTGCTTTTATTTTCTCCAAAAACCAACACACATCACCACACCTCCTCACACATACACACAAACACCGCTGTTATCTCTGGAGGTTGGAGGGAGATGGTGGATGGTCCAGCACCTTCCTGGGTTTTGCCAGGAGTCCCAGAACGGACCCTGGAGACTCCTGGAGCTCCCAGGCTCCACCCACCGACTCCTGGGGACCTGCTGGGTCTGCAGCGGGTTGCTGAGGGCGTGCACTAGGCAAGGATGAGGCCGCAGCTTTGCCACGTGGTGGTTCGCTGGATGTGAGCAGGGCCAGAGCGGTGCAGAGCAGGCAGTGCTGCCCTAATTCCTTCCTGAGGCTCCCACCCACCTTCCTGCCCACTCCACGCTCCCCCTCCACTCTCTGCCTGCCCTCCCGCCTGGCTTGATCCTGTTCCTACCTTGGCAGGGCTGGTAGGGGAATCCCGCCCTGACACAAAGCTGCTTTCTTTTGCAGTTCCTCCTGGGTCCACAGCCCCGCCCAGCAAGGAGGGAAGCCTTGCCAGACGCCCAGGCAGCAGGAGAGGGTGCTGTAGGTGCCAGTGCAGCACGACAGCAGGTTCCAGAGAGATCCGGAGGGAAGCTGGGCTCCAGATCCAGATGTGGTCAAGCCGAGCATGCCCAAGAGGCTGATGGAAATGGACTTGAAAAGCAAGTTTATTTAGGGGCTAAAAAAATCTTGGGGGACGGCATTTGACACAGGGTTGGCAAGGCATTCCACCTCCAAGAAAGTGGCTCCAATCTCTGCTCCTGTTTCCAATCCAACTTCCTGCTCACATGCGTCCCAAGGGGTCACGGATGGCAAGTCAGACTTGCACCCCTGCCGCCCACGAGGGACACTCAGCTGGGGCTCCTGGCTCCTGGCTTCGGCCTGGGCCAGCTCCAGCTGTTGAAGGCTTTTAGGGAGAAAAGCAACTGATAGAACATTGCCCTCCGCACCCTCCCATCTCTGTTTCTTTCTCTCCTTTCTCTCTCATGTATTTCAAATAAAACAAAGGTAAACAATATCTTTTTTAAAAATGATTATCCATACTTGGAGTCTTCAAAAAGTTGACAAAGGGACTGGCATCACGGCATAGTGGATGACGCCACCCTCTGCGATGCCAGCATCCCACCTGCTCCACTTCCCGTTCAGCTCCCCGCCAATGCACCTGGAAAAGCAGTGGAAGATGTCCTGAGTGCTTGCGCCCCTGCAACCCACGGGGGAGACCCACATGAGACTCCTCGTTGGGCCAGCCCTGGCTGGGGGAGTGAGCTAGCAGATGGAAGATTTTCTTTCTGTCTCACCCACTCTCACTCTCTGTCACTCTGCCTTCCAAATAAGTAAATAATCTTTCTTAAAAAGTCATGCGAAAAAAAATGCACACGGTAGACAAATAAAGCATTTTAATTTAATTGCCCTGAACTTGTTGAGGTCCCCTACGAGAAGCTTCGATATTGCTATCAATTGCAGCGTTCTGCTCTCCTTTCCCACCACTCCGCACCCACACCCTGCCTGTCCCCGGAAGGCTGGTCACAGTCCAGTCATACACACGAGTCATCGGGGATAAGGAAGATGGTGTCCAGACCTTATCCTGCCCCCACCGGGCCGCTCCCCTTGCCCTGCGGCTGGTGGGGAGTCTTATCTTTCCTTTAGTGAAGACAGATCTGGATCAGCTCCCAGCTTATGTCACCCACCAGAGAACAACCCGCCTAGCTCTGCAATCTGAATGCAGAGCTCGTCACTACCTCGGCAACCCTGAGACAGTCACCCTCACACGGCAGCGATCCCCACGCATGACATGGAGAAATGCCATCCTTGAACACGTGTCCACAAGGTCAGCTGCCGGCCTGCCCTTGCTACAGCAAAGCTTGCTGTGAGGGTCCACGGCAGCGATGCGGGAGGAAGTGAGTCATGAGCCTGCGCAATTCCACACGTTACATCCAGCTGCCCAGTGTTTCCCGGAAGCCCTCCCGGTCACCGCACCCTCCACCCACGTCAGTCCAGCAGGGTAGGGACTTTCATCGGTTCTCAGCACGTGCATGTAAAAGGTGGTCAATAAATATGGTTTTTGGCTTTTGCTTTAAAGATTTATTTAATGGAAAGACAGAGTTCTAGACAGAGGGAAAGACAGAGAGAATCAAGGAGATCTTCCCATCTTCCCCAAATGACCATAACGGCTTGGGCAGGGCCGGGCCAAAACCAGCAGCCAGGAGCTTCTTCCAGGTCTTCCACGTGAGTGCAGGGGCCCAAGGACTTGGCTAATCCTCCACTGCCTTCCCAGGCCCTTTAGCAGAGAGCTGGGTAGGAAGTGGAGCAGCTGAGACTTAAACCTGTACCCACATGGAGTGCTGCTGTAGAGGCAGCATGCTGGCCCACACTGCCAGATCCATTGATATGTTGTGAATGAATGAATGAATGGATGGATGGATGGAATGGAATGCCCAAGTTGGGTGTCTCTGTGGCATTCCTAGCGTCCAGCAGACAGGTGAACAGACCTTACAATGCAGCAGCCCTGAGCCCAGGGCCATGGCTCAATGGCTAATCCTCCACCTCCAAGCACCAGCAGCCCATATGGGCACCAATTCATGTCCCAGCTGTTCCATTTTCCTTCCAGCTCCCTGCTTGTGGTCTGGGAAAGCAGTAGAGAATGGCCCAAAGCCTTGGGACCCTACATCCACATGGGAGACCTGGAAGAGCCTCCTGGCTCCTAGCTTCAGATTGGCTCTGCTCCAGCCACTGCAGTCATTTGGGGAGTGAACCAATGATAAAAAGATCTTGTCTCTCCTTCTCTCTGCCTTTCAATAAATTTTAAAACACACACACACACACACATTGCAGCAGACCTCACAGACATTTTCAGTTGCTGGAACATTCTTGTGCCTTCTGCTGGCCTAAGCTCTGCCTCTCCTAGCCTCTGACCCCAGCTCTGTCTGCCCATAGAACCATGCCAAACTCTGCCACCCGTGAGATTTCCTGTATGAGGCTTCAGGGGCCTGGGACTACTTGGGGCAAACTATACCACAGAACTTCATTCCACTCCAGGTCTAAAGCATACAGCTCTCCTACCTTGGGCCCCGTCCCAGCCCAGGGCAGCAGGGCCCGTGGGTCCACTGACCTTGCCCTGTCATCTGGCCCTCTCTGATCCAAGCACATTGGCTTACACTGTTGGGCTTCCTCCAGGTGCTGTCATACATGCCTGTGAGGTGAGTCCTGCTTTGTGTTGGCTGTCCAGAGCTAATGATTGACCCTCAAGGCCAGCTAAAGGGCTGAGAGCCCCTGGGCTGAAGAGATCCAGGGAAAAAGCCTGAAGCTTTGTGGTCACTCAGATAGGAGGAGTAAATTTTGAGCCCCTCGTGGCTTAAATCCTCTCCATCCCAAAGCAGTTCCTTCTGGAGTCTTCCACGGCTTCTTCCCAGAGATCACGTGTATCTCTCCCAGAAGCCTTCCCCAACCACACTGACTCTTCTGTTCTCTACCCACACCATCCCCAACTCCGGTCTAAAGCAGAACTTTCCAAGCTAAAGTGTGTGCCCCGAAGGCTGGCATTGTGGCACAGCAGACTAAGCCACTGCCTGCATCCCAGATCAGCATGGTTCGAGTTCTGGCTGCTTCACGTCTGATCCAGCTTCCTGTTAATGCACCAGGGGAAGTGGTGGAAGGTGACCCAGGTGCTTGGGCACCTGCACCCAGATGGGGGCACCCGATTGAAGTTCATGTCTCAGCCCTGGCTGTTGCAGCCACTGGGGAGTGAACCAAACAGCAGATGTTATCTCTCTCTCCCTCTCTCTCTCTCTTTTAAATAAGTAATAGGGAGAGACAGAGAGAGATTTTGCACTTGCTGGCTCACTCCACAGATGGTTGCGATAGCCAGCACCAGGCCCAACTGAAGACATCCGCTGCTTCTCCCAGGCTGTTAGCAGGGAGCCAGATCAGAAGTGAAGCTGCCAAGACTCGAACCAGTATTGCAGGCAGCAACTTTACCTACACCAGCCTCTATGAAATGTTGCTTACCAGGGTAAGCAGTGTGGCGCAATGGTGAAACAGTTGTTTGGGGTATTTACAAGCAGTTGTTTGGGGTATCTACATCCCACATCAAGATGACTGGGTTCAAGTTCCCTCTCTACTTCCAACCCAGCCTCCTCCTAAGGTGCACACTGGAAGTCAAGCAAGTGACGGCTCAAGTACTTGGATCCCTGCCAGCCATGCGAGAGACCCGGATGGAGTTCTGGGCTCCTGGCTTCAACCTGGAGCAGCACCAGCTATTGTGAGCACTTGGACAGGGAACCAGTAGATGACCACATCTCTCTCTCCCTCCCCGCTTTCTCATTCTTTCAAATAACTTTTAAAAGCAATTTGGTTTTGAAAAAAAACATGATACACAATTTCCATAGACTTTGGCTCATATACACATATATTACTGTAAGTTTTTCATTTTAATTAATCAGTTAAAAAGTCAGGGAGAGGGCCTAGTACAGCAGCCTAGTGGCCAAAGTCCTCACCTTGCAAGCGCCAGGATCCCATATGGGTACCAGTTCGTAACCCAGGTGCTCCACTTCCCATCCAGCTCCCTGCGTGTGGCCTGAGAAAGCAGTCAAGGACGGCCCAAAGCTTTGGGACCCTGCACCCCCGTGGGAAACCCAGAAGAAGATCCTGGCTCCTGACTCCTGGCTTTGGATCAATTCAGCTCTGGCAATTGCAACCACTTGGGATGTGGACCAGCAGATGGAAGATCTTTCTCTCTGTCTCCTCTCTATGAATCTCAGGTTCCAATAAAAATAAATAAAAGCTAAAAAAAAAATCAGACACAGAGAGAGGGAATCTAGAATGGTAATGTTCTGATCTGCAACACCCAGGTCTGGCTTGGGTCAAAACTGGGAAAAAGAAACTTATTTCAGGTTTCCCACGTGGGTGTGGGAACTCCGTTACTGGAGCCGGCCTAGCTGCCTCCTCGGGTCTGTGTTAGCAGGGAGCTGGAGCTGAGAGCCAGGGCTGGGGCATCACAGCCAGGTGTCTGATAGGGGACATGAGTGCTTTTCAAGCCACCAGATGACATAAGTGCTTGGTGTCTCCTTTTAAAGGGCCAGTCAACCCCACCTGCTCCTCTTCCTCCCCCCAGTGTTCACTCCCAGGCCCCACCAGTAGAACTCCAGCACATATCATGGCTATGTCCTTCATCTGGGCTGTCCAGTACAGCAGCCACAGACCATGTGTGTCTAGAAATATGGCTCGTGTGACTAAGGAAATGGCGTCTTAACTCTATTTGATTCCAATGACTTTAAACTTCAACGCCCTCAGTGGGAGCCACCGTCCTGGACAGCTCTGAGCTGCAGGGTCCTTGTGGGCTGCGGTGCGGCTGTCTTTTTTCTTCCTTCCTTTCTTCTTAAAGATTTATTTATTTTACTTGAAAGTCAGAGTTACAAAGAGCGAAGAGGAGAGAGAGGGAGAAAGCTCTTCCATCTTCTGGTTCATTCCGCAAATGGCCACGACAGCCAGAGCTGAGTTGGTCCAAAGCTGGGAGCCAAGAGCTCCCTCCACATCTCCACTTGGGTGCAGGAGTCCAAGGACTTCAGCTGGATTGGAAGTGGAGCAGCCTGGCATCAAACTGGCACCCATATGGGATGCTGGTGCTACAGGAAGAGGCTTAACCTGTACACCATTGTGCTGGCCCATGTGCCATCTCATTGGTTGTGCCAATGGCACTTGGCACGATCTCAGCCATGTGAGGTCATCCACAAAATGCGGATTGTTGCTTTTCTTTTCTGTTTTCTTTTCTTTCTTTTTTTTGGGGGGGGGGTATTCTAATGCATCCTCAACTAGGTAAATATCACCATAAAATAAAACTTTAAAAATATTTTTTTAATTTTACAAGATTTTTTTCACTGAAAGACCGATTTTACAGAACGAAAAGGAGAGACACAGAGAGATCTTCTATCCGTTGGTTCACTCCCCAAATAACGCAATGCCAAGAGCTGAACCAACCCACAGCCAGAAGCCAGGAGCCTCTTCCGGGTCTCAAGAACTTGGGCCATCCTCCACTGCTTTCCCAGGGCCTAAGCAGAGAGCTAGACGGGAAGTGCAGCAGCCAGGACACAAACCAGACCCATATGGGATGCCAGAAGGATAGAGGATTAGCGAGCTATGCCACCACACAAGCCCCCTGTCGGCTTTCTTCTATAAAGAAAATGACATGAATCTGTTCTGTAATAGTTCAATTCTGGCACAAGAAAGAAGTCCCCGTTGCCAGTCCTCTCTAGCTAGCCTTTGAATGCATGAACGAGTAAACGAATGACTGAGCAACCTACCGTGATGGGACTCTGCATGCAGACCAATACCTGGGAGCCGGTCTGGGGAGCCCAGAGGAGGCCTTCTACCCTTGGGACTCCTCCTTGTCCCCCCCCCAAAAAAAAAACAGAAAGGAGAAGAGTGGAGCTTCCTCCGCTGGACCCCTTCCAACCCTCTTCTACTTTAAGAACCCCCCAGGGACCTTCTAAGCCAGAGGAAAATCCTCTGTGTTATAAAACTGACGGTCTGGGCATGAAAGCCTGTGGAATGACCAGCAAGCTCGGGGAAGCAGTTGCTATCAGTGTTGAAATTCCCCAGGCCTTGCAATTACACTCCTGCCCCTGTGGTCTAAACAGCCTTTGTAATGGCAAGGTGCTTAACACATAAATCTTGCTGTCTCGCAGGAATGTTCTGTACAAACCTTTACCAGCCGCCAGGCACCGCTTTCCACATCTCCTTTCAAGAACGCCTTTCCCACTCCTTCCCCAGGGGTCACTCCTGCATTCCACAAGAGGCCAGGGCAGGAGGGGCAGGAAGCCTACACTGTGTGGGACAGTCGGGACCCAGGTCCAGACAGGCAGTCTGTTCAACCCTAATTTGATTGGAAACACTGAACGTTCAAAAGAAAGAAAAAGAATTGCAAGCAATGGGGCTTAGGACATGGAAATCAGAAAGGCCAGTAGGTTCATCCAGGGACCAGGGAATATGACCACAGGTGCCCAGGATAAAGGCTGTGATGACGATGATGATGATAAAGTTGGTAGTTCGTGGCAGAAGTAGCACCTGGGGGACCCAAGCCAAGCAGCAGCAGCAGAAGTGGACACTCCAGAGGAGAACCTAATGAAACTTGCGCCCTCCCCCCAGCAAGGCTCACCTACTATGAGTGCCCTGCACACAGTAGGTCCTGAAGAAGCTCAGCTGGTTGGCTTTCCTCAGATTGATGGACTTTAAAGCTCCAACACTGAGCCCTCACTCTTGGCTGCAGCAGTGGCAGGGGAGCGGGGGTGGGAGTAAAGGGCAAGCCTCGGGCAGTACTTCACCATGCAGGCGGTGGGGCTGGACCAGACCAGCAGCACCCGCCAGCAAAAGAGCCTTGTCCCTGCCCATCATCACAAGTGCCAACCTTCCGGGCCCAGTGTGGTGACCTAGCAGCTAAAGTCCTTGCCTTGAGCACGTTGGGATCCCATATATGCGCCGGTTCTAATCCCGGCTGCTCCACTTCCCATCCAGCTCCCTGCTCGTGGCCTGGGAAAGCAGTCAAAGACGGCCCAAAGTCTTGGGACCCTGCACCCACATGGGGGACATGGCGGAAGTTCCTGACTCTTGGCTTCGGATCGGCCCAGTTCCAACCACTGCGATCACTTGGGAAGTGAATCATCAGACAGAAGATATCTTCCTCTTCCTCCCGTCTCTCCTCCTCTCTGTATATCCTACTTTGAAATAAAAATAAATAAATCTAAAAAAAAAAAAACAAGTGCCAACTCTCCAAGCAGGCCCAGAGACCCCAACCTAAACTCAGAGGTAACGCCCTGGAGTGAAAAACTCAGCTCTGCCCACTGGGCTCTCCAAGGCCTGCTGACCATGCTGGCTCTGGCTTGAGGCCTGTCTAGCCCCAGACCCAGGCGCTGGGCTCTCCTCTGGGCTTTGAGAATCCTCTGTTCACTGAGCAGACACAATCTTGGTCCAATCAGGGCCTTCTTGGGTCCCCTGCAACTGTCACCCACACTGCCAGGCTTCTACCATTTCAGCCCAGCCCTTCCCAGAAAGTTCTCTGGCTTGTCCAAATGCCCAGCAAACAACACAAAATCATTCTTTTGCAAAGCAGTATCAGGGAGCCGGCGTTGAGGCATAGCGGGTGAAGTTGCTGTCTGAGGTGTGGCGCCCCGTAAGAGCACCCATTCAAGTCCTAACTATCCCACTTCTGCTCCAGCTCCCTGCCAATGTACTGGGAAGGCAGCAGAAGGTGGCCCAAGTGTTTGAGGCCCTGCCACCCACGAGGGACAGCCAAATGGAGTTCCTGACCCCTGGCTTCCATCTGGCTCAGACCTGACTATTGCAGCCATTTGGGAAGAGAACCAGTGGACAGAAGATGTCATTCTTACTCTCTTTTTCACTCTATCCCTATTGCTCTGCTTCTCAAATACATAAATCTCAAAAGAATCTGGTGGGAACAAGGGTTCCCAGGAAGAAAGGCATCTGGGAACAAGGACCCTGGGGAGGGAGTCACAGCAGGTGGCTCCACTGTCCCCTCTCCCTCCCCAAACCCCATGCGCTCGGCCCCAGCAGAGGCTGTGGGTTGGCAGAGGTTTATCCAATTTCATCCACAGCAAAACTCCAACACAGTGGGCCAGGAACTCAAATCCTGGTCCCCAAGGGGGCATGAGGGACAGGGCCCTGGGGAGGGGGAGGGGAGAGCAGAGCCCCCCCCCCCCCCCGCCGCACTGCAGGGCAACTGGGTGGGATGTGAGCCACACAGCCAGGAAGGGGAGCTCAGCCCACATGGAATGCCGCCTTCATGCCAGTTACACAGGCAAGGGCAAGGTCACATCAGGCTGGCATTGGTGGCAACAAAGGCTGGCAGGAGGTTGAGAGTAGGAGGAGCACAGGCCTTCACTTCGCTCCACCCTCTTGCTGGATGCTTCTGCCCCTATTGTCCGTCTCTGTAGCTCTGGGTCTCTCACTCTCTTTTTCCCCCTTCACTGTGGCCACATGCTGGGAGTGGGCGGAGATGCAGGCCCCTGGGAAGTTGACCAAGCACCAGCACACCCAGCAGGAAGCCCCCAGGGACCCCTGCGCAGATTGGCTCGTGTTTGCTCCGCTTTGTCAGCAGAGACAAAGGCTGGACAGATAAGGGGGTATGGGATGTGGGTGGGCAGAGGAGGGACGGGGGAGTGGGGCCAGGGCTGGGAACGCCCATCCTACATGGACAGAGTCACCTGCGTCTGTGCAGGACAACTGCCAGAATGAAAACAGAGACTGTTTTCCGAGGAGACTCAGAAATAGGGAAGTAAAACATCAAAACATCTCCTGGGCCTGGAACGATGGCTCAATAGCTTAATCCTCACCTTGCAAGTGCCAGCATCCCATATGGGCTCCGGTTCATGTCGCAGTGGCTGTTCCGCTTCCCATCCAGCTCCCTGCTTGTGGCCTGGGAAAGCAGTTGAGGACGGCCCAAAGCCTTTGGACCCTGCACCTGCGTGGGGAGACCCGGAAGAAGCTCCTGGCTCCTGGCTTCAGATCGGCTCAGCTCCAGCCATTTGGGGAGTGAACCAGTGGATGGAAGATCTCACTGTCTCCCCTGTTCTCTGTAAATCTCATCTGCCTTTCCAATAAAAATAAGTAAATCCTTAAAAAGAAAAATGTTCTAGCACCCACATTTGGAAACACGTCAAACGCATAATTATCTATACAATCTGTATTTCTGTTTACTTACGCATAGAAGCAGGCCTCTCTGGGTCCTGAGTCACAGAACAATCAGATTTGTCCCCCAAAACTGAAAGATACAGAGAGGGTACCAAGTCCACGGCCAAGGCCAGCACCCCTCCGCTTTCCAGCTCTGTCCAGTAGGAGAAGTGAAAGGGGGTGGGTGCTGGGGAGGGCCTGGGGCAAGGAGAAAGGCATGTGGCCTGCTCCGGCACAAAGAGAAGAATGAATTTTTCCATAGATTTTATCTTTTGTTTGTTTGTGTTAAGATTTAGAAGGAGAGACAGAAAGATTTTCAATTCGTTGGTTGATCCAAAGTCAGGAGCCAGGAGCTTCTTCCGGGTCTCCCACGCGGGTGCAGGGTCCCAAGGCTTTGGACCGTCTCTCCACTGCCTTCCCAGGCCACAAGCAGGGAACTGGATGGGAAGTGGAGCAGCCAAGACACAAATTGGCCCCCCTGTAGGGTTTCGGCACTTGTAGGTGGAGGATTAGCCACTTGAGCCACTGAGCCAATCCCAAGATTTTAACTCACGGATTTCAAAAACAGAGTAACACACACAGAGAGAGAGTTATAAACAGAAGGAGATTTTTATATCTGTTGGTTCACCCGCTCAAATGACCACAAACAGCTGAAGCTGGGCCAGGCTGAGGTCAGAAGCGCTCTATCCGGGTCCCCCACATGGGTGCCAGTGTCCTAGGACTTGAGCCTTCCTCTACTGCTTCCCCAAACACGTTAGCAGAGAGCTGAATCAGAAGTGAAGCAGCCGGGATTTGAACCGGCACCAGTATGAGATGCTGGTGTTGCAGGAGGCAGCTTAACAGGCTTTGCCACGATGCTGGCCTCCCCAGAGGAGTGAATCTTAAATCCTGACTCTCTTCCCGTGAAAGCAGCTCAAGCCGCCCAGTCCCAGCTTCCTGAGAGCAGTCCTACACAGCAGTCACACGGCGCAGACAGCAGGGAGGCCTGTCAGGAGTCGCCAGAGAGACAGGTGTCACTCAGGGAGCCCCTGTAAGTCCCCGCAGGCCCAGTGCAAGCTGTCCGCTCTGTTCTGCCCTTCGGGACTATGACGGGAGTAGGGGGAAGGGCACTGCCAATGGGCCTCTCCCCAGTACCGGGCCTTCTGGGCTGGAACCATCCATCTCGTACTGTGCTGTGCTGTGCTGTGCTACGCCGGGGGCAGGGAGGGCCGGGAGGCTCCAGCCCCAGGGTGGCCACACAGTCCGGTATGGACTGGCTGGGGGTGGGAGGGAGATGGGGGAGCAGAGGGAACCCCAAGGCTGGGGGATTGGGGAAGGGAGGAGAGGGAGGAGGGGTGGCTCTCCTGGCTTCCCCAGCCCCAATCGATTCCAGATCTTCCCTCAAGGTACTTGGGATTCCAGGTGACTGCAGAAAGCTGCCGCTGACACAGAAGGACCTTCTCCCTCTGTGCCTCTGCACCCCAGGCCACCATTTCCAGGACCACTTCTAAATCCACGCTGTCCCCCTGATGCCACCTCCTTTCCCACCATAAATACCTGTAGGGGCTGCCCACCATGCCAGGATAACTGTGCCCGGCACCAGCACCACCATTGCTACATTCTAGCTCCCCTCTGCAGCCGGATCTGCTCTCGGCTTAACGCACGGGCTCCCCTTCCCTGAAGCCTGCTGCTCCCCATCTCACCAGCTCCCCGCGCACCCCTGGGTTCTCACAGGTCCCTCCTGGGCTCAGAGCATGGGTGGCATCGCTCGCTCTCGATACATCCTCACACTCTGGTCCCAGCTCTCTCCTCAATGCCCACCTCCTCCCTCAGCCGCTGGGCCAGACTGCCCCTTTCGGCCCTGCGTCCTTGGAGTCACCTACTTCAATGAGTGTTGTGTTGGTATCATGACTATGCCTGATCTACCCTTCTAGAAGATTCCTAAGAGGAGTGAGGCTCCCCTCGCCTGAGATGAGCATCCGCCTGAGCAATTAAGGCACCACGTCCCTGGAGGAAGGGACCTGCCGCCCTCATGGAAGACCTGGATGGAGTTTTCCAAGGCTGCCCAAGTTCCTGGCCCAGCCCCAGTTGTTACAGGCAACTGGGGAATAAACCAGCAAATGGGCAATCTTAATTTATTTGAAAGTCAGAGTTACAAAAACAGAGGGGGTGAGAGAGAGAGAGAGAGAGAGAGAGAGAGATCTTCCACCTGCTGCTTCACTCCCCCAGGTGGCCACGATAGCCAAGGCTGACCCAGGCCAAAGCCAGGAGTTCATCCGGGTCACCCACATGGGTACAGAGGCCCGAGCGGTTGGACATCCTCTCTGCTTTCCCAGGCACATCAGCATGGAGCTGGATCCGGTTGATGGGCTCAAACAGATGCCCATATGGGTCACCAGGGCATTGTGGGCAGAGGTTTCACCACGACGCCAGAGCACCAGCCCTTGAATACATATTTTTGAAAAGGACACTCCCAGTCTGACCCCAACTCTGATGACCATTAAGGGGCCCCTCTCCCAGTTTCTGGAACCCAGGCATGTCCTCGCATGAGAAGGGAATATCCCAAGGGGTACAAAGAGATGCCCGAAGGCAGAGAGCTAAGGGGGGATGGGAGGAACCTGCGAGTCAAAGACTGCAGGTGCTGGAGAGGGCGGACCGAAACCAGGAGCTGGGGATGGCGGGGACCAGGTCTTATCTGAGGTGGACATTCCAGCTGGCCCCTCTGGCCTCAGCACCCTCCAGAGAAGACCCCAGCACTGGGAGAAAAAGGAATGCAGGCACCCCCACCCCAGACCTGACTCTCCCCGCTGGCTGACCTCCGGGGCCAGCTCCCGCTCTGTCTTTGTGTACAAGAAGGCCTTTTGCTGGATTCCTGGTGAGATAACATGCGGTCCTGGCAGCTGTCAGCCTCTCTTGCCCTCCCCCGCCCCCACTCCTCATTGCAGAAAAGAGACAAAAGCCCCAAAATGGACATCCCCAGGCCCTCGCCCCATGAGGTCCAGCCTGCTGGACTCCATGTGTCACTCATCCAGGATGTCCCACCACCCATGGCCGTCTGCGCCAGACACTGCTTGCAGGCAGATGCCGCTGTGGGCAGAGGAAGATACGGCCGTGATACCCAACAGGTGGCAGAAGCTACACCTGAACTGCAGCCCACCCTGGGTCTTGGAGGACCAAGCAAAGTCTGGGATGGGGAGCAGCAGTGTTTGAGCAAGGTGACCTGAGGTAGGAACAGCTGGGCAGTGTCTGCACCCTACCCCAGCTCCAGCCTTCCATGAGTGCTCAAACATGCTCCAGCCTTAAATCCAGCTCTCCCTGGATGCTCTTGGGAAGCCTGCATCCCGCTACCACAGTGCGGGGTTCCAGTCCCAGGTCCTCTCTCCCCCATCCCAGCTCCTTGCTAGTTGCACCCTGACAGGCAACAGGGAGGGCTCCAGCAGTTGGGTGTCTGCCATCCACCTGGGCAGAGCTGGAGGTTGCTCCTGGCTCCAGTTGGGCACAGCCCCAGCCAATGAAGGCATCTGGGGAGTGAGCCAGCACATGTCCTCTCTGTCACATCTCCCTCTTGCCCTTGGCTCCTTTGCAAGCTCAGCGGCTCACACCACATTCTTCTGCAAGGGAGTTTCCAGGCTCTCCCCTCCTCACTCCCTGTTTCCTTCCCCCGACACACACACCAGGGCTGGCCCCAGCTCCCATCACTCCGTGGGAGATCACAAGCCAAGGTGCCCAGATACCCCTGCCCCGACACAACACCCTTCCGTCCCTTCTACTCTCTGACCCTTTAGCTCCCGCCAGCCGAGCACAGCCCCCTTCCCTGCTTCCCCTGGACACAGAGAGCCAGGGTTTTCTTCCAAGCCTGGCTTCCCCTGTCTCTTGCTTCAGCTCACCCTCCTTCAACTGATCAGGAAATGCTGGTGTTCCCTGAGGTGGGATCCAGGGCCTTGTTCTCATTGTCACTGCATCATCATCTCACACTCACAGCCATGGCTCTGCCAGCATCTTCTGCCTGTCAAAGCCTCCCAATGGAGGGCTTCCCCCAGGTCAGAGCCGGGTGAACCCTCAAGTGGGCATTTGTGATCGCAGACTCCCAGAGCTCCTTCTTTTAAAAAAAAAAGTGTATTTATTTTTATTGAAAAGACAATTACAGAGGGACAGAGAGAAATATCTTCCATCCACTGGTTCACTCCCTAAGAGGCCACAACAACCAACGCTGGAGCCAGGAGCCAGGAGCTTCTTCCAGGTCTCCCACATGGGTGCAGGGTCCCAAGGCTTTAGACCGTCCTCCACTGCTTTCCCAGGCCACAAGCAGGGAGCTGGAAGTGGAGCAACTGGGATATGAACTAGAGTCCATATGGGATCCCGACACATGCAGGGCGAGGACTTTAGGCATTAGGCTACCGCACCGGGCCCCATGGTTCCTTCTCAACTTTTGCTCATTCTGGCAAGTGACGAACCACGCACACACCTGTCCATGCCAGAAACCTCAGAAGCATAGCTGACCCTTGCTCCTCTCTGATATCATCCTCAAGCATAGGATGAATTCAATCTACCTCCAAAGAGGAAACATCCTTTGCAGGGTCCGTGGAAGGGCCAGTGATGTGGCCCATTGGGTTAAGCTGCACCCACAAGAGCATCCCATACAAGCACAGCTTCCGACACTCCACCACCCTGCTCATGCTCCTGGGAATGATCCGAGTGTTTGGGCCCCTGCACCAGCGTGGGAGAGCTGGGCCCCTGCACCCGCGTGGGAGAGCTGGAGGACGTTCCAAGTGCCCAGCCTGAGCCTGGCCCCTTCCTGGCTGTTGTGGCCATTGGGGGAACAAGCCAGGGACAGAACGTCTCTGTGTGTGCATGTTTGTGTGCAACTCAGCCTTTCAAATAAATATTACTTTGAGTCCATGGGAAGAAATGGAATTAAACTATTAAGTTTGTTTTGATGGGGAAAAAAGTTAAAATCTACACATACAAAGGATCTTTGAACAGTTCGTGCAAAACACATAATCTGAAAAAAGAAACACTCGCTTTTATAGCATCTTAATCCTATGTTTCCATCAATTTTTAAAATTATTTTATTTGAAAGGCAATGTGACAACAGAGCGAGACAAGAGAGCCTATCTTCTATCTTTTGGTTCACTTTTCAAACGTCCACAACAACAGCTAGGGCTGGCTACAACTGGGAGCCAGGAACTCTGCGTGGGTCTCCTACGTGGGTGGCAGGGGTCCAAGAACTTGGTCATCACCACGTCTCCCAGGACCTGCGTTAGCAGAAAGCTGGCCAGACTCCAGGCCAGGAACTCCGTAACAGGATAAAGATGTCATAGCAGCAGTTTTAACCCACGGCACCTCGCCCGTCCACCCACTTTCTGATGTCCCAAATTGTGTCCCCAACTAGTTCCTTGTCCCTTGTCCACGGAGTGCAGGCTGCTGCCATCCACCCCGGCCCCGTGCTGCTGCCCAGAGAGAAGATCTTAGGGCTACCGCCAGCTCCTCAGCCCTCCTCTTGGCACCAGCCAGCAGAGCTTTCTTTAAAAAATAAATCTTTCGCCATGCACACCCTTCCCCTACTTAGAATCTAACAGAAATTTCTGAGTGACAGGTTGGTCTCTGCCCCTCCGTGGCTCACTCTGCCCTCAGTCACATTTTCCCAGCTCTTGGTCCCCTGCCCACTGCTCCCACGCCTATTGCGTAGCTCCCCACCACACTCCTCTTTGGGGAGGAAATCTCCCACCTAACCTTCATTCAGTTGTGGCCAAATGCTCTGGTTTCCAAACGGTGCCCAGTGAGCGCGGACAAGGACGTGAGGGAGAGAAGGAGGGCAGGGGCGGCCATCACTTGGAGCACCTCTATCCCGGGATTGCAAGAGGAAAGGAGCAGGCTGACAGGTGAGGTTAGAGGCTGCCCTGGGCAATCCCTGTCAACTGTCAGCCTACCCATCCCACATCTGTGCCCATTAAGGTTCTTGATCCAGATGCTACATTCTTAAGATTAAAAAAGAAGAAGAAGAAAATTTTTATTACTTGCCAAATGGTCGCAACGGTCCAAGCTGAGCCCATCCGAAGCCTGGAGGAGCCTCTTAAAACACCTGCCTCTTTGAATGGACGGCACGCGGAACGGAAGGCTGCAGCTGTTACCGCCTTCTGCCCCCTGGTGGCCTATTCCTTGCACACACCGCGGTTCCAGGTGAAGTCTGGTCGGCCATGCTGGCCTGTCGTTTCCTGTTTCATTTTCTGTCTTATAGCACCATCTTGTGGGCGAATCTGCTAATAACAGCTGTTCACAAGAGTTACAAGAATCAGGACTTCTGGAGAAGCAAACAACCCGCTAAGTCATCTCCCGCCTCATCCACACTTGAAGATCACTCTGGGGGAGCACGTAGGAAGCCTGGAGTGACAAATGACTGCAGTCCAATGGCCAAGCCATTGGCTACTGGAGCCTCCCACCCAGTTTTCCCAGACATGCCTCTCCCTCACCTTCATGCAGCAGGGAGCATGGTCCCCCTTCTGCCGGAAGCCTTCCTGGGCTAACCCAGTCTGCTACCAGTCTTTTCTCTGAGTCTGTCTGACCCTCATCATGCCTTTTAAAAATTCATTGTGTTTTGGGCCCGGCGACGTGGCCTAGCGTCTAAAGTCCTCACCTTGAAAGCCTCGGGATCCCATATGGGCGCCGGTTCTAATCCCGGCAGCTCCACTTCCCATCCAGCTCCCTGCCTGTGGCCTGGGAAAGCAGTTGAGGACGGCCCAAAGCATTGGGACCCTGCACCCGCGTGGGAGACCCGGAGGAGGTTCCAGGTTCCCGACATCGGATCGGCGCGCATCGGCCCCGTTGCGGCTCACTTGGGGAGTGAATCATCGGACGGAAGATCTTCCTCTCCTGTCTCTCCTCCTCTGTGTATATCTGGCTGTAATAAAATGAATAAATCTTTAAAAAAAATTCATTGCGTTTTCTTATAACAAAACAGGAAGTGATCATTGCAAAAAAAATTAGATAACACGCGTAAACAAAAGTGAGAACGTTCTGAGACCCTCCCACACTCACCAGGGTCCCACTACCCAGAGAATACCACCGGTTGTGCTTCAGTGGGCATCCTGCAAGATCCACTGACACACGCAGGTACCCAAGCACCTAGGGCCATCCTTCACTGCTTTCCCAGGTGCATTAGCAGGGAGCTGGATGAGAAAGCCCTCGCCTTGCATGCACCGGGATCCCTCATGGGCATGGGTTCTAATCCTGGCAGCCCTGCTTCCCATCCAGCTCCCTATTTGTAGCCTAAGAAAACCTTGGGACCCTGCACCCGCTGGGAGACCAGGAAGAGGCTCCCGTTTCCTGGCTTCAGATTGGCTTAGCTCCAGCCACTGTGGCCACTTGGGGAGTAAGTCAAGAGATAGAAGATCTTCCTCTCTGTCTCTCCTCCTTTCTGTATATCTGACTTTGCAATAAAAATAAATAAAAAATCATTTTTTTAAAAAAATGGAAGGAAATAGAACAGCCAGCACATGAACCAGCACGCATATAGAATATTTACATCACAAGCAGTCATTTGCTATGCTACCATGCCGACCCCTTCCTTATTTATGTGAAAGACAGAGAAAGGAAGAAAAGCAGAGAGGGAGAAGGCGTGTTTACGCCCACCAGTTCGCTCTCTGAATGCCTGCAGAGGTCCCACAATCTCAGTGCAGGTCTCCAGCAAAGGTGAAGGAAACAGCCTCCCAGGCACATAGGCAGGAAGCTGAGATCAGGAGGTGAAGAGAGGCGGCAAACCCAGACACTCTGCAGCCGCTCACCAGTGCCTTATCAGCCAACGTCCCTCTAGGCCAAATGCCTGCCCCCTCCTAACAGTGTTTCTAAGCTCTTCCATGAACGTCTATAGCAACACTTGTTTCACTCACCCCTGAGTTCTGGATACCTATGTTGTTTGTGGGTTTTTTGCTTGGGGTTTTTTTTTTCTAAGACCTATTAATTTTCATTGGAAAATTAGATTTAGAGTGAAGGAAGGACAGGGAGAAAAAGATCTTCCATCTGCTGGTTCACTCCCCAAGTGATCACAACAGCCGAGGCCCAGCCAGTCTGAAGCCAGGAGCCAGGAGCCTCTTCCGGGGAGGAAGATCTTCTGTCCAATGATTCACTCCCCAAGAGGCTGTAACAACCAGAGCTGCGCCAATCTGAAGCCAGGAGCCTGGAGACTGGAGCCTCTTCTGCCTCTCCTGTGTGAGTGCAGGGTCCCAAGACTTTGTGCTGTCCTTGACTGCAATCAGGGAGCTAGAAGGGAAGTGAAACAGCCGCAATATTAATTGGCACCCATATGGGACCCTGATGCGTGCAAGGTGAGGACTTTAGCCACTAGGCTGCTGTGCCAGGCCCTTGTTTTTTGTTTTTGCACTGTAAGTGACACCAGGGCTGGCAGGCTTGCCTGACAGACTGTGAGGACCTAGGGGGCACAGCCTGGCACTCCTCTGCCCATGGCCAGAGCCCCACTTACCTCCAGGAGAGCAGGTGCGTGTCCTTCCCCTTCCCCCATGTCACGGCATACTTATTCAGCTCTTATCTATATCCCATGCTCCTGGGCTCTCACCCTCTCTGAGCCTTCTGAGCTCCTCACTCTTCCTTCCTGGGATGTGTCAGGCTCTCATGGATTCACTTTAGAGGGAGCTGGTGGGAGCAGAGGCACCTTGCAGCTACGACACTGGTCTCAGAGCGCCTGGCTTCCGCTCCTGGCTCCGGATCCTGACTCCAACTTCCCGCTAATGCAGACTCGGGGACAACTGTGATGGCTCCAGACATGGAGTTCCTTCCCCTCACGAGGGTGACCCACACTGAACGCGTAGATCCCAGCTTTGGGTCCAGCCAAGCTGCAGACACGGGGGAGTGGACCAGAAAATATGAGCTCTCTTCCTCCCTCCATCTCCACTTTTTTTTTAAATTAAGTATTTTAAAGTCAGAGTCACAAAGAGAGAGAGAATAGAGACAGAGAGCTTCCACCTGCTGGTTCACTCCCCAGATGGCTGCAATGGCCAGGGTAGGCAAAGCCGTGAGCTGGAGAGCTTCTTCTGGGTTTCCCATGTGAGTGACAAGGTCCAGGGATTTGGGTCTTTCACTGCTTTTCCCAGGCCATTAGCAGAGAGCTGGATGGGAAGTGGAGCATCCAGGACTGAGACTGCCTCCCATATGGGATCCTGGTGTGGTAGGTTAGTTTTACCCTCCACATCACAACTCCAGCCCCTCCATCTCAACTTTTTAAAAACAATTTTAGGGCCTGGTGTGATAGCCTAGTGGCTAAAGTCTTCACCTTGCACGCGCCAGGATCCCATATGAACGTCGATTCTAATCCTGGTGGCCCCACTTCCCATCCAGCTCCCTGCTTGAGGCCTGGGAAAGCAGTCAAGGATGGCCAAAGCCTTGGGACCCTGCACCCACGCAGGAGAGGCGGAAGAAGCTCCGGGCTCCTGGCGCAGCTCCGGTTGTTGCGGCCGCTTGGGGAGTGAATCATCAGACAGAGCATCATCATGTTAACCCCAATTAACAAATGAGGAGACTGGGGCTGGCACAATAGCTCAACTGGCTAATTCTCCACCTCCAAATGCCAACATCCCGTATGAGTATTGGTTCATGTGCCGGTAGCTGCACTTCTGATCCGGCTCCCTGCTTGAGGCCTGGGAAAGCAGCAGAGGACGGCCTAAAGTCTTGAGATCCTACACCATCATGGGAGACCCAAAAGAAGCTCCTGGCTCCTGGCTTTGGATCAGCTCAGCCCCAGCCGTTGCAGCCATTTGGAGACTGAAGCAGCGGATGGAAGATCTTTCTCTCAGTCTCTCCTCCTCTCTGTAAATCTGCCTTTCTAATAAAAATATTTGAATCTTTTCTCAGAAGACTGGGGCTTGGAGGACCCAAGCAGCTGGACTGGGATGACACAGCTGACAGCACTGATGCCAGGTCTCCTGCTTGGCACCTCTGCCACCCTGAGAGCAGTCCAGGTTCACAGCTGCAGCCTGGGCATGCAGGCAGGACTCAGGGCTGCTGGGGCAGCAGCCAGCATGGGGCAGCAGGAGGCCTGCAGGCAGCTCACAGTGAAGCCTCTCTCTCATGCTGGTCAGACCCCTCCACCCCTCCCACCAGGCCTTCCCACTCACCAGGCCAGCACTCACCGAGGCTGATTGGGAAGCAACGAGGCCACACAGGTCCAAGCCCCATGGACTTCTTTTTCTTTTAATTTTTAATCTTGTTTTTAACACTGTTTACATAGCTGAGAGGGATGCATGCCCATATGGGCCTCGGATTAGGGTGGAGAGGGTAAAAGTATGGAGGAAAGAAAGTGGGACAAATGTTCTCGTTCTTTTTTTTTTCTCTCTCCCCCCCCCACCACCCTGCTTGTCTGCTGAGGGGAGGGCAGGAAGGAGGCGGGGCTACTCCTTGCTTGTCAGACTACATCAGCACCCGGGGATGAGGGCCAATCACTTCAGGATACCCCTGAGCTAATGTGGAAAAGAGTGTTCTGAGGGTGTTACTTGAGTGGTTTTGATAGTTCTGAGACATTGTCCACTTCATCAAACCGGAGTTGAGAAAATCTTCCCAAGGTCTATTGACCAACAAAGTTCACTTCAGTACATCCACAGACACAGACACCTGCTACACAGCTTGTCAAGGAGAGCGGTCCAACCTGTTCTGCTTTCCATCTTCTGGCGAGGCACTCGATGTCCTCTGCTGGCCCAGATGAGCTGACCATCAAGTTCCCCGTGTACATCTGGGCGTGCTGGCACTACACAGGCATCAGCAACTGAGGAGACACAGCCCCGATACATGCACTCCAAGGTCAGACCACACATCTTGTGATTTTCCTTGTGGCCCAAGTTTCAATCCAGTTTTCTACTTGGAGAGTCCCCCAAGAAATCACGCCTGGGGTGACTTCAGACTCTTATGTGTCAGCCATTACAGGGTCAGGTTCGGTCCATCACCTGCATCAACCAACGCACATACCAGTGGGTATAAGTGCCTGGTCAGTGCTGCCCTTGCCCTAAGTCTTGTGTAAACCAGGAGATGATACGGCCCAGCCTAACGCATCACACAAACCATTGGATACCGCAGCCTAGGCAGGGCAAACGCCAATGACCCCCCTCCCACAATGCCCATTCCCAGCCCCAGTTTTTGTATGTGCCAGCCTGTGCTGCAGCCTAGCCTGACCCATCCCAAACCCCATCTGGCTCTTGTGCACACCCATGGGTGCTGCGGCTTAACTCGGCCCAACCCAATCCCAGACTAGACCCACACATATTCCAATGGGTGTTGCCGCCTTGTCCAGCCCACCCTGCCCAGAGCTTTAGCTCTCACCAACAGGAGTTCCAGTCTGGCAGGGGAGTGCCCACAGTTCCCCATCAGACCCGCTCCCAACCCCAGATCTTGTGCTTCCCACGGGGTACCGCAGTCCAGCATGACTCACACCCGGTCCTGGCACTTGCCAGTGGGTGCTGCAGCCTAGCTTGGCTGACCCACACCCATTTTGGCTCTCATGTATGAGAGCAGGTGTGACAGCCTACCCCAAGCTGTACCACTCCCAGGCCCAGCCCACATGCCAGCCCACATGCCAGCCCACGAGTACTACAGCCTTACCCAGAGCAGCCCACCCCCAGTCCCAGATTGTATACTCCCCAGTGGAAGTAGCCATCTAGTAAGGGAATTTCTGAAGTTCTCCTACCAGGCCCAGTCCAAGCCCCATTCCTGCACATGCTGCAAGCTGGTCTGGCAAGACACACGCCCAGTCTCGGCATTAGCTGGCTATGGACTTTTTCTCCTCCTCCTCCTCCTTCTTCTTTTAAGATTTATTTATTTTTATTGGAAAGGCAGATATACACAGAGGAGGAGAGACAGAGAGGAAGATCTTCCGTCTGATGATTCACTCCCCAAGTGGCCACAACAGCCAGTTCTGTGCCCATCCGAAGCCAGGAGCCAGGAGCTTCCTCCAGGTCTCTCACGCGGGTTCAAGGTCCCAAGGCTTTGGGCCGTCCTGGACTGCTTTCCCAGGCCACAAGCAGGGAGCTGGATGGGAAGTGGGGCCACCAATATTAGAACCTGTGCCCATATGGGACCCCAACGCATTCATTCTTCTTCTTTTTAAAGATTTATTTATATTTGATCCAGGCACAGCAGCCTAGTGGCTAAAGTTCTCGCCTTGCACGCACTGAGATCCCATTTAGGTGCCAGTTCACATCCCAGCTGCTCCACTTCCCATCCAGCTCCCTGCTTGTGGCCTGGGAAAGCAGCCAAAGATGGACCAAAGTCTTGGAACCCTTGCACCCGCGTGGGAGACCTGGAAGAAGCTCCTGGCTCCTGGCTTTGGATTGGCTCCACTCCAGCCATTGCAGCCGCTTGAGGAGTGAATCAGCAGACAGAAGATTTTTCTCTCTCTCTCCCTCTTCCTCCTCCTCTCTGTATATCTGCCTTTGAAATCAGGTCAAACCAGGAAATTAAATCACTGGGAGAGAGCCTTGCTCCCCATTGGTGAAGCACTTGTCCATCCCCCTCCCTGTCACCGCCTCTAACCGATGTTTGTGGCTGCATGGACTATACCGTTTCTGTGTAGTAACTGCTGCAGATAGCAAACCATCCGAGGAGTTAGAGCCTTCAAACAGTGGTAGCCTAGTGTTTGGGGTCCTCACCTTGTACACGCTGGGATCCCATATGGACATTGGTTCTAATCCTGGCACCCTGCTTTCAGTCCAGCTCCTTGCTTGTGGCCTGGGAAGACAGTTGAGGACAGCCCAAAGCCTTGGGACCCTGCACCCATGTGGGAGACCCAGAGGAGGCTCCTGGTTCCTGGGGTCGGAATGGCTCAGCGCCGGCCACTGCGGCTACTTGGGGAGTGAATCAGTGGATGAAAAATCATCCTGTCTCTCCTCTCTGTGCGTCTGACTTTCCAATAAAAATAAATAAATCTTAAAAAAAAAAAACAGGAGACTTATTCACCCACAACTCTGCAGTTTGGGCCGGGCTTGGCAGGATGGTTCTCCTGCTGCTCACACGTGGAGTTCCTCAGGTGGCTGCTGTCATCTGGCATTAGACATTCTGACATGCTCATTCACTCTAGTCATCCCAGCCTGTGAGCAGAGCTGTCTGCCCCGGGGGGTGCGGGGGTGCCTCTGGGTCCTCCGCCAGGAGGCTGTTCCTCACCAGGCATCAGGAGGTTCTGAGAGTGAAAGTGAAAGCTGGGATGTCCTCCAAAGTCAGTTCAAGTTCAGCATTTGATGTAGTTGAAGATTAACGCATATGACAAGGCAATTCCAGAGTCAAGCAGAACACAGATTCTACCTCATTCCGAGGGTGAAATGAGAGGGCCCCTGTCAGTTGGCTCACCCCGCAAAGGACTGTCATGGTCGGGGCAAGGCCAACACCAGGAAATAAATCCAATGTGGGTTTTCCTTACAGGTGTCTGTGACCCAATTACTTGAGTGATTTCTTTCTGCCTACTAGGGTGTGCAGGAAGCTAGAACTGGGACCAAAGCTAAGACAGGAACCAGGCGTTTTGATGTGGTTTGTGTGCACCACAGCCAGCACCTTGAAATGTCCACCCTGAGACTATGAGATGCAGCATAGTTAAACCACAAGCTTTCTTTTAAAAAATCTTTTTGTTGCTGTCTATTTTATCAGGAAGGAAGATCTACAGAGAGAGAGAGAGAGAGATCTTCTGTCTGCTGCTCTACCCCCTAAATGGACACAATAGCCACAGCTGAGCTGATCTGAAGCCAGGAGCCAGGAGTTTCTTCCAGGTCTCCCATTTGGGTGCAGGGTCCCAAGGTTTTGGGGCATCCTCCTCTTCTTTCACAGGCCACAAACAGGGAGCTAGCTGGGAAGTAGCGCAGCTGGGACTTGAACCAGTGCCCACGTGGGATCCTGGAACATGCAGACCTAAAGAATTAGCCAAACTTAGCCATCATCCCAGCCCCATGCTACAAGCTTTCTAATATATCATTCAACAAGCCTCAACAATCAACCAGCCTGTGTTTATTGAATTCCTAAAATGCATTAGATGCTGCGCTAGTTGCCAAAGTATAGATGAACCTAATATTCAATCTGTTGCCAGAAGAACTCTGCGGACTTTGAAATGAAAAGAGATCACCGAATGCCTTTTTAATAGAATCCTGTGCTTTGTCTAGCAACCCTTCAGTGTTATTTGATTCTATAGGAGTCTCTACTTCTGAGTTTTCAAAAATTTTTATCAGAAAGGCAGATTTACAGAGAATAACAGGCAGAGAAGGGCTTTCTGCCCACTAGTTCACTCCCCAAGTGGCCGCAATGACCAGAGCTGTCCAAGCAGAAGAAAATGAAAAAAACAAAATAATGGAAAAAGACTCCCAGGTGGTCCTTCACAAACTGTACATGGCTAGAACACAAACAGACAAAGGCAACCAGCAGGAGCCAAGGGCGGACCAGTCACTCAGGGCTGCAGTGCACATGGCCTTGAACCTGTGCCGAGGCCACGTCACCACGGAATGTCCATCCGCATGGGAACATGTTCCAAGTTCTGCTTCAGGAAAACAGCTGCGGCAGCCATGGCCTGCAGGAGTCAGAGCAGGGAAAAGCCACAGACAGGAAGACGGGTGAGCAGCCCGTTGCTGTGGTCAGAGTGAGAAACAGCGAGAACAGAACATGGAAAAGGGGTTAGGGTTAAGAGTTGCAGATCCCAGGAGTTAGCAAAGCGCTGTTCTTTTTTAAAATAAACATTTATTTCTTTGAAAGACAGAATAATAGAGAACAGAGGACACACACACACACAGAATCTTCCATTGCTGGTTGAATAGCTACAGCAACTAGAGCTAAGCCAGGCCCAAGCCAGGATCCTGGAATTTCACCCAGGCTCAAACACCGTGACAGGAACCCAGGACCTTGTATCACTATCCACTGTTTTCCAAGGATCATCACACAAATCTGCATCTGCACTGGGGATGCTGGGATGCCAAGGGGTGGCTTAGCCTAGAGCACCATAGAGGCTTCCCCTTCAGTAACTCGGCTTCTGACCCACAGAAACTGGGAGCAAACAAGTGCTGTTTTGGTTTGAGGTAATTCACTATACAGCCATTACTAACTCTCAGTTTACTCGCCCTGGATTTCTTGGGAACAAATGTTGAAAGGTAGTTACACTTTTTAACATTTCTGTCCTTTGTCAGGACACAGTCCCTGAAGGAGAGCTCAAGAATCATGGCAAAGAGCCAGCTCAGACCAGGCCAGGTTGCAGTACCCGCTGGCATATATATGGGTCAGGCCTGGGGATGGGCCAGGCTGGGACAGTTCATCACGCCTACAACACCTGTAGGTCTGCATGTGAACTGGGTTGGGGGAGAGCCAGACTGGGCTAACCAACGGCATCCACTTGTGCAGGCATGAGAGTAAGGGCCAGTGGGTTGGCTTTGCCACAGCATCAGCTGGCAAGCATTGGAACTAGGGGCAAATCCTGTCACTCTAGACTGCAGAACCACCTGGAAAGTGCAAGATTCAGGGCAGGGAGTAGGTTCCTGAAGGGAAACTGTGGTCACCTGTCTGATGGGCTGCAACTCCCGCTGATGAACCTGAGAACCAAGCCTAGCGACAGGCCTGTTTAGACAGGTGGTGACACCCTCTGGCATGAGTGTAGACTGGAGGGTAGAAGTGGTTGGGTTGAGCTACACTTCATTGCCCAACGAAATGTACGAGAGCATTCAGTAGTGGGACAGACCACACCAGTCTACTGAACAAGTGCTGGTGGTCAGCTCAGTAGGGGTTACTGGGGGTTGATCTGACTGGGCTGGAGTTCCCCCTGGTGTACATGAGGGCTGAGTGTGTGGTGGACAGGATTGGGCTGGGCCATAGCACCCACTGGTTTGTGTAAGAGACAGGGTGGGAGATAGATCCAATCTAGCAATTGCAACTAGTAGTGTATGTGTGTGTGTGTGTGTAGGCTGACATGGGTGACAGAATGAGCCAGACCCAATTCTGGCAGGTAAACACAAGTGTCAGGTATGGGATCACCTCAGGTGAGATTTCTTTGCGGGTTCCCCACAGCTAAACCGATGGTCTCAGAATTCCAACCATGGGGATGGTGGCAGGACCTGAGGACTGTGGAGTGCATGTGTCAGAACTGGACCTCCTCATTGGCTGGGACAGAGCAGTAGACAGCATGGCCAGATGCACATGGGGGATACGGCAGTCCGTTGGAGCCTGCAGAGGACACCTGGTACCATAGCAGAGGAAAGAGGACAGACCAAATTCCCAGTGAAGCTTGACAGCACATTTCTGGGTGAATGGAGACTCCAGGGTGAACTGTGTCAGCCAACGGACTTTGGAAGGATTTCCTTATCCTTGGATCGGCAAGTAAGACAGCATTTCAGAACTATCAAAGCCATTTGAGCAGAACCCTCAGTTCATGTCCTGGCTGCTCCACTTCCCATCCAGCTCCCTGCTTGTGGCCTGGGAAAGAAGTAGAGGATGGTCCAGAGCTTTGGGACCCTGAACCTGCATGGGAGACCTGGAAAAAGCTCCTGGCTCTTGGTTTCAGACCGGCTCAGCTCCAGCCATTGCAGCCATTTGGGGAGGGAGTAAACCAATGGATGAAAGATCTTTGTGTCTCCTCTCTGCACTTTTTTCCTTCTCTCTGTAAATCTGTCTTTCCACTAACGATAAATAAATGTTTTTTTAAAGATTCATTTATTTTTATTACAAAGTCAGACATACAGAGAGGAGGAGAGACAGAGAGGAAGATCTTCCACTGCTTCATTCCCCAAGTGAACGCAACGGCTGGTACTGCGCTGATCTAAAGCCAGGAGCCAGGAACCTTTTCCATGTCTCCCACGCGGGTGCAGGGTCCCAAAGCTTTGGGCCGTCCTCAAATGCTTTCCCAGACCACAGGCAGGGAGCTGGATGGGAAGTGGAGCTGCCGGGATTAGAACCGGCACCCATATGGGATCCGGGTGCATTCAAGGTGAGGACTTTAGCCACTAGGCCACGTCGCCGGGCCCGATAAATAAATCTTAAAAAAAAAAAAGTAGTCTATTTGAAAGGCAGAGTAACTTTTTAAACATTATTTTATTTTTTATTGTAAATTCAGATTTTTATTGATTTATTTTTATTGGAAAGGCAGATATACAGAGAGAAGGAGAGAAAGAGAGGAAGATCCTCCATCTGATGATTCACTCTCCATCTGGCCACAATGGCTGGAGCTGTGCCAATCCGAAGCCAGGAGCCAGGAGCCTCTTCTGGGTCTCCCACACTGGTGCAGGTTCCCGTCCTCGACTGCTTTCCCAGGCCACAAGCAGGGAGCTGGATGGGAAGCAGGGCTGCCGGGATTAGAACCGACGACCATATGGGATCCTGGCATGTGTAAGGCGAGGACTTTAACCTTACGCTATCGCGTTGCGCCCATAACAGTTCTATTTTTAAGAAGCCTTGTGAAAAGCACCAGTAAGAACACAGTCCTGCCTCAGCCAGGTGTTCTGTGTGTGTGCAGCTGTGCCACTTGCTGGCTATATGCCCTTGGGTCAGGGACCAATTATTTCCTAGTTGCAGGTTCATTTCTTCTAACAGAGACTCATGACATTAACCTTGCAGGGTCACCGTGAAAACTAAATAAGCTAGTGTGTTCAGTGTTTGGCAAAATAAGGGACATTCAGGTGCTTTCTAAGTCTTTCCCAATGCCCTGCCCCCTTCCCATTTGGCTTTTCTCTGGAATATCTGAAATCCATTGCCTCCACTTGTCAACTTCATTATGATTTCAACAGTCTTTGTAATTCTCAACTCTCACACGATCTCACGGCTCCAACCCGGAATACAGGAAACTCTCCGGACCGCCTGTGCACTAGGCTTGACGATCCTGGCCCAGATATTCATACCAAATGCCTGGGAGTCATATTGATGACCAGGTGAGCGAGCCTGGAGCCCATAAAAAGTCACATGGCCTCAGCCTCATGTGACCGCCTTCTTGCTGGCTTTTTCTGTGTATTTCGCCCTCCCCGTTATAATTCTTGGAATCATCATCTGTGCAAGATACTCAGTAAATCCTTCTGAATATTGCACATCACATTAGCACACGCTCTGGCTTAAAATCCACCCCTGCTCTCCCTGTTGTAGGTGATTCGACGCAAAACATGGCAGCAACCTCGTTTCTTGTCTCACACGAAAGAAGAATTTTCATACAGACAATTACGGTTTACGAAGCAGGACTTATTTAGGGGGAAAAGGGGGCTTATGCCATGGTGGTAGGAGGGGGCTCCATGTGTCCCCAGGAAAAACCCAAGACCACATGGCAGGAGGCCTGGGTTCAGTGAAGGAAACAAACAAAAAAGGCCCACGGCAATGGTGGAGATGGTGTCTTTTCTGCACCATCTCAGGGGAGTTACTCAAAGGACAGATTTGTTCACACTAGCTTCTGGTTTCAAATCAAACTTCAGAAGGGTGGGACTGGTTAATTCCTCCTCAGGCACCAGATTAGGTGGGTCATTTCTCCTTGCTTCTGTTACAACTCTGAGATGATGAATTGATATCTTCATTCTGCCCCCTTTGCCCTCTTTCAAGGGGAAAAGGCCCCCTTGAAAAGTAAAAATGAGGCAGAAATACGACATATACTTTTTTTTTTTTTTAAAGTAACTCCAGCAGGGACCAGAAACCCTGACTGCCAATCTCCCGTCAACTCTTCACACATCCCCAGCCCAACTAAACCGGCCTAACCAAAAGCTCCCACCACACACCCAAGCCCCACCGGCACCTCGGACTGGCACCACAGCCAGCACCTCACCCCATCCTACTCCAGCTCAACTCGCTCAGCTGGCGAGAAAGGTCCCCGCCGGGCTGCAGCCTTGGAACGGAGCTGCGCGGCCTCTTGTCTGAACTCCAGGGAAAGGGGTGAACAGCGGTCCCTGGCCACAGACTTTTTATGAGGAAACTTTTTATGTGAGGGAAACGGAGCATTATTCTAGTGAAGCGGCCGCGAGATTCAAGCTTAATCCCTGAGTGAATTAACTGAGGCAATTAGCCAGGAAGTATTAGTCTTAATCCTTCGGAACACGCCTAATTAAAATCATCCTCACAAGGGACGAGGACTTGTTTGGTTTTGCTTTCTTAATGTGTGCCTGTTGTTTTAAGATCCTCAGAACCTTCCCTCCCAGCAAAACCCATGGCGGCTCATCCATTCTGAGTTCCAGCCATTCCGGGCCGGAACGGCCGATCCCCCGCCAGCAAGTCCCGCCCCGAACTCCCGCCTTCTGCCTTCCGCCTTCCGCCTCGCGAGACCCTGCCTACGTCGAGCGCCAAGCTAGGCCCCGCCCCCTCGGAACACGTGTGGCGCCGCTCCGCCAGTCGCACCCCGCGCCGCCGCCGCCTCCTCCCGCGCTCGCGCCGCGCCGCCTCCCGGCTCGGGCCTCCGCTTCCCGCCCCGCCCCCGTCCTCCAGTTTGGCGTCTCCCAGCCCGACGCGCCCCGCTCTCATCACGTGATTGCCTCATCCGGGTCCTTTGCGTTCTCTCTCCCTCTCCCAACATGGCGGCCTCAGGTGAGTGAGCGGCCGAGCGCGGCCAAGGACCGGTGTCCGGGACCACCTCCCGGAGCCTGATCCACTGGTTCCATGGTGTCGGGGAGCGGGCCGCCCCGATTTCCTTCGGGCGAGGGGGTTGCGGCAGGCTGGCGGCGTCGCCACGTTAGGTTTCTCGCTCCGGGATGTTTGGGAGGGGGAGGGGAAGGACACCTTTTCTCCCCCGTGTCTGCGCGAGGTTGGAGGAGGCGGTCATGGTGGACTGCGGCTCGGAGGGGGCGTGAGGAGGCTCGGGGAGGTCGGCGGGCGGCGCGGGGCCTGTGTGGAGGCGTGAAGCACTGTGCTTGCGTGGAAGGAGGCAGGAGGCGGTTGGCGCGCGGACTGGTGCACCTGAGATCCCGCGTCTCGGACGAGGCACGAGGCCGTTGCGGACGGGCGTGGGGGAGGGCAGTTGGAACCCGGGCGCGAGTCGGTGTCGGGGTGCCGGGGGTAGCGTGGTGGGCGGCCTGGGTGCGCGTGCGCGCCGGCGCTCCTGGGGGTGCTGAGCTCGGTGCTGGGTGCTCGGTGCTCAGTGCCCCGGCCCTTGCAGCTCCTCCGAGGGGACCTGTGTGTGGCAGGACTGCGGGTCGGGGCTGCTGGAGTGGGTTGGGGGTGGGGAACACAATGTGGCGCGCCCACGTGTTAGCAGAGAGGAAGCTGGGATGGGCTCGGAGGGTTCCCTGTAGCCTTTTCTATTCTCTTACCGGCTTCGATTGCTCCCCGAGCAGGCGTGCCGAACGAGATCGGGTCCTCGCTCTTCTTAACTAAGCGTCCATTTTGGTTGAATGTTGATAGCTTCCGTGTTAGGGTTTCGGCCCCCCGCTCCTCCCCTAAAGGGTAACTGCGAGTGCTAGGACGTGTTGTTGAAAAGAACGCTTGCTAATGGCCGGAGTCGGTTTCCGTGTAGACTTGGCTTCCCGTTGGACTCAGGAAAGCAGTCTTGAGCTTTGTAGCATTCAATTTTGTTAAGAGGCTGTGTGGTTTTCTTCTCCCTGCAACAACCCTGCATTTTGCAAAACTTTTTGCTTAAACTGCCGTCTCCGGGCACTGATTTCTCACTGTGGAATTTGTCTTCTCTGTTATCGTGAGGGATTGAGCCGTGTCTCTTACCGTGCTACCTTTCGGTGGCGTGGCACCTGATCGCCAGGCGTGCACAATATGCTGCTTTCTCATCTGCTTCCACGCAAGGTTATGCAGAGATGGCACCCAGCCATGGATGGGTTCAAGGTCACACTGCTGTCAAGTAGCAGGGCAACGTCAAGATCTTGAAAGACTTGAACTCTTCTCCTTCACCAATTTGGGGTACCCACATGAGGTCCTGAGTTGGAGAAACTGCCCAGAGGCCTCGCCCGAGAGTTGACCATGTTCCCATTGTTGTCTGAAGTTGTTTGGGGCCTAGATTTGCCACCTTGCTGTTACCTGCCTAGGTGACATGCCGAGGAGTTAAAGGTCTGTCAGATCTCTTCCCTGGAGTCTTCAGGTCAGTTGTTGGAGCTGGAGCTTGCACTTGTCGGAACATCCTTCTTGTAGGGTCTCCTTGACACTTCTGTGAGACGAAATCCTTCGCAGCAGTGCAGGTTTCCAGCGTGCACCGTGACTGACGGTGGAACGGGGATTGTTTGAATTGCTAGGGAACTTGACACGTTGAACCAGGGCACTCCATTCTTTGGCTGTCATCTTTTAAAGGAATATTCCGAAAGGCAAGCTGTTCATTTCTCGCAAGTGTTCATTGTGACTGCTTTAATTGACTTGTTAAAAAGCCCCATAACTCTTGTTCCAGTTGCCTGAGCTGCTCTTCCCTTACCTGGAGGGGATCAGGTGTGTTTGACACAGTTTACCATGTAGGGTGGGTGTGGAAGTCCGAGCACGCGGGCCTTTCACTCTCAGAATACTCTCACGCTGAACCTCCTGGCCAGGCAGTGATCACACACTGGCCTGTTGACCCTTCTGCTTGTGACTCTGGAGTAGGGTACCCAGCTTCAGCAGGCAAGCCTGGAACTCCTGTCAAGGTTCAAACGCGAAGGCAGTGTCAGTTACAGGCACAGTACTGAAAAAACCAGGAGCCACGTCAGAAACTTCTTGGAAAAGGTGTTCCCCCCTCCCCCCCATGCAGAGTCTGAAATCCTTGCATAGTGTCTGTACATCTTCCATAAAACAGTCTTTTCTGTGTTCACAAGATATGAGTAGGCCAGAGAGGGGCTGCCTCGGGGCCCAACAGGAGAATGGGGCTTATTTACTTCTGGGTGTACCTTTACTTGTTTGTTGTTAATTTGGAAGACAGGAGACAGCATTAACTGCTTAGCACATTGCCCACACTGACCGGGGCTGGGACAAGGGCAAGCCACAGGCCAACAGCTCAGTGGGTAACAGGGACCCAGTTGCTTGAGCCCTTCCTCCATCACCTGTTACCTCTCAAGGTGTATGAGCAAGTTAAACCAAGTGTAACTTATTTGTGACTAGGGATGTGTGTGTGTTGAAGAGGTTGCTGTCAGCCATCCCAGGAGCCCGGTGTGATGACTCAGTGGCTAAATCCTCACCTTGCAAATTGCTGGCATCCCATGTGGGTTCCAGTTCACATCCTGGCTGCTCCACTTTCCTTCCAGCTCCCTGCTTGTGGCCTGGGAAAGCAATCAAGGACGAGGACGGCCCAAAGCCTTGGGACCCTACACCCATCTGGGAGATCCTGAAGAGGCTCCTGGCTCCTGGCTTTAGATCGACTCAGCTCTGGCTTTTGTGGCCATTTCGGGAGTGGAGAAGTGGATAGAAGACCTTTCTCTTCTCTGTCTCTCCTCTTTATATATAAATCTGATCTGCCTTTCCAGTAAAAATAATCATCCTAGATATGTCATAAATCCCTGCTACCATCCAAAGGTAGAGAAATGACCAAATTGGAAGAGTTGCATTTTAAGCATTATTTTGGAGACTCCAACTACCTTATACCTTATCATGCAGTTCATTGGGCGCTTATTTTGTTGCTTTAGGTGAAAAGCAAGTTCCCTGGCCCTGGAGGACTTTGGGGAGTGGGGAGCATGATGGTATTTTCCTCCATGTGTTGAATTAATTGGGCACAAAGAGGTCATGTAACTGAACATAAGGTCTGTGACAGTACAGTTTTTAGAAGTCTGCCAAGCTAAACTATGTAAGGGTACTTGAGAAAGTTCCTGCTAAGGCGGATTTTGGGCCTAGGCATTAAGACCCCGTTAATCCTTGTCCTACGATAGAGACCGAGGGGCAATCATGATTGCTCAGGTGAAAAAGAAGTTTCTTTTACCACAATGAATGTGTACATATGGAGGGGTCTTCAGTTCACAGAAAATGCATCATATAAAATAAACAATGGATTCCAAAAATTTCAGCACCAGAATATCTGTGAATTCCATTTTTACAAACTGTTGCAGTGCCCTGGTGTGAGACAGGAAAGGCACAGCCTTAACATGTGACACTTCATTGTGGCTGGGCACTGAGCAGCAGGGTAATTACCTAGGTCTGGGCCCTTGTCGATTTGGCTGGAGTGTTTGCATTTATGTGTTTGTTAATGAATACTCTCCTGATTTGGCGAGGCCTGCTTTAGTGCCTAATAAAGATACAATTCATATCCCATCAAATGTACCCTTTTTATACTCAAGTAATGTGTGAACATTCTCATCATCACAATTGCGTATTATCAGTCCCTTCCCTCCCCAGTCCACCATGCCTGTTAGCTTCAAGTGTTTCGCTTTCAGATAAGAGGTACTGACTAGTTGCAGGCAGGGCTGGATTTTGCACCAAAGTAAACTTAAAGGTCCTAGCAGTCAGCCTAAAGTTTTTGTTTGCTTGTTTTTTGCTTTTGATGGTCAATAGCTAAAGTTTATTAGTGGCATCAGGCTTTTCTAGACTGAGGGTCACATAGGATAAGGGAGGAGGTATTGAGGAGCTTACACAGTTCCCATAAGCCTGTCTGGAATAGATCAATTGTTTCCACACCCTTGTCTGAAAGTATCTGTCTTTGTTTTGTTCTCATACAAATGATGTCTAATCAGTTGCCCTCCTACAAATTCCCCTTCTCTGTTTTGTAAATTAGGCCTGAGGAATGTAGCTAGAGAGAACACACTCCGAAGGCAGAGAATGGGGAGAAGCAACTTTTTATATTATACAAAGATAACTTCACCAGGGAGCAGAGACCATAACTGCCTGTTATCCCATCTGACTCCTCACATCCCCCCAGGAGAATGGACCCTAGCTGCTGTCAGGAATAGGGGCTGACCACCACGCTGGCCCCTTTGTGAGAAGGGGCGAAGGAAAGGGCAGCAGCCGCTGTGCTTCTCCAGAGGTCAATCTAGAGGTCCCTGGCAGAAGGGCACAAGTCAGGTGGCTGAAGTACTGCTTGCAGGGTTGGGTTTTTTGTTTGTTTGTTTGTTTCCTTTAATTGGAAGGCAGATAGAGGAAGAACCTCATCCTTTGATTCATTCCCCAAGTGGCCTGAGCTGTGCCTGTCCAAAGCCAGGAGCCCAGGTACCTGCAGGTCTCCCAGCAGATGCAGGGTCCCAAGGTTTTGGGCCGTCCTCCACTGCTTTCCCAGGCCACAAGCTGGATAGGAAGCGGGGCTGCCGGGATTAGAACCAGCACCCATGTGGGATCCCAGCGTGTTCAAGGCAAGGACTTTAGCCGATAGGCTACCACATCAAGCCTCATCTTTGGAATTTAGATATGAAAAATGTAATGTTCAAACCTTTGTCAGAGTAAACATCAGCCCCTTTCTGTAGGAGTCTCTGTTGCACTTTCTGCTTCAAGTCCCTGTTCGTGGGCGCCACCTGTTCGCTGTCCTGCAGCGATGGACTTGGTGCACAGAGCTGATAATAATGCACATGGACTACTGACTGATGGGCAGTAGGCCCCCTTCCCTCTTTTTTTTTTTTTTAAATCTTTACCTGTATCTATCCTTTGGTGCTTTTGTTACCAGTGCCATGGACTGATAGCAAGGGAAAAGTAAGAGGTGGGGTTTTGTTTAGCTTTTTTAACTTAAAAGTCAGTGTGACCAGGGTTTCACCCACTCGTTTATTCCCCACATGGTGGCAGGAGTCCAAGCACTGGGCCTGGTAGCTCTTCCCAGGCGATCAGCAAGGAGTGGGGCAGAAGTGGACCACTAGGGGCCCGACAGTGTGGCCTAGCGGCTGGGGTCCTCACCTTGAATGTGCCAGGATCCCATATGGGCACCGATTCTAATCCCTGCAGCTCCACTTCCCATCCAGCTCCCTGCTTGTGACCTGGGAAAGCAGTCCAGGGCGGCCCAAGGCCTTGGGACCCTGCACCCACGTGGGAGACCTGAAGGAGGTTCCTGGCTCCTGGCTACAGATCCGGATCCGCACAGCACCGGCCATTGCGGCCACATGGGAAGTGAATTATCAGACAGATCTTCCTCTCTGTATATATCTGACTTTACAATAAAAATAAATCTAAAAAAAAAAAAAAGATGTAGGAAAACTGGACCCAGCGCATTAGCCAGCATCTAAGTCCTCACTCTGAACGAGCCGGGACCCCATATGGGCGGCAGGTGTTTTTTTTTTTTTTTTAAGATTTTTTAAATTTTTATTGGAAAGGCAGATATACAGAGAGGAGTAGAGACAGGGAGGAAGATCTTCCATCCGATGGTTCATTCCCCAAGCTACCGCAATGGGTGGAGCTGAGCCAATCCGAAGCCAGGATCCAGGAACTCTTTCTGGTCTCCCAGATGGGGAAGCAGGGCTGCCAGGATTAGAACCAGCATGTTCATAGTGAGGACTTTAACCAGTACGCTTTCACGCTGGACCCTATGGGTGTCAGTTCTAATCCTGGTGGCCCTGCTTCCCATCCAGGCTCCTTGCTTCTGATCGGTGCAGCTCAGGCCATCGCAACTGCTTGTGGAATGAATCAACAGACAGAAGATCTTCCTCTCTGTCTCTCCTCCTCTCTGTATATCTGACATTCCAATAAAAATAAATAAGTCTTATTTTTGAAAATGCAGGAAAACTTAAAAATTGGACCAGTTCAATCATTGTGGCAAGGAATTGTTACATTTGAAACAGTGAGCCATGCTGGAGGAGAATGCTGTGAAAATCCTGAGGTTTTTTTTTTTTTGAGTGAGAGAGAGAGAGAGAGAGAAAGAGAGATCCTCCATCTGCAGGTTCACTCCCCAAATGGCTCATAAGCAGATCAGCTGGGTCTCGAACCTGCACTCATAGGAATTGCTGCCATTAACCCAGTCCTGAACATGTAGGCTGGCTCTTTTCTCAACTATTGGATTAAAAATGCAGTGGGGAAACCCTGAGTCTTGCTTGAGGTTTACTGGTAATCTGCTTTCTGCAGTGTAATCTGCTGCCACTGAATTTGAGTTAAAGGTGTTGTGAAGGAAGTCAGCCAGTGCTGGTTTCTTACTCGGGACCTGGGGGCTGGCGGAGGGGACAAAGAGAGCAAAGGGGGATATATGGTTCTGAAAGATAGTATAGTGACTGTCACTGACTGGTGCCCTCTGCCGCACCAACCTCCCGTCGGAGCACAAGTTCCAGTTCTGACTGCTCCACTTTCAGTCCAGCTCCCTGCTGATGCTCCTGGGAATAGAGCAGAAGGAAGGTCGCCCAAGGGCTTGTGCTTCTGTGTCCTCGTGTGGGGGAAGCTTTGGCTTCCACCTGCCATTAGGAACATTTAGGGAGTGAGCCAGTGGCCGGAAATAACTCTGAGCAACTATTACACTCAAATATTTTCAGGGAAAAAAGATACTACAAAATTAATATTGTTGTTTTGTGTATTTTTAAATTTAAAATAACAAAAGGAGATGCTGGTCTGTGGGTTTGTTTTAATCCAAGAACTGAAGAGCAGGTCATTCCAGCTTCCGTGGTTTTGGTTGGTGAATATTTATGGAACAAGGGAGAAAAGATACCTTTTACTTGATCTCACGATTTGTACTAGCCGTGAGATCATTTTCACTTTCCCAGTAACAAGATAATTGGATATTAGCTAATAATAGTAGAGTCTGCCCCTTGAGAGTTAGGCTCTGTAGCTAGAATCATGTTAATTCCAGATACTGTTTTTGAATTAAACTATGTGAAAAAAAAGGTCAAGGGAAGCTTAAGTGCTTTTAAGTATTTTACCTAATGTCTTGTCCATATTGGTATATTGAAATGTCCACTAGCTATGTCTTTGCAGGTGAGCTGCCAGAGCCTCTGTATGATAGGAACCATATTGTTTTCTTTGAATTCTGTAGACTGATTTCAGATAAGATCTGATTGATCATATATACTCTCGGAGCCAGATTAAGGTGTTAAAATGAGGTGAGAATTAGAATGTGGAGAAAGAATTCATGATTATGAAAGTCATGAAGCTGATCCTACTACAGCAAAGGTGCTTTTTAATTATGCAGTAGCTGCAGTTAGACCAGTTCTAGAATGTCACTTCACCCCTTTTCCTTTTCTAAGTTGCCCGATTAGTGTTCTCTCAGAAGCTGCAAAGGACTGTCTAGAGGGATGCAGGGTCAGTGTCCTGCAGGAAGCTTTTAGTGTCCCCTCTGCACGCGCACACTGTGCAGGAAAGTGCATACAAGTCTCAGAGTAAGAGTCGTCATTCAGACACTTTGCAGATAGCTGAGTGCCAAGATCACCATGGTCTGCTGTGGAATTACTGATAAGCTGCTTAGGGGCCAGGATCCCAGGGAGGTAACCGGAAGAGCACTGGGCTTGATTTGGGGTTTCTTTTTTTTTCTTTTCCTGTGAATTGGAAGTTAAGATTCCTATCATAACAATGTTTTACAAGCATCACAGTTTTCAGATGTACCAACATAGTATCTTGCATGGGATAGGAAGTTTGCCTTTTCTCTCTATTGAAGGAGCAGCGAATGTAGTGGCCTGTTTCTAAATTAAGATCTCCAGTGATAAATAATAAATGTAGTAGAAAGTGAAAAGATTGCTTCCACCCAAGTTAACGCACTACAGCAGAGACTCCTCAACTTCGGATTTTTTCTTTATACGTACATATGTGTGGTTGCATTTGATAGTGATCTCTAACTTCTGAATTTTTCCTTTTACTGTTGAATTCTTTCTAAGCCTTCAGACTGTTTTCTGTTTATTGCGTTTATATAGTGTGCCCAAGTCAAGTCCTTTGGCCTTTGTTGCTTGAAGGGCCAGCATTTGTCCGGTGGTTAAGGCGTAAGCTTGAGTCCGGCTTCCTGCCAGTGCCAACTCCAGCAGGCAGCAAAGATGGCTCGAGTTACTGGGTCTCAAGCCACCAGGCAGAAGTTCTGTCTTTATTTAATTGTTAGTGTTTATATTCTTTGTACCACTCTGTAAATGCCTGAGCATTCATGAAGTTTTTTTCTCTTTTTCAAACAGCAAAAAAGAAGAATAAGAAGGGGAAGACTATCTCCCTAACAGACTTTCTGGCTGAGGATGGGGGGACTGGTGGAGGAACCACCTACATCCCCAAACCCGTCAGCTGGGCTGACGAAACAGACGACCTGGAAGGAGATGGTAATTCTTCTTGTTTGTCATCAAGCTTAAAATTTTCATTATCTTCTAGGAAAAACTGTAAATATGATTTGTATTGCTTACAATTCAAAAGGAACACACTGATTTTGTAAAGCCTGGAATCTTAATGTGTTTCATACAAACTTCATCTTAGGGTTGAACTCTGACTGCAGGTGAGACTGCACTGGCCGTTTAGGTGTGCCTCATCCTGGCTTTGATATTAACAGACTTTTCTCTGTGTCCTACCCTTTTAGGCCTCATTTTTTTTCATTTGGAAAGTAAAGATAACTTAATCTGTTTATTTCTGTAGAAGTGACTGCAAGGTCTCATGTACACTTGCGTGTTTTCAGCCAAAGAATAGCCCTGGGAACTATTAGTATGCCTTCTTCAGTGTCCCTGGATAAATGAAAATGGTTGAGAAAAGGGGATGATGATGGTGGTGTGAGAACAGAATTTTTTGGGGGGTGTGATTTGGATGATCTTCACCTTCAGACAACAAGCAGGAAGAGTTAGCTGTTTTAATTACCAGGTATACATAAACCTCCTCCCACCACCCAGAAACTTGCAGTACAGACTGAAACAGTACTCTCATGACCTCTTCATAAAGGTCAAACTTCCCGTAAGTGTCGGTACAAACTAGTGGACACACTATAGGGAAAGATGTGTTTTAAAGAAGGTGGTAAACCAGGAAGACGGTGTTTGGCAGCCTAATAATAGACTGTGAGAGCTCAGGGGGTCTGAATAGGAGGGTTGCACACTGCAGTCATGCTGTGCTGCTCTGTGACTTGGGCAGAGAGGAGAAGTGTGTTAAGTACCCGCATGTGGTGACTTCACATTGATTTCTTTGCTAGGTGAGGCGAGGCCCACGTGATGATTTCACTGAGAGCCAGGCCTTGAAATGAGACATGCAGTTCCTAGTGCTTTTCTTCCATTGCTGATCTGTCGTGGCATCGTGTGTTTGCATTTGGCGTCTAGCAGCGGTGCCCTTACTCTTGTCTGCCCTTCCAGTTTCCACTACGTGGCACAGCAACGATGACGATGTGTACAGGGCACCTCCAATTGACCGTTCTATCCTTCCCACCGCTCCACGGGCTGCTCGGGAACCCAATATCGACCGGAGCCGTCTTCCCAAGTCGCCACCCTACACTGCTTTCCTAGGGAACCTGCCCTATGATGTAACAGAAGACTCCATTAAGGAATTCTTCAGGGGATTAAATGTAAGTGTAAGACTTCCCAGGCAGTAATTAGGTGCCGTGGATAGGGACTGATTGTACAGTGAGCAGTTTCTGATGAAGAACAACTGAAAAGGAGAAATACACTGAATTCATGGTGAGTTTGGTTGGTTGGTTGGTTTTGGGTTTTTGCTATGCCTGTAAGTATGACAGTCTTGTGTTTGAAGATGCAGAAGGTGTGGTCGGGTCTGCAGTGCAGTGTGGTGTCTTTACCACTGTTTGCCTGGAGGCATCTGTGTGCAGTGATGGCAACATGGCAAGCTTGCTCTCTTTCTTTTCTCCTGTAGATTAGTGCAGTGCGTTTACCTCGTGAACCCAGCAACCCAGAGAGGCTGAAAGGTTTTGGCTATGCCGAGTTTGAGGACCTGGATTCCCTGCTCAGTGCCCTGAGCCTCAATGAAGAGGTAAAGAATGTCGGGGGAGGACCGCGGGGGCGAGGGGGGACCTCCCCGTGTCATGATCAGCCACATGGTGTTAGGTGGACTCCGCGAAAGAGTCGTATAATACCACAAAGAGAGGCCCGAGTCACTTCACTTCAGCAATGTCAGGGAGGTACGCGTGTACAAGATGGGAAGAAAACCACCACGCACTGGGTCCTGGGATCTCACAATGCCTTGACTATAAGTTTGCTTTTTCAAAATCATTATTCTCATGAAGGAAAATGGGGGTGGGAAATCCATTTGATAAGAAGTTTTAAAGGAGAGTGACAGTAAACATTTGTTCCTAAAGTTTTCTCCTTGGATCTTACTAATGTTATGAAACTTTAACTTAGTCTAAATGAGAAAAAGAAGCCCACCCAACATCTGATGTTGGCTGGATTAACTTACTTGAAATTATTGTTCTGTTAAACTGTCAGTGAACTGTTTGATTAAACTTTGAGATGTACTGTTTTCTTGTTGTTATTGTTGAAGATTTATTTATTTTTATTGGAAAGTCAGCTGTAGACTGAAGGAGAGACAGATCTTCCATCCACTGGTTCGCTCCCCAAGTAGCTGCAATGGCTGGAGCTGAGCCAGTCCGAAGCCAGGAGTTTCTTCCGGGTCTCGCAAGTGGTGCAGAGTCCTAAGGCATTGGGCCGTCCTTGACTGCTTTCCCAGGCCACAAGCAGGGAGCTAGAAGGGAAATAGAGCAGCTGGGACAGGAACCGGAACCCATATGGGA
Organism: Ochotona princeps; assembly: GCF_030435755.1. Taxonomy (NCBI): domain Eukaryota; kingdom Metazoa; phylum Chordata; class Mammalia; order Lagomorpha; family Ochotonidae; genus Ochotona; species Ochotona princeps. The sequence continues at coordinate 51,056,585 of NC_080846.1, read as the reverse complement.
TTCTGGGCATGCAAGGTGAGGACTTTAACCACTAGGCTACCGTGCTGGGCCCACTTTGGAGTGTTTTTAAGTAGAATACATTGTTACTGTTCTTCAACTATAGATTGTATTGTGAAGTAAGTAAAAATCACCAATAAGCTTAATTAGGTTCAAAGTATGTAAATAATGCTATGGAACAAGGGAAGTCAATGCATTCCAAGAGAGTTGATTTATCCAAAGGTGTCTGAGTGAAAGAACCTGCAGTTATAAAGTATGTGCTGCTGGTTCAAAAACATAAGAAATCAATGAATGATTGTTGTAGCCCCAAACGTGTCTTTTATTTAGCTAATTGGGGATTACTATGAAGTTACTGCATCTTTGACTCCTCCTCTTTCCCGCCCCCCAAAAATAGTGTATAGTTGACCTGGTATTTATTTCAGGACAACTCTAGTGTACTCATCCTAAGTGACTCCACTTTCAAGCCTTTGTGTAGGGTTCTTCCTTCAGCTGACAGATTGGAATGCTAGCGAGGCTGCAGTGTTCCGCTGACCTCCCTTCCCTAGTGCTTCTGCTGGGCCCGGGTGTGCATGGCCATTTGTGGGGTGTGTGCGTGCTGGCTTGATGTGGTCCTGTGTTCTCAGTCTTTAGGTAACAGGAGAATCCGAGTGGATGTTGCCGATCAAGCACAGGATAAAGGTAAGGAAACCAAAGTCTCAAGTTTGGTAGTGGTCCTGGATGACAAAGCAGGAGGCATCCTTTCCCAACTATGTTTATGGTGCATCTGCTGGTTCATTCCCCAAATGGTTCCAGCAGCTGTGGCTGGGCCAGGCCAATGTTAGGAGCTGGGAACTAAATCCAGGTCTCCCACGTGGGTGGCAGGGACCCAGGGACTTGGGCCGTCTTCTGTTACCTCCCAGGCACATTAGCAGGAGATGAAGCAGAGAAGCCAGGACTGTGGCTACAGTATGGGATCCCAGTGGCATAGCCACTCCCCCAAAATGTTAAAGGGATAGCAAGGGTCTACCTGAATCTTTTTTTTTTTTCTTTAAGATTTATTTTTATTGGAGAGGAGGAGAGACAGAGAGGAAGATCTTCCTTCCGATGATTCACTCCCCAAGTAGCCGCAACGGCCGGAGCTGAGCCAATCCGAAGTCAGGAGCCTCTTCCAGGTCTCCCACGCGGGTGCAGGGTCCCAGGCTTTGGGCCATCCTCAACTGCTTTCCCAGGCCATAAGCAGGGAACTGGATGGGAAGCAGGGCTGTGGGATTAGAACCGGTGCCCATATGGGATCCCGGCACATGCAAGGCGAGGACTTTAACCACTACGCTATTGTGCCTGGCCCAGGGTCTATCTGAATCTGAAGTAACAGTTCTCAGCCAGTTTTGCCACACAGGGGACTGCTGGTAGACTTGGAAGGTGTTTTGGGTTGTCAGAATGTTAAGGGGATGCTGCTGACAGGAGGAAGGAATCCAGATGGAAAGAATACACAATAAAAACTTTCCAGCTCCAAAAGGAATGTCAAGATGGGTAAACCCTGTTAGGAAGGAATGAACAGGAAGTAGTAGATGTATAGAATAGTTACCTCACAGTGTATTGGACACGAAGGGCTTCTCTATGTTTCAGGGACTTCTGGCCTGTACAGAATACAAGACAGGTGAGCATTGATTCAATCACAGTAGGCGTGAGAGACATCTAGTTGAGTTGAGAATGTGCTTGTGGGCCTGGGCCGACTTCATTGTGGCAGCTTGATTTAAAAGAGAAAAATGGTGTGGCAAGTGTGTAGCTGGGTGGTTAAGATGCCCATGTCCCATATTGCAGTATGGGATTCAGTTCCTGGCTCCAGCTTCCGGCTGATACAGGCGCTGGGAATTTGGTCCCTTCCACCCACAGGGGAGGCACGTATTGAGGTGCTAGCTCCTGCCTGCAGCCTGACCCAGCCCTAGGCTAGTGAGGACATTTGGGGGATAAACCAGTGGATGGGAGCCCTTGCTGGTTTTTTTTTGTTTTGTTTTTGTTTTTTAATGAGGACCGTGGGGGGGTTCAGAATGGCCAGCTGTGGTGGGATGACGGGGGTTTTTGTGTTTGGATCCGTCTGTAGACAGGGATGACCGTTCCTTTGGCCGAGATAGAAATCGGGATTCTGACAAAACAGACACGGACTGGAGGGCCCGTCCTGCCCAGGACAGCATGGACGACTACCCGCCCCGAAGAGGCGACGACAGCTTCGGAGACAGTGAGTTTGTTTCTGTGCAGTGGGTTTCCTGCGTGTTCCGGGGTTGGTCTGTCCAGGAATGGGGCAGATGTGTTCGTTGGATGATCACCCTGGCGCATAGTGGATGTAGGAAACTCGAAGGCGTGAACAGGGAATGGTCTTTGATAAGCTCAGGGGTTTTTAACTAAGCAAAGAATTAAAGAAAGGGACAGGTGCCAGTTTTTTGTTTTGTTGTTGTTGTTGTCTGGTTTTGGAGACAGTTGTTTTTAAGAAACCCAGGAGAGTCTACAAAGTAAACTACTTTAATTTTGGTAAGATTGCTGGGTGTGTAACACAGAAGCATCAATTGTATTGTTATATACAAAGAATAAGACTTAAATAACAAGGTTATTGTCATGTGGGCTCAGAAGAGACCATTGACAAAAAGTGGACCCAAAATCCTGTGTGCATCAGCCACACACTGGGGAGTGAGGATGTGAATAAACACAATGCACTTGGCAGGGAAAGTGACGTTGGGTGGATTACACATGTTAGCTCTACGCCTCAGTCTGAACAAAGGCTCCTGAAGCCTTTATGCTTTAAAATACCTGAAAAGCTCACCGCTGATTATTTGAAAAATGGAAAGAACTTGATGTTCTTATTGAGCAAAGAAATTTTAAATCGTTGCTTGTCCATATAATAGACTACTTCATAGTGTAACAGGCATAGAACTACAAGGGTAAAATGCAAAACCTGTTACTTGGAGGGAGGGAGGAACTCAGACATTTGAAAATTGTGGCCATCGTGTTGATCATGTTGCAAGTCATGAAGTTATCAAGATAGATTTGGTAATCTGGCTCCTTCCTAATAGTGAAACAAACATGGCAAAATATTGGCACACACTAAATCTAAGCAGTAGATCTGCTGTAATTATTTCTTTCTATCAGTATGTTTGAAATATAAAGCACCCGCACAACTAGAATTCACATTCTGATTTTGTGAGACACCTAGCACACACTGTACACACAGAGCCAGGGACACAGCAGTTCCTCTGAGCGCGGCCGGCTCAGGAGAAGGGTGGACTCTCTGGTTCCGTCCTACCTTCAGCCATCCAGTCTGAGCCAGCAGATCCTGGGGAGAGCTGCCTCAGCCACGCTCCCCCAGCGACGTCAGCGGATGCAGATTCTTCAGTGAACAGGAAGGAAAGGTAGACCAAGGTCCAGTTTTGAGTCGTGGGACAGAACTATCCTCTCACCTGCCACCTTGAATTTAGAGAGCAGGAGTGTGCTACACCGAAGTCAACTTGCAGTTAGCATGAATTAGAAACTCGCAAGTATCGCCAAAGTCTGAGACTCCTTACCCTCCACCTCAGAACCAACAGGATGACAGCGTGGGGTGGGGCAGCTGTCATCTCGGTGTTACTGCATGCTCAGCGGCCACCTGCAAAAGTGCACTGCCTCTCACTGTCGCCCCATTTCCTTAGGAGTACAAGCTGTTGGCTGCTTGACTAGATATAAGGAAAGTCAAGTAGAGGAAAAATATCGCGAAGGAACGCATGTCTGATTTTTGTTTAGTATAAGTTCAGATTTGGGGTGTTTGTTTTTGTTTTGCACATAAAATTCTAAGTTCTGAGAATGTGGGAAGATGGAGCTGCGAGGCAGCTGGAGCCGGTTAGCAGCTGCACCTCTCGTAGATGCCGTGATCTGGCCTGCCACCTGAAGTGCCGCATTTGCTTTATACTTCTTGCGTATAGGGACCTGTTACACTATTACTGTGGGTGAGTATGTGTGAGAGGCAGAGATGCAGCAAATGTGTCATAAACACATTGAGTAGACGTCTTTCTAAGTCAGTTTTTAGTCACCTGCTCTTTGCAGAGGTCCTGTAATCATTAGCATGCGCCACAATTTTACTATTATAAATTGCATTGCAGTTGTCTTCTATCACATCATTGCTCCGAATGAATTCCTAAAAACCAAAATGACTTTCAACCCTTGCATGCGTGGTTCTAAACCAGCTTTAGCATGTTTGTACTATTTTGCTCTGTGATCAGCAGTGCATAAACTGACCTAAGCCCATAAATTTTGCCACCATGAGATGCTAGCATGTGTTTCATCTTTGCCACTGGGGAGTTGGAAATGAACCTTGCTCTGGGTTTCTCTATCTGGAGTGACAATTACCAAGCCTGTAGTCCCATGCTGTGCAGACCTCGCAGGCCTGGCATGTCTGCTTTTTGCTAACTTGCAGGGCAGTGGGCTGTGTTCCTCAGAAATTGTGGAACAGGGAAGAGTCTTTCCACATATATCCCCACCCCCAGTTATTGTCCCAGCAAATCAAATACTGTGAGTTCCATACAGTTCCGGTTCTTCCACTTTGGAGAATAATGTGATTTGTCTTTGTGAGAACTAAGATGCTATCCTGTTTGGTTACTCTGGATAAAGTTGGAGAGAAGGGAACAATGTGACCTGTCTCCTCTAGAGTATCGGGATCGTTACGATTCGGACCGGTACCGGGACGGATACCGGGATGGATACCGGGACGGCCCACGCCGGGACATGGATCGCTACGGTGGCCGGGATCGCTACGATGACCGAGGGAGCAGAGACTATGATCGAGGTAATGACCGTAAACACATTGCCTGCTTTCAAGAATTCTTTGTTTTGTTTTATTTTGTTTTGCCCTTTTTCTCCTCCAGTGTGATGGTTGCAATTTGGGGTATGTTTGCAGGCTATGATTCCAGGCTAGGCAGTGGCAGAAGAGCATTTGGTAGTGGGTACCGCAGGGACGATGACTACAGGGGAGGCGGGGACCGCTACGAAGACCGCTATGACAGACGGGACGACCGGTCGTGGGGCTCCAGAGACGATTACTCCCGGGATGATTACAGGCGGGAGGACCGAGGTAAATCATGTTCTTGCTTTCTTCATGGAGCAGACGCTGGGATCAGTGGGGCATTTGCAGCTGTGTTTCCCGCTCCTCAATTGGCCCAAGTAGAGCCCCCACTCTGATGGAGGCAGCAGGGTGGGCAGCCTAGAGGTTAGCATGCTGTGCTGAGTCAGCCGGCGCTCTGGGCTTTTGAGCTTGTTTATAAATTACACTTCAGATTAGTGATTCGGGACCCCATTTTTTCAAGTGAAAGAATGGATGTTCAGGTTAACGTAATCTTGTAACCTGCGCTGTGAGGTTATAAAGCTACGTTGCTGATTTTCATGGCCATGACGCCATAATGATCAATATCATTAATTAAGGGTCAGATATCAGCGTTCTAAAACCTGTTCTAAAAGTAGGCTCTTAATACATCAACCTACAAAACATCAGTTGTGTTCCAGATCCGATAAATTGGTCATTTGTGTTCTGACTGAAGTGATGTCACAAAAAGGTGATGGTGCCTGGTGCCGCATTTTTTTTCCCTACCTTAATTATTCACTGTCTTGTCTTGCACCTTGTGCCGAAGGCTTTACCTTCATCCTCTCTTGGGGTTTTTTGCAGAGGAGGGAGGATGAGTCTGGACAGCCAGTAAGAAGTACAGACAGGTGGAAGGGTTCTTGGGACAAGTGGAAAGCCGCACAGACCAGCAAAGTTCCTGTTTGTTTTTCTGTTTTACCTGTTTCTTAAAGCAGGAAGCCTAAAAAACAAGTAGTAATTCAACTTTGCGTTGACTGTGGCACCTGTGAGCTGCATGTCCAGGCACAGGGCATTGCATTTTTTTTTCTTTTTCTTCTTTTAAATATATATTTATTTTTTTATTTTTTTTATTAAATTTATTCATTAATTACATTGTGTTGTAATTACATAGAATCCGGGATTCTCCCCCCACCCTCCCCCCATGGTGGGTTCCTCCACCTTGTTGCATAACCATAGTTCAAGTTCAGTTGAAATTCCCTCTTTGCAAGTATATGCCAAGCATAGAGTCCAACATCTTATAGTCCAGTCAAGTCCAACTACTTATTGAGTAGACCCTCTGGTCTGAGGGCAGAGACAGCAGAGTATCATCCCGGTCAAATAAAAGCACTAATATACCATCTGCAACAATTAACATCGTTATGGAATTAATTGACATGGTATTGAGCAGTCAATAAAACATATATTTATTTTTAATGGAAAGGAAGAGTTACAGAGAGGAGAGACAGAAAGATCTTTCATCCACTGATTCGCTCCCAAAATCAGCTGGAGCTGAGCCAATCCGAAGCCAGGAGCCTCTTCCATGTCTCCCACACGGGTGCAGGGTCCCAAGGCTTTGGGCCATCCTCAACCGCCTTCCCAGGCCACATGCAGGGAGCTGGATGGGAAGTGGCACAACTGGGACACAAACTGGTGCCCATATGGGATCCCGGTGCCTGCAAAGCAGAGGCTTTAGCCGCTAGGTCACTGCACCAGGCCCTATTTTTTGATTACTTATATGGTTTTTTCGTTTTTTTTTTTTTTTACATATATTTTTATTGCATTTCCTTTTTTTAAAAACTAATTACATTGCATTATGTGATACATTTTTTTATGCACTGGGATTCCCCCCGCCCCTCCCAAAACCCTCCCCCCACGGTGGATTGCTCCACCTTGTTGCATTTCCATAGTTCAAATTCAGTTGACATTCTTTCATTGGAGGTATTTACCAAGCATAATGTCCAGCATCTTATTGTCCTGGTAAGTTCAATGGTTTCTTGGTGAGACCATCTCTGGTCTGAAGGTAGAGCCAGCAGAGTATCATTCCAATCAATTAAAAGTCCCCACATAATATTTCCAACCATTTACAACATTATGGCATTAATTGACATGGTATTGATTAACCAATATGTTAATAGGAAAATGCAGGTTCTCAACCACAACCTGTGACTTCTTCATAGACATTTCAATTTTGGTTTACATTCAACCGTATTCTATACACCTTAAAATGGCTTAGATTGCTATTCAGCTGTCTCATGCCTATTTTAATTTTAGTATTTAGCAGTTTATAGCATTGAAGCATGTTTTCGCTGAACCTGGCTGTTTTTTAGGTGGTCTAACTCTATAATTCTAACAGGATATATGTCAACAGTTTAGGTGAGCATGTTTAGGAGGGCTATGCAGAGAAGTCTTCCATACCCCAGTTAGGAGTAACTAATCTTTGTGTCCCACCCAGTGAGGTATAAGAGGGCATTGCATTTCAAGACTGTCGCAGCTGCTGCTGCTTCTACTTTGTGAGGAGGAGAGCTGGGCTGGGCCGTGAACCCGAGGTGCACCTGATTGCGACGCCTGACCTCCTCCGGTGCTTTAACCCCGGCTTGGTTCTCGTGATCCCTCACCATAAGTCCCTGCCACTATCGTCGTGTTGTTGATGCTGTTTATTTTCATTTTGCTAGAGAGAGATCTTCCATCCTAATTCACACACCAGATTCCCACCACATGAGGGCTGGGGCAGGCTCAGCTCGTAGTCCAGATTTCCCATGTGAGTGGCAGGGACCTAATGGCTGGAAGCCAAGCTGGGACTGGACCTGGGCACCCTGTAGAGTTCAGCAACCCAAGCAGTGTCTTCACCCTAGCCCCCTACCACACCCCCACCACACCCACAAACTCCACGGCAGATTTCTCTGCTTGCTCCATTCTTCACAGTGGACCCATTTGTCTTTCTGGACAAGATTTAATTCTATTGCTGTCCTCCTTACAGGCATATCTAGTGTCCTTGACCTGAAAGTTACAGGGGCCTTCGCTGTTTGCCTGCAGTTTGCTTCAGCATTATCTCACACTCTGCTCAGAAACCCTGTTAGGTGCATGCTCAGTGTCCAGGCTGACTCAGGTCTTTGCTCCTGTAAGCCTTCCCAGGCTCCCCAAGTAGTCCAATATGTATCGCCTGTTCTTTCTACTTGGGACATTGCAATTCAATCGAAGTCACTGTCATCTGGCCTTTGTACAGTATCTAAAATGTAGGAGCTTAATAAATGATTCATTGGGTGAGTCAGTATTGGCTAAAGTAGTGATTGTGCTACACTGTTAGAGGGACAGTGGAGCCGCAGTAATACAGGACTCAGTCGCTGGCCGCTGAGTAGCCGCTGTAAACCTCAAGGGAACTGGAACTGCCCCTGTGAGCCCCAGCTTTACTTTTAAAGGTGGAAGTAGGGGTGTACATGGGTTATGGCGCGGTGGGTTAAGCCGCCGCTTGTGATGACTGCATCCATTTCAGAGTCCCCTGGATCAGGTCATATGTTGGCGTCTACCCAGCTTCCTACCAACGGGTACTGGGGCCCCTTAACACCCACCTGGGTACCTGCGGGGAGTTTCTCACTCCTGCCTGGTGTAGGAATTTAGAGGCATGACCCAGTAGGTAAAAGCTAGATCTATTCCTCTCATTCTACCTAAGTGGAGATAGTTGTCACTTCACAAACTTAAACATATTAGCATTGTGTCTCAGGAGCTGTAAAAGCTGTCTGCTTAAATCCTCTGTAGGAAATGCATGTCTTCAGCAATGTGCCATGCATGTTGGGTAGATGGGTGGTGAGGGTATAAAACCCCGGGTGGGCATGGGAGAGGACACGCAGCTGAGTGCCCTGAAAGCTGCTTGACCACAGTCAGCTGACATGGACACAGGCCTGCTGTGTCCTCCATCATTTACATGGCTGAACTACAGTGCAGTTTCCGGGGAACACTCAGGTGTATTCTCAGCTTTCTAACCATTCACACATACACACAAACCCAGATTTGTGTTGCTGTGTTCGGTGTTGAGTTCTCTGACCTGTGAGTCGTCTGTCGGGTACATGAATGTCATACAGACAAGCATGGAGGAACTAGTCTTCCACTCCATGTTGTTAAAAATTATTGTACTGAAGGCACCCATCATCCAGGCCAGGTTTTCAAGTTGGTTTTTTGTTTATTTGTTTGTTTGCTTTGTTTTGTTTTGTTTTTTAAGAGAGGTAGCAAGCAATTCTGTCCACTGGTTGGCCGAAGCCAAGAGCCCAGAATTCCATTCAGGTCTCCCACATAGGTGGCAGCAACCCAAGTCCTTGAGCCCTCATCTACTGCCTCGAGGGTGCAGGGGGCTGGGGTTTGGAGCAGCCCTTGGGTGGAGGGCACAAGTGGCAGCTTCACCTACTAGACTAGATGGCTGCCCTGTTTCAAGTGATTGCCCGAGTTTCATTTGACACAGGTCCCCCCCAAAGACCCAAACTGAATCTAAAGCCTCGGAGTACTCCAAAGGAAGACGATTCCTCTGCTGGCACCTCTCAGTCCAGTCGGGCAGCTTCTATCTTTGGAGGGGCAAAGCCTGTCGACACAGCTGCTAGAGAAAGAGAGGTAGAAGAACGGCTGCAGAAGGAGCAAGAGAAGCTGCAGCGTCAGCTGGATGAGCCCAAACTGGAACGGCGGCCTCGGGAGAGGTAAAGAGACGAGAAATTCTTTCTGTACCAGCGGGGTGGTCTCTGTCAGAGGCATCAGGGAATGTTGCATGGTCATGGTTGGTTGGGAGCATTCAGTGGGCTGAGGCTAGAGGTGGTAAGTCTGAAATGGGACAGTTTAACCCAGTGAAACGTGAAGACCTGGCATCTAGCCACAACTGCTATGACCAAAGGAACCAGAGTCCCATCCTGTCAGTTACAGAGCTGTTACCCTGGGGTTAATGGGAGTTATGTTTACTTGTCACATTTTATGAGGCGAAGTAGAAAATGTAAAGTGTAGGCTAGGCTTTTTATCTATGTGTGTACTGATTATGATCATTGTCACTGCTGTCATTGTCAAAGTATTTTATTAGCAATCGTTGTGTGGGGTAGCCATTAAAAGATAGCATTGTGTCTAATAGCATAGAGACTGAAAAGAATTTCCTGGGGCTGGGCATTCCACATAGTAGGAAAGATGCCACTGTGGATGCCCACACCCAGTGGGAGAATGCCCGACTTTAAGCCCCAGCTCCACTCCGCCTCCCAGCTTCCTGCTGAAGTGCATCTGCTAGTCAGCAGGTGTGAATAGTGGGGTTTCTGCTACCACTTGGAAAACCCAGATTGAGTTCCTAGCTTTTATAAGGCATTATTATCGTTATTGTTAGTATTATTTGAAAGGGAGATCTGTCCCCACTCAGACAAGTCTTTGGCTTTGGATGGAGGGACCCAACCACTTGAGCCACCACTTGCTCAAGGATACACGTAGACAGATGGAAGGAGTGGAGCCAGAACTCACACCCAGGCATTTTCTAGAATGTAGGCATCCCATGTAAGGTCTGAAGCATTACACCAAACACTAGCCCCTCTAAGACAATATTATTAACATTAATAGCTGATTCTTGCAGTATTTAAAGTTCAAGTTGTGTCGTTATGTCTACTGCGTGCCAGTTATTTGATGGAGAGAGCTGCAGCTGCATGTGCACACAGGGACCCATGGGTAAAACAAACGTATCTGATGATGAGTGGTGGGCCTGAGGTGACCTGGGTGGGGCAAGACGCCATAATGTGCATTTTTTGTTTGCGTCCGTGTAGACACCCGAGCTGGCGAAGTGAAGAAACTCAGGAACGAGAACGGTCGAGGACAGGAAGTGAGTCATCACAGACTGGGTCTTCAGCCACCTCTGGCAGAAGTAAGTCAGACTAGGGTGGGAAGCAGCGACTTCGCAGGGTTGGATTGTCAGGTGCTCTCTGGATTAGCATGGACTGATAGGAGTTTCAAATCTGTCCCAGCATAGAGGTAAATGATGTGTTTGACAGAAGAGTGTACCTTCCTTGACAGTAAGTGTCCCTTCACGTTAGGTCTTCACATCACTGAGTTTTATTTATTTCAAGCAATTATGGGCCAGGAGTTCTCTGTTCCCAGGGCCAGCTGTGGGAACAGCTTTGTGTGTGGCTGGCGGTGTTATCAAGTGACCATGTCAGGTCTTCATTCTTCCCCACTGATGTCTGGTTCTTCTCCTGCACTTAGAGTGCTTTGGAGACCTGAATGGTGCCTGCTTCTCCCTTTACCAAGATGCACAGTCTCTCCTTCTGTCTCTAAATTAGTTGGAACTTTTCTAAACAATGCAAGGCTGAAGCAATTTGGAAATTCCTCCAGGTCTTTAGAAATTTGCTGAAAGTCAGGAGTACTGGAGTTGTCTCTTTCTAACAGTAGATAGTACCATTCTTTGGGGCAAGGTGGGAAAATGATCATGTTGAGAGTTGGCTCTGTCTGTAGGCCTTGGCCTTAAAATAAAATGTGGGAAGAATGTGATAGTCTCATCACATGGAGTGCGTTCTCTCACTGGTGTGAGGATACGGCTGCTGGTTGCCTTGGCGCATGTGTGTGGAGGCTGAGGGAAGCCAGGCAGTGACTAGCGTGGTTGGGATTTGCCAGAGGCCCCGCTTAGCCACAGGCACACCTCCTGTGAGGACAGCCTCCCTGTGATGTGAGAAGCTGGAATCCTGATGGGGTGTGCGTCTTTCCCAAGGGGGTGCTGGGGGCTCTCCTTTCAGGTGTGTGCCCTGACATTTTTCCTGTTTCTCTGTCAGTGGGGTTCTTGGTCAAAGTGATGTTTTGAGATTCCTACTAAAGGGATGGTTGCATCTGTTGGTGTCTGTATCATGGTGATGGAAACTGGGAACTTAGTGTGGACCATTTTCAACATCCAGTTGAAATCTTGAGAAGTCCTTGTACTGTATGTAAGGTGTGTCACCCCCCAGCCACACCTCCCCTCTGACTTCACAGATGCACGGAGGAGAGAGAGTGAGAAGTCTGTAGAGAATGAAACACTCAGTAAGGAGGAGGATTGTCACTCTCCAACTTCTAAGCCTCCCAAAGCCGATCAGCCCCTAAAGGTAATGCCAGCCCCTCCGCCAAAGGAGAACGCTTGGGTGAAGCGGAGTTCTAACCCTCCTGCTCGATCTCCAAGCACAGACCCAGAGCAGCAGTCCCCTACCAGGTGAGTTGGCCTGCAGTCATGAAGTTTTGAGAGATGGGACCTTGGGATGGAAAGTGCTTGGGGGGATTGGCCTGGCATCAGGTCCCCTAAGTTCACCTCTTTGTTCCAATTCACTTGCATGGAGTTGGGTCTTATTTTCTGATGTTTTAGGAAGCTGTTGGCATCATTTTGATTACTTGGAATTATCTGTGTGGGCACTATAAACTAGGCCTTCCCCACCTCCACCACATGTGGGTAGTATGCACTTGGAGTCCACTTCCCTGTCAGTCTCTGGCCTCCAGGTCCTTCTGTCATCTGCTGACAAGTCTAAAGCACATGGCACTAGGTGCTGTTGTTGTCTTTCTATAGTTTAATATCCCCTAATGTTAAAAGTAGTCTGTGTTTTGTGAAAAATTTACTGCAGTTTGGAAATGGTTGAATTTCTTAGGTGTTCTCACTCTGAAATAATTTACATGATTGCATGTTTGCCTTCCAGTGTTGGGGGGAAAGTGGCCGCAGCTCAGCCATCCGAGGAGGGACCAGCAAGGAAAGGTAAGCCCGTGTTCAGAGAGTGCATTGTGACAGCCTAGCAGAGGCTGCTTAAACAGGCAGCCGGGTTGGATCCAGAAGGCTGGGCCTGGGGTGTCTGGGCGCTGCTTTGTTGGTCTGTTCTCTCTCGCCAGCAGAGGGCAGGCCTGGGCCCTTTGCAGATGGCTTGCAGCTCCGCCCTTTCCTGGTAGAACATTTCTGTGAAAGGAGGGGGAGTCATCGGAAGGAAATGAGCATGTTCAGTCCAGATTAGAAATGTCACCATTAGCAGGCCAAGGCCACTGTCAGACGTCAGCGTCCTTCGTTCCAGCTTGCTGTTCATGGTGGTGGAACTTTGGAGTGGCTCTTGCTTTGAGAGTGTGAATGATGCAGAGAGCATGGGACTTCTTCCCTAAGATGGAGAGAGGGGGAAAGAGTGGGATCCCTCCCCTTGATATTCATGAGCAGTTTTCCTGAGGGAGGGTGGTACTGGGGCCAGCCCTTGATTTGTTGGGTGTCTGCTCAAACAGATGAAAACAAAGTAGATGGGATGAGTGCACCCAAAGGCCAAGGTGGGAACTCAAGCCGCGGTCCAGGAGATGGCGGGAACAGAGAGCACTGGAAGGAGTCAGACAGGTGAGCAGGTTCCCTCCCCCGGGTGAGAACACATCTCGGGGAGTGAGGCACTCTGGTGGTCAGAGCAGGCACCAGGCAAGACACCTGCGTCCTGGATTTGGGTATCTGGGTTCAAATCCCAGCTCGGGAACTTGGATTTCCATCATCCTTATGGGAGCTCTGGCCTCCTGGTTTTGGCCCAGTGCCCCTGAGCTGCGGTGGGCATTTTGGAAGCAAACCAGCAGATGGGACAGCTCTCCCTGTCACCCTCTGTGACTCTGAAACAAAATACTTGTTAAGGAGGGAAAAATCAACTCATCAGACATCACAGTTCTAAGATAGCAAGGACTGTCGGGTGCCTTAGCCCTTCCTGTGCACATCTCTGTATTGAAGAGGTCTGCTCCTGGAGATGTGGTCTTATGCTTTCCCACAGAAAAGATGGCAAAAAGGAACAAGATGCCAGATCTGCACCTGAGCCAAAGAAACCTGAAGAAAGTCCAGCCTCTGTAAGTGTGGCCTTGGCCTCGGCCCCCAGCCTCTCTGAGTTTCGGCTGTTAGACTCCTGTACATGTGGGCTAGAGTGGTAGGAAACAGGGCGGTACCATGCAGGAGAGGCAAGCACTCTCCTGTCTCCACTGCTCCCTTCTGACAGGGACATGTGTGCCTCTGACTGGCCTTGTCCTGGCTACTGGCCAGTGGGTGTGGTCTGCATGCCTGTCCCTGGCCTGGGAAAGCAGCTGTGGCCTGCCTGTGTCCCAGGTTTTGATGTGAGAATCCAGGGTCTTCATCACCTTGTCACTCGTCCATTACAGAAATTCAGTTCTGCAAGCAAGTATGCCGCGCTCTCTGTGGATGGGGAAGACGACAACGAGGGGGAAGACACCGAATAGCCCGCGACACCTGGGCGCTCTCCTACTCTCTCCACCCTGGAACACTCGAGAGCAAATCAAACCTCTATCCAGACAAGACAAAATAAAACTCACCATCTCCTGGAGACCTTTCTTAACTTTTTTTTTTTTTAATGAAATGAAATTCTTTTGCATGCTGCTGCAGCCTTTAAAGTATTTGAAGCCACCAGAGGATCACCACTGTGGCCAGTGAGCCCACACTGTTTAGTAGAAGAATTGGGGTGTGTTTTTACAGTACCAAGCGGTTGGCTGCCTGTGTGGCTGGTGCCCAGGGGCCTCCCTGGAGCAGCAGTGGCCATGGCAGGTGGAGTGGCAGGCGGGGAGGTTCAGGGAAGTGAGTGTGGGAGATTGCTACCTATTCATTCTTAGCGTGGCATATATGAATTTGTAGACGTTACCTGAATAGAATCTTAATCTGGGAAAGATAAATTTAGTCTCAAGCTGTTGGAGTTTCCAGGAGGCTGCCAGCCCCTCTTCTTCCTTTACTTCAGAGTTACTGGGGTCAGCCTAGGAGGATTCTCTTTATTTTTACCCCCCAGGGGGGTAGTTGAGAGTCTACAGGCCACTAGAGAATAGAACTGCTTGAGGACCAAAATACATTGGAGAATTGTGGTTCTAAGGAAGCTTTTGGGGTGGGGTGGGGTGGGAGGGGCCACTGTGCAGCAGGTGTTGGGTTATGTTGTACCGGGGGAGGAGGGAACCTGGTGCACCTGCAGTGAGCGAGGGTCGCGTCCTGGAGAGGGAATCAAACACTGTGCTCTCTGAAAGCTGAACTAGAACCGCATTCTGCTGCAACCTGAAAGCTTTAACGTTTCAGACTCTTCACATTCTTCCTACTCCTCTCACCGACCAGAAAGCAGTCCCTGTTTAAGTCCCATAGCTGATCCTCAGGCGCTGTGCTAGCTCAGCCACTGCTGGGGCTGGGAAAAGAGAATCAGTGCTTCCCTCGAGCAGATCTCCTTAATGTCATTTGGACTCTCACTTCCTCCCCTACCCATGCCTGCACCTGCTGACTCCTACAAATGAGAATGTTCCAGAATTTGGTGATGTTGGGAGGGGATCAGGTGGGATCCCATGGACTGGAGCAGGTATAGTGGGAGCCTTTCCCTCAACTTTTTTTTTTTTTTTTTTTTTTTACCAGTTTTCTCTCCACTGAAATTCCACACACATGCTTGGGTTTACAATGTGACCTAGATCAGTATGTGGGGTTTTTGGTTTGGGGTTGCATTTATTTTTTTTCTCTAAAAGAATGAATAATGGAGAGAACTATTTAACCAGGTGTTGGCTTCTCTGGCCACACAGCTTGTCTGCCTCAGTGTCGGGGTCAGCTTGGTCGATGGTACCCCTCCCCATCAGTCCTGGGTGCCACCGGCCTGGCCTGGCCCAGCAGGGGTGCTCACTGCAGCAGTGAGCCATGATCATTTGCTCAATGGACTAAGGACAAACCAAGTGAATTACCTTCAAATGATTGGCGTGGATGGGCTAGGAGCTGGGGAGTGGGCTTTTCTGAGAGCTACCCAAGGTTGAAAGGGTCTTGCTTGTAGGTAATGTGAAGGTCAATGCCCTCTTCATGTCTACTTCCAAAAATAGTTGGATCCTAAAAAGCTGGGTTTTTCCCCCACTCCCTTACCTTGCCCTCCTATTAAAATAGAAACAGGGATTGATTTATGTCCCGTTCCTGAATACATGTAAAATTTGTACAAAAATATCTTCTATGAAAATGATTTGTAATCTGTAGACTTAACACCTGGGAGATGTTGTGAGATGTAAAATCCCATCCTCGGGGTTGTGTTTTTTTTGTTTTGTTTTGTTTTCTCCAAATAAATCTGATCTTTAAAGTTGATTTTCACACTGAGATTCATTTGACAACATGTTTCTACTGGATCCCCTCTGATCAGGCTTGTTCCTTGCATCTGTGACCCTCCCTCCGCCCCCCCCCCCCCCCAGGGTGCTCCTCAGTGCAGGCTTATAAGGGGAAGGGATCACAGTGCCTGAGAGCTGGGAGTTGGAGGCGGTGCTTCCTGCCCCTGTAAGGGCAGTGCAGAGCTGAGCCAGCAGTCTCCCCAGTGGAACCTTGGATCCCCTGGGGATTTTCCAAACAGCCATGCACACAGTGCTCATTGTTGCAAGGCAGGAAGGGGGTCAGGACAGTGGCCGGTGAGCCCTAAGGTCACGAGGCAGAACACGGGAGCAGGAAGCCTCCTGCTGCACTATTGGGAGCCCAGACCCAAGGGAAGATGAGGGAGCATGTACCAAGGGCAGTTCATAGCCAGCTATCCTACCTTCCACCCGCACATTGAACTCTGCTTCAGGCATGGTTGAGGGATACCGAGAAGTCCCCACTGAAATGGGAGAAGGCTGCCTGTACCTCCACCATGGGAGACCCCTTCTCAGTCCCACACCTGGAGTGCTGAGGCTTGGCAAATGATGGCAAGGAGCAGGAGGTAGGTGGAGAGAGCTGTTGAGAGAAACTTAATGTCAGTGTGGATGGAAGGACAGGCAGTCTGTACAGTCTGACACATCCTCAGGTACCCTCACTGAAGAACAGGCCCCAGGACTGGTCAGCCCTCTGCCAGCCTCCACTGGTGCAGCACACCAGTCAGGAAGGCTGCAAATGCCCTTGCAAGGGTCAGCCTTGGTCTGCTCAGCCAGAATGTGGCATACCCACATGGCCCAGATCCACGGACAGTGAGGGCTGAAGGCGCCACTCCCAGCATCTGGTTTCTCAGGAAGTGGAGGAGCTGCACATCTGCTCCTGGGAAGTACTTTTTGTCCAATAGGCTTCGTTTCTCAGCAACCACTGTAGTCCCCAGGGCCACAAGGGGGGACTTGCCTTCCCTCTGCCTCCCCTAAACGTCTGGATGAGACCACTGCTTGTCTCCCAGCCGCAGCAGCCTCTGTCCTTGGCTATGAGGTCCGCTTCGCGTCCCCTTTCCCTTTTTCCACCCCACTCTTCCTGGTCCCCAGCACCCCAGCCCTCCAGTGGACTTCCAGCAGGGCCAGCACCACCCCCTCAACAGGTCTGAGTGTACTGAGTTGCAAACATGGGATCGCCCCAAACTATGGAAGAGGGGGTTCCTCCAGTGGCAAGGTGGGCCGCCCTCTGCATTGTCAAGGTAAGGAGACCTGCATGGGAAAAGTTCTGGCCTTTGTCACCCTCAGCCTGGCTTCTCCCTCTTCCTCTTCCCTGTCTGCTGAAGTTCCCGCTGCTGTGGGCTTCAAGATGCCTGACCGGCTCCAGCAACACCCCCACTCTATCCCTGCTCCCTTTTGCAGACTCCTTGGGCGCCCCCCCCCCCCCGTGACCCCAGGAGCTGGCAGCTCAGTTGCCCCCACCCCCATGAGCCTCCCCTAACTCCTAGGGCTCTCAGAAGTTCCTCTGAGTGGCAAGAAATATGCAGCCCCACTAGCCCCTCTCAAATGAAAACCACCTCGCAGGCATCCCAGACCCCCAGACCTGTTAGCTGCCGGTTCAAAGAAATGAGCCCGTTTTCCCACCTTATGTTCCTCAGCTCCAGAGGACACCGGCTGACCTTGGGCTCTGTCTTTGCAGGCCTTAGCGGCCTCAGGCCTCACGGCTTTCCCTGTCTCTAACCTTTCCTCTCCTGTCCACCCAGCCCCCACTGCAGCCGTCCACTGTCCAGCGATACCCAACATTACCCTCACCCACTGCCTGCAGCGTCCCCCTCTCTGCCACATGCAGCTCTCTCCGGCATCTCCGGGGACCCACGCGGTCCCCAGGCGCAGCTCCATGGGCTCTTCTCGCTGCCAGGGTAGAATCGAGCAGCCCCGCCCCCTCATAATCAGAACCAGGCTCCAGGAGCCTTTGCCAAGAACCAGGAGGAGCCCAGAAGGCAAGGCCCCAGCCCAGGAGACGGGCCAGGGGCGCCTCAGTCAGGAGTGTGCAGGCGCTGGGCCTGAAGCCCTGGGCACTGAGTTCTCAGAATCTCACCCCACCCACCCAGTTTTCATCATGGAAATTGGGGGAGGGGAAGGGAAGGGGCCCGCGGGTGTTGGCTGAAGAAAGGCAGAAGTGTCAGAAAGCTCCCAGTACTGGGGGAACGGCAACCCGGGAAGTGCAGGCAAGGCGAGTTAAGCTTCCCCTGGGGCCAATAGCTTCCTTTCAGACAACCCCTAACCAGTGCCAGTCATAGCCAAGCCACTTTGCCAAAGACCTTCTTGGGACTCGCGAAGCCCTGAGAAGTCCCCTAGGGAGTGGAGGGGTGGCGGGAGGACCTGATGCGCGGAGACCCTCGGCAGTAGTCCTTTTAAGGGACTGCTGGGCGACACAGGCCAAGACGCCTGCACCGCCAAGGGCAGGGGACATTGGTCACCCCAGGTGTCTCCAGCCCAGGGCTATGGTCCGATGCCACACACTCCACGCCTGTAGAGGGGCAGGCAGGCCCTGTAAGACCCACGTGCACCTCTTCGCTTGGCTCCCTGGTCTGCCTGCCCGTGTCGCTCCGACTGTCGGACTCTTAATCACCACCTTCGTCTGGGGTCCCCCTGTTCCCGCGGATTCGCCGCGTCCGTCTTTCTCCCAATCTTTCTCTTTCCTCCCCAACTCGGCCTCCGCGCTGCGTCTTCGCGTCCCAGCTCTTTGTGAGTGTGGGTTTCGCGCGGAGAAGGTGGGGAGGAGAAGAGCGAGCAAAGGAGGAGGACGAGGGGCGGGGAGCGGACGGGACGTGGGGATTGGAGCCGGGGCAGGAGAGAGGGAGGGAAGAGAGCACGGCCGCGGGCGCGGGGCGCGGCGGGGGCGGGAGGGAGCCCAGCCGAGCGCGCGGCGCGCCCGCTCCCGCCGCTGTTGCCTCGGCGTCCCGCTCGGCGCGGGCCCGGCCCGAGGCCCCGGGATGGGCTGGCTCGGGGGCTCCCCCTGCTGCTGCCCCGCCCCGCCGCGCCCCCGCGCCGCCCGGCGCCCCCCGCAGGTGAGTGGCCACGCCGCGCGCGGGGCGGGCGGCGGCCTCTGCGTCACAGCCCGCGCGGGCAGTGCCGAGGGCGGACGCCAGGGGGCGCGGGGGGCCGAGGGGGTATGGGGCGCGCGGCGGGCGCCCCGGGGCTGAGACGGGCGAGGGACGCGTGCCGTGGATCGGGACTCGCGGAGGGCGCGGGGCCGCGGCGAGCTGGGGACGGAGGCTTGGGGCCCGTGAAGGTGACCAGGGGGCGGGGCAGGCCGCGGTCCCCTCATCGCCGAGGGCCGCCACGCCTTCCCGCGCCCTGGCGCACACGCGGCCCGCACCCCGTGGCGCACGAGACGCCGCCGCGGCTCCGGCACTGACAGGCCCGAGCACTAGGCTGGAACGGGCAGCTGCGGCGGCGGTGCTCAGCTCGGCCCGGCTGAGTGTGTGCGGGTGTTCCCATTTCCCGCTTGGCATCTGGAGGCCAGCAGGCGGGCCTAGGGACGGCCCATTCGGCTTCGCAGCCCGTGCGCGCCTGCCCTTAAGCTCCCGGATCCCCTCCAGGCACCCCCTGGCTAAACTGCCTTCCCTCGCTCTCCTTGCCTGGGCCTCCCGTCGGCTCCCGGGCAGGCGGGCAGGCTCCGGGCCTCCCATCCAACCGCAGCTATTTCCAGGAAGGGGGGTGGTGGGTGGAGGGGTTTCTCCAAACAAACCCTGGGCTTAGGCGGAAAGGGGGCCCCCGGCTGGGGAGCAAGCATCGGAAAGGCTCTGGCCTGTCCTGGGTAGGAGGTGGGTGAGGGTCCCCACGGGGCCAGGTGATGCCCCCTGGCAGTGAGCTAGGCAGCTGTGTTGCTGGAAGGCACGCAGAGGTGCGGAATTCCCCCCTCAGCAATCACCACCTGGCCTGCCGGGCAGCGTCTGAGACCACTGAGGGTCAGCAGTTAGTTGAGGCCCTGCTCCATGTGAGGCACGGGGGAGGGGGGTTGGCAGGGCTGTGTGCCACTCAACACCTCCCCCACTCCACCACAGGGCACCTTCTCCCCCTAACAGGTTGGGTGCTGGACCAGGCCCAGCTGCCTATGCGGGCCAGAGGCCTGGAATGTGCTATGACAGGGGGAGAAGTGGAGGGTGTGCCACACAGCCAGTTACAGGCTGAGAGGGGAAGAGGGAGGGCTCCCAGCCTCTGGCTGTAGAGGCCACTTTCTGGCCAGGTACCCCTGGGATGGGAGTGGAAGGTTGTGATTGTTCTGGCCCGGAGAATTGAAGTTCCCAAGCAGAGCCCCCAGGCCTGGAAGGTCCCCAGGGTCTCCTTCCCAGAGAACGCAGGTTTCCACTCGGATGGACATGAGGGAGACTGAGGCAAGGGGACTCTGGGAGATCCCAGGGCTGGGACAGTTGCTTGGGGCAGGACACACAGTGGGCCCTACTGGAATGACAGCTTCAGACCCATCTAAGGGGCTGCAGGACCCTAGGCCAGGAACCCCTCTTATATTGGGAAAGTCACTCCTTCCTTCCCAAGCACCCCCCATCCGCCTCCCTCTTCCCCTGACGCCTGGGGCAGGAAGTTGGCCTTGTTCCCAGGAGGGAGGCAAGAGCTGGGTGGAGCACGCTGGGAGGGGAACCTTGTGTCCACTGCTCAGGCCCTGGGGCAGCTGCTAAGGAAGGAGAGCAGGGTCATACTGCCTGCGCTGGGGATGGGGAGGGGTCCCAGGCTGGCCAGGGAGATGAGGTTGAGCCGGAAGCAAAGCCAGGAGACTGTGTGTGTGAGGGTGGAGGGGTGTGTGGCAGTCATTAACAGGGTTGGGGGGTTGTCTTAAGGGCCTGGATTGTGGCAGCAGGACAGCTGAGACTCAGGTGGGCTTGTCCCTGTCAGGTGTCAGGGCCAGGTAGTCTCGGTTTCTTCCTTTAGGACTAGTGCAACTGAGGCAGACAGCTGGTCCCCAGGCCTGTGCTCCTTGACCCTGGCCAGCAGGATGACTGTTCCCATCAACACCTCCCCACCTCCCTCCCCACCGGAAGTTCCAGGGGAACTTGAGAGTCCAGGCTGGGAGGCTGGCCGGGACACACTGTTCCCCGCTGGCCCTTGAGCCTGGCCCTGGTGGCGACCTAAGTTCCCAGCCCGCCTCTAGCAGGAGGCCCATCTCAGGCCAGCGATCCCCAGCCCCATGACTGGATCCCTGGGCACAGTGGCTTCCCAGGCCCAAGCAGCAACTCTAGATCCTTCAGAGGAGGAACACAGGGTCCTGGGCTGCCACTCCCAGCAGGACAGATCCTGGGAATCTGATCTCCTGGCCTCCCCCACATCCTCCCCCCCCCACTTCCTGGAGCAGCGACCTGCCCCCTTCCCGCCTGCACTTCCAGGGCTGGGCTTCTTTCTCCTCACACCCGCCAGACAGCCTACCCTCCGCCCAGGGGAAACTGCGGGCGGTCTCAGCCAGGCTGCTTCCAGGAAGCCCCGGGCCAGGCCCCAGCATTGTTCGGACCCTTCAGCCCGGCCAGCACCCCCGCTAGCGGGACACCATGAAGTCCAGCGGCCCGGTGGAGAGGCTTCTCAGAGCCCTGGGGAGGAGGGACAGCAGCCGGGCCACCAGCAGGGTAGGAAGACCCCCCTACACATACTCCTGCCACCCTGGGCCCTGGAGGTTGGGCTAAGGAGGGTCCCTGGTAGGGTATGGGTGGGGGAAGGGGCTAGCTCTCATCAAGGTGATTTCGCGCTTTCTCAGCCTTCTCCCCCTTGTCCCGCATGCAAGCCCTCATCAGGGAACTCCTGGCAGAGTGCAGGGAACCAATGTCTGTGCTTGAGTTAGAGTGGATTCTGCTTGTCTATTTTGGCTGCTCTAGCCCTGGCCAGCACTACCCACCACCTCCCCCCAAAACCTGAGCCCCAGGCATAACTCCCCTGTAAGGCTTTGCACGGAGTCCCCAGGGAGCAGAGCAGTGGGGTGCAGCTGCTATCGGGTGGCAAAACCCGAGGGTGTTAGGGAGGGAAGTGCTTTCGAATGTGGACAGCGTCACAGTCTTTGCCACTGAGGCCAACATGTACCTACGGCTTCTATGTGAGTCCAGCAAAATGGCACCAAACTCAGACAAGTTCCGGAGCCAAAGGTGCTGCCACCTCAGGCCCTGTCACCCCCCCTCTCCTTTCCCCCCAATTGTCTTTAGCCTCACCCCAAAAATAGCAGCTCAGGACAAAGGAGATGATACCCTGGTGGGATGGTGGAGGTTTGTGGGAGAGGCAGCAGGGGCTTGAGAACTCCAGAGTAGCAGAACAGGTACAAGGGAGGGGAGGCCACGGGACCCAGGATATTCCCAGACCCAAGGGTGGGAGGGACAAGGCCTTTGTGGTGGGGACTGTGAGGGGCCAGGGCCACAAGGCGCCTCCAGGCTCCCCCTGCACCGCTGGTGGGGAAGAGCCCAGCAGGGCCTTTGCCCCTCCACGCCCATACACTTGAACTTGCCGGTGACGGTGACGCAGCAGCTGGATGTCTTGCCCCAGGGTCATGCCTCCCCGCAGCACTGCCCCCTTACACAATTGCCGTCTGCCGCCTCAGTGCACAATGAGTAAACATGTTGTTCTGGCCATTGGGGAGGAGGCATGTCAGCTGCCCAGAGCGTGGGGACAGCGCGAGCTAGGGGAGGGCCGCTCCTGCCAGCGGCTCCGTGCCGGTGTCGGTGCCTCGTGACTGGCCTGCCCCCAGCTGGGGCAGGGCAAGGTGGAAGGAGAATCAAGGACAGTCCACCCCCAGAGGAAAGGCCCTGGTGTTTGGGATGACAGTGGCCTCCAGGGTGTCAAATACAAGGGTTACGTGGGGATGGGGTGCTCAGCGGCCCCGTGGGGGAGGAGCTGACCCAGGGAAGGTAGTGATGCAAGGGGTCAGATTCCACGCATTGTGGAAGCCAGGCCCCATTGCCAGCCCTGAGAGGTCTGTGGTCAGATTTCGTCTCCCACCTGGGCAGCTGGATCTGGGCAGAGGAAGGACTGAGTCTGGAGCAGTGTCCGTCCTAATAGGCCTTGGCCCGGTTCCGGGGAAATGAACCCACCGCGTCCTCACACCTCTGTCTGTCCGCCCCTCCGCCCCCAGCCCAGGAAAGCTGAGCCACACAGCTTCCGGGAGAAGGTATTCCGGAAGAAAGTTCCGGTGTGTGCAGTGTGTAAGGTGACCGTGGATGGGACAGGCGTCTCGTGCAGAGGTGAGCCACGGTGCCCCGGACTCTGGCCCAGGTTGTATCCTACAAGCCCTAGGTGCAGCTCCCCTTCAGAAGACACACCCAGCCCAGGAGACCTGGGACCCACCCACCACCTTCCCAACGCTGCCTGCTTGCCTCCCCCTTGTCCTGCCCACCCCTGGCTCCCCTCACCAGCCCTGCCCTAGGGCAATGATATACCTCCCCCCCCCCCCCCCCCCCCCCCCCGCGTCACACTCGTCCCTGGAACTCTCAGGCCAGGTCCCTGGGAGCCACAGAGTCCGGGGGTGGGGCCTGGAGGAAGGCCACCCACCTCACTGTGCCCTGACAGGATTCTGCTACCTCTCTTCCCACCCCTCTAGTGTGCAGAGTGGCAGTACACAGAAAATGTGAAGCGAAGGTGGGTGCTGGGGTCTACCTGAATGGGGCATGGGGGCAGGAAAGGGGCTGTTCTCCCATCCTCCTGGGTGGGAGGGGTGCTGTCCTGGGCCCTTTAAGAAGCACCCTACTCCCCCGCCACCACTGGCCCAGGCGGGTGGACAGCGAGCCCGCGTTTGTCTTGGTGCTGTGCCCAGGCTGCAGCTGGCGAGAGGATGGGGGTAGGGAAGAGGAGAATTGAGGAGGAGGAGGAAGACTGGGGCTGGGGAAGGATGGCTAGAGGGGGGTGGCAAGGTTTCTGAAATTTGGGCAGGGGTCTCAGCATCCACCCTTAGGTGGGTCTCATTGTGGGCCTCGGAAACATGTGACCTTCTGGGTATGAGTTTTGGAGGGTCCCCACTGTCCACTGGGGGACCCAAGACAGCTCCGCAGGGCTCCTCAGGGCTTTCGTGGTCCTCATCTGCGGTGCTGGGGGCGGGTGTGCATGGGATGGGGGTCCTCCCAAGCCAGCCTTGAAGCTGATTTGTCGGTCAGGGAAGCTGTGCACCCAGGGGTGTGGTCCCCCGTTGAAAGAGGCCAGTGTCCACCCGAGGCCACAGCCTACTTGCATGGCTCTATATAGAATTCCTGCCCTGCCCACTGGATGAATGGGGGTCTGTGTGGGAGAGGGGCTGGGAGCCAAGAGCAACAAGTGGGGGGCCCAGAGTGGGGGGTGAGCAAGCAGAGGGAAGGTGCCCTTAAATAGAGGCACCTCGGCTGGGGCTGGCACCCATCTCTAACAGCCCCTCCGCCTTACTGCTGAAGCCCACTGCGGGGGAGCCCATCTTTCCAGAATCCCAGTCTGTTTTTGTTTTTATTTTAATTACTCCCATCTCCTCCCAGGTGACCACGTCCTGCCAGGCCGTGCCTCCCCCGGAGTTGGTGAGTGCTCTGGGAGGGGGTGGGGAAGACAGGGGCCCCAGCTGTGGGTGACCAGAGGGCTACTGGACCCCAGGGCGTTAACCTTCAACCATGGGCTGTGGAAAAAAAAATGTCTGAGAAGCCCTCTTCTGTTCTGTCCTCCTGGGCTTGTTGGGATTCCCCTGGCTGGATCCCACTGTCCCCAGCTTCAGACTGGTCCCAACTCCTGCCCTAACCACTCCCTCTCCTTCCCTCCTTCTCCCCATCCCCCTCCAAAACCTCCCTCTAGAGGCGAAACACGGCCCCCGCGCGGCGCATTGAGCACCTGGTAAGGTGATGCAGGCGATGCGGAGGGTAGGTGGGGGGACGAGGAGCCCAGGGAGCAAGGATGACGCTTTCCCAAGGGGGAGCGGTGTCCAAGTGCAGCATCTGGTCTCCCCAGGGATCCACCAAGTCGCTGAACCACTCAAAGCAGCGCAACACTCTGCCCCGGTAAGTGGGGGCACCCAGGGCAGCGCCCACCCCAGCCGGGATTCCGCCTCTGCACCCAGCACCCCTGGACACCCCTCGCGCCCCTCCATGCGCCCTGTCCCCTCCCCCAGGAGCTTCAGCCTGGACCCTCTCATGGAACGGCGCTGGGACCTGGACCTCACCTACGTGACCGAGCGCATTTTGGCAGCCGCCTTCCCCGCGCGGCCCGACGAGCAGCGACACCGGGGCCACCTGCGCGAGCTGGCCCACGTGCTGCAATCCAAGCACCGGGACAAATACCTGGTGAGGGGCGGGGCCTGCCGGGGCCAGCCAGTGAGAGGGCCGGGAGGGACAGGGTACTCCCTGACGTCATCTCGGGGAGGTGAGGCTGTCGGATGGGCGGAGCCTGGAGTGGGAGCCCCTGGCCCCACAGGTGTTCGCACCTCCTTCTTTCATGTATGTATTTTAAGGGTTTTATTTATTTGTTGGAAAAGCAGAGAGGGAGGGAGGAACAGATTTTCAGAGACAGGAATAGCATTCTGGTCTCCCACCTGAGCAGGGACTCAGGTATTGAAGCTGTCGTGGGTGGCCATTGTCACAGCATGCCAACGCATCAGGCCGTGGCTTAACTTGCTGCATTGGCCCTGGCAACCTCCTTATTGCAGAGGAAGACTCCTGAGGAGGGTCCGCCAGCAGCACATTTCTGTGCCTGGCTATCTGAGGCCACTTCCGGTCTAAAGTGCTCCCCGCCCCCCATTTCAGCTCTTCAACCTGTCAGAGAAGAGGCATGATTTGACACGCCTGAACCCCAAGGTAGGACAGAAATGGCCTGCCCCCAGGCACAGTAGCAGCCGGAAGCACTTTCCCACCTGACCTATGACTTGTGACACCCCAAAAGACGGTGCAGCAACCATCAGCCCAGGCTAGAGCTGACCCCCAGTGCTGAGGCGGCTGGCCCTGTGCAGTGGGAAGCTCCAGCCCTGTCCCTTCTGCACTCCAGTCATATCCATGCACCTCCACTGCTCCCCCCAGGTCCAGGACTTCGGCTGGCCTGAGCTGCATGCCCCGCCCCTGGACAAGCTCTGTTCCATCTGCAAAGCCATGGAGACGTGGCTCAGTGCTGACTCCCAGCACGTTGTCGTGCTTTACTGCAAGGTGGGCGGGCTTCCCCCCTTTCCTCCCCTCCCCAGGAGGGGCTCACCCTCAGCCTGGAGCCCCCATCACTGCCTCCCTGTCCCTTTCTCTCTCTATCTCAGGGGAACAAGGGCAAGCTTGGAGTCATCGTCTCTGCCTACATGCACTACAGCAAGATCTCCGCGGGGTGAGGCTCCTTGACCACACAGGGAACCCCCACCACCCTTCCTCCACCTGGCCCTTTCTGAATTCCTATCCCCATCCCCGGGCCCAGCTCTCTCCAAAGAGCCCTTAGCATTCCCACCTGCTCTGCCCTGCATGGGACCGCAAACCCCAGCCCAGAACCTGTGGCAGTCTCCCAGGGCTTTCACCAGCCAGCTGGTGGAGACAACAGAGATAGATTGGCTCCTGGCCACAAAAGCTGGACGTCCCACCCAGGGTGTCCCCAGGGCCATGTCCCCTGCCGGGACTCCGGGTAGAATTCTTCCCGCCTCTCACTGGTGTCCGGCGGGAGCTGCAGGCCCTGGTAGCCCTTGCTTGACCAGTGCCTGCTCTACCTCTACCACAAGCCTTTCTCCCCTCCCTGTGTGTCTATCTCTGTGTCTCTTCTTCTCTTTCTATAAGGACTCCCAAGATCTCATCTTTAACTAATTACGTCTGCAATGATCCCATTTCCAAATAAAGTCACATTCTGAGGTACATAACTTGGAGGGGGATGGGAGTGGACACAGTACAACCCATAATGCAGCCTCATTGGCCCATTTTACAGATAAGGAAAGTAAGGCACAGGGAACAGTTGCTCAAGGCCCGAGAGAATGTTGTCTGGCGCTTCTGGTTCTCTTGACCACCACTCCGGGCTGCCTCTAGACTTGGGGTGAAGGGAGGGGATCCCACCTCTCCTCTAGCCCCTGGGGCTCAGAGAGAACTGGCACTCAGGATGGGGGGATGGAGCGCCACCCCTAATGCCCCATGCTGGCCCTGCTCTCCCCAGAGCGGACCAAGCGCTGGCGACCCTGACCATGCGAAAATTCTGTGAGGACAAGGTGGCCACAGAACTACAGCCCTCTCAGCGCCGGTGAGCAGCCTGGGGCGGGGGTGCGCAGGACAGGGCAGCTCCTTTAAGGTTATCTCATGGGTCCCGAGGAGGTGCTGTACCAGCAGCAGCTCCCACACTAGTTGGCAGCTGTGGAAAGGAAAGGAAGCTGGGGCTTATGGCCTAAAGAGAGGCTGGTGGGACTCCCTGGGCCTTGCTTCCGGTGAGAAGTGGGGAGGTAGGGGAAGAGCTTTAGCAGCCTAAAGGAGGAGCAGGTGTACAACTTTTATGCAACAAGCAAAAAAAGGGCCCCCCAGGGTGGATGTCAGGCAGAACCTTCTGGAGGGCTGGAAGGGAGGAGGACACATTGAGGTAGGGCGTGGTGGTGGTGGGTGGGGGTGTCAGAGTGGAAATGACCGCAAGGACATCTCAAAGAGGGGCTGACGGTGTGTCCCGCTCCCGTCGCCCCGGCCAGCTACATCAGCTACTTCAGCGGGCTGCTGTCGGGCTCCATCCGCATGAACAGCAGCCCCCTCTTCCTGCACTATGTGCTGGTGCCCATGCTGCCGGCCTTCGAACCAGGCACAGGTGAGTCCACCTGAGGGGCACCCCCATTGCCCCTTCCTCCCAGCACCCTTCACACACCTTCTCCTGTGTCTCCCCCCCCCCAAACACCTCCCTACCAGGCTTCCAGCCCTTCCTGAAAATTTACCAATCCATGCAGCTTGTCTACACATCTGGAGTCTAGTGAGTCCTCTGCTCCCACACCCCGGCCCCCTCTTTCCTGGTCAGCCCATCCCTGCCCCGTTCCTCCATGCATCCCTGCTTTTCTCCAGCCTCCCCTGGGCTCCCAGCTCCAGCCCCCACAACTGAAAAGGCAGTAACCCACCCGCAGGAGTCCATTTCACAGATGGGAAAGCCGAGGCCTGCCTTGGCCCACCCTGAGGCAGGCAGAGGGTGGTGGTGGTGGTCAGGTGCAGACTCTGAGCTCCCGGCTGGCTGCCCCCTGCCTCGGAGCAAGCTCTGCCTCCTCCCTCCCCTGGCTGCAGCCGCATTGCAGGTCCTGGACCCCCGCAGATCTGCATCAGCCTGGAACCAGCTCTCCTCCTCAAAGGCGATGTCATGGTGAGGGGTGCTGGGCATGGAGGAGCAGAGGAGGGAGGGGTAGGGGATGGCCAGAGCAGCTGTACAGATTGGAAGGCGAAAGGGAAGCCCCCAGATGCGAGGCCACTGCTGTGAGGCTGAGGAAGGGAGCCCAGGCAGGCCTGACTTCCAGCCTACCCCTACCCCACCAGGTGACCTGCTACCACAAGGGTGGCCGGGGGACTGACCGCACCCTGGTCTTCCGTGTCCAGTTCCACACGTGCACTATCCACAGCCCCCGGCTCACCTTCCCCAAGGAGCAGCTGGACGAGGCCTGGGCTGGTGAGTCCAGGACTGGAAGACTTGGGGGCTAGGGTGGGTTACTAAGAGAGGGCAGGCAAGTGGCCAGGCCTGGCGGTGTGGGCCCAGGGCCTGGCCCTTCACCCATGCTCTCTACCCTCCTACCCTTCCACCTCCCAGATGAGAGGTTTCCCTTCCAAGCCTCGGTGGAGTTTGTCTTCTCCTCCAGCCCTGAGAAGATGAAAGGTAAGAATGCAAGGGGAAGTGCCAGGACAATGAGACAGCCTGGTCACCCCCGGAGTGCCTGTACACCGAGGTGGCTTCTCTCCCCGCAGGCAGCACCCCCCGGAATGACCCCTCCGTTTCTGTCGACTACAACACAACAGAGCCCGCAGTGCGCTGGGACTCCTATGAAAACTTCAACCAGCACCACGAGGACAGCCTGGATGGTGGGTGTGGCCTGGTTGGGGGGCGGGAGGTGTGGTCCCCACACTTCTCCCTCCCCCAGAAAGACACTCCTGGGCCCCTCTCAGCTGGAGTCTCCTGCTCCCTCATTAACTCTCTCTTCCTCTTTTCTGCTCACCGCTACTGCCCGCCCCCCCCCCTTCCCCCCCCCCCCCCGCTTC
This sequence comes from Ochotona princeps, assembly GCF_030435755.1. Taxonomy (NCBI): domain Eukaryota; kingdom Metazoa; phylum Chordata; class Mammalia; order Lagomorpha; family Ochotonidae; genus Ochotona; species Ochotona princeps. Next base: position 51,027,542 of record NC_080846.1, on the reverse strand, counting down.
AGGCTCCCTGGCCCACACCCGTGGTCCCTTGGACGGCAGTCCTTACGCCCAGGTGCAGCGAGCCCCCCGCCAGACCCCACCTGCACCCTCGCCAGAGCCTCCAGCACCCCCACTGCTCTCGGTCAGCAGCGACTCAGGTCACTCCTCCACACTGACCACAGAGCCAGTAGCCGAGTCCCCCGGCCGGCCCCCACCGACGGCTGCAGAGCGACAAGAGCTGGATCGCCTCCTGGGGGGCTGTGGGGTGACCAGTGGGGGCCGGGGAGCCGGGCGGGAGACGGCCATCCTGGACGATGAGGAGCAGCCCCCCGTGGGCGGAGGGGCCCACCTGGGATTGTACCCTGGCCCTAGGCCCGGCCTCAGCCGTCACTGCTCCTGTCGCCAAGGCTACAGGGAGACCTGCGGGGTCCCCAACAGTGGCGGCTACTACAGGCCCGAGGGAACCCTGGAGAGGCGACGGCTGCCCTACGGAGGCTATGAGGGGCCGGCCCAGGGCTATGCCGAAGCCGCGGCTGCCGCTGCGGTAGAAAAGAGGCGCCTGTGCCGCTCTCTGTCCGAGGGTCCGTACCCCTACCCCACCACCACTGAGCTGGGGAAGCCAGCCAGCGGCGGGGACTTCAGCTATCGCGCCCCAGGCTACCGGGAGGTGGTCATCCTGGAGGACCCGGGGCTGCCCACCCTCTGCGCCTGCCCGGCCTGTGAGGAGAAGCTGGCACTGCCCACGGCAGCCCTGTACGGGCTGCGGCTGGAGAGGGAGGCTGGCGAGGGATGGGCAAGCGAGCCTGGCAAGCCCCTCCTGCACCCTGTGCGGTCTGGGCACCCGCTACCTCTGCTAGTGCCAGCTTGTGGGCACCACCATGCCCCAATGCCCGACTATGGCTGCCTGAAGCCACCCAAGGCAGGCGAAGATGGGCATGAAGGCTGCTCCTATGCCATGTGCCCCGAAGGCCGCTATGGCCATCCAGGGTACCCCACCCTCATGACCTATGGCTATGGAGGAGGTGTGGTGCCCAGCTACTGTCCAGCCTACGGCCGGGTGCCTCATCATAGCTGTGGGCCTCCAGGCGAGGCCAGAGGGTATCCCAGTCCTGGTGCCCACTCCCCAAGGGCTGGCTCAGTTTCGCCAGGCAGCCCACCCTACTCGCAATCCAGGAAGCTGAGCTATGAGATTCCTGCAGAGGAGGCAGGGGACAAGTACCCACTGCCTGCGCACCTGGCCTCAGTGGGACCCTTGGCATCTGCAGGTGAGGAGCACCAGAGTGGGCAGTGCCCAGGGTGGAGGACAGTGGGGAAGCCCAGGTGGCACAGGATGAGGACAAAGGTGGGCAAAAAGCCCTTCCTGCTCACAGGCCTCCCGCTTCCTGCTTCATTGCAGAGTCGCCTGAGCCCGTGGCCTGGAGGGAGGGCCCCAGCGGGCACAGCACACTGCCTCCATCTCCTCGCGATGCGCAGTGCAGTGCATCCCCAGAGCCATCTGGGTCCTCCACGCCACTGCACACAAGCAGCCCTGTGCAGGGCAAGGAGAGGTATGCAGCTGGGCCCTGGGCCCCCTAGGGACCTCCTGATCCAGGCAGGTGCTGGGAGCCTGCTGCGCTCACCATCTGCCTTCCCCCCACAGCACCCGGCGGCAGGACTCCAGGTCCCCCACTCTGGCACCTGCGCAGAGACTGAGTCCAACTGAGCCGCCTGTTGGCCAGGGAGGCACAGACAAGGTTCCTGAGCCATCGGCAAGAAGTGGACCTTCTGAGCCTCCAGCCTCGAGCCCCTTCATCCCGACCTCCACGCCCAGCTCGCCCAGCGACTGGCCTCAGGAAAGGAGTTCCAGCAACCGCCCGGCCAGTGCCAGTCCTCGGGGCCCTGTGCCCACCACGCTGCCCGGCCTGCGCCACGCCACCTGGCAGAGCCCTCGAGGCCCCCCGGACAGCCCAGATGGTTCCCCCCTCACGCCTGTGCCTACCCAGATGCCCTGGCTTGTGGCCAGCCCTGAGCCACCCCAGAGCTCACCCACACCTGCCTTCCCCCTGGCTGCGTCCTATGATACATCCAATGGCCCTACCCAGCCCCCACTGCCTGAGAAACGCCACCTGCCAGGGCATGGGCACCAGCCAGGGCCCTGGGGCCTAGAGCAGGCATCACCACCACCAGCCAAAGGCACCAGCCACCATGTCACTTTTGCACCTCTACTCCCAGATAATGCCCCACAACCTTCAGGTAATCTTTGAGAGTGGGTGCGGAGGTCACTTTCAGAGCTTTCCCCCAAGAGAAGCGAGCCCTGGGATTAAATCCAGGCCCTCCCTGATCCAGAGCTGTCCATACCAGAGAGCCAGAGCAATGTCAAGTTCGTCCAGGACACATCCAAGTTCTGGTACAAGCCGCACCTATCTCGTGACCAAGGTGAGACATGAGCCTGGCTTGCCCAGGCTTCTCTCTGGTTGGAGCCCTGGGCTCCTGCCCCTCCTGGCTCCACAGTCGGCTGTTCCAGGCTTTGGGCCCAAGGTGGTTAGACTCAAAACTGTACAACCCCAATGCAGGGGAATACTGAAGTCCCACCCTCAGACTCCTGGCAGTGGCTACCTGACCTGGGGCCCAGCCAGCCTCCATGCAAACTCTGCTTCCCGCCCCCCCCTGCAGCCATCGCCCTGCTGAAGGACAAGGACCCTGGGGCCTTCCTGATCAGGGACAGTCATTCCTTCCAGGGAGCTTACGGGCTGGCCCTCAAGGTGGCTACACCCCCACCCAGTGCTCAGCCCTGGAAAGGTACAGCAGCACCGAACTAAGGGAGGGGACTGTACCAAAGGTGGGACTGTGGCTGTTGGTAGGGGAACCTGAATGCTTAAAGCTTGCCCGCTCCTCTCAGGGGACCCCCTGGAGCAACTGGTCCGCCATTTCCTCATTGAGACTGGGCCCAAAGGGGTGAAGATCAAGGGCTCTCCCACAGAGCCCTACTTTGGTGAGATGCAGATGCCTGGGGCTGGCTTGGGGGAGTCAGGGGGAAAGCTGAAGCCCATGTGGGCACGTCAGGATCGTTCTCACCTTGTTGCCCACAGGCAGCCTGTCCGCCTTGGTCTCCCAACACTCCATCTCCCCCATCTCCCTGCCCTGCTGCCTGCTTATCCCCAGTAAAGGTGGGTGTCTGTACCCTGCCTGCTAGCCACCCCCACCCTGCTGTCACAGTGCAAACCTCAACTGGGGTGCCCAAGGGGCCCAGTCCTGCACTCCTAGGACAATGCCTCTGCCTTCTGACCGGCTCCATCAGCCCTTGTTTCCCCCCAGATCCCTTGGGAGAGATGCCAGAGGCCCCAGTGCCCACCAACATGAGCACGGCAGCGGACCTCCTGCGACAGGGTGCAGGTAGGGACTCCCCACCCTGCTTCCTCTCCTTGGCCACCTTGGGGACTGCTGGAGATTCAGGGTCCAGAAGGCTCTGCAGAGCATAGGCTGTGGCAAGTACACTGCATCCTTGAAGATGACAGGAGCAGGGCAGGGGGGTCTGGGTCAAGGTTCTCCTGTCACAGGGACACAAGAATCAGAGGGGACTGGCGCCTTGTCCAAATGCTGCACCTCAGGCCTCTTTTCATGATCACTGTCCCTGTGGATCCGTTGGAATCCAAGCCCCAAAGTGATCGCAATGCATTCCGACAGCACTGGCTAGAGAATATGTAAGAGTGGGCTGACCCAGGGACCCCCTCCCTGACCTGGCTTCTGCCCCACCAGCTTGCAGTGTGCTCTACCTGACCTCAGTGGAGACGGAGTCCCTCACAGGCCCGCAGGCCGTGGCCCGGGCCAGCTCTGCAGCTCTGAACTGCAGCCCACGCCCAGCACCAGCCGTGGTCCACTTCAAGGTTTCAGCCCAGGGCATCACATTGACGGACAACCAAAGGAAGTGCGTCTGCATCCCATACCCCTGTGGGACTCCCCCAGGTGTGAGGTCCCCATGGCCAGGGGTGACTGCCACCCCTCCTCCTTACAGGCTCTTCTTTCGCCGCCATTATCCAGTGAGCAGCATCACCTTCTCTAGCACCGACCCGCAGGACCGCAGGTGACCTTCACCCCAAGCCCCTCCTCCTCCACTGCCTGGGGTAGGTGGGAGGGGGAGGCTCTCCCTCATGGCTCTTCTCCTTTGCAGATGGACCAACCCGGACGGGACCACCTCCAAGTAAGCCTTCCCCGGGAGCCCGATTTCTTTGTTTCCGAGACTGGCGCTGCAGTGAGCCCACCCACAGCAGGGTGAGTGCGGACGTCCCTCCCACTCTGGTTGTGTTCCCTGCCTCTAGGATCTTTGGCTTCGTGGCCAAGAAACCAGGAAGCCCCTGGGAGAATGTGTGTCACGTCTTCGCAGAGCTTGACCCAGATCAGCCTGCGGGCGCCATTGTCACCTTCATCACCAAAGTTCTGCTGGGCCAGAGGAAATGAAGGAAGGCCACACGCTCCCAGCCCACGTCAACACTGCACCCTCCCAACATCCCACAGCTCTCACCTCCCCCTGGCCTGGCCCCAGGAGGCCTGGGCACAGCACCCTCCCTCAGGAGTGAGGAGTGGGTGTTGGCCTGGGACGATGGTCTCCTTCCCACCCCAGCCTGCTAAAGCTAAGTGGATGGGCCCATGAGATGACCTTGCACGTGAGCAGATGGCAGAGATGGGCATGTGATGGGCGAGGAGGCATCAGCAGCTGTGCCCCGCCTGCAGGAAAACATCAGCCCTGGAGGGCAGTTGGGTCCTGCCAGCTCCACCTAGCTGCAGGTCCCAGCGTGGCAGGGAGAGGGTGAGGTATGGGGGCAAGTCATTCCCCGCTCTGTCCCCTCTGAGCAGAGACCACAGTGGGATCACAGAAACGGGGAAAAAGAGAGTCTATTTTTGTCTAATAATAAAGAGTTTCTATATACTTTGGTTGGAGCTGCAGTCATGCTTCATTCACAGCAAGGTCAAAGCCAGCGCTCTCCCATAGCCAGACCCACCAACACCCTCCTTCAGGGTCTCCAGCTTCCCTACAGGCAAGCTAACCTCACTCCCCCTGCCCCGGGCCATCCTGCACCCGCCCCTGGCCACTGGAGGCAGAAATACAGAAACTCCATCTTTACTGGCTGTGTAAACATCTCTGGTCTGTACATATATTTCATACATCATAGTGCAGGGCCTGAGGTCAGGCCGGGGGCAGCACGGCAGCTCACCTGCCTCCTCCAGCCCAACCTGCTCTGTGCAAACCAAGGCCCCCAGCTCCCTGGGCCCTCCCCCAGGGACCATGGGTGCATAAGGAGCTGGGGCGGCGGGGACACACAAAAGTGCTAGAATCAAACACTGGAGCAGAACAGGCAACTAGCACAAGCAAAAAGTGAGCGTGGGGGCAGGGAGAAGGAGGGGACTGAGACCTGCCCCTCTGGGCTCACCCAGCTGAGGCTCTAGGTCGCCCCTAACCACAGCGGGACACACAAGCCCACAGCCTCAGCTACCCTCCAGGAAGCTAGGGACCAGGGTGCTATGGGTGAGGAAAGGCTGAGGAGGAGAGAGGGTGCCGGCCCCACCGCCTCCCAGCCCTGCTACTCTTGAGATGTGGGATGGGTGCCCAGCTGTGTGTGTGTGTGTGTGTGTGTGTGTGTGTAGGAGGCGGAGCCAGTGCTGGGGATTCTTGGGACGCCTAGAGGGCTGAACAGGAAGGAGGGGGAGAGTGAGAAAGCCAGCTCTCGGGAGAGAACGGAGGAGACGCCAGCACAGTCTCAGAGTAGCGGCCAAGGAGGGGAGCCAGATGGCCTGGGACAGGTCCCCCAGCCCAGCCAGGGGGGTGACAGCAGCAACTGGTCCACATGATGAGGACAGAAAACCAAACAGAAAGGAATCCAATGAGAAACACTGCGGCAAGTCAGGGAGGGGCGGTGCACCTCACCCACTGCAAAGTGCCACCCCGAGCTGGGGTGCTCACCCACCACTGCCCAGAGCAGGTGGGATCCCCTCCTGTGTCAGCACCACTCTTTGGGCCCATTTCTGTCCAACCAGGGACTTGGGATGGGGACTGACGACAAGGGAGGCACCAGGTCAGAAATGTGGGCTCACAGGAGTGTAACAGGGACCTCACAGTAAGGACAGAGCGAGACTGCAGCCCCCCCGGCCTGCCGGTTGAGCAAATCCTCCGGAAGACTGGGCCTGGGCATCCGGCCCTGCCTGGTAACGTGAAGGGAGAAGGGGCAGGCAGTAGCAGGCCTAGCCACTCAGCGGGTGCAGGTCAACTTTGACCTTCTCCCCACAACTCAGCATTCCAATGGTAGGGAAGAAGCCTCCAGAAGGTACAACAGCATCTTTCTTCCCGATGATCTTGCCATTCCGGGTGAAGAAAACCTGGGGACAGAGATGGGCATAGGAATGGAACAGGCAGGCTGCAGCCTCTTCTGCTGGTGGAACTACGCATTCAAGGCCTGAACGGGCAACGGCGTAATAAGAGACCACGAGAGGGCGCCCTGGGCTGGAAAACCACTCAGCAGTCCCTGCAGGGCCCTTTCCCACCTGGCTCCCGGCCCTGCAACACCCTGCCCAGTCACACGCTCCAAGTACTCACCACCACCTTCTTGCCCTCGTGCTCTTGCTCTATCTCTTCCCCATCATCTTCTTCCTCTTCCCCCTCCCCTTCCTGGTGCAGGTACATGACATTCCGGACGTTCCGGACGGCCCGGGCAGTTGGAGACAGGATCACTGTGTCACAACTGTCATCACTGTCCCCTAGGAGACCAAAAAACCTCAGCTCCTGGAATCATCGCCTCCACCCTTGTCCCAACCAGCCCACTCACCTTCGCTGTCCAGGATGTAGTCACGGGGGAACATGATGCCACAGCCCATGATGTCCCCTTTGTAGCAGCGCGGCCCAAAGGGGTCCCCCATGCCGCTACCATGGAAGATCTTCCCGTCGTCTGTGGGAGGGAAAGGACAGGACCACACTGGCAGGGGGTCTGACACTGAGTGCCCAATGGGCACTTGCCTGCCCACTGTGCTGGATCAGAGGAGATACATCCTTCAGCACAAGGGAACTGGTGGGAGTAAGGGCAGGCAGGGGAGAGGCGGAGAACTCCAGGCTGCTACCCAACTAGATAAGGCCCCAGAGGAAGCCCAGCAGACCCCAATAAGCAAACAGAGACTCTGCAGGTCTGTGGGAGGATGTAGGCGCAGTAGACTCAGAGGCCTGGAATGTCCAGTTTGGGCCCAGATCTCCCACTGTGGCCTGCTCCCCTGGCTTTCGGGACTGGGAGGAGAAACATGGTTGGGGACAAAGTGCTGGCAGCCTGGGACAGGGGAGGGTCAACTACAGAAGGGGAAAGTAGCGAGGCCACTCGTAAGGGGAGCGGCCTAAACGAACACCCCATGCCTCAATTTCCATCCCCCACCCCCAGTACTCTCCCTACCCTAGGGCAGCCCTACTCACCTGCATGGTAAGCCACGGAACCTCGGCTCCAGCCAGGGTGCCTGTTCTTGGGGTAGTCCTGCAACAGGCACAAAGAAGCAAACCTGTGGCGCCACACATACCACACAGGAGAGGGGAGGGGCAGAGGGCTGCCACTGGATCGGCCATGCTTTTGCAATAGGTTCCAACCCAAGAGATGGCTGCTTGCCAGGCCCCGCAACCTCACACAGCCTGGGCTCACAGGGGCAGCAGACAGCCCCCGCCCTGAGACAGGCCTCGGCATGCGTGGTGTACACAGAGCAGTCACAAAGCTCTCTGGTTCTTGGTTGAGTGGGGTCTACTCTTCCACATTCCATCTCAGCTTAAGGCCCTCCCTCCACAGCCTGGGTGCCCCTGGGCTTCCCCAGAGATGCTGGGCTCCATGACAACACAGCCCCACATGCAGGACCCATGCCTACCTTCCGGGCCAGGCCCAAGGCAATGTAGCATTTCTCTCCGGGGTCCACAATCTCCACCTCAAAGTAGTGGCTGCGGGTGCTCAGGGGGTGCCGGGCCTGGGCCAGCCCCACATCCACGATGCTCTTGCCCTTCCCCAAGTATTCCAGCAGCTGTTGGGGGAGACCAGGGTCAGCAGGAAGGGCAGTGTTAGGTGAACACCGCCTGCAAACCTGGTCCTCAGGCAGTCTGGGTACAGGCTTCAAGGTCGAACAAAAAGAAAAAGAAAAACAACAACAACAAAAACGGCTCTAGAAGAAGCACAAGGTGGTCTCAACGATCCAGGCAGGTGTGGAAGAATGAGAGCAGAGTGGGGGGTGCTGGTGGACAGCTTGGGCAAGAAGCCCTTCTCCCTCCCACTGACTGCCTTGCCGCCCTCCTACTAACCCTAAGGCCGGCCCTGCTCGCCAGGAGCTAAGGCAGGGCAGGGCAGCGGTTGGAAGGCAAGACTTTCTGGCTGGGAGCCAGGCCAGGGGGACCCCAAGTGAGAATCACTTCCCTGAACTCACCCGCTGGCCCTTTAGGGAAAAGCAGTGGAGATTGGCCAGAGAAGAAGTGGGGTGACTTTCTCAGGGGACCCAATGGGGATATGGAGTATACACAAATTAGGGGCCAACCCCAGAATTTGGGGGCTGGGGTGGGGGGGCAGAAAGGGGTGAACTCAGAAGCTAATTCTGCAGGAGAAGGGACGGACATAAGCTCTCAAGGTCTTTGCTGGGCTTGGCTTTGAAGGAGGGTTCATCACTGGGTCAGTAGGGGCGGAGGGGAGCCGAGAAACTGTGACAGTCAGCTCTGCTGCGCCCCTGCACCACGAGGAGGGACGGTGAAAATGAAGACACAAGACAGGCTTCCCGTCCCCAGCCTCTGGCTACCGCGTGAGCCAGCTGTGGGGAGCTGGCAGAGGGCAGATGACGGGTGGGATCTCAGTGGAGCCACCGTGGCTGTGCCTGGGCATGATGGGGTAGCAACCCGAGCTGGGAGGGTTTATTTATCAGTTGTCATGGTAATAGTGGGGTTATGACTCAATTCCAGTCCCCTCGGTCTCCCACCCTCAGCACCACCTGGGATTCCTTAATCCCCTTTTAATTAGCTCCAAACTACCCCTCAGCTATCCTCCCACCCCTGCAGCTATTAAAAAAAGGAAGGAAGGAGAGGAGAGAGGAGAGGAGAGAACAGAAAAGGAGAAATTGCTCCCTGGGGACCTCCTGCACACTGCCAACCTTGGACCTGGCCATTTACCTGCAAGCACTCATGCCTGAACAGGATGCACAGCACAGCCTCCCACATGGCTCTCAGTGCAGGCTGGCCCTGGAGCACAGGTGCCCTTGATGGCCCTGGATCCCCAAAGCCCTGACCCTCCAATCTATGTACCCCTCATCTCCCAAGACAATGAGACAGCTGGAGATACCAGGAGACCACCTAACTGAATCCCCAGGCCCCCTCTACCAATCCTGCTCACAGCTTTCGGTGCACTCAGCCCAGCTTCCCTCCCCAGCAAGCTAGGAGGGGTGTGGTCTACACTCCAGCCAACCAAAGCAGCCCCCAGGCCACCCTCTCCAGCCAGCACTGTGGAATTGGGTGGGGGACCCCCACAGCTGCCCTTTAACCATTCTGTCCAACTGGCCTCGGTGTAGGAAACATAGCATTCACAGCTCCAGAGCCAAAAGACAGTCTGTCCAGACTCGGATCCCTGGGAAAAACCCGCCCAGTGATTCCAGCCCTGCAGAGGACAGCCGCTGCAGTTTCACTAAGCTTTGGGAGGCAGGGGGTGCTTCCTTAGGTAACAACCAGAAGCACCAGTGGCACTGGCCTGGAACTCGAAGTCCACTCCTGCTCCCCACTGCAGTGGTCATGGACAGTTGCCACCTCCATGACCAGGTCCCCAACACAGTGTGCCCTCCCCAGGAGAGGGGCCTTCACCCCTCAGTGTGGGAGTCACCCCGAAGCAACTGGGCCTCAGCCTTCTCAGCACCCTGCCAAGGAACAAGCCAGCACACAGACTCCCTAACAGACCACAGCTGCTGCCCAGGACCCTGCAGTATGGACTGCTAGGATCAGGGCGCTGCTACATGTCTCTGCTCAGAAGCCTTGGCGAGGAGACTCCAGCACCCTGGGTTTGAATCCTAACTCCAATGACTCAAGATCCACGGACAAGACCCAGTCACCTCTTTCAGCCCTAGTGGCTTTTGTTTTTGCTTTTCATTAGTAAAATGGGGATAATACCACCTGCATTTCCAAAAAGGGGTGATAAAAAGACTAGATGAAGTGGCAAGTGCTTAACACAGAGCTGGACACCCGGCAGGGAAATGTCCACCACAAGGAAGGAAATGACCTCTCATCTCAACTCACCTCCACCCCCCAGGCCACCCAGAAAGGACATCCCCTCCTCAAGCTGCCACCCCGCCACACACTGCCCAATCAACAGGAATGTTCCTCCACACCTTTAGTGGCCTTGCATACCCCACATCCTCCTGCACCCTCCAAAACACACATACACACTAGCAGTGCCCAGAGAGGCCAAGCCAGTATTCTTGATGGCACAGAATGGGGGCTTGGTGCACTCCACACCCACTCTTTGCTTCCTCCCTCTTCTCTCCTGGTACCTGCTAGCTGCCTCCTTCCCTTGCCTACAGAGCCCCTGATAGCTCCTGACAGCAGCAAGGAAGGGCTCAGGACCAGGGCATCCAGAAGCTGCCAGAGCAGGAGCTGAGCACACGCTCACCATCAGCCAGTTCAGGCCCCAAGCTGGTCTCCTTCTGGGGTGGCCCTGAGAGGACTCCAGGAAGGATAGGGCCTCGGGCCCCCCTGCTCACTCCCCGTCACTAAGGAGTTGTCAGAGAGCTAGGAACAGGGGACACAGACCAACCGAGTCGAAGTCCACTGTCCCACTGTCCCTCACCCTCCCGTGGTGAGTCCCGAGGCGGGGGTGAGCGAGCACCACACTCCTACCTGAGCGCAGCCCACAGCCATTCTGCAACTCCTGCAGGGTCTACAGGAGGGCAGGAGGGGCATGCCTTCGGTGAGGAAGCCGAGGCCACGGAAAGTAGAAGTCCATGCAACAAGAGCCGCAACTGGCTACACAAAGATGCTCAGATTGAATAACGTGACTGGGCCCGGCGGCGTGGCCTAGCGGCTGAAGTCCTCGCCTTGAAAGCCCCGGGATCCCATATGGGCGCCAGTTCTAATCCCGGCGGCTCCGCTTCCCATCCAGCTCCCTGCTTGTGGCCTGGGAAAGCAGTCGAGGACGGCCCAAACCTTTGGTACCCTGCACCCGCGTGGGAGACCTAGAAGAGATTCCTGGTCCTGGCATCGGATTGGCGCGTACCGGCCCATTGTGGCTCACTTGGGGAGTGAGACATCGGATGGAAGATCTTCCTCTCTGTCTCTCCTCCTCTCTGTATATCCGGCTTTCCAATAATAATAAAATCTTAAAAAAAAAAAAAAAAAAAAAAAAAAGAATAACGTGACTAAATTAACAGTGGTTGAATCCGGGCAATGGGTATACACGTGTTTATTGCAGTTTCCTGTTTCATTTTTCTGTGTATTTGGAATTGTTCATACAGAAATGGCAGTAGAGACAGTAAGAAGAGCCCAGAGGTGACTTGCTCTTGCTTGTGGGAAGAACCAGTGAGAAGGGAGGAGAGAGGACCATGAGATCCCGACACTGCGAGGAAGCCTGTGGAGGGTCAGGATTGCAAGGCAGCCAGGGGAGCCCTCCCAGAACGGTGACAGTGAAGGAATTTCATCTGAGAACCCCATCTCACTACGAGGAGGGGAGGTAAGGGAGGCAAGAGAGGCATCGGGGTGGGAGGCCCCAGTCTGCACAGATGCACCTCCATTTACAACAGGGTCAACAACCCGCCAAACACCCCCAGGGAGCTGAGTCCAGCATCAGCCGCAAGTGGGCGGACTCCACCGCAGCTCAGGAACACGTGTGCCTCACTGCCCAAGCCCTGCCGGGGCTGGCTGCTCACCCCGCAGGCAGGCGCAGCACCAAGGGGGACCAGGTGCCAGCACTGTACGACAGTACCATCCAGCCTGCATCTGCCAGCCCAGGAGAAGCTCAGGGGGGCAGCTTCTACTGCAAGCATCTTGTTTTGGGACTGGCATAAAATTAGAAACTTCCATGTCAAAAAACACCCCAAGGTGGGAACCATCAGATTTACAGTGGACAAGGTGGTGCACAGGGGGGTCAAAGACTGAAGGGCTGTGCTGACTTTGCAGCCGCCTTGCTGTCTGACATCTGAACAAGCCTCTTGCATGTTCCCTGGGGGGGGGCTGCTTCTCCACCCACATCCAATCAAGAGGCTATGTGGAAACGTGTGGGCTTCCTGGGGGCACTGCAATGAGCCTAGGAGTTGGGGCTACAAGCATCCTGCTGAGATGCCAACGGTTGCCCACCAAGGACCTCTGCGTGAGACAGCGTCAATGCCTGTCTCAGACTTCCTGGTGCTGAAGGGCACACACTCCTGAGGGCGTCACACAGGAGAGGCCAAACCAGCCTCCGCAGCAGCAGGGTTCGTAGGCTCCAACAGGCCCAGATGGCAGACACAAAGAACAATTACACCGGGCAATTTTATAAAGACACAGGCATGGCCCAAGTGATCTCTCACAAGCTCCTCAAGGACACCACAGCCCCTGCCTGCCTTTGTTTCCCCTGAGAACCCCATCCTGCTAGCGGTCCCAGGCTGGAGTGAGGATCTGAGAAAAGAGCCAAACTCAATAGTTCAGCTTACGTCTCAGAAAGAAAACATTCCGAAATGAGTGGCCTGAGGCTGCTGGTGGAGGGTGGGGAGGAAGGAAGGCTATTTATAAATGTCTTCGGGATTCCGCATCAGTTAGAAAAGATTGCCTGGGAGGAGCTGGAAGCAGAGTGTGGATGAGTCCAGGAAAAGACAGGATGCCAGGAAAATACTCTCACAGAGAGGCTGGGGATGCGAACTGGACCGTGGCCCTGGCTCAGTCCCAAGTTCAGCTCTGTGAATGTCATCAGAATGATGGCAGAAGGGGAAAGGAAGGAGAGTCCGGGGATGGGCATCTGAGGCCTCCCGGCTCGTGCCAGGGCCACGGCAGCAGGAGGGCACTCTCCCAGAGATGGACTGCGGTGAACTCCACAAGGGGGAGATCTTGCTTATCAGCCACTCCCATCCCCAACCATCTCTGCTTTGCTGTTAAAGGCTGTGGTGGAAACAGCCTGGATTGGGATAAGAAGGTCAGAGGGCGCAGGGAAAAGCCAGGCCAGGGGGAAGGGTCAAAGCGGGGGGAAGGAACAACTCGAAGTGGGAGGCCCCAGCTGCCAACTGTGAAGGCCAGGGCCAGACCCCTTACTCAACACCCACCTGTTCACTCCCACCACAGCCAGAGGCACAGCAGGAAGCTAACAGGGTCCAGGAGCTCACCAAGAAATCTTAAAACCCGGGGAGAGCCCAGAGCAGATCTGAGAAGAGAGGCTCAGAAAACAAGTCTGGGGACTCCAGGATTCTCAGATGACTTCTACCTGCCTCCCTCCTCATCTTCCAGGAAACAAGAAAAAAGCTTGATCTTGTAGCTTGCTCAAGAAAGATCTTCAAAGTCCCACACTTGAGACCATGCCCTCACCCTGTACACAGTGTATGCGAAAGTCTGGGCCAGCCAAGCTGGGGTCAAGCCAAAAGCCTGGCCCCGATCAGTCACCAGTCCTTCACAGGCAAGTGTGCAGGCCAACAGAACCAAACATCAAAAGCAATCCTGACTCATTTCAAGGGCCAGACAGCTAACTGAAACTCTCCAATGCAGGGACAGGGAAGAAGTGCCAGGGAAGACACAGATCTGAACCCAAAGTCCCAGGCTGTCCCGCTCCAGGCCTCCTCCCCCCCCCCCCCCCCCCCCGCCTCTGGCACGCTCACGCGCCCCCTAGTGCTCAGCCCAGCCCTTCCCGGCTGTGGCCCCCCAGCCGCACACTCACAGTGCCGCAGACGCGGACGTCGTGCAGCCGGCCCCACTCATCCTCGTAACTGTCCACCATCATGATGCTATCGTCCTCGCGGCCCAGCTCAGCGTTGAGGTGCAGCCGTACCTCCTCACCCAGGGAGTGCATGCCCACCGCTGGGAACAGCCCATCCGGGGACATGGGCATGATGGTGGAACCCACCTGCAGGGGAGAGAAGAGGGAGCCACCACCTGAGCCAATTTTGCATATCTCATCCAACTCTCACGAGGGTTTTCGTTCTGTTTTGTTCTGTTTTTTAACATATTTGAAAGGCAGGATGTCAAAGGGAGAAACAGAACTTCCATTTATTGGTTCACTCCCCAAATGGCCCACAGGTACAAGAGCGTGGGTTGGGTCAAGTCTGAGACAAGAGCCTGAAACTCCATTCAGATCTCGCACTTGGATGACAAGGGCCCAAGCACCTGAGCTATCCTCTGCTGCTTTCCTAGACCATTAGCAGGGAGCTGGATGGGCAGTGCAACAGCCGGGATTTATCAAATCGGTGCTCTAGGACACAGGCCTCGAGCAGCAGCTTCACCCTCTGTGCCACGATGAAAGCTACTCACAAGGGTATTCTTAAGATGATGAAATCAATAAAAAAAGCATATGCACTGATAAGATTTTTAAAAACCAAAGGTACAGAAAAGTTCAAAAACCTGCTAAGTACTCATGGCCAAATAAGATATCCACAGAGCTAAAAAAAAAAAAAAAAAAAAGTCTCTTCTCTTGCTGCCAAGCACCCTTGGGCCACATGAGTGTGACAAGAAGCAGGAAAACGCTGAGGCACAGCTGCTCGGCCGGACCTGAGTGGGCAACCTGCTCTGGGTGACAGGGCTGGGCAGAAGCCAGAGCCGGACCTGAGTGGGCAACCTGCTCTGGGTGACAGGGCTGGGCAGAAGCCAGAGCCGGACCTGAGTGGGCAACCTGCTCTGGGTGACAGGGCTGGGCAGAAGCCAGAGCCGGACCTGAGTGGGCAACCTGCTCTGGGTGACAGGGCTGGGCAGAAGCCAGAGCCGGACCTGAGTGGGCAACCTGCTCTGGGTGACAGGGCTGGGCAGAAGCCAGAGCCGGACCTGAGTGGGCAAACTGCTCTGGGTGACAGGGCTGGGCAGAAGCCAGAGCCGGACCTGAGTGGGCAACCTGCTCTGGGTGACAGGGCTGGGCAGAAGCCAGAGCCGGACCTGAGTGGGCAACCTGCCTCGCTTCTGTGCTCTTTGTTCGTTTTTTTGGTTTTTTTTTTAACAATTTTATTTTTTTTATTGGAAAGGCAGATATACAGAGAGGAGGAGAGACAGAGAGGAAGATCTTCCATCCACTGATTCACTCCCCAAGTGGCCGCAACGGCTGGAGCCGAGCCCATCCGAAACCGGGAGCCAGGAACCTCTTCCAGGTCTCCCAGGTGGGTGCAGGGTCCCAAGGTTTTGGGCAGTCCTCCACTGCTTTCCCAGGCCACAAGCAGGTAGCTGGATGGGAAGCGGGGCCACCGGGATTAGAACCTGGGATCCTGGCGCATGCAAGGCGAGCACTTTAACCACTGTGCTATCATGCCGGGCCCTGCTCTTTGTTCTTGATTGCCACCTGCCTCTCCCTGGAAAGGAGAGAAAAGGAAAACCATACGCAGAAATGGGGTGGACATGCATAGTGGTTAAGATACCACTGGGATACCCACCACCCATATCAGGGTGCCTAGATTTGAATCCAAATTCCACTTCCTGTTAACACACACTCCAAGATGCAACAGGTGATGGCTCAAGTACGTGGGTCCCCCTGCCACCCACGTGAGAGATGAGGATGGAATTCCAGGCCCCTGGTGCTGTCCTGACCCAGGCCTAGTTGATGCATGCATTTGAGGAGTGAATCGGCAGGTGTAAGATTTCTCTCCAGATGATCTGTCTCTATGTTTCTCTGCCTCTCAAATAGCGAAACAGATTTTAAAAAGTGGCATAGTTCCAAAAGTATTCAAGTAAAAAAATCCAAAGAGAATCCCCAGCTTTTGCAGTCAGTCCATAATCTTCCTCTTTTCTCCCGCTACCACTCCACCCCACCCCAAAAACCTTTCCCCGAATCATCCGACTTCATCAGTTTCCACTCATCCTCACTGCTCCTCACTACCTACTCCCTGAGCACCATCCCCCGGCCCTCAGCAATGGAGGTAGCTCCTCCAGCACTCGGGAGGCCTCACAAGGGACCGCAAGAAATGAGAACTAAGTCCATGGGATGCTGGGAGAAGCCCAGACAGCCGACTCCACAATTGCAGCGTGGATCTTCGGGCAGCCTCAAGGTCGCTCCAGCCCACTCAGGATTTCCCACTCACCCGCTTCCCATTTTTGGTGAAGAAGATCTGGGCAGTCTGCACGTCGAAGGACACAGGCTCAATGCCACAGCCGATCCGGTCCCCGGAGTTGCACTTGGACCCGAACTGGCGGCCCTTGGCTCGGCCATTGTACAGCCTGTAGACAGAGTTGCAGGGGCACACGCTAGCCCCCATCATCTCCTCACACAGGCAGCTGAGGTCTCCCAGCTCCCAGTCACTTGGTGATACTGTGCCTCCCTCCCCACCCCCACACCTAAGTCCTGGGAGGAGCCCCCATTCTCCTTCAAGTCTGAAAACTTGGTCAGAAGTGTATGAAAAAAAAAAAAAGAAAGAAAAAGAGAAGTCTATGAAAACCTGCCAAGTAGATGAAGAAATGGCAAAATCTATCACCCTGAGCATGGAAAACCTTCATGTTTAAGATTCTCAAGTCCACAGGGGAGGCCCCATTCCCCACGGGAGAACTCACTTGCCATCATCTGCATGGTAGGCCACAGAGTCGGGCAGCCAACCAGGCTGGTGATCCAAGCTGTAGTACTGGGGGACCAGCCCCACAGCAATGGTGCCCCGGACACCGCTGTCCACGATAGATACCTGGAGGAAGAGAAGAGCGCACAGTCAGTGGGCCTGGGAAACACAGTGACATGCTGGGGAGTTGAGGTGCATAGGGATGGAGGCTCAAAGGATACGAGGCATGGGAATCTGAGAAAGACAGGACACACTCAGAGATGCTTTTGCAGGGCGCGCGAGCCTGCCTTACCACCATTACTTAGGAAATTCTTTCCAAGCTTTGGAAAAGGTCGGTAGAAGAAGTAGAAGGTAGGTTTGGGTCAGAAAGGGAAAGGAGCGCATAGGGGCAGGGTGACAAGACTCCAGGGCCCCCTGATCCAAGATGGGTCTCTCAGATCAGGGGTCATGCTCTGCTGGGCCCTTTCCCTAGCCAATAAGTTGGCCCTGATGGACAAATGAAAGGACGAGGTTGGGAACCTCCTTGCAGCTTAAAGACCTCACCCTGATCAAATCCTGGTTCTCACCTCAAAATAATTGCTGTCCTTGGTCAAAGGTCGGGAAGCCACATAGCAGCCAACTTCACCAGAGTTTCCATGGTAACTGAAGGAAGAATGAGGGGGGAATTCCATTAGCAGTGCAATCAGCCTCTCACTCCCCACCCTGCCCCTCACCTCCATGAAGATCAGCACTGAGGAGAACCCATCAAGATACCTCTAACACCCACACCACAGCAAGACACTTAAGGTCACCGTCCAGTTCCCACTGCCTCCAGCAGGAGTCCAACCCACAGCAGGCCAATGCAAGCCTGGTTTCTTTATTTTCATGGGGAGAAGGATGCGCAGCAGCCATGCGTTGTCTGTTAGGGGTCTCACAAGCCTGTGGCAGGTGCTTGGTCAGTAAGCGAAGCCACAGGCTGGGAGACCTGCACCCCAGATCCCAGTGCCTGAGTGCCAGTCTGCTCCCAATGCCAGTTTCCTGCCAGGTCCCAGGGATGGCTCACAAATTGGGTTCCTGTCACCCATGTGAGAGACTGGATTGAGCTCCTGCACCCCAGTTTCAGCCTGGCTCAGTCCAAGCCATGGTGGGCACGTGAGATGTTAGTCAGCAGATGAGAGACCCCTGTCTCTCTATCCCCAGCCTGTCAGGGAGAGAAATGACCTCAGTCTCTCAGGCTGCAACTTCTGCACCTCTTCTCTGGCCAACTCTGTCTTCAGTGGCAGCAGAGAAGAGCTGGGCCCCTGGACTGAAGCCTGTGTCACTTGGAAGGCCACTGTCCCCATTCCTCAGCTTTTTTGCCACAGAGCTAAAGAACATTTCTCCTTTCCCTGTTGTGAATTAGGCTCCATGAGGAGTTGAGGGAAAGGATTCAAGCCACACACACAAAAAAACCACAAACACACATACAAACCAAAGACGAGGGAGGTGGTGGGCAGGATGCACTGCAGGCCTGTTCTTCCCAAACAGGAAATCTCTTGCCCTTTACGGTCTGATCCAAGACGTGGGCAGGAGGAGAATCAACCTGCTTCTCCTCAAAGCCCTCAGAGAATTCCCGAGACCCCGGCAGCCTCCTAACCAGACATGGTCATCCTCAAAGCCCACCCAAGACAGACTACTGGCCCAACCATTTCCTTGCTGTTACAGGACAGAGCAATGTTGTGACCAAGGAAGAGAGGGGAGGGCACAGGGAAGCATTACGCTTTCAGAAAAGCTTCTAAAATCAAGTATACCCTCCCTTCCCAGTGTGGTGTAGACAGCAGGCAAGCCCCTTCCTCAGCAAAAGCCGCAGGTCGCCTCTCACACCACCTACAGCACCAAAGCCAAATGTAGCAACATTCCCCCTAAGCTCACCTTAAAGTGTCTCCGTCCACAAGGATATGTTTGAACCTCTCCTGGTACCGGAAAGCCCGCACCTCTCGGATCTCCCGAATCCGCCGGCGCCAATTCAGAAACCGGTAGTGCAGGTTGAGGTCATCCATCTTGTTCATGAGAACAAACCTGCCAGAACAGGGATTAAGGACCTTGAGCAGAGCCTTCCCTTAGTTAGCCTGACAGGTCCACATGTGGAAAAGGTGCTGAACTGAAAGCCATCTACTCAGATTGACTTCAGCAATTCCCATTCTCATTTACTGAGCTTGGTATGAGTAGAGCTGTTAAAGATGAATGAAGTTGTGCCCTGCATGGTAACCTAGCAACTAAAGTCCTTGCCTTGAGCATGCTGGGATCCCATATAGGCACTGGTTTCAATCCCAGCCACCCCACTTCCCATCCAGCTCCCTGCTTGTGGCCTGGGAAAGCAGTCGAGGATGGTCCAAAGCCTTGGACCCTATACCCGCGTGGGAGACCTGGAAGAAACCCCTGGCTTTGAGTCAGTTCAACTCCAGCTGTTGCAGCCATTTGGGGAGTGAATCAACAGATGAAGATCTTTTTCATCTTCTCTGTGAAAATCTGTCTTTCCAATAAAACTAAAATCTTTTTTTCTTAAGATGTATCTATTTTTACTGGAAAGTCAGATATACAGATAGAAGGAGAAACAGAGAGGAAGATCTTCTGTCCCATGATTCACTCCCCAAGTAGCCGCAATGGCCAGAGCTGAGCCGGTATGAAGCCAGGAGCCCAGATCCTCTTCCAGATCTCCCACACGAGTGCAGGGTCCCAAGGCCTTGGGCCACCCTCGACTGCTTTCCCAGGTCACAAGCAGGGAACTGCACAGGAAGCAGGGCTGCCAGGATTAGAACCAGCACCCATATGGGATCCCGGCTCATGCAAGGCAAGAATTTTAGCCTCCAGGCCACTGCAGCAGGTCTAAAACTAAAATCTTAAAAAAAAAAAAAAAAAAAAGAAGAAGAAGAAGAAGAAGAATGGGATTCCCATTCTCATGAGGTTTCCAGTCTTGTATATGTAGGAGGGAGTGGTGGGGGCACAACAGACAATAGTTGTGACAATTTTGAACAGTGGATGGGAAAAAGCCAATTTGTTGTGGAAATGGGGGTGTTTGGGGGAATGGACAGAGGACAAAGCTGGGCTCTTTTCAGAGGTAACATCTGAGTGGAAAAGGAGTAAGGCATGTGTTGAACTCCAGAGAGAACCTTCCAAGAAGAGAGGCCAGTCAGCACACAGGTCCTTGGTGGAAGAGCACAGGCACAGCAGATAAACCGAAGGTCAGGGAGGCTGAGGGAGAACGGACCAGAAAACGAGGAGGAGACGGGACCAGCAGCTGGTCAATACCCTACAGCTTAAGGTTGGTCAGCAGGTTGGATTCGAGTCCAGGGGTGATGAGAAGTCTCCAACGGGGACCGGCAAAGGACATGAGCAGACAACCAGGAGGTTGCATTGGAGCCGCAGTGGCATCTGCTAAGATGGCCCCAGTGGGATGACCCCGTCCCAGCATACGCACACCCAGCAGGGCCAACAAATGAACGACTGCATGCATTTTTTTTCTTTCCTGGGAGCCAAAAGTGAGAAAAGGGTATTCTCCCCTCGTCCCCCAAACAAGGGTTCCTTGCAGTTCCACGACAGCGCCCTGCACATACACAGCAGGTGTTTCTCGTAAACCTTTGCTGGGCTCAAGACCATCTGAAAAGGCAGATTCTCCGTCTCTGGCAGCGGCTATCAGCCACCACGTGGTGCACTGGTGGGCAGCCGTGGGGGGCAGCCCTAGAGTCCTGCGTCCTCCCGGGTAACTCGGGACGGGACGCCCACCCCAGGCAGGCGCTGGCGGGCTGATGGACATCCCGCTGCAAGCGGCGGCAGCACTAGGCCCAGCCTGCTTACCCTGGTCATTTCACAGGGGGCCAGGGGGCCCCAGCCCGTCAAGGGGACTCCGCCCCGACGTCCCAAAGACCAGACACCCGGCCAGCCAGCAGACCCCGGGACCCGATCCCGGAACTCCCGCCAGGCCCCCGCCAGGCCCCCTCCTCCGCCTCGGACTCTGGGGAGATCAGAGGCCTCCGGGACCCCGCCTCCCCCGGTCCCCGCCTACCGGGGCCGCCGCGTCCTCCTCATCCATAGGCCTCTCAGCTCCGCACACAAGCTCTTCGGCCGCCGCCGCCACCACACACATCCGGGTCTCCGCCCTTCCTACGCTGGCCCGAGGCCCGCCCCTACGCGCCGACCTCAACCAATCTTTAGGGCGTTCTGAAGACGGACACCTGCTTCAGCCAATCGTCGGGCTCAGGGTGTGGGGCGCGGCCCGGTGAGCCGGGTACCTAGCGCCGGGTGCCGCGTCTGGTCTACCCGGGTGGAGGCGACGTGGCGGCGTGGACGTCGCGCCCGGTGCCCTGGGCGGCTCCGGCGCGGGGTGGTGGCCACGCTCGCACTCGTCCCGTGCCAGCTGTATTTCCTTTGAATCCTCTGTGATGAAACACGGATCGTTATTATCTCACTGAGGAGCCGGAGGTGCGTCCCACGGTTACCGCACACTGTGTCCTATCCCGAGGTCCATTTCTTATCAGCGTTCCTTCGTTCTGAGACATTCCATTCCAGGGGGAGAGAACTTGGCAGGCCGAGAGCACCGGGGCGGGGACTGGAGGAAAGTGAGAGGAACAGCCGTTACTCCATTTGGCAAAGGCAGAAATGGGTATCCATGGCGAATAGCTGCCAGAGCCCAAATCTGCTTGTTCCTGTGGAAGCCTGCCTTCTCTGAGCTCCCTCCGGGCCCCTGGAGTGAACAGTTGTCAGCAACTAACTCATGCTACACTGCTCTTCCTCTCATCTCAACCCAAAGGCAGTCAAGAAGTGACCAGCCCGGGTACCTCCCACAGCAGATCTCCTAGAAGCTCAGCAGCTAGCTAGAATCTGGGATGGAGATGGGCCGAGGGAGGGGTTTCCTAAGTGGTCCTCTCTGCGGGGTTGCCTCCCCTTCCAATGCCCCCTATGGGACCCGCTCTTCTGGGGAGTGACCCCTTCTTTGGCCTTCTCGGGATCTGATTGGAACTTTGTGCTTGGCTTTTGCATTATTTGATGACTGACTTTATTGGGATTTAAAAAGAAAACCTGACATACCATGGGCCGTACGTGTTTGATAAGTCTTGAAAATAAGACCTGACCAACCACATTAGTATTGTGGGCAGAGATGGAGTTGATTCTGGGTCTTGTAGAGAAGCGTTCTAAGCACAGGTGCATGTAACAGAGTACAAAGTTTATTCAGCTGGGGAGAAAAGGATCACACGCGTGCACGTGGACGTAATTGAGAAGGGAGCTGCGCGAGAGAAAGGAGTGGGGGAAGGGAGGCAGTAGGTGGAGGAGCCGCTAAGCACCTGCTTTAGTCTTGGCCTCCAACGGAAAAGAGAGCAAGCACCTCCAGGCACCTCCTTTTGTGAGGTAATGTGGTCACCTGGGAGATTTATGTTACAACCTAAAATTCCTCAGGGAACTTAATAGACATGGTTACGCAGTGATTTTGCCCTAGGTTCTGCATGAAAATAAGGTATCCTGAGAAAGAGAATGTTATGACAAGTAAGATAGAATTACATGGGGTGGGCCCCGGTGCCATGGTTTAGTGCCTAAATCCTCGTCTTGCACGCACCAGGATCCCATACACACACCCGTTCCTGTCCTAGCTGCTGCGCTTCCCTTCCAGCTCCCTGCTGGTTGCTTGGGAAAATAATGGAGGATGGCCCAAAGCCTTGGGACCCTGCACTTGCATGGGAAAGCCAGAAGCTCCCGGCTCCTGGCTTCGGATCGACTCAGCTCTGGTCATTGCAGCCTCTTGGGGAGTGAACAATGAATGGAAAATCTTTTTCTCTGTGTCTCCTTCTCTTCGGAAATCTGCCTTTCAAATAAAAATAAATAAATCTTAAAAGAAGAAGATGAAGAAAAGAATGACATGAGGCAGGGTTGTGTGGTTGGTGACCCCAGCTCAGCCAGCTGCCCTGTCCCAAGTCATCAGGAAAGTGACTGTATAGGCTGTCACAAAGGATTCCTGTGTTCCTTCGTAATCAGTCCCTCCCTCTCACTCTGCGTCCCAGGAGATTACTGACCTGCTGTTTGTCTGTAGTTTAGCTTCTGTTTTGTAAGTTTTATTTAAGAGAGTTAGTGGGGACCCAGCAGGATAGCCTAGAGGCTAAAGTCCTCACCTTGCATCTAGCGGGATCCTGTCTGGGCTACAGTTTATGTCCCAGCTGCTCCACTTCCTATCTAAATCCCAGCACTTGGACTGAGAAAGCGGTGGAAAATGGCCCAATGCCTTGTGACCCTGCACCCACATGGGAGACCTGGGAAAAGCTCCTGGCTCCTGCCTTCAAATTGGCTCAGCTCTGGCCATTACGGCATTTGGGGAGTGAATCAGTGGATGGAAAATCTTTATCTCTCTTTGCATCCCATAATTCTTTCTGTCCTTTATCTGAAACCCTTTGTCAGTAAATTGAGAAGTTAGACTCCCACTTGTCCATTCTTGAGTTTCTGAGTACAACTTCGGAGGTTGATGTTCAGTTTGGCACCTTGGGGCTTCCTCCTTTGCAAAAGGGTGGGCTTTGGACTGGTGACAGAACTGGGCAAGTGTTTTCCAAAGTGCCTGGATCATTCTAAACCTGGTCTAGATATTCCACCTCATCACCAGATCTTGGTAGCCAATGCACCAGCGTGTGAGGAGTCCAACTTCTCCACACTCTTCCACAGGCGTTTTGTTATCAAACTGTTCTAATCATAATCATTTAGTGCTGTGAAGTGGTATCATCGCGTAGGTTTGACTTTGTTTCCTTGATGAGGATCATGATATTGGGCATCTTCACATGCTGGTCTGTCAGCCACAGATCCTCTTTGATGAAATGTCTGTTCACATCATTTGCCTATTTTTTAAAAGAATGGCTTGTGGTGCAGTGAGTTAAACTGTTGCTTGTTATATTCCACATCAGAAGGTCAAGTTCAAATGCTAGTCTCTACCCTTTGGGCCTAGCTTCCTGCTCACACTCCTGGAAGGCAGCAGGCAATGACCCTGGGGAAGATACGAATGGAATTCCTGACTCCTGGCTTTGACCTGGCCCAGGGACAGCTGTTTGGTCATTTGAGTAGCAAACCAGCAGATGGAAAAATCAAATTCCCCGTCTCCCTTTCTCCTCTTCTTCCTTTTCCTCTTCCTCTCTGTCATTCTTAACCTCTTCTTCTCCCTCTCTGTCACTCTGCCTTTCAAATAAGTAAATGAATCATTTTTTAAAGATTTATTTATTTTTATTACAAAGTCAGATATACAGAGAGGAGGAGAAACAGAAAGATCTTCCGTCCGATGATTCACTCCCCAAGTGACTGCAACGGCCAGTGCTGCACCGATCCAAAGCCAGGAACCAGGAACCTCTTCCGGGTCTCCCATACAGATGCAGGGTCCCAAGGCTTTGGGCCGTCCTCGACTGCTTTCCCAGGCTACAAGGTGGGAGCTGGATGGGAAATAGAGCTGCCGGGATTAGAACTGGCGCCCACATGAGATCCCGGTGCATTCAAGGTGAGGATTTTAGCCGCTAGACCATTCCACCGGGCCCAAATGAATCTTTTTTTTTTTTAGATTTATTTATTTTTATTACAAAGTCAGATATACAGAGAGGAGGAGAGACAGAGAGGAAGATCTTCCATCCGATGTTTCCCTCCCCAAGTGACCGCAGTGGCCGGTGCTGTGCCGATCCAAAGCCAGGAGCCAGGAACCTCCTCCAGGTCTCCCATGTGGGTGAAGGGTCCCAAGGTCTTGGGCCATCCTCGACTGCTTTCCCAGGCCACAAGCAGGGAGCTGGATGGGAAGTGGAGCAGCCAGGATTAGAACCGGTGCCCACATGGGATCCTGGCGCGTTCAAGGCGAGGACTTTAGCCACTAGGCCACCATGCTGGGCCCCCAAATGAATCATTTTTTAAAATTGAGTTCGGGGGCGAGCATTGTGGTACAGTGGTTGAGCTGTCTCTGGGAATACCTATATAGAATGGCTAGGATCAAGTTCTGGCTCCAATGCCAGTCCTGCTTTCTGCTAATACACATCCTCGAAGGCAACAGTGATAGCTCACGTGCTTGGGGTCCCTGCCACACACGGCACTCTTGGGTGGAGTTCCTGGCTCCCACCTTTAGTCTGGCCCAGGCCAAAATGTTACCTACATTTGGGAAGTGGTTTACTTCCCACTCTTAGTCTCTCTGCCATTCAAACAAAATTTTAAGAATGGTAACAAAACTAGGCATTTTGATGTTTCTTACTGCATTTTGAAAGTTGATTACATATTAAAATTAAATCTTCATGAGATACACGATTTATGAATATTCTCTCCCAATCTATGCCTTGTATTCTTCCTTTAAACCATGTCATTTAAATCACAAAAGTTCTCAATTGTGAAGATGGTCAACTTATAAAGTGCTCTTTTTTTAATTTTATGCATCATGTTTTGGTTCTAGAGTTAGGAAACCATGCTTAACCTAGTCACAAACTTGCTGGCATATGTTTTCTTTTAGAAGTCTTTCAGTTTGCAGTAAAGTCTATGATTCGTTTTAAAAGAGGTTATTTTGAAATGATGCTAGATTTGCAAAAATAGCACTTGACGTTCCACATGCCTTTCACTGGTTTCCTGTCACGATAGCATCTTCTGTAACCACAGTACAGCCACTGAAACCAAGATGGTAAGATATTAGCGCTGGTACAACCTGTTGGTGCAGTAGGTCATTTACAGACCTTAATCAAATGTCATCGATCATTCAATTCATGTCCGTTTCCTGTATCAGACCTAATCCAGGTCATCACATTGCTTTTACTTATATCTCCTTAGTCTCCCTAACCTAAGATAGTCATTCTGCTTTTCTTGAAGAGTATAGGACAGTTACTTTAATAAGATTTAATAAATAAGATTTATTTAATAAATGAGATTTATTTATGTTTATTTTAAAAGCAGATTTCCAGAGAGAAGGAGAGACAAAGAGAAAGACCTTCCATCTGCTGATTCACTCCCCAAATGACTGCAACAGCCAAAGCTGAGCTGATCTGAAGCCAGGAGCCAGGAGCTTCTGTGAGGTTTCCCACAGGTGCAGCATCCCAAGCATCCTCCGCTGCTCTCCCAGGCCACCAGCAGGGAGCTGGATGGGAAGTGGAGCACCCGGGACACAAATTAGTGCTCACATAGAATCCTGGCACTTGAAGGAGGAGGCTTAGCAAATTGAGTCATCATGCTGTGCACTGGACCAGTTACTTTAATGTTCTCAGTTTCATTTTTTGTGATATTTGTCCGTTATTAACCTGAGGTCATGCAATGAATCTTTATTGCTGTTGTAATTAATTTGTCATTGTTGCATACCATATGAGATATAAAGTTTGTTGTTTGGGATGTGGCTATCCAGTGACTCCACAAAGCATTTGCTTAAGTGATAATCCTGACTCTATGGAATTGCTTTTGCACCACTGCCAAAAAACAATTGACAGATTTCAAAATATTCTTAAAAAGAAACAAAGTCAGGCCTGGCATGGTAGCCTAGCAACTAAAGTCCTCGCCTTGAACACACTGGGAGCCCTTTTGGGCACTGGTTCTAATCCTGACGGCCCCGCTACTCATCCGGCTCCCTACCTGTGGCCTGGGAAAACAGCCAAGGATGGCCCAAAGTCTCGGGACCCTGCACTTATGTGAAAGAAATCAGTGGACGAAAGAATTTTGTCTCTGTCTTCTCTATGAATATCTGTCTTTCCAGTAAAAATAAATCTTTAAAAATAAAAGAAACAAAGTTGCATATATATATATATATTTCATTAATTTGGTTTTGTATTTGTTTTATTTCTATAGTTTTCTAGTAAATTGGAATCAGATAATAAAAAGCCCCCAACTTTGTTCTTTCTTTCTTTTTTTTTTTTAAAGATTTATTTATTGTTATTGGAAAGCCGGATATACAGAGAGGAGGAAAGACAGAGAGGAAGGTCTTCCATCCGATGATTCACTCCCCAAGTGAGCCGCAACGGCCGGTGCTGCGCCGATCCGAAGCCGGGAACCAGGAACCTCTTCCAGGTCTCCCACGCGGGTGCAGGGTCCCAAGGCTTTTTGGGCAGGCCACAAGCAGGGAGCTGGATGGGAAGTGGAGCAGCCAGGATTAGAACCGGCGCCCATATGGGATCCCGGTGCATTCAAGGCGAGGACTTTAGCTGCTAGGCCATGCCGCCGGGCCCTTTTTTTTTTTTTTTTAAGATTTATTTATTATTATTGGAAAGCCGGATATACAGAGAAGAGGAGAGACAGAGAGGAAGGGTGTTCTTCTTTCAAGCATAGGTTTGGGTTATTCCAGATCTTCTGGATTTTCACAAATGAGAGAAGTAACTTGCTAATTTCTTTCTTTTTTAAAGATTTATTATTTATTTATTTATTTATTGGGAAGGCAGATTTTACAAAGAGAAAGAAAAACAGAAAGATCTTCCATCAAATGGTTCACTCCCCAAATGGCCACAGTAGGCAGAGCTGAGCTGAGCTGAAGCTGGTAGCCAGGAGTTCTTCCAGGTTTCCCACATGGGTGCAGGTTCCCAAGGCCTTTGGGCTATCCTCCGTTGCTTTCTAGGTCATAAGCAAGGAGCGGGATGGGAAATGGAGCAGCCGGGACACGAACTGGCACCCATATGGGATGCTGGCACTCTCAGGCAGAGGATTAACCAGTTGAGCCCCACTTGCTGACTCTCTGGGATTTTAAATGGTCTGACATTAAATTTATTGATCAGTTTATGGGCCCGGTGGCATGGCCTAGCGGCTAAAGTCCTCGCCTTGAACGCCCCGGGATCCCATATGGGCGCCGGTTCTAATCCCGGCAGCTCCACTTCCCATCCAGCTCCCTGCTTGTGGCCTGGGAAAGCAGTCGAGGACGGCCCAATGCATTGGGACCCTGCACCCGCGTGGGAGACCTGGAAGAGGCTCCTGGTTCCCTGCTTCGGATCGGTGCGCACTGGCAGTTGCGGCTCACTTGGGGAGTGAATCACCGGACGGAAGATCTTCCTCTCTGTCTCTCCTCTGTGTATATCCGGCTTTCCAATAAAAATAAAATAAATCTTTAAAAAAAAAATTTATTGATCAGTTTTGAGTTTTCAAGTCCACGTACGTGATCTTTCCATTTTTTTCCTAATTTATCTCAGCAATATTTCATGGTTTTCGTTGTAGAGGTATTTCTAGATTTATTGCTAAGTTTTTCATTTTTCTTTATTTTTATTGTTGTTCTCTTCCATGATACAGTTATATAGTTACAGAGACTGTTCCCTCCCTCTCCCCTTCCTCCCTCTCCATTATTCCTATATCCTGACATTTTTCACTTCTTTTGTTTGTTTGAAAGGCAGAGCAACAGATAGAGAGGTCTTCTGTATGCGGTTCACTCCCCAAATGGCCACAGCAGCCAGCATGGAGCCGAGCCCAAGCCAGGGAGCCTGGAGCTCCTCTTGGGTCTGTGATATTTCTGACGAGCGTGAGAGGGCCCCACAGACTCCGGCCATCACCTGCTGCCTCCAGGGTGCTCGTCAGCAGAGAGCTGGGTAGGAAGCCTTCCCAACAAAAGTAAGTACATCTTTAAAAATTACTTACTGACTTATTATTTATTTGGAAAGTAGAGTGACAGGGAGAGAAGAGAGGGTTCCTCCAAAGGCAGGAGGCTGGATTAAAAAGGGTGAAGCCCTCTGATACAAGAAGTGACTGTCCCAAACTCTGGTCTAACCCACTGAGCCACAAGGATACTTTCTTCAACAACTATGCCAGAGACAGGTCCTGGGAGACACAACCGGCTTGACTAGAAGGATGGGTACCTTGCCTGCAGACAGCTCAGGTGGTCTTTGGAAAGAACTTGAACTTGGACCTGGGTGATTCCTAGAGAAAGAATTGCCATTTATTATTCATTCATTTATTTATTTGAAAAGCAGACCAATAGAGAGACAGATATATATATATACATACATACATATGCACATATGTACATACAAATATATATTTAAACATTCATTTATTTTTATTGCAATGTCAGACATATATATAGGGGAGGAGAAGAGACAGAGAAGATCTTCCATCCATTCATTCACTCCGCAAGTGACCCAACGGCCAGAGCTGCATCAGTCTGAAGCCAGGAGCCAGGAGCTCTTCTGGGTCTCACACGCGGGTGCAGGGTCCCAAAGCATTGGGATGTCCTCAGCTGCTTTCCAAGGCCACAAGCAGGGAGCTAGATGGGAAGTAGAGCTGCTGGGATTAAAACCAGCGCCCATATGGGATCCCGGTGCATTCAAGGCGAGGACTTTAGCCGCTAGGCCATGCCACCGGGCCCGATGTATTTCTTGTTATTGGAAAGATTTACAGACAGAAGGGATAGACAGAAAAAATATCTTTCATTCGCAGGTTCACTCCCCAAATGGTCACAACAGCCAGAACTGAGCTGATCTGAAGCCACAAGCTTTTTTCTAAGTGTCCCAGGCATGTGCAGGGTCCCAAAGCATTGGCTGTCTTCTGCTGCCTTTGCAGGCCACAAGCAGGGAGCTGGATGGGAAGTGGAGCAGCCGGGATACAAACGAATGACCATAAGGGATCCTGGCACTTTTGAAGCGGAAGGATTAACCTGTTGCACCACACCATTGCACCAACCCCAAGAGAAACAATATCTTTCATCTGTTGGTTTAATCCCAGATGCCACAGCCACCAGGGCTGGGCCAGGCTGAAGCCTGGAGCCAGAACTCCATCCTGGTCTGCCATGTGGGTGGCAAGGACCCAAGCCCTTGGGCCATCTTCTGCTTCTCCGAGCACATTAGCAGAAAGCTGAACTGGAAATGGAGCAACTGGGATCCAAACCAGCACTCCCCATAAGGGATGCTGCTGTTTCAAACGTGGCTTAAGCCACAAAACCAGCTCCACCATGAGTCCTTTAGCTGTGACTGTGTTAGCTCCTTTCTTTTTCTCTTTTTCATTGTCTTTTGCTTATTAATATAATATTCCCTTCCCACTTGTGGTACAGCAATTAAGGTGTCACCTGTGATGCTGGCATCCTCTCTCCAAATGCCAGTTCAAGACCTGGGCTGCTGAGTTGGATCCCTTCCACGCACATGGGAGACTAGATGGAGTTTCTGTTCCTGACTCAGTCTAGTTCAGACTATAACAGACTAGCTGTTATAGTCATCTGGCAGAATGAACCAGCAATGGAAGAGTCCCTCTCCCCATCTGTCTGCATCTCTCTCTCTCTACCTGTCAAATAAATAAGTACATCTTTAAAAGTAAAATAACATTCCCTAACTCACCCCATCATAAGGCAAACTTTGCTGGTGTGTACCTTAGGACAACTTCTCTCTGGTTCTGGAAACTATGTATGATTTCAGCATTTAGAGAATTTATGAAACAAGCCTACATTCGGCCTTAACCAAACCCTTGATGCTTTTCTAAATCATGAAAGTTTTGTGTTGCAGAGAAATTTATAGCCACTGGATGCCATCAACTGGCCGCATGGCCTTTGGCAAGACAGTCCGTCCTTCTGGACAAGTCATCGCGTAGAGCGGAGATGGTTATGGAACATTGTGTGAGTTATGCAACAAGTAAATATGCACCCACTGAACTTGGCTGTGTCTACACATCTCTGCCTGCCCTTGGCATTGGGGAACCCTGGTCTGCTTGGTGAGCTCTCCCACCCCACCCCGTACCTCCCCCTGCTGCCTTTCTCTGCATCAGTCCAGGGAGCCCTGCTAAGGCCTAGAGAGTAAGCTGTGGCTTTGGACCCAAGGTGGAGCATTCATTCAACAAACAACTGAGTACTTCAGTATGAGCTGGGGACTGAGCCAGACACTTCAATCATTGATTCATTTCAGGAAAACAACCATTCTGGATGCTTCACAGGAATAATCCCCAATTCCCCTAACACTGGTAACCAATAAAGTAAGGGTGGCTGCTTGCATGGTTTAGAGTGGAAAGAGTGGATACAGGCCCTGGTGTACCGGGGTCCATAAGCTAGTTCAAAGCACACAAGGCCTAATCCATGAAAAGCTGCTGGAGATCTCAGAAAAACTGTAAGCCGTTAAGAGGAGTCTTAGATGAGTAGCCACCTCCTTCGTGAAGCCCACTGGATTTTCCCAGGCCAAGTTCTCTTTCCTAAGTGTTCATGTGATATTGATCCCTCTGATCCTTTCTGGTGCCATTGCTGATCTACCTGTTTGAGTCCTGGGCTGTGTACTCCCGGGGATCCGCATGAGTAGCTATTCCATTGTACCAGGAGCATGACATTAAAAAGTCAAGAATCAGACCAGCCCTGGACACCTCCCATGGTGGAGGGGTGGGGGAAGTAATGCTGGATGCCAGCGCCAGGGTCACCAACCACTTTGCTGATTTCAGATGCAAACTTGATGTGGCCATGAACTGGGATGATTGAAGATCTCTTCAGTGTCCTTATGCTGTAGTGATGCTGTAGGTAGATCATTTGGACCCAGTAGAAAGCAGGGCCTCTGCTGGGCTGCAGCTCCTGCTGGGGGCAGACCAAGCTGGACAAGACGGCAGCACCGATCGGCATACATGCAGACTGGGCAGTGAGTGGGGTGAGCTAAGCTAAGCTGCGACACCCATAGGCATATACGAGAGCCCAATTGGAATGTGGTACAAACTGGACTAATCTGCTGTAATACTGGCATGCACCGGAACTGGGGCAGGAGACAGGTCTGGTGGGGGTTATTAGGGACCACCCCAACTGGACTGTAGTTCCTACTGGTGTAAGGGCCAGGTCTGTGGCAGGCTGCGTTGAACTGGGCCACAGCACCCACAGGTTTGCATAGGACATAGGTTTGGGGATGAAACTGACCAGATAACTATAATCATCAGTGTATGTATAGTCTGACATGGGTGACAGACCGAACCGGGCCCTGTACTAGCTGGCACTTGCAAGAGTCAGGCCTGGGGTCACCCCAGGTGAAATTTCTTCAGGGCCTCCCAAACTAGACCACTGGACTTAAAACTCCAGCCACAAGGAGGATCATGGGATTTGTGGTCTGACCTTGGAATGCATGTGTTGGGACTGGGCCTCCTTGATTGCTACTGCCTGTGAAATGGATGGCATGTCCAGGTGCATTATGGGGGATGAGATGGCCAGTTCATTTGGGCCTACAGAGGACAGCAAGTGCCATATTAGAGGATGGAGCACAGAATGGGTTGAACAACTCTCCTGGCTCAGCTTTGGCAACAAGAATCTGGGTGAGTGGACTGTAGCCAATGCAGCTTGGAAGGATTTTTTAACCTTGGAGCAGCAAAACCAGCAGCGTCTCAGAACCAGCAAAACTATTCAAGCAACACCCTCAGAACATTGTTCTAAGGTGACAGCAAGTGGATATTCCCATCTGGGTGCTGATGCAGTTTGGCAGATGGGTGCAGCCCCCTCTCCCGCCATCCCTGCCCTCCTAGATACAGGAGAAAAGGGAAGGAAAGAAAAGTTGGAAGCATTTGTCCCACACACCATGCCTTCCTTTACCCTCCCACCCTAATCAGTGGTCTTCATGGCTGCATTCTTGTCAACCTTGTATATAACATCAAAAATTTTAAAAATAACACAGAGAACAGGTCCTTTGACATGACGATTCCACAATTTCAGAAATGCTTTTAGTTTTCCCTAAAAAGGAGAGAGAGAGAGATTTATTTATTTTTGTTTTGAAAGGTATATTTCCAGAGAGAAGGAAAGACAAATAGATCTTGCATCCACTGGCTCACCCAAATGACCATAATGGCCAGAGCTGAGCCAATCCAAACCCAGGAACCAGGAGCCTCTTCCGGGACTCCCACATGGGTGCAGGGTCCCCAAGCTTTGGGTCATTCTCTGCTGGTCTCCCAGGTCATAGGGTGCTATATCAGAAGTGCAGCAGCTGGGACGTGAACCAGTGCCCACATGGGATGCCAGGTCTTGGAGGTGGAGGATTAGCCTGTTGAGCCATGCACCAGCCCCCGTTTCAGACTTTCTACAGCTGCAGCTATTGAAACTGTGTGAAAATTGACTACCTCATCAATAAACTGCTGTCGTCATTGTGAAGCCATGCACTTTCTACAACATTTTTGAGTAAGGATCTCATCACGTTGAGTGAATGAATATTGTACTTTGGCTTTTCTGGCTTTTGAAAAAAATAAGAATCATCTGCTGGTTCACTCCCCAAGTGGCTGCAGTGGTCAACATTGAGCTGATCTGAAACTAGGAGCCACGGTTTCTTCCAGATCTCACACATGAGTACAGGGGCCCAATGGCTTGACCCATCCTCTTCTGCTTTCCTAGACAGAGGGCTGGATTGGAAATGGACCAGTCAGGAAACAAACCAGTGCCCATACAGGATGCCAGCGCTAATAGGTTGATGAGCATGCTACAGCACCACATAAGCTGAGTCCCCTCTTCCCCCAAATAATGTTTTAAATGAAGTACAATTCCAGGGTAATGAGCTAACTGCCTTGTGTGACCCACCTTCAATGGCAGGGAGGAACCAAGAGGGCAGAGGGATGGATATGTAAGTGGGAGGTGGGTAAGGGATCAAAAGAGAGGGACTGAGCAGGCAGTAGCAGATGTGAGCCCAGCAGAGCTGTTGAGTCATCTCTGCCCCATAACCCACAAAAGAAGAGCATAAAACATTTTTATAGATCGGTCATAGAGCCCTTCAAGGCCCTCTCTTCCTCCTCTCCAGCTTTTCATCCTCTCCAAGAGAAACAAGCTAGAATCCAGGAAAGTAAAGGAAGCTTGTGCAGGCAAGGCCCATGGTAGTAACAGTTTCAGGACAGGAACTGAAACCAAGCCTTCCGACAGCAGCTTGCATACAGACGCTGGGTAAAATTAGACCCCTGTCTCCTAGCCAGTTGCCCCTTCAATGAACAGCGGGGACGGCACATCTAGCCCTTCAAGACTGAGGGTTTTTTTTTTTTTTCTTGTAAAGATTTATTTGTTTTCATTGGAAAGTCAGATATACAGAGATCTTCCGCCCGATGATTCACTCCCCAAGTGACCACAACAGCCAGAGTTGAGCCCATCCAAAGCCAAGATCCAGGAGCTGCTTCTGGGTCTCCCAAGCGGGGACAGGGTCCCAAGGCTTTGGGCTCTCCTCAACTGCTTTGCCAGGTCATAGGCAGGGAGCTGGATGGCAAGTGGGGCCACTGGGATTAGAACTGGTGTCCATATGGGATCCCATCATGTGCAGGGTGAGGACTTTAGCCACTAGGCTACTGCTCCAGGCCCAGAGTGTGGCAGGGAGGTTTAACATTTATTTATTTATTTTCATTGGAAAGGCAGATTAGATTGACAGGGGAGAGACAGAAAGATCTTTCATCCACTGGTTGACTCCCCAGATGTCTGCAACAGCTGGGGCTGAGTTAAAGTCAGGAACCTCTTCTAGGTCTCCCACGCAGGCACAAGGTCCCAAGGCTGTGGTTCATCCTCGACTGATTTTTCAGGCCATAAACAGGAAGCTGGATGGGAAGTGGGACAGCTGGGATATGAGCATATGGGATACTGGTGTTTGCACAGTGATGATTCAAGTATTGAGCCATTGAGCTGAGCCCTCAGGATTCTAATCACTGGGCTCATAAAATCATGTGTATCACCAGCAGGCAATTGTTTTGCAGCCAGTCTTGGCTTGAAGGTTTCTTTATAGAAAAATTCCAAGTACAGGCCCAGTGTGGTGGCCTAGTGCCTAAAGTCCTCGCCTTGAACATGCCAGGAATCCCATATGGGCGCTGGTTCTAATCCCAATGGCTCCACTTCCCATCCAGCTCCCTGCTCGTGGCCTGGGAAAGCAGTCGAGGACGGCCCAATGCATTGGGACCCTGCACCCACCTGGGAGACCTGGAGGAAGCTCCTGGATTCTGGCTTCGGATCAGCACTGCACTGGCCATTGGGGCCACTTGGGGAGTGAATCATTGAACAAAAGATCTTCCTCTCTGTCTCTCCTCCTCTCTGTATATCTGACTTTGCAATAAAAATAAATAAAAGAAAAAAAATTTCCAAGTCCAAGACAGAAGGCAACTAGCTCCAGGCTAGTCCAAGTCCACTTGGCTGTCACACCAACCGGGTGCTCTTGTATAGGAATCTTTTTTTTTTAAGATTTATTTATTTATTTTGGAAAGTCAAATTTACAGAGAGAAGGGAATACAGAGAGAGAGATCTTTCACCTGTTGGTTCACTCCCCAAGTGGCTGCAACAGCCGTAGCTGAGGTAATCTGAAGCCAGAAGCTTCTTGCTGGTCTCCCACACAGGTGCAAGACCTAAGGCTTTGGGCCATCCTCCACTCCTTCCCAGGCCACAAGCAGGGAGCTGGGCGGGAAGTGGAGCAGCTGGGATACGAACCAGTGCCCATATGGGATCCCGATGCGTTCAAGGCGAGGACTTTAGCCGCCAGGCCACGCTGCCAGGAGCTCTGTACAGGAATCCTGAGGATGCTTTGGGCTTGGACTGCTGGCTTCTTCTCGCCTATGTCCTAAGCTGCACACTGCCTCGCTCCTGACCTCAACTTTTTGTTTTTCTTCAGACAGGCAAATGACCTGTTCAGATTAGGTCTCAGTTATTGCACATACTCCAGCTTGAACTATTAGGTGTTCTAAAACAATCAGTGATCCATAAACACTTATGCTAGAGAATCTACAGACTTGAGCAGTTGTTGTGAAATCTGGCCTGTAGTCTGAGCTAAGCTTTCCATGGCGATGAACAGACTTATCTAAAAACAAACAAAAAAAAAAGATCAGTCTTTACCATGAGTGTATCATCTGCTACAGACTTTAAAAAAATTATTTATTTTTATTGCAAAGTCAGATATACAGAGAGGAAGATCTTCTGCCCGATGATTCACTCCCCAAGTGGCCCCAACGGCCGGTGCAGCGCTGATCCGAAGCCAGGAGCCAGGAACTTCC
The DNA here is from genome assembly GCF_030435755.1 of Ochotona princeps. Classification (NCBI taxonomy): domain Eukaryota; kingdom Metazoa; phylum Chordata; class Mammalia; order Lagomorpha; family Ochotonidae; genus Ochotona; species Ochotona princeps. The sequence continues at coordinate 50,992,091 of NC_080846.1, read as the reverse complement.
TCCAGGTCTCCCAGGTGGGTGCAGGGTCCCAAGGCTTTGGGCTGTCCTCGACTGCTTTCCCAGGCCACGAGCAGGGAGCTGGATGGGGAAATGAGGCTGCCGGGATTAGAACCAGCAGCCTTATGGGATCCTGGCGGGTTCAAGGCAAGGGCTTTAGGCACTAGGCCACCGCCCTGGGCCCTATTGCAAATTGTAAAAAATGATTTATTTTGGGGTTTTTTTTGGCTTATTTTTTAAAGATTTAATTATTTTTATTGGAAAGGCAGACATACAGAGAGGAGAGACAGAGAGAAAGATGTGTCCACTGGTTCATCCTGTAAATGGCTACAACAGAGCGGAGCCGATCCAAATCCAGGAGCCAGGAGCTCTTCCAGGTCTCCCATGTGAGTGCAGGATCCCAAGGTTTGGGGCCATTCTTGACTGCTTTTCCAGGTCACAAGCAGGGTTCTGGATGGGAAACAGAGAGCAGCTGGGACACGAACCAGTGCCCATATGGGATCCTGTTGGTTACAAGACAAGATCTTTAGCCACTAGGCTACCACCTATTTAAAAGTCAGAATTATACATAGACAGGGAGAGGTAGAATGATCGTCCATCCACAGGTGGAGCAGCTGTGACACGAATCAGTCCCCATATGAAATGCTGGCATGACAGGAAGTGGTATCATATGACACAACACCAGTCTTATAAACAAAATTTTGGAAAAATCTGCAGAGAGAATGAGAGACAGAGAGAAAGATCTTCCATCCACCTGCTTGTTCACTCCCCAAATGACCGCAATGGCCAGAGCTGAGCAGATCTGAAGCCAGGAGCCAGAAGCTTTTTCCAGGTCTCCCACGTGGAAGCAGGGTCCCAAGGCTGTGGACCGTCCTCGGCTGCTTTCCCAGGCCACAAGCAGGGAGCTGGATGGGAAGTGGAGCAACCTGAATATGAACAGTGCTAATATGGGAAGCTGGTGTGTGCAAAGAAAGAACTTAGTCATTGAGCCATTGCACCGGGCCCTAGCCAAACTTTTAAAAGTGACTCCATGAGGTAGGAGACCTGGATGAAACTCCTACTTCCTGGCTTTGATTTGGTTCTCCTCACTCATTGTGGTCATTTGGGGAGTGAACCAGAGGATGGAAGACCTCGTTCCCTTTCTCAGTAACTATCTTTCATATACATCAAATACATAAAGCCCTTAAATACTGACTTCATCTCCATGAACTGGAGCAAGGTTATCTCTCACAGAGAATAAAGAACTCACCAGGGAGTTTTCCTGCCGTTAGCAGCTTCTCAAGTGAGTCAGGAGACAGTTAGGAAAGACGTGTCTGCTAGAAAGGGCAGCATCCCTCACTCAGCAAAGCAGAAATGTTCCTTAACCATTTCAAAGAGGTTTTTGAGGTCTTCAGCTAGCCTCACAAGAGTACGCACGTCCATCCTCTCCATGCACCTGTGAAGACCCACTGGGCAGCAGCCTAACTCCCAACAGCTGTTCCCAGCTGGAAACTCCCTGTATCTTAGCTGTAACAGGTGCACCAAGCAGCACCCAATTGGGTCCCTTCCATTTAGGCTGCAATTATAGTGAAGAGTTCCTTCCTTTTATGTTTTTAACAAAACTAGCTCTCCTGGGAGATCAGCTTCGGAATCTAGCACAACGTGAATTCTGTCAGAGCCTTTTATGCCTGACCTAAATTGGAAATATGCTTTATCTGATCCTGGGTATGTGAATCAAAGAGGATTTCAGAGGTGAGATAGTGTCTTCCATGTAACATTTAATTTTTTTTTAGATTATTTTTATTGGAAAGGCAGATTTACAGAGAGAAGAAGAAGAAAAGAGAGAAAATCGTTCATGAGCTGGTTCACTCTCTAAGTGTCTGCAAGGGCCAGAGCTCAGCCAATCTGAAGCCAGGAGCCAGGAGCTTCTTCCAGGTCTCTCACGCAGGTGCAGCATCCCAAGGCTTTGGGCCGTCCTCAACTGCTTTCCTAGGCCATAAGCAGGGAGTTGGATGGGAAGTGAGCAGCTGGGACATGAAACAGTTCCCATATGGGATGCCAGCACTTCCTATCCATTGAGCCATCACGCCAGACCCAGAAATGAATATCTTCTATTTGACAAAGTAAAGGCAGAATAAGTTTCTGAGAACAAGGTTTACAGTCCACTCCTATAGGAATTCATGACAAAGTGGCTCCCATATCAATGAGAACATGAACATTTGTCACCACAACGTGGGTCATCGCGCCAGGCTCCTAACAGGAAATGCCCGTGAGGACTGTGGGAGGCCCCTGAGTCCCCAGGCATCCACAGTCTGCAGATGAAGCCACAGGGAATTGGCAGTTTCCCCCTTTCCAGCTAAGGACCATTCTGTTGCCAGTAACAATCTCTGTTACGTTACAGATAGCTCCTCTTGGTACCCAGCATCCCTTAAGGCCTCCAGGGTTGACTCCGAGATCACGAGACACTGGTTACAGTGGCTCCCATTCTGGGAGTCCCTGCACCCATTTGGGAGACCTAGAAGAAGCTCCTGACACCTGACTTTCAATGCGACCCAGCCCTGACCATCGTGGTCATTTGGGAAGTGAATCAGGAGCTGGAAGGCGGCTGGTACAGTGGTTCGACAGGCTAATCCTCTGCCTTGCAGCTCCAGCATCCCATGTGGGTGCCGGTTCTACTCCTGGCTGTTCCAATTCCCATCCAGCTCCCTGCTTATGGCCTGGGAAAGCAGTGGAGGGTGGTTCAAGTGCTTGGGAACCTGCACCCACACGAGAGACCTGGAAGAAGCTCCTGGCTGCAAGCTTCAGATCAGCTCAGCTCCTGCCATTGTGACCATCTGAGGATTGAACCAGAGGATGGGAGATCTGTTTCTCGCTCTCTCTCTCTTTCCTCTCTGTAAATATGCCTTTCAAATAAACAAAAATAAATCTTTAAGAACAAGTGGGTACCAAGGAGGACCTGTGCTTCAGGAGTGTCCTGGCCTGTGTTCGTGTCTGTAATGCTCTTACCAGCTGTCCCTGGATTAAAGCTGGGTTCCCACCCTCGCTGTGCGCTTCCTTCCTGGTTTCATCGCCACTCACAGACTTGATTATCTTGTTCCTCACCACTGCCAGTAGGCAGGAAGCCAGATGGTCTCAGTGCGGTGAGTCCCCATGAGCCTTCTGAGAATTCCAACCAGGTGCGGCTGTTGGCAGGCATTGCGGAAGCCCCTGCAGCAGAGCTCAGGCTGTCCAGGGACGAGCATCCACTGGAACCTCAGCCCAGCAAGTTGATGAGAAGTCCCAGGGTGCCGCAACAGGTCATGTTTGGGGCCTGAACTTCTCAGTGAGTGTAGTAGGGTCCCCAGAAAGCCTTTCTAGCCTGTGCTTACAAAGACAAGCGCCCTAAGGAGAGAAGGGCGTACGTGCTGTAATGGACCCCGCATCTCCATCCCGTGAGAAAACAGAGCATACTCACCTTTGGCCAGCAGGGGGCTCCACTATAACTCCAATTGGGCTGTCGTCTGGTAGAGCTTTAAAGGGTGAATGTCTGGGGACACTAGGAGGCAAAGAAGAATTAGATTCTAAGGGTGTAGAGGGAGGATCTGATAGACCCTGGGATGGTCCCAGCCTTGGGACACGCTGAGCTTGGGTTTGGTAATAAGTCATTCCCTATGTCGATCAGCTGCACCTCATTTTATTAATTTATTTTTAATTTCAAAGGCAGATTTAGAAAAAGAAGGAGAGAAAGAGCATCCATCTGCTGATTCATTCCCCAAATGGCTGCAATGGCCGGAACTGAACTGTTCTGAAGCCAGGAACCAGGAGCTTCTTCCTAGTCTCCCACGTGGGTGCAGGGTCCCAAGGCTTTGGGCCATCCCCGACTGCTTTCCCAGGCCACAAGCAGAGAGTTGGAAGGGAAGTGGAGCAGCTGGGACATGAACTGGCATCCATATAGGATCCTGGCGTGTTCAAGACAAGGATGTTATCCACTAGGCTGTTGCGCTGGGCCCTATGTCTAAGTTTGTGGGAGTCCAGCATTCAAATATATATACACATCAAAACTAGGAAGCCAGTAGGCAATATTCATTCTGACCTCAAAGCTAACCCCTGCAGGGAAAAGGAGGGAACTTGGTCAGAAGAAATGCCAAGCCCCAGCAGGCGAGCAGTCACCACACCCCTACACGCTGCTGGGAGCAAGGAGCAGGTGCCCTTCAAGCTGTCCCGGTTGAAGTCTGCAGTCCCAGAGGCTGCAGCCTTCGAGAGCAGTAGGCTTACTGTGGAGTCCACACGCACCAGGCTTTGGTGCTTCTGATGTATCCGGGCTCTGAACCAACAAAGGGTGAGGAAGAGTGCTGGCGTCCCACCTCTCAGCGTGTGGGATGCTGCGGGACAGTCCTCCTGCCTGGCTCACCGCTGTACATCATGAGCCTACTTATCCTCATCTTTATTGCAGGTTCTCACCAGATTGACAAAAGTCAAAACAGAGGAATATCGTGCATAAATATGGTATATCACTTTTTAAAAATAGTTTATTAATTTATTGGGAAGGCAGAGTTATATATAGTGAGTGGGAGAGAGAGAAAGCAAATGATCCTTCATCCATTGGTTCATCTCCCCAAATGGCCAAAATTGCTTGAAGCCACGTGACAGGAGCTTCCGTGGAGTTTCCTACGTGTGTGTGTGTGTTTTTTAAAAAGAGTTATTTATTTTTAATGCAAAGTCAGATATACAGAGAGAAGGAGACACAGAGAGGAAGATCTTCCCTCCAATGATTCACTCCCCAAGTGACTGAAACGGCCGGTGCTGCAGCTGCACCAATAAGAAGCCAGAATCCAGGAACTTCTTCCAGGTCTCCCACGCGGGTGCAGGGTCCCAAGGCTTTGGGCCGTCCTCAACTGCTTTCCCAGGCCACAAGCAGAGAGCTGGATGGGAAGTGGAGTTGCTAGGACTAGAACCAGCGCCCATATGGGATCCTGGCGTGTTCAAGGTTAGGACTTTAGCCGCTAGGCCACCGCACCAGGCCCTGGAATCTCTTATGTTAGTACAGGAGCAGGCGCTTGGGCCATTCTCCACTGCTTCTCAGGGCATTTTCAGGGAGTTGGACTGGATGTGGAGCAGCTAGATCTCAAACCAGAGCCCATAAGGATGCCAGCGTTATAGAGAGCAACTTTACCTGTTGTACCACAGCACTAGTCCTGGGCAGAATGTACTTAGAGAGAACACATTCACGCAGGAGTGTGGACCACCCCTTAGGAAGAGATAGCCATCATCCATGGACCAGACAGTTGGCCTATGGCAAGAGAGTGGGCGGAGGCCAGAGAAGGATGAACAGCATGGTCCAGAAGCCAACAGCAAGAGACAGGCTCCTCCCCCACTGTCACTCTCTCTCATGAGCCTGGAGGTGGCTCTCTAAATTAATACAACCTGGATGCCGCCTGGTGTGTGGGTGAACCTTTTAGGGAGTTCCTGGCATCTCCACTTGGAGTTTAACTTTCACATGGCCATCACAGCGTCTCCTTCCTCCTGCTCCCAGATAAGAAAACAGGTAGATCTGGGCCCAGCGTGGTAGGCCAGTGACTAAAGTCCTTGCCTTTTATGCAGCGGGTTCCCATATGGGTGCCAGTTTGTATCCCAGCTGCTCCACTTCCCATCCAGCTCCCTGCTTGTGGCCTGGGAAAGCAGCCAAGGATGGCCCAAAGCCTTGGGACCCTGCACCCACTTGGGAGACTAGGAAGAAGCTCCTGGCTCTTGGCTTCAGAGGAGCTCAGCTCCGGCTGTTGTGGCCATCTGGGATGTGAATCAGCAAATGATAGATCTTTGGCTCTCTTTCTTTCTAGAAATCTGCCTTTCCAATAAAAATAAATCTTTTTTATTTTATTTTTGATAATGTTTACATAGTTGGTTAGGGTTGGAAAGATCAAGAGTTAGGGAAAAGTGGGTGTGATTGTTGTTTCCAAATATTCTACTTCCTCCTCCTGTTTCTGGGGGAAGGGAGGAGGTAAGGGGATGAGCCATGCCCAGCCTCCCTACTGCCCCAGCACCTGGGGTTGAGGGACAGCCACCCGATATCAACCCAGGGTGCCGATGTGGCGCACTTGCCAAGGGTTCTGCCTAAGTGTTTTCTGTAGTTCTGACATACTTTTAATCTCGCCAATCCAAAGATGAGGAAATCCTTCCAATGTCCATTGGCTGACATAATTGGCCTTATAGTCTGCATGCTGTCGTCATTTGGCTGGGGTAGTTGTCCAGTTTGTTCTGTTCTGCTTCCTCTGCTATGGTACCAGATGTCCTCTATAGGCGTCAATGGGCTGCCTTATCTTCCATGTGCATCAGGGCCTGCTGTCCACTGCTCTGCCTTTTCCACTGAGGAGGACAAGTTCTCACAGGTGGACCCAAGGGCTCAGACCCTGCCAGACCCTCCCACCCCTAGGGCTCATGGACCTGGCACCCACTGCCCCCAGAATGGCATGGCTCACCTCACCTTAGCATCCACCAACAGGTATTGCAGCCTGCTCCCATTTCCAGCTCATGCTGGTGGATGATGCAGCCTCACCCAGACCAGCTAGCACCCAACCCTGGTCCTAATGTGTACTAGATTGAGTTGCAGTCCAACCCAGCCTGTCCCGCAGCCCATCCTGGTTCTCCGATCTGCCAGTGGATGTTATGAACTGGCCCAGCCTGCCTGAGCCCCAGACCTCACATGTATGCTGGTGGGTATAGTAGCCTGGCCTGGTCTGGGTTACTCCTTGCCTTGGTTCTTGCTCACCCACAGGGAATGCATCCTAACAAAGGAGTCACTAAGCTCCTCTGTCTCCTAGCAGCACACACTGATGGGTCCTTGACCCAGGTTGACTTAGTCCACCTCTTGTCCTGCAGCTACAGTGTCTGCCCAGCTGACCCACACCTATTCCAGTTATTACTCTTCAGAGTAACAGCCCAGCCATACCTGGTCCACTCCCAGCCACAGCTCTAACCTGGTTCAGCAGGAACTGAGATCTAGCCCAGCTCGTTCTACACCCCTCCTGCCTTTCATGAGTACCAGTGAGTACCACTAGTACCAGTGAGTGCTGGAATCTGGTCCAGTCTGGCACTCCCCAGACCCAGTCAACCCCCATGCCAAGGTGGACTACAGTCATGTCCAACCCAGATCACCACCCCCATTCTAGGCCCTGTGCTCACCAGTGGGAGCCCCCAACCCTGCCAGGGAGTCCCCTTAGCTCCCCAAGCAGACCAGTTCCCAGCCACAGATCTTGTGCGTGCCAGTAAAGATTGCATTTCCATAGGGGTGAGCCCGCATACCCCTCAACAGATTCTGCCCCCAGACCTGATTCTTTCATGTGCTAGTTAGCATCATGGACTGGCCTCACATTACCCATCCCCTGTTCTGAATCTCATTGCACCGTGACCTAGCCCCATCAGGTCAGCCCTCAGGCCTAGCTTTAGTGTGTACCAGCGAGTGGCATCATCCAGCGGTGGTCGGTGTTCTACCCCAGCTCAGGTCTCCCACATGTGCTAATACTTTGGTCTGACCCTTAAAGGTCCTCCCATTCTCCCCCTCAAGCTCCTCTCTTGCGAATACATTGGCCTTGTCTGTGGAAGTCCCTCAATAGTCATTCCTCAACCAGACATGAACCCTTAGGCTGCCATTCACCCCGACCTGTGCCATCCCCCAGACCCCCTAAAATCCCACCCTTCAAGCCACCAGAGCACACTGCTCAGTGGCCTGAGGGTCTCCTCTCCCCCTGGGAATTATACTGTCCAACTGCCTGCACCCGTGCCAGTCTAAAAACCACCCAGGCCAGGGATAAGGGGGGTGGGAGGGTGGCCAGCTATTACAACCACTTGGGGAGTGCCAGCAGATGGAAAATCTTTCTCTCTCTCCACCTCTCTGTAAATCTGCCTTTTATACAGAGAGGAGGAGAGACAGAGAGGAAGATCTTCCGTCCACTGATTCACTCCCCAAGCAGTCGCAATGACCAGAGCTGCACCGATGTGAAGCCAGGAGCCAGGAGCCTCTTCCAGGTCTCCCATGCAGGTGCAGAGTCCCAAGGCTTTGAGCCGTCCTCGACTGCTTTCCCAGGTCGCAATCAGGGAGATGGATGGGAAGCAGGGCCACTGGGATTAGAACATGTGCCCCTATGAGATCCTGGCGCATGCAAGGCGAGGACTTTGGCCACTCGGCTACTGCGCTGGGCCCAACAAATTTTTAAAAATACAACCAGGCAGAATATTAAAAAAAAAAATACACAGGTGGATCATGGGAAGGTGGTCAACTGCCTTGAAGGATCAGGGAATAGAGATGCATCACAGGGTTGGTACCTGTTCCTGTTTAATATTTTCTTTTTTAAAAAAATATGTATTTATTTTTTATTGGAAAGGCAGATGTCCAGAAAGGAGAGACAGACAGTAAGATCTTCCATCCACTAGTTCACTCCCCAAGAGAACACAACGGTCAGACTTGAGCCCATCTGAAGCCAGGAGCTTCTTCCAGTTCTCTCACGCAAATGCAGGGTCCCAATGCATTGGGCCATCCTCGACTGCTTTCCCAGGCCACAAGCAGGGAGCTGGATGGCAAATGGAGCACCCAGGACACGAATCGGCTTCTGTATGGTATGTTGCTGCCCGCCCCACCCTATCCAATCTTTCTTTTGTATCCTCTTTTATTTTTTTAAATATTTATTTATTTTTATTACAAAATCAGATATACAGAGAGGAGGAGACACAGAGGAAGATCTTCCCTCCGATGATTCATTCCCCAAGTGACCGCAATGGCCGGTGCTGCTCCCATCCGAAGCCAGGAGCCAGGAACCTTCTCCAGGTCTCCCACACGGGTGCAGGGTCCCAAGGCTTTGGGCCACAAGCAGAGAGCTGGATGGCAAGTGAAGCAGCCGGGGGCTCCAATTCCCAGAGCTGAACTGATCCAAACCTGGGAGCCAAGAGCTTCTTCCTGGTCTCCCACCTGGGTGCAAGTGCCCAAGGCCTTGGGCAATCCTCCATTGCAAAGTGGTGCAGCTGGGGCTCAAACCAGTTCCTATATGGGATGCCGGTGCTTACAGATGGATTACTAGTCTGCTAAGCTACTGTGCCAGCCCCCCAGGGGGCTCGTTCTTGAGACTGGACATTGGTTACCTTCTCCTCAGTGGACAGATGACACTTTACTCTCAAGCTTTGACCTCTACTTGGATTTGGCACCGTAGTTTGGGTAACAGAACCAAGCTCCCCACCCTGGCTGGTCAGAAAGCCTGTGATGTTTTTTCTTTTGCAGTTACCTAAAAGTTCAAGGCGCCCTTGCTGACATTCTTGCTTGGGGGCCCAGAAGTTAAAACTTAGTCACTGCCCCAAGCCCTTGTTTTAGGAAAGAATGAGGTGGCTGTTGCATAACTCAACAGCCAGCGGGCGGGTGCGGGGGCTGGAGGAATGGTCCCTCACCCTCCCTCTAGCAAGGCATGGAGCTCTGAGAACCAGGGACAGGTCTGTGGGCAGGGTGGGGTGCAGACGGTCCCTCTGGAGAGTCTTTTCTTGCCGACAACACTCCAGCATAGCAGGACACTGAGAACGTTGCCCCTGCAACGACTGTAGGGAGAGGTGCAGGGGTGGGCAGGTTCAACCCCCACACCTGCCCCGCGCACCAGGTGCAGTCTGCTCACCTCGGGTCCCTCCCGACATCCTGTGCCTGTGCCCCCAACCTAACGCTCCCGAGCTTCCACAGCCTGGGCCAGGTGGGCTCCTCCCTGCCATGTACCCCCCTCTCTGCCTGAGTCACCTTCTGCTAACCCCCACAGCTCTGGGATGTCTTGCTCTCCCCTCCATCCCAACACACACACCCCTGCAATTCCTCAGCTGCCTTCGTCCTACAGAGGGTCACCCCCAAACTCCCTGCCCCTCCCCCAGCCTTCGTTCGTCCTCCTCCATCTGTCCCTCCATTCACTCCCAGCTGCGCATCACGTCCTCATCTCGCTGCACCCACACACACTAAGGCGATTTTAGGCTTTGCTCTTCGTCATCCCAAGGCTGAGCCTCCCGCCCTCCGGTCCCTCCAGCCAGCTGTGCGGCTCCCAAATTCCGGGCAAGATTCCCAGGCAAAGAACAAGTTAAAAAAAAAAAAATCAGGGCAATTTGGGAGGCAAACTGAGACTGAGCAGGGAGGCGGGAGGACCCAGGTGGGGGGGTGGTGAGGCAGTCCGGTCCCACCCAGTTTAGGGATTGCCCCTGCCTTCTCCCCCTCCCCCTTTCACCTGGCCTTAAAGGGCCCGGCCCCTGGCCGGCGGCTACTTAAGGCTGAGGGACGGCGGCAGCAGAGACCCGCAGCTGCTTTGCGACCGTTCTGGGAGGAGTGGACCAGGAAAAAAAAAATCCTGACCATGACCGCCCCCAGGCTGCTGTCACGGCCGCCGCTCCTGCTGCTGCTGGCTTTGCTGCTGGCCGCCCGCGCAGCAGGGGCTTCGGCGCGGTGCCGGGGCTGCGGGCAGGGGGCGCAGGCGGCTTGTCCCGAGGGCTGCGTGGAGGAGGACGGGGCGCCTCCGGCCGAGCGCTGTACGGAAGCCCGGAGCTGCCCCCGGAGAGAAGGGCAGCCTTGCGGGGTCTACACCCCTGCCTGCGCCCCTGGACTGCAGTGCTTGCCGCCCAAGGAGGAGGCGCCGCTGCGGGCGCTGCTGCAGGGCCGGGGCAGCTGCCGCCCAGCTCGCGCGCCCTCGGGTGAGTGCGCGCCGCGTCCCGGAGAAGGGTCCCCAGAGGTGCGCTCCAGGTCCCGGGAGGGGGACGTCGCGACGGCAGAAGGGGGTGCACCCTGGGGCAGGGGTAAGGGAATGGGATCTGTAGCCCGGAGCAACTGGAAGGCTGGGTGTGGCGAAGGGGAATTTGGGGATGAGCCGCGAGGTGTCTGAGCTTATAACTTTTTTTTTTTTGAGAAGGGTGCTCCTGCTATTTTCCCATGAGAGGTGGAGCACTGTAGGGTCATCCCACGTGCTCCCAGCAGACCCAATTCTTTTATCCCTCAGTGGCCCTAGCAAGGGAGAAGGGGATTCCACACTCTCCAGGTTCACACACGCAGAGAAAGTCTCTTCCTCTCCTGTTAGATGCACAGGAACTTGAACTTGGTGTCAAAAACAGAAGATGCACCAAAGCCAGAGTTGTCCCAAACCGGAGTAGGAACAGGCAGGCAGGCAGGCCTGGAGGGCCCAGGAGGTGGAGAGAGGAATTATAACCTGCCCACACCCGCCCTCCTCCCTCGGTACAGGGGAATGGACTGAGTCAGCACCCCAAAGATGGGGGCAACAGGGAAAGAGGGGATGGCAAAGAATTCCAGCCACCCCCAGCCCCAGAGGCTGCTGGGTTCTGGAGTTCTTCCATGGAAAGAGACTGGACGTTAGCTTGCAGTTTCTTCCCATCTCCAATGCCTTGAGGCCAGGCTTCCAAGGTCTTTCTGGAAAGTGCGGTTGGGATGGGCGGGAGAAGGCAGCTCCTTGGAGGGAATGGGGGATGTGGCTTGCGGAGGGAGGCGGGTACCACCGGGAAGCAAGAGAATTATACCGGGGATGGCCAGGAAACACCCTTGAGTAGCCTGGAGGTGGCAGACGGGAGTTTGTCTTCCTGAGAGGAAGAGACATCTGATCTCTGACTTGGCAGCTGGAGTGGATTTCTAAGCAATAGGCTCCCGTTCCTGCCTTCCCCACCTCCAATTTGTCCCTCTCCTTCCTTAAGCTCATCCCAGCACCCCCAGAAGCTTTCTGCCGTAGCCCTAAGCCTCACCTTTGTCCATCTTGGCCAACCTGGGATCACAGGGGTGGAGCAGGGCTGAGGCCTGGGGGGGGGCCCATGGCAGTGCCCCAAAAGGAGGGTCTGGGAGGTGTGGGCTGAGTCACAGCGGGTCACAGCGGGGACACACATTCCACTTGATTCCCTGTTGACCTCCTTGGCTTCCTTGGCGTTCCTGCCTCGTCTCCCTGGCTTGGTGCACCCCCTGCTGGCGGCAGGTGGAATAACCAGACCTTGTTGCCTTTGGTTTATTACCTGCTTTTTTTTTTTTTTAAAGATTTATTATTATTAGAAAGCCACATATACAGAGAGGAGGAGAGACAGAGAGGAAGATCTTCCATCCGATGTTTCACTCCCCAAGTGAGCCGCAACGGGCCGGTGCGCGCCGATCCAATGCCGGGAACCAGGAACCTCTTCCGGGTCTCCCACGCGGGTTCAGGGTCCCAAAGCTTTGGGCCATCCTCGACTGCTTTCCCAGGCCACAAGCAGGGAGCTGGATGGGAAATGGAGCTGCCGGGATTAGAACCGGTGCCCATATGGGATCCCGGGGCGTTCAAGGCGAGGACTTTAGCCACTAGGCCACGCCACCAGCCCGGTTTATTACCTGCTTTACACAAGGGTTCTCCTGCCTTAAGAATCCCTCTGGGGAAGACTGGAGGGAGTTGTGACCTGTTTGCCAGGTTCAGGCCAAGGGGCAGGAAGAGGCAGGTGTGCGTCCCTCGCTTTTTGTCCCCCGCACGAGTTCACTCCTCCTCCCCCTGAGTGAGTGGTGGAGGTGGTGAAGCCTTCTCATTAGCCTTGGGCCTCTGCTCTCGTTCACCCTGTGGCTTTAGAAGAGAGCCCCAAGGACAGTAAGCCCCAAGCAGGGGCCACCCGACCCCAAGATGTGAACCGCAAAGACCAGCAGCGCCATTCAGGGAGCTCTGCCGCCCGGACCAATGCTGGGGGTATCCAGGACAGCGAGATGGTGCGTTTGGGACTGGTGGGGACCACCCTGCCCCCCCCCCCGGCAACTTCCTGATTGAGAGCTTGGAGCAGTATCTGGAGGGCCACTCTGATGCACCTGCCCCTCCGGCTCCCCGCAGGGCCCGTGCCGGCGACACCTGGACACAGTCTTGCAGCAACTGCAGACTGAGATCTTCCGAGGCACTCAACCCCTCTATGTGCCTAACTGTGACCATCGCGGCTTCTACCGGAAGCGGCAGGTGAGTCCAAGTCAGATCCTGACCTTGTCTTTGGTCATCCCCTTCCCACTTGAGAACCCACACAAAACCTAAAGATCCATACCTTGTGGCAGAGGTCCCCAAGTCACCCAAGCTCTTGAGCCAAGGGTCTGGGATGACTTGAAGGATGGATGGACATTCGTGGACCTGCAAACCTAAGAAGCATGCATTTTCTTGCCCAGCCCCTGTCATCCTGGTGCTGGTATTTAGGGAATGCCACCGGGCTATAGCCTAGCAGGAGGGGGGGGGGTGACACCTAGTGGGTCAAGAGGCACCTGCCAGCCGTTTCTGAGGTCCAGCGGCGCCTTCCCACCTCTCCTGACCTTGGACTCCTGGTCTCTCCTCAGTGTCGCTCCTCCCAAGGACAGCGCCGAGGCCCCTGCTGGTGCGTGGATCGCATGGGCCAGCCCCTGACCGGCTCTCCAGATGGCAGCGGAAGTGTCTCTTGCCCCAGCGGGAGCAGTAGCGGCTAAAACTGGACTGGGGAAGGGCGGGAGGGGGGACTGTGGGGGTGGCAGCTGCAGGGCCTGTGATAAGAGAACCTCAAGTTTATCCAGGAATGAGTAACTGGGGTTCTGCCTCCAAGCCCTGCCACGTTGCCCCACCCCCACCCCAGGCCCTTGTACATCTATCTACCTGGGAAGGTTAACAGCTATCAATAAAGCTGCCTTCGGGGGGCGTCACAGCGTCTCTGTGTGCGTGAGTCTCTCACAGCTCTCTAGAGCCCTCACCCCTTGCCCTTCCTGTGGCTACCTTGGGTCTTTCCCACTACATTTGGATGACTGGATGTGGCCACGTGCCTCCAGCCCTCAGGCCACACCCAGCTCTCCTCACCCCTGCTGGGAACTGGGGGGATGGGGTGGGGAGGATGAGAGGGGAGAGGCTGAGATCACAGTCTGCATCACAATGCTGCACTTTGGACAGGAGCAGAGGAAAAGGGTTAATCGTTAATCCCCAGCAGGAAGCCTCAAAGAGATGCTCTCCTCGGCCTGACCTGACCTTCGGTGGCTTTCCTACTAAGCAGGGAAGGATAGGATGGTTTGGCGGTAATGATTTTGTGATTTTGACAGGAGCTCCCCCCCACACACACACTTTATTCTGTGCATACAAGTAACACTGGGAGGGTTGCTTTCTTATCGCCCGCTGGATAAGAAGGAGGAAAACCCATACCTTGAAAATGTTACCTGTCTGGGCCGCTGAAGCACAGCAGCTCTTGTGTGTGGCCAAGGCAAGTTTTGTCGCCTGCAGGTGTGGGGACCAGCTGAAGTTGCCGAGTCCTGGCACCCAGCAATCTCTCCCCAGAGAATGCCTCAGGGTCACGGGTGCCACCAGGGCCACACCCCCATCAGAAGGTGGCTGCCCATGACATGCTCACATGCTCGGGAGCCCAATGCCTTGGCCCGGAAAGATCGCTCTGAATCTGCCGGCTGACCTTCAGCCTTCTCCATGGTAGATTGGAAGGTGATAAGCCTTACGGAGGCAAAGTCCCTATCAAGACAGAGCGGGGTAGCCAGTCGGGGATTTCAGCGCTGAAGGGATGCGGCTGTCCCTGCAGAAGCGCTGCTCTCTGATAACCTGTTGTGCTCTCCGAGGCCCCCTCCTCCTAAAAGGACTTTAGTCTTTGGAGCTGACAGCTCAGAGAGAGAGCAGAGCGAGCAAGCGAGACAGGCGCTTAGCGGGCCAAAGCTGTGGAGGAAGGGAGGGAGCTATCTGCACCCCTCACCATTGAGACCGGAGACCCACACACCATGGAGCCAAGGGGATCCCACATGCGGAGGAGGGAACGCCTGGGAGCGAAACCCAAGGAGCTGCATCCCGGAGGAGGTGAGCAGAGAGCCTGGGGCTGGGACTGGGCTGGGCGTACCTTGTCGCCTGACTCTGATCCCTTCCACTTCCCTGAACATGGGAGACACAGACCACAGCTTCCCCTCATGCCCCAAGCTGAGAGTTGAAGAAGAGCTGTATACCCTTACCCTCTCTCCCTCTGCCCTCCTCACCCCAGAGGACCAAGGCAGGGCCTTCCTATTCCCTGAAGCACCCTGTTTCCAGAAATATCACCAGCTCCCTGGCTTGCCAAGGGCCCTTCGGCCACTGCAACACTAACTTCCTTTTCTAGTGGCCCTCACCCATGATAGCAGATGTGGCTGGCTGGGGACAGAAGCACTTCCTGGATACAGGATGCTCCTGGACCTGCAAGCAGGCATGGTAGTCCGGACTCCGGACCCCGCCTCTTCCCCCCCAAGGCACTGCCCTTTGACTCCTCCCTCTAGGAGACACAGAGCTGCAGGGATCCCCCGACTTGGAGCAATGGACCCAAAATATGGAGGTGAGGGACATCAGAGGTCAAGGCAGAGAGATCCTGGGATGGGAGGAGGCAGGGATGAGAACCGGCTTGATGATAAAGATGACTTGTTCTCGAGTTCAAAGATCAGGGTGGAATGAAGGGTTAGCTGCAGGGCCCTGATGTGCAGGTCCTGGGGGCAGACAGTGAGGGGAGGCTTCCTGGCCATGGGGTTGGAGGTCAGGGCTAAGAACCAGAGGTTTGAGTGACACGGACTCTAAGGAGCCAGAGTGCTGCCATTATTTTTGCTTCAAATAGTTATTTCTAATTAATTCAAGAGAAAGATAAATAGCTCTCCTGCACATGGATTCGCACCCCAAGAACAATGGCTGTGGCTGGGCTGGGCTGGGTCCGGAATACAACTTAGGTGTTGCACAAGGATGGCCAGAACCCAACTACCGGAGTCACAACTGCCCTTAGGATCTGTGTGAGCAGGAAACTGGAGTTACAGGGAGAAATGGAAAGGAAGGGGAGAGGGAGAGAGAAATGGTTGCAGCAGCAAGGGCCGGGCCAGACGAACACCAGGAGCCTGGCACTCCAACCCAGTCTCCCAGGTGAGTAGCAGTGACCCAAGCACTTGGGCCATCCTCCGTTTCTTTTCAGAGTGCATTAGCAGGGAGCTGTAGCAGAAGTGGAACAGCTGGGACTTGAATTGGTGTTCCTAATGAACAGTGACACCACAGACGGCAGTTTAACCTGATGTGCCACCATGCCAGCTGCCCCTGCTGTCATTCTTGATGCTCACTACTGCCCAGGAGGCGCCGGGCAGGGGTCAGGGCCTGGCAACCCTGTGGGACACAGCCATGGATCCCTACCTGCACTGTGAGAGGCTCAATCAAGGCTGCATGGCTAGAGAGACAGTGGGCCCTGCTTCGGCTCTGTGTTACAGGCTGTGAAGCAGCGATTGCTGGAGCAAGCGGAGCCGCAGCTGCGGAAGCTGCTGGATCGGGCCATGTGGGAGGCTGTGCAGGCGTACGTGCTGCGTGACAAACCTCCGCCCGCTGCTGCCCCAGATTCCCGGAGCAGGTGAGGAACCTGGGGCTGCTGCAGCCATCCCTTCTGTCGGAAGCCAGAAACTCGACTTGGGTCAGCACCACCCTGATTCCCCATCCGTCCCCTCTCATTGCCTGCCGCTGCTAGCTCCCACCTCCTGCACCTTGCCCTGCGCCTGACCTTCCCCTGCTGCTGGCCTGGACTGACCTCTTGCATGGCCTCTGCCCGTTGCCCACTGCGTGTTCCCTATAGGCCCTGACCCAGGGCAACCATCTCAATTCAGGGACCGGCGGCCATCGCCAGGGAAACGGAAAGTTTTCATCACCCGCAAGTCCCTGATTGAGTAAGTGGAGCGGAGAGGGAAGGGGAGAGGAGGAAGAGGGAAGCTTCAGCTGGGAGGGGGAGAGGTCCAAGGACACCCTCCCCAACCCCAACCCCAGGCTCAAGGTGGTCCCCCAAGGAAGATGAGAGAGCTGCTGTTGCAGTTCAGATTTCTGCCCCTCCCTTCCTCAACATTTGCCCTTGGGCATGGATGAGGGACAGAAGGACAAGGTAGAAGTCCCTGCCATGACCCAGACCTTACTGGCCTCTCTGGACTACGCCTGAGGCCCCTCCCACGCCGTCCCTGCAGCGAGCTGTTGGAGGTGCAGCATGTCCGCACCGTCTACCACTTGTTCATTGCTGGCCTGTGCTTCATCATCAGCATCCTGGCCGTGGACTTCATCGATGAAGACAGGTAAACCAGCCCCCCAGCCAGCATGGGACAGGCACACACAGATCCAGCCGGAGCTGCTGGATTCCCAGAGCCCTCGGAATTCCCACCCTCCCCTCAAGCTTAAAAGGGTAAAAGTTGTCCTTGTAATGGACAGCAAGCTTTCTGCCTAAACCATTCTCTTGGACTCTTCCCTCCGCATCTCGGCCTGTCCTCCCAGGGCCAGCCTAAGACAGACGTGGGAGCATGCGTACACTCCTTAAGCTGCAGCTATCGTGTGCCTGCCGAGTACCAGCCCTGGGGTGGGGTGGAGAGGGCGGACAGAGACAAGAGGAGGCAGATACCCTCCTTGTCTTTGAGGCTCCAAAGAGTATCCTCTACTTCAAGGTCAAGAGCCCCAGAGAGTGCACCCCGCCCCCAAGGGTGCATCTTTCCACTCTATAGCTGCAGGTTCAACACTATCACTTACTTCTGGTAACCTATTGTTAATTACATATGTATTACCAGGATGGAATCTCAGTTTTAAAATAAAAAATCTCATACACTTTAAAAAATATTTAATCATTTAATTTATTTGAAAGGGAGATTTCCCATCCACTGGTTCACTCTGCCCCCAAATGCTTGCCATAGCCAGGGCTGGACCAGGCTGAAGCTGGGAGCTGAGATAATCCAGGTCTCCCATAGGATAGCAGGGACACATGGGTTCAAGTTGTCGTCTGTGGCCTGCCAGGGTCTGCGTTAGCAGGGAGCTGGCATGGGGCACAGTGAGGACTCAATCCAGGCATTCCAGTATGGGGTGCAGCCTTCCCAAGTGGCCTCTGAGTTGCCCCAAAGGCCAGTTCCCAAATGAACTGTTTCCTGTAAAGTGACCTCCATAATCAACTTCCAGTCCCAGACCATTTCCCACCCTCAGCGATGTTAAGATGCCCTCCAGTCTCACCCAGATGTGCCCAAGAACCCAGGAGAGCAGGGAATCTACATGGGTGGGACAGTGCACCTAAGCCTGTGCCACCTGGCTTTCCTCCCTAAGGATCTGGTCATGGCAGCCCAGTTATCTGAATGACTGCAGAGCACGGATGTGCTAGCTTTTGCTCACTTCATCCTCTATTTTTGATCCCTTTAAAGGATTCAAAATACATTGATTTCCTTGAGAGACTGATATATCCCATTTACTAGTTCCACGAACGTCTGCAATGAATGGCTGGGGGCTGGGCCAGGCCCACGTGGGAAGGCAACACAGGTCTCCCTTGGAGTTGAGCCGTTGCTGCTCCCTGCTGCGACACAGGAGCCAGAAGCCAGGGTCAGGACCTGGAGCAGGGGCCTGAACCCAGGCACACTGATGTGGTCCCAGGCCCTGATGTCCCACCTCATGGTGATCTAGTTCCTTGCAACCATGTCTGGGAAGGCAGCCGGAGATTGTCCAAGTCCTTGGGCCCCTGCACCCACATGGGAGCCCCGGAAGAGGCTCCTGGCTCCTGATTTGGCCTGGCCCAGCTTTGGCTGTTGAGGCTATCCAGGGAGTGAATCAGTGGATGGAAGATTTCTTCCTTTCTTTCTCTCTCCCTCTCCTTTCTCTCTTTGTTTCTCAAATAAATATATCTCATTTTTTTCTAAAAGATTTTATTTATTTATATTGGAAACCCAGATTTACAAAGAAAAGGATAAACATCTTCCATCTGCTGGTTCAATCCCCAAGTGGCTGCAACAGCTGAGCCAATCTGGAGCCAGGAATCAGGAGCTTCTTTCTGGTCTCCCACAAGGGTGCAGGGTCCCAAGGCTTTGGGTCATCCTCTACTGCCCTCACAAGCTATAAGCACAGAGCTGGATGGGAAGTGGAGCAGCTGGGATAAGAACTGGTGCCCATATGGGATCCCGGCACATATAAGGCAAAGACCCTAACCGCTAGGCTACCGCACCAGGCCCTCAAATAAATACATCTTAAACAAACTATGCCACCCCACTTGGGTAGTGTCCAAAGTGCCGAGTTCTTCTCCAACCCCGAGACCATCCACCGTCAGAAGGCTCTGACGGTCACCCAAGTTCAACCTGCAGGTCTGCCAAGTTTGTCTCTCTGTTCCCTTGACCCTCAGGCTGATGTTGGAGTTGGACCTTCTGATCTTCAGCTTCGGACAATTGCCCCTGGCGTTGGCGACCTGGGTCCCCATGTTCCTGTCCACTTTGTTGGTGCCCTACCAGGCCCTGTGGCTGTGGGCGAGGCCCTGTGCCCTGGGGGCGGGCCTGGGCTGCACCTTGCTGGTTGCCCACGCAGTGCTGCTGTGCGCGCTCCCAGTGCACATGGCCCTGCAGCACCAGCTGCCGCCTGCCTCCCGCTGCATCCTGGTCTTCGAGCAGGTGAGGCCCACAGCTGGGCATTCTGCAGGGGCCTTGCCTGTAGTGGGGGGCGGGCCTCGCCTGGGCCCCTATCGCTTAGACTGTTCAAAGGGCCCCCATCACACAGCATCACAACCTGCCCACTGCTGCGGTCAAAGCAAGCACAGAAAGGTGAAGCGGTGAGTTCAGAGCCCCGCAGCAGTTGGGCCTCCCTTCCCCTGCACCTCAGGTGAGGCTCCTGATGAAGAGTTACTCCTTCCTGAGAGAATCCATGCCTGGAATCCTTTCTGCCAGAGGAGGTGAGGCTGTCATCCCGCCCAGTAGTGAGCCGAGAGGAAGCCTGCGCTACCCTCCTGAGCCCATGCAACTTGGCATCCCAGCTTCCGGGAACCAGATAATGCGGTGCCTGGAATGGGAGTCACAAGGGAGCGCTGGAGAGCAGCTCAGCCTCTGCCCCATCCACCCCACCGCCCAAGCCTCTCTCCTGTCCTGGCTCTCCACTGCCCAATGCCATGGCCCTTCCCCCACAGCGCTGTCCCTCGCTCATCCTGACTCTTGCCCCTTTGCAGGTGAGGGGACCCAGACCCCCAGTTTTTCCAGCTATCTCTACTTCCTCTTCTGCCCCACACTCATCTACAGGGAGACGTACCCCAGGTGAGACCCTTTCCCTGTGTCCCTTTCCTTTGCTCACCCTGGGGTCCTGAGTTCGAGCCCAGGCACCAGCCACTTGCCCAGGAAGCACCCTAGAAGTGACAGGTGGACCAGCACCCTATTCTTGTCCCATCCATGATGGCATTCAGTGACTGAGGTGACCATGTGGTCCTTGTTAACCTGGGGCCTATCCCGGTTTAGTACTGAAAACCCCATGCACCCTCGTTGGTCTCCTTGGTTAATGTTCATACTACAAATCAAGTTGCCACATCTGTGGTGGAGTAGCCCAAAGCACCTGAGATCACACCTCGCTTACCCAGGTGTGAGCCACAGAGAGAAGGCTGTGGAACTTGGGCCCCTGCCTGAACAGGGACCAACATTAGAAGGTTAAGAAACGTATAATAGGGCTTGGCATG
This sequence comes from Ochotona princeps, assembly GCF_030435755.1. NCBI lineage: Eukaryota > Metazoa > Chordata > Mammalia > Lagomorpha > Ochotonidae > Ochotona > Ochotona princeps. Next base: position 50,971,715 of record NC_080846.1, on the reverse strand, counting down.
ATGGCTCAGCTGGCTAAGCCTCCCCCTGCAAGTGCCGGGATCCCATATGGCTGCTGGTTGATGTTTCAGCTGCTCCACTTCCCATCCTCTGCTTGTGGCCTGGGAAAGCTGTGGAGAATGGCCCGAAGCCTCAGGATCCTGCACCCACGTGGGAGACCCAGAAGAGGCTTCTGGCTCCTGGCTACGGGTCAGCTCAGTTTTAGCCTTTGTGACCACTCAGGGAGTGAACCGGCAGATGGAAGATCTTCCTCTCTATTTCTCCTTCTCTCTGTACATCTGACTTTCCAATAAAACTAAATAAATCTTTAACAAAAGGAAGAAAATAAAAAGAAACATACCTTTCCCCTTGCTGCTGCAGGACTCCCAGCATCAGGTGGAACTATGTGGCCAAGAACTTGGCGCAGGTCAGACGCTGAGGGAGAAGAGTGGTGCCCGCGGGGCCCCGTGGTGCCTGAGGGGGTGTTCCTGGGTGTAGTACGGGCAAGGCCTTGTTGGAAAGGGTTGTGCAAAGGGCAAGAAGTAGCCCACGCCGGGCTGCAGGTTCGATCCCAGGGTGAGGAAGCAGCTGCTGGGACCTCCTGCAGCTGCCTGCCCCCACCCCACTCAACAGGCCTTTGGCTGTGTGCTATATGCCTCCTTCATCCTGAGCCACCTCTGTGTGCCCGTCTTTGCCAACATGAGCCGTGAGCCCTTCAGTACCCGGAGCCTTGTGCTGTCCATCCTGCACTCCACACTGCCAGGTGAGCCCACCAGGTGCACCGCAGCCGCCCTGGGCCCTGGTTCCACTATCTCCTGCACCTTCCATCAGTTTCAGCACCTTCTAGGTCCCCTCACATTTGTTCTCTCCTTTGCGCTCCAAGTGGCTAAGGGCTTTAAGATTCATCTTTGTGTCCCTATCACCTAGCAGGCAGTCAACAGGTGCCAAATAAATGTTCACGAGCAAAAGGACGATCTGATGAACTTGTGCATGATTGACAAACAAGTGGGAAGCTCTGGGTTCCGAGGGGGATTGGTTACTGAACTCCTCCTGGGAGCTCAGAGCAAGGCTGCCTGGCTAGGGCGGAGGCTCAGCTGGGCCAGTCTCACCCGCAGCCCCCTTGTACCCATTTGCCAGGCATCCTCATACTGCTCCTCATCTTCTTCGCCTTCCTCCACTGCTGGCTCAACGCCTTCGCTGAGATGCTGCGATTCGGAGACCGGATGTTCTACCGGGTGGGGCCTGGAACCTGGGCCAGCGGGAGCTGGAGGCAGGGAGGGCCGGGAGAAGAGGCGGGCAAGAGGAGGCGATACCAGGTGTCATTACAGCAGTGCTGCGGCTGCTGTTGCGGCTGCTGACCTGCCACCTCCCCCAATGAAGAATGTAGTCCTCTGGGTATGGTAATGACGCCGCCCTGCCCGCCCCGCCCAGTGTGGTCTTCTGAGAAGCTGAGCAGAAAGCTGGCAGGGGCCCCAGGGCCTGCAGAGGCTGCTGTTTGGGGAGGATGCTGGGGCAGGTGCAGGTCCAGTGGACAGCAAGGAAGAGGAAAGCAAGGAGGGAAGAGCCAGGTCAGGTGTGGCCAGCTCCTCCCCTTCCCCGCCCCCAGGCCGTGACCCTGCCCCTTCTCTCCCCAGGACTGGTGGAACTCCACCTCCTTCTCCAACTACTACCGCACCTGGAACGTGGTGGTCCACGACTGGCTGTACAGCTATGTGTACCAGGACGGGCTGTGGGTACGGTCCCCACCAGCAGGGGGCGCTCTCCGGGACACCCTCTCCCTCTTTCTGAGTCATCCGGTCTCCCCCTCACCAGACCTAAGGGCCCTGCTGACTCAGTGTGTCCCCAGTGCAATGGGCCTCTCTACCCGCCTTCCCTCTTGACCCCTCCTTAACTACCCCCAAGGAACACACATGTAGCAGTTTTCAGTTACCCAGGACAATAGCTGAGGGAAGTAAACCGTATTCCCTCCCCAGTCAACAACTGCAGCGAGTAGCAGGTGCACGCGTGAGACGAATGTCCGCTCACACCGACCCTGGATCTGTCTCTCTTCCATTACACCACACTCCCTCCTGACTCGTTTAATCGCGGGGCTCCCTCGTGGCAGCTCACTCCTGCCTCCTTCCCCTCTGCCAGCTCCTGGGTGGCCGAGCGCGAAGCACAGCCATGCTGGGTGTGTTCCTCATCTCTGCCGTGGTCCATGAGTACATCTTCTGCTTCGTCCTGGGCTTCTTCTACCCTGTCATGTTCACGCTCTTCCTTGTCACTGGAGGTGAGCTTGGTCCATCACCACCCCAGGGTCGGGCTCTTGGAGATGCTAGGCTGATGGGCCTGAGCAGTAGAGTGGGGCGGGGCCTGGGAGGTGGGGAGGCAGCAAGGAGTATCCTAGGGGGTGTGGCAGAAGGTTTCTGGTTGTGGAGGAGCGTGGGAGAGGAAGGGAGGCAGCTGGGAGAGCAGTCAGGAAGACGAGCTCCAGCTATTCCGAGCTAAAGTAACCGTGGTCCCCACATCCCACCCCATCCCGTGCCAGTGTTGCTGTACTTCATCATGAGTGACCAGTACACAGGCCCAGCATGGAACGTGCTGATGTGGGCCATGCTGACTCTGGGCCAGGGCGTCCAGGTCAGCTTGTACAGCCAGGAGTGGTACGCACAGCAGCGCTGTCCCCTGCTGCAGGTGAGACGGCCGCCCCCACCCTGCCTCAGCAGCCCCCACCCTGCCCCAGCAGCCTCCACCCTGCCCCAGCAGCCTCCACCCTGCCCCAGCAGCCAGCCTCGTGTGGGGTCTCCGAGTCAGCAGTCATGGGTCAGGCCCTGGCTCGGGGTGGGGGCTGTGGGCTCCCATGACTTTGATACGCAGGGTGTGGGTCATTCCCAAGTCATCCCTCTCTGGCACAGAGGAGCTTCTGGGAGCTGGTGACGCCACGATCTTGGTCCTGCCGCGCATAAAGATCCAGGGGCCCTTTGCTGCAACGGGCGCTGCCAAGTTCTTCTCGGCCTGCCAAGCTGCCACCAGGGCTCCTCTCTGCCTCTGCAAGGAGAGTTCTGTGTGCAAGACCTCCACCCTGGGGAATTTTAAGGCCTGGCGTCTGTGGACCTCTGAGAATCTGAGCAGAGTCGGCTTGGGGGTGATACTTGGCTGCCCCCCTCCCATTCTCACAGATTGCTCCCACGATTCCCCTCCCATCTACGACTCTGCAGATTTGGTGGGGCTCCAGGGGATCTTACAGATTTGGGGAGCATGGGGACCACCTAGGTCTGAGAAGGGTTTGCTGATTGACTTTGTACTTCTTGCAGCTCAATAAAGTCCTTCTCTCCCTTTTTCTGCACTCCTTCGTATAACCATGTGTCTCTTGGGGAAGGCCCAGCTTGGGATGGGAACTGTTGGGAGCCAGATGCTGTGGTAGCAGGGACTGAGAAGGCAGAACAACAGCCTGTCTCACTTTCTCTATGCCACCCCCACCCCTCAAAAACTGCCTCAGTGCTTTCCCACTTCATCTCCCGTCTGCACACTGGCAGAGGGCTCCCCAGCTGGAGAAGCCACAAAAGAGGGTCCTCCTGGACAGATGGGAGGCAACTCTCTCTCTCTTTTTTTTTTTAAGATTTATTTATTTTACTTGAAAGATTTACAAAGACAGAGAAGCAGAGACAGAGTGAAAGATCTGCCAACTGCTGAGTCAATTCCCAAATGGCTGCAATGAGCAGAGCTCACCTCTCAGCTCCTGGAAGCCAGGAGCTGCTTCCAGGTTCCTGTGCGTGCAGGGGGCCCAAGCACTGGAGCCATCCTCTGCTGCTTTCCCAGCACGTTAGCAGAGAGCTGGGTCACAAGTGGAGCAGCCGGGGCTTGAACTGGTGCCCAGGAGGAGGCTTGGCCTACTACATCATGGCGTTGACCCAGAGCCACTGATCTCAAGGCAATCAGAGCAAATGAGGAAATGTGTAGTTCAGGGTGCGGCTGCCGTGGCTGCCACCATCACAGAAGGGGGCCTTCAGGGAGTGCTTGGATGGGAATGGATTAGGACAGGGAGCTTAGGCACACGCCTGTCTGCACTGTTCTCATCATAGGGACAGATGAAGTGATTCCATGCTAGGAGAAGCTTGTCTGCCGATCATTCTGCTCACCTGTGGTAGATCAGTGTCATGCTTTTCTTTTCTTAATTTCATGTTGGTAATAAGGACACCGCAGTTTGTTTGCTTGTAGGTTTGTTCTAATTGATTCTTGCTAGAAAGGCAGATTTCCAGAGAGAAGAAGACACAGAGAGAAAGATCTTCTGTCTGCTGGTTCACTGCCCAAGTAAGCCGTCACACCCAGAGCTGAGTTGATCCAAAACCAGGAGCTCCCTCTGGGTCTCCCACGTAAGCTTTAGGCCAGCCTCCGCTGCTTTCCAGGCCACAGGCAGGAAGCTAGCTTGGAAGTGGAGCAGCTGGGACATGAACTAGTGCTTGCAGGGGGAGGATTAACCCACTGAGCCACCATGCTGGGCCCAGGATTCTGCAGTTTGAATGTGTTTGAATGACTTCCAATGGACTTGCAATCTTTTTTATTGGACCCAGAGAGAAAGCACCTTAAGTTTCCAAAACACCTTGTGCTTTGGACATGATCACGAAACCCAGCACCAAGGACTGACGTGCAAAATCACTTATGGGGAGCAATGCAATGAAAACCCTGGGTATTTGGGCTACAGAATAATAATTACAGCAGATAATTAGATGCTCTGGTTTCCAGTTGCTTGGATTGCAATGAAATGAGATCTTGATGTTTTCAGTAGTGGATAAATGTGTATCTAGAGGAATGTATGAAATTGACCGATTTGAGTTTGTTTTAAAGATAGGCTTTTGTGAATGTATTTATTTATTTATTTATTTTAAAGATTTTATTATTATTGGAAAGCCGGATATACAGAGAGGAGGAAAGACAGAGAGGAAGATCTTCCGTCCAATGATTCACTCCCCAAGTGAGCCGCAACGGGCTGGTGCACGCCGATCCGAAGCTGGGAACCAGGAACCTCTTCCGGGTCTCCCATGTGGGTGCAGAGTCCCAATGCATTGGGCCGTCCTCAACTGCTTTCCCAAGCCACAAGCAGGGAGCTGGATGGGAAGTGGAGCTGCCGGGATTAGAACCAGCACCCATATGGGATCCCGGCACTTTCAAGGCGAGGACTTTAGCCGCTAGGCCACGCCGCCGGGCCCTTGTGAATTTATTTATGTACTACTATTATTTTTCAGAAAACTTGGAGACAAATTGTTTTCTTTTTTTCTTTTGAAGATTTATTTGTTTGAAATGCAGAGTTACAGAGAGTCAGAGAATTTCCGTTCACCCCGCTCCCCGAATGGCTGCAACGAGCAGGGCTGGGCCAGGAGCCAGGAGCCAGGCACTCCACCTGATCTCTTGCGTGGGTGGGTTGCAGAGACCCAAGTACTTGGACCGCCATCTGCTGCTTTTCCTGGCACAGTGAGCTGGACCAGAATCATGTAGTTGGGCCTCAAATCAGCGCTCTGACGCGCGATGCTATTGTCCCAAGTGACGGCCAACCCTCTGAGCCCAATGCCTACTCCCTCCTCCCACTTTTATTTCTTCTGTGGATGAACTGTGATCCCTCAAGTGGAATGATGGGTACATTCACTTTCCTACCTTATGCTTACTGTACTGTTGGTGGTGTCTTTCTTTCTCTTTCTTTTTTTCTTTGTTTTTCTTTTCTTTCTTTTTTCTTCATCCTTCCTTCCTTCTCTCCTTCATTTTCTTCCTTTTTCCTTCCTTCCTCTCTTTCTTTTTTTGTTATATTTTTATTTTGAAAATTTGAATTTTGTGGTACAATTTCATATAGACTGGGATTCCCCCCCCGAAATCCCACCCAACGACAGATTTTCCCCATGTTGCTACAATAATATAGTCCTTCATATGGAGTCATATTCATCAGTCTCTTATTGAAGTGTGCCCCGACATTGCTGGTACAGACAATGTCAGACAGTCCAGCATCCCATTGTCTACACAATTCCAGCAGTTTTATTGGGAATCCATCTTTTGTCTGGAAGCAGGGATGCACGTTGCATTGTACCTCCACATTTGGATAGGTAGTCCCCAGTACTCCATTACTATACATTCCCATGAATGAGAAGCCATGAAATAAGGCCAGCAACTGGTATGAGTTAGAACAACAGCCACAACAACAATAAATTACAGCACCATGAAAAAATGCGCAAGGAGTAACCAACACATGGGTGACAAAAAGGAAACACAAAAGTCTCCTGGGGAAAATGATGCCACCGTGTAATCCATGAGCCAGCGATGAATTTGACAAGACAAAAAAGGAAGTATTTGGAATAAATGAAATAAATAAAAAAAATATCAAAACACATGGACTGCAAAAAGACCCAGTATGGATCAAGTTATTGAAGTTACATTTTCCGTAATGGTTGCCTTATATTAGAGAGAACATTTGTTCTTTTGTGATTGACTCATTTCACTGAGCCAAATGGTCTCTAGTTGGGACCACCTAGTTGTAAATGGCATAATTTCATTCTTCTTAATAGCTGAGTAATATTCCATGGAGTAGATGAACCACAGTTTCTTTAACCACTCTTCTTTGGACGCACATCTGGATTGTTTCCATGTCTTTGCTATTGTAGATTGTGCTGCTGCAAATATAGGATTACAGATCCCCTTCTCATATGCAGATTTCACTTCTATTGGATATATTCCAAGGAGCGGGATAACTGGGTCTCTTTCTTTTTCAAAAGGCAGAATTACAGAGAAAGAAGAGACAAAGAGAAAGACCTTCCATCCACTGGTTCACTCTTCAAATAGCCACAATGATGGGAGCTGAGCCAATCTGAAGCCAGGAACCAAGAACTTTTTCGCGGGTGCAGAGTTCCAAAGCTGTGGGCCGTCCTCCACTGCTTTCCCAGGCCACCAGCAGGGAGCTGCGTGGGAAGTGGAGCAGCTGGGACACGCATCTATGTCCATAGGAGATGCCACCGTTGGAGGTGGAGATTAGCTCGCTACACCCCACACCAGCCGCTACTGAAATGTCCATTATTCCTGCCGGTATGCTTTTGTTTCTGTTTGTTTCTATTTTAGTCAAACTGCCCTTCGTTTTACATCCCTCATCCCTTAGCTACTGCAGAAGCCCGGCTGTGTGTTTCCGTTCCTTGGTAGTCCACTTCCTTTCCCAGCACTAACAAGGAGCGGCATTGTGTCCCCACGATTATCTGAAAAAATGACAATCCTTTCTTCCCACATGATGTTTCACTTCCTGTTCCTTCTACCCCTAGAAGAGATTTTCAGAATTTCTCTGTACTTGCCTCTCTCTCTCTCTCTGCTTCCGGCTCCTAGTTTTTGCTCAGACAGTACCCCGTAATTGGAACTCTGAACCCAAGAATTCAACCAACTGCAAGTGAAAGAGATTTTGGGGAAAAAATTGTCTCTACTGGGCCTTCGAAAACTTTTCTTTCTTTTCACTACTGTTAAAGCAATATAGAAAATTGCTTACCCAGCTCCGGCTCTGAAATGCAGCTTCCTGCTCAGGTGGACCCTGGGAGGCAGTGGTGAAGACTTAAGCAGTGGGCTGCTGCTCCTCGCCGAGACCCAGGGGGAGATCCCGACTCTGAGCTGCCATATCCCCCCAGCGCAGGGTCTCTGTAGGCATTCGAGGGGTAAGCCAGCAGATGAGAGCAAACTATCCTGCTCGTTCTCTCTCTTTATTTCAAATAAATTACAAAAAATTAAAATATAGGGTGAATCTTCACAATGCATTAGACAATAGAGTATGAAGGAAGATGTGCATCAATTATATATGAACAACACAGCACTTCCTGTGAGGGACTTGAGCATTGAGGGGTTTGGGGTCCATGGGGGATGGAGGACTCCAGAGGGGGAGGGTGTGCTGTCCTGATGGCCCTGAACCTAAGACAGGATTATCAGCCTCTGTTAACATGAGCATTTAACTCTTTTTATGTCTTCACCTTCCTTCCCCTGTACGCAATACCAGGTTACTTTTCTCAGGTGTTGTACCCTCTGAGGCCTGCAACTGTCCAATAGGAACAGTTGTCCCGCAGGAAGCAGCTGCAAGGCTGGATCTGAGATCTCCCGAGTGGGGGGTTAACCACCCTTCCCTTGGGGTTCACCTCCTTAGAGCTCTCGTGTTGGCAGATGAATGGCTCTTGGGCCCCTCTGGCTTGGCTTCCTCGGTGACTAACTTGCCCTTTCTTGTCTGAAACTCACACGTGTTTTCCTCATACCTCAGGGACCAGGAGCCTGGAGGCTACGTGCAAGGCTGTTCTCAAGGTTCTCCAGGTTCCGGTCTGATCAACTTAGCCCACAAGGTCTTGGTCAAGGCTTACTCCTCCTCTATCTATTCCACTCCCCACCCTAAGGACCCATAATTTTTTTTAAAGATGTATTTATTTGCCTTGGAAAGGCAGATACAGAAAGATACAGAGAGAAAGATATTCCATATGCTAATTTATTCCCCAAGTGGCCACAATGGCCAGAACTGAGCTGATGCAAACCCAGAAGCCAGGAGCTTCTTCCAGATCTCCCATGCAGGTTCAGGGTCCCAAGGCTTTGGGCCGTCCTCGACTGCTTTCCCAGACCACAAGCAGGGAGCTTGATGGAAAGTGAAGCAGCTGGAATATGAACCAGCACCCATATAGGATCCTGGCAGATGCAAGGCAAGGATTTAGCCACTAGGCTACGGCGCCGGGCCCAACCTGTACATTTTAATGTCAGGATGCTGGCTCTTTCTCACTGGGTCTTAGGCTCTCATCATTGTTTCCATCTCCTCATGGTACTTGCTGTGATGCTTTGAAATAATTTCCCACTTGTTCCTCCAAGCCCTTGATGTGAGTCTTGGCCGAGACCCTTGGTCTCTTAACAATAAATATGCTGTCCCGATCTGGCAGCGTGTGTGTGTGTGTGTGTGTGTGTGTGAGTGTGATGTTTTAGCTTCAGGGAACTGTGAGCCGTTTTGGTGGTAGGGGTTGATTGGGGTCCTGGCACCTCACCTGGCCCTCCTTCCAGTGGGCAGGGAAAACAATGACGATAACCTCATCTCAGCCGGATGGAGACACACGGCTCCCAGTGCAGGCTGTCGTCTGGACGCCCGCTCAGGGCCTCGGCAAACCCCCAACCAGCCCAGGGCTCCTTCCAGCCAGCCCAAACCTGAACCCTCTCCCACCTAAGGCAATGTCAGGATCCAACCATGTGGGAGAAGAACAAACTTCATTCCTTCTTCTTTTCTTTCTTTCTTTTTTTATTATTTATAACTTTTTATTGGAAACTCAGATATACAGAGAGGAGGAGAGACAGAGAGGAAAATCTTCCGTCCATTGATTTCTCCCCAAGTGAGCACAATGGCCAGAGCCGGGTCCATCTGAAATCAGGAGCTCGAAGCCTCTTTTGAGTCTCCCACCTGGGTGCAGGGTCCTAAGGCTTTGGACCACCCTCGACTGCTTTCCCAGGCCACCAGCAGGAATTTGGATGGCAAGCAGAACAGCGGGGACACGAACCAGAAACCTTATGGGATCCCAGCGTGCGAAAGGCAAGAACATTAGCCACTAGACTACCGCACTGGATTCTTTCTTTCTTTTTTTCTTTCTTTCTTTTCTTTTCTTTCTTTCTTTCTTTCTTTCTTTCTTTCTTTCTTTCTTTCTTTCTTTCTTTCTTTCTTTCTTTCTTTCTTTCTTTCTTTCCTTCCTTCCTTCCTTCCTTCCTTCCTTCCTTCCTTCCTTCCTTCCTTCCTTCTTTCTTTCTTCCTAACTTCCCACCTACTGGTTATTCCCCAAATAGCCACTGCTGTGTCAGGGCAAAGCCAGGAGCCAGCAGCTTCATCAGGGTCTTCCACACATGGCAGGGAAAGAGGCTGACACAATGGGCCATTTTCGGTTTCCCTCCCAGGAGCATTGGCTTTGAAGTGGAGCAGGTGGGACTCGAACTGGCACCCATATGTGATGCCAGCTTCCCAACCATCTTGCAGCACAGCACTGGCCCCGAATCATTTTATTTTTGTAAGATCAATGGTAGTTCCTTTGCTAAATTCAGTCATCTGCGAAGTCTGTTTTGCTTTGTTTTTTTGGACAATCAAGCTTTGTTGATCTTAAAAAAAAAAAAAAAAAAAAAAACCTGATGATTCATTTTGTGATTCTTTTTTTTTTTATTATTTAGCCTCATCTAGCTCATTAATTTAACCCCTAGGCTGGGGCAGCAGGCAGCCATTTCAGAACTCTGGTTCAAGTCAGTGTACAATGGCCCCTGCCACTGATGGGGGACACCCTGGTGGACCTCCTGGCTCCTGGCTTCAGTCTGCCCTGGCCCTAGCCACTGTGGTGATTCAGGGTATGAACCAACAGATGGGAGATCGGTCTCTCGGGCTCTTCCTGTACCTCAGTTAAATAAATAAAGATTTCTTAAAAACCCTACTGTATGCTGCTTCCTTCATTCTGCTTGATTTGGATTCAGTTTGTTCTTCCGGTGCCTTGGGGAGGTGGTGGATGAATTCTTTGATTTGAAATTTTCTTTTCGAACAGGTGTTTTTTTTTTTTTTATTGCAAAGTCAGATATACACAGAGGAGGAGAGACAGAGAGGAAGATCTTCCGTCTGATGGTTCACTCCCCAAGTGAGCACAAGGGCCGGTGCTATACCGATCTGAAGCCGGGAACCAAAGCTTTGGGCCGTCCTCAACTGCTTTCCCAGGCCACAAGCAGGGAGTTGGATGGGAAGTGGGACTGCCGGGATTATAACCGCCCATATGGGATCCCGGCATGTTCAAGGTGAGGACTTTAGCCGCTAGGCCACGCCACCGGGCCCTCAAACAGGTGTTTACGATCGAGTTTTTGTATACACGCCTCTCAGGTTAAGGAAACTTCTTCCTATACAGGTTAGCCAAACTTCAAGTGTCAGAGGTTAAACTCCACAACACTTATTTGTCTGTTTGTTTATCTTTTTCTTCCTTTGGTTTTTTTCCTCTTTTCTTCCTTTGAAGATTTTCCTTATGGGGTCAGTGCAGTGGCATCATAAGCTAAGCCTCCCCCTGCAGTGCTTGTATCCCAGATGGGCTCAGGTTCCAGTCCTGGCTGCTGCGTTTCTGATCCAGCTCCCTATTAATGCACCTGGGAAAGCAGCAGAGGATGGCTCAGGTGCTTGGCCCCTGCACCCACGTAGGAGACCTGGAGGATGCTCTGACTGCACCTTTTGGGAAGTGAATGGGAGCAAGTCCTGTGAAGCTAGACTGCAGAACCACAAGGAAAGTGCAAATCCCGGGACTGCGAGTGGGCCTAGTAGGGAAACTGTGGGCATCTCTCTGCTGGCCTGTAGCTCCCACCATTGAGCTTGAGAGCCAGTGCTGGGGTGTATCTGGCTGGACTGGTGCTAACACCCTCCATCATGAGTAGTAGGATCAGTGGGGCTGAGCTAGGGGACAACACCCATACCAACGGGTATATAAAAGCCGAATGGGATGCAGGACACACACCAGCATGCACAGGAACCAGGGCAGGGGGCGGCCCTGGTAGGGGTTATTGGGGGTCACTCTGACTAGGCTGCAGTCCCTGCTGGTGCAGATGAGGGCTGAGTGTGTGGTGGGCGGGGTTGGGATGGGCTGCAGCATTCATTGGTTTGCATAAGACATGGGACTGGAGACAGAACTGACCCAGCAACTGCAATCAATCCCTGAGTGTGTGTAAGCTGATGTGGCTGATGGACTGAACCAGATCCCAGACTGGCTGGCACACTCAGGAGTCAGGTCTGGGGCCCCCTCAGATGAGGTTTCTTTGGAGATGCCTCCAACTGAACCGCCAAACGCAGAACTCCAACCGCGGGGAAGAATCAGAGGATCTGTAGCTGACCTCGGAATGTGTAAAATCTAGTTACAATAGAGTCACTTTGGTTCAGGTCTGCGTAAGTTTGCTAACCTGCTCCTTATGCTTCTGTTTAAAAAAATGCTTTCCAATAAAAATAAATACATCTTTTGAAACATTTAAAAAAAAAATACTTTGCCAGTTTCCTGCTTTTGGGGCCAGCTCACTAGGCTAATAGGCCCTGCCAGGAACCCTCAGTTCCAGGAATCGATATTGTGTGATTTATTCACACATTGTTGCTATGATTACCTCCTGTGGTTGCCCGACTGCCTGGTTCCCACGGCTGTATATCTCACCTTTTTTTTTTTTAAGATTTATTAATTTTTATTGGATAGTCAGATATACAGAGAGCAGGAGAGACAGAGAGGAAGATCTTCTGTCCACTGCTTCACTCCCCAAGTGGCCGCAATGACCAGAGCTGAGCCCATCTGAAGCCAGGAGCCAGGAGCTTCTTCCAGGTCTCCCACGCGGGTGCACAGTCCCAAAGCTTTGGGCCGGCCTTGACTGCTTTCCCAGGCCACAAGCAGGGAACTAGATGGGAAGTGAGGCCAACAGGATTAGAACCGGCGCCCATATGGGATCCCAGGCATGCAAGTCAAGAGCTTTAGCTACTAGGCTACCTTACCAAGTCCAACTCACTCTTTCTATAAAAAATCCATCTCCCACCTCTGAGTCACTCTCTGAAGGAAAGGAGAGCTGATCCCAGCTAGTGGGTCTGTTTACCTGCCTCCTCCACAAATGTTGCTGCTTTGCAGAGTTGTGTGGGCTGCATTTCTTGGGGAGATGCTTGGGTTAGATGCAACATTGCATGTTGCATGCAACATTGCATGAACGGGCCTCCTCAATTGCTGAAGATGGTGCTTTGGACGGCATGCCCAGATGCACATGGGGGATATGGCAGTCAGTTGGAGCCTGCAGAGGACATCTAGTGCCACAGCAGAGGATGGAGGGCAGAACAAATTAGACAACTCTCTCAGCCAAGTGTTAACGGCAAGTATCTGGTTGAATGAGACTAAGGTGGAATGTGTCAGCCAAGGGACCTTGGATGATTTCCTCATCTTTCGAGCAACAAAATCAACACCCTTTCAGAACTATCGAAAACTTCCCTAGGTTCCTCCACATCAGGGACCCTGGGATGACATTGGGTGGCTGTTGCTCATTCCCCTGTACTGATGCAGTTAGAATGCTGGGTGTGGCTTTTTCCCTTCTCTTCCCCAAGATACAGGAAGAAGTATAAGAAAATTGGAAACAATGGTCTCATCTACTTTCCACTTTTCCTCGCCCCATCCCACCCTAGTCAGTAGTCTACATGGGCATGCATCCTTCTCAACTATGTAAACATCATGAAAAATAAAAATTTTTTAAGTGCAAAAAAAATACTCTGTAACTCATTTTTTTTTTAATTGGAAAGAGTAACAGAGAGAGCTCTTCCATCTGCTGGCTCACTCCCCACGTGGCCACAGCAGCCAGGGCTGAGCCCGGCCAAAGCCTGCAGCCAGGAACTTCCTCCAGCTCTTGCACATGGGTGCAGGGGCCAAGTGCTTGGGTCATTTTCTGCTACTTTCTCAGAGACATGACAGGGAGCTAGATTAGACGTGACATGACTAAGATTACAGTTTATTCATATGGGATGTCGTCATCCCAGGCAGCAGCTTAACCCACTGCACCAGAATGCTGGTCCCAGTCTGAATTAATTTAGAAGAGTACAAATTATACAAAGTATAGTTTACACCAAAATGGTTTAATTTAGAAACTAGTCAAAGGGAGATATATAAACAATCCCTGAATATATAGAATCTAAAGATTCTGAGTAACCCATGCATCAAAGAAGTTAAAGGAAACATAGAATTCCTTTTGAGCCAAACAAAAGTAAAAACGCAACACATTACAACCCATGGGATAAAGCTGAAGCAGTACCTAGAAAGACATTTCTGGCACTGGAAAAGAAAAATAAAAGTCTAAATCCAATATCCTCAGCTTCCCTCTTAAGAAACTAGGAAAAGATGAATAAGTTATAAACACAAAGAAATAATAAAAACTAGTAAGGCACAAAGAAATCAGGTGGGAAGCAATACATTCACCAAGAATAGTGGTTAAGAGAAGACAACACCTTGACCTTGCCTGACCTTGACATCACCTGCAGTTGTGTTTCTCAGGCTCTCCAGGGAAGCAATACTGACAGGATGTGTCCATGCAGCCAGACAGGCCTACTAAGGGGACTGACTCACACAATTACAGAGACTGAGAATTGCCACAATAAGAGCCAGGAAACCCAGTGGAGTAATTCAGGTCAAGTCCAAGGGCGTGAGAACCAGGGCAGCCAATGGTATTAACTGGCTATGTGAGGCCAAAGGCCTGAGAACCATGGCTGGGTGGAGGGAGCGGGGTAAAAGACCAGGAGTCCAATGGCCCGGGGCATCCAGAGCTTCAGTGTGCAAGGGCAGCGAAGGCAGACAGTCTGGCCCGAGAAGAGAGAACATTCACCTCTTCCCCTGCCTTGTGTCCAGTTGACACCTGCCCACCTTCCTGAGGGCGGATCCTCCCTCATTCCCTGCCCCCAATACTCCTCTCCTTCTCCAGCTACCCAGGCATCCCTTGGCCCGGCCAAGCCAACACCTCACAGCAACAAACCTCCAACTAAAACTCACAGGAAAAAGGAGAGAAAGTGACGTCAGTAATCATGTCAGAGGTGAGAAAGTTGACAACACTACAGATTCCACAGATGCTCCAGGAGATGGGAAACAACTCAGATAAATCTCACAGTGGAGAGCAAGCACATGCATTTCTAGAAGAAAAAAAGAAGGGAGGGGAGTGGGGGCAGTGTGGTGGCTCAACAGCTTAATCCTTCTCCTGAAAGCGCTGACATTCCATCTGGGAACCAGTTCATATCCCGGCTGCTCCCCTTTCCATCCAGCTCCCCTGTTTGTGGCTTGGGAAAGCAGTCGAGGATGGCCCAGGTTCTCAGGCTATTGCACTCATGGGGGAGACCCAGAAGCTTCTGGCTCCTGGCTTTGGATCGTCTCAGCTCTGCCACTGCGGCCACTTGGTAAGTGAACCTGCGGATGGAAGATTTTTTCTGTCCCTCCTTCTCTCGGTAAATCTGCCTTTCAAATAAAAATAAATAAATCAATAGAAAAACCTAACCAAATACCAGTCTAGGCTGAAAAGAAAATCAGTGTGTCTAGGTTCGAATTCTGGCTGCATTTCCAGCCTAGTTTTCTGCTGACACACACCTTGGAAAGCAGCAGGCCATGGGCCAAGTGGTTGGGTTGCTGCCTCCCACAAGGGACACCTGGATTAAGTTCCCCGCTCCTGGTTTCTGTCCATGGGGAAAGGGGAGGACTATTACTGGCAGCTGGGGAGTAAAACAGAGGATGGCAACTTCCCCTCCCTCCTTCTCACTGTCTCCCAGCCTCTCACATAAATACATTTCACAACATTTGGAGCCAGCATAGCGGCTTAGTAGGTAAGCCTGCCACCTTCAACACTGCCATATAGTTCACGTTCCATCATGCTAGCTCGGTTCCCACCTGCTCCACTTCCCACCCAACTCGCCTAAAAAAGTAGCAGAGGGTGAGCCCCTCCCAACAACAAGTGGGAGACCTAGAGGCAACTCCTGGCTTTTGGCTTCAGGTTGGCTCAGCTCAGCTCTGGCCATTGCAGCCACTGGGGGGAGTGAACCAGCTGACGGGAGATCTTTCTCTGTCTTTCTTTTTCTATGTAAATCTGCCTTTCCAAAGAACATAAATTTTTTTTTTAAATGATTTTAAAATAGAGTACGCCAAATGCTTATACATGTGTCAAGAAAACAACTGGGCAGATAAGGGAACAAATGTTAAATAGTTAAGAAAGGCTTCACTGAGAAGGTAACATCTAAACAGGGACTCTGGGAGCAAAGGCCCTGGGGCAGGGACCACCTCCACTGAGGGATGAGAGATGAAGACCCGAGCTCCTGGACTGGCTTCAAAGGAGTTACACACAGCAGGTGCTCAACAAGCTGAGAGAGAGACTACTACCGGACCCAGAGGATCTGAGGTTGAATTTGGGAAAGTCAAGGAAAATTCAGCGATGAACTGATTTTATAACCTGCTTTCCTGGCGTTCTCTTAAAAAAGATAACCTAAATGGAAAGGATTCTTTTTTTTTTTTTTTAAGATTTATTTATTTTATTACAAAGTCAGATATACAGAGAGGAGGAGAAACAGAGAGGAAGATCTTCCATCCGATGATTCACTCCCCAAGTGAGCCGCAACGGCCGGTGCTGTGCTGATCCGATGCCGGGAACCTGGAACCTCTTCTGGGTCTCCCACGCGGGTACAAGGTCCCAAAGCTTTGGGCTGTCCTTGACTGCTTTCCCAGGCCACAAGCAGGGAGCTGGATGGGAAGTGGAGCTGCCGGGACTAGAACCGGCGCCCATATGGGATCCCGGGGCGTTCAAGGCGAGGACTTTAGCCACTAGGCCACGCCGCCGGGCCCATGGAAAAGATTCAAAGGAGTTGAAGATTTGTTTTCACTTCCCTGCTTTGCTTTGAATTTGCTTTTTTGCTTTTTTTTTTTTCTTTGCATCTGAGGCATTGGCAGATACTGGTGTTGAAATTCATGTTCTCCAAAAAAAAATTTTTTTTGGAAAAAATTAAAACACCATTTCCATGAAGAATAACCAGTTTATGGGAGCACTGGGAGTGACTGAGGGCCAGGGAGGCTTGGGACTTGCCCGGCGGACGAGAGCATTAGGCCTCTGCCAAGGTTGGTGAGTCAGTACTGGCCTCTCCAAGGAGCTTGGAATGACTTTCACAGGACCACCTTACTGTTTCCATAGATGCTATTTTTCAGAACTGAAAACAACAGAAGGTTCTGGAAGATTCGCTGTTTCTCCCCCGTGAGTTCTGGGGCTAAAGGCCTCTGTCGTGGACTCTGTGGCACTGCCAGCTAGGCCTCTCAGTGCCAAATGGATGTGTCCATGGGAGACAGCGGCCACAGCATGGCGCCCAGCAGTGGCTGGGTGGCTGGCTGGTCAGTGCTGTTGCCCTTTTCAAACGTGCTGTCTGAAGAACAGCCTCTTCGTGTGTTTGTGAGAATTTCCCAAGAATTCGGGGGCACAGAATCTGGTCCCAAGACACAGTGCTCAATTTGTTTTCAAGTCACAAAAGTACAGTGAATTTTATAGCATTTCCATTTTTGGTCTTTCCTTCCCATAAAAGATTCTTTTGGTCAAAATTATTCTTGTATTCAGTCTCTTTACACCTTCCTTTTTTATGATTATTTTTATTGGAAAGGCAGATTCACAGAGAGGAGAGACAGGAAAATCTTCTGTTTCCTGGTTCGGTCTCCCAGGTGGCTGCAAAGGCTGGAGCTGAGCCGATTCAAAACCAGGAGCCGGGAGTTTCTTCTGCTTCTCCCATACAGACGCAGGGTCTTAAGGCCTTGGACCATCCTCTACTGTTTTCCCAGGCCACAAGCAGGGAGCTGGATGGGAAATGGAGTAGCCAGGACGCGAACTTGCTCCTGTATGGGATCCTGGCATTCAAGGCAAGGATTTATTCACTGAGCCATCGCACTGGGTCCTTACACCTGCATTTTGAAAGAAAGATTTGTGGGTTTGTTTTTTTTGTTTGTTTGTTTGTTTTTGTTTTTAAGCTTTATTTTTATTGTAAAAGCAACATTAGAGAGAAAGAGACAGAAAGATCTTGAGCCTGGCGTGGTAGCATAGCAGCTAAAGTCCTTGCCTTGATCCTGCACCCACGTGGGAAACCCGGAGGAAGCTCCTGGCTCCTGGCTTCGGATTCGTGCAGCTCCGGCCATTGCAGTTACTTGGGCAGTGAAGCAGTAGACAGAAGATCTTCCTCTCTGTCTTCCTCCTCTCTATATATCTGACTTTGCAATAAAAATAAATAAATCTAAAAAAAAAAAAAGAAAGTGAAATCTTATACCCACTGGCCACAATGATAGGAAGCTGAGCCAGTCCAAAGCCAGGAGCCTGGAACTCCGTCCCAATCTGCCTTAGGGGTCCAAGGATATTGCCATCCCAGGAACCCAACCCAATGTCTCCACCAGGCAGCAAGGAAAGAAGTTAGATCAAAAGCAAAAGATCAGGGACCAGTGCAATGGCTCAGTTGGCTAATCCTCCCCCTGCAAGAGCCAACATCCTGTATGGATGCCGGTTCGTATCCCAGCTGCTCCACTTGCTATCCAGCTCCCTGTTTGTGGCCTGGGAAAGCAGTCGAGGATGGCCCGAAGCCTTGGCACCCTGCACCCGCATGGCAGACCAAGGAGAAGCTCTTGACTTCAGATGGGCTCATCTCTGGCCATTGTGGCCAAATGGGGAACTAGAGGATAGAAGATCATTCTCTGTCTCTTCTCTAAATTTGCCTTTTAAACAAAAACATTTTTTTTCTTTTTGACAATCTTTACATAGTTAATTAGGGCACAAAGTTTCAAGGGCTGTAGGAAAGTGGGTAACACTATTATTTCTACATTTTTTTTCCATATCTGGGGTAAAAGGGAGATAAAAGGAGAAGCCCCACCCAGTCTCCCACCCATCCCAGGTCCCTGATGCGGGGCATGCTCCGAGGGTCTTATTAAAGTGGTTTTGATAGTTCAACAGTTATGAATTGCTGTCAATCTTGCCATTCCAAGCATGATGAGTCACTGTAGAATCCACTGATTGACATAGTCCACCTTAGAGTCTCCATTTGCCCAGTTTTTCACTGCCAACATAAGGCTGGAGTAGTTGATTGATTTGTTCTGTCCTCTGTTGTGGTGCCTGGTATCCTCTTCAGGTTCCAATAGACTGCCATATCCTCCATGTGCAGCTGGTCATGCTCTCCACAGCTCCATCTGAGCCTCTGAGGAGGCTCAGCTCTGGCTCTTGTACTCCATGGCAGACTATGGAACCTGTCCTTCTCTTCATGGTTAGGCTTCTGAATCCGGGAGTTCTATTGGGGAGATCCCAAAAGAAACTTTGTCTGAGGTGATCCCAGACCTAATTCTTACGTGTGCTTTCAAATACTGGGCCCAGCACAGTCCATCGCCCCAATCAGCTGGTGGTTGCAATTGCTGGGTCGGTTCTGTCTCCAGCCCTGTCTTCCACACTAAACAATGAGTGTGGCAGTCCAGCCTAATTCTGCCCACCCCACACTCGGCCTTCAAATAAACCAGTGGGAGCTGCAGCCTAGTCGGAGCGACCCACAATAACCCCCACCAGGCCCACACCCTACCCTGATGCCCGTGCTTGGCAATATGTAAAGCAGACCTGTCCAGTCTGTCCCACATCCCATTCAGCTCTAATACATGTCAATGGGCATTGAAGCCTAATTCAACCCAACCAGCTCCACTATCCAGCCCACACACATGCAGGGGTGGGTGCTGTTCTGTCCAGCCACCCCTGCCCCAGTCCTGGTTTTCATGCTGTCCACCGGGAGTGGTAACCCAAGAGGGAGGTGCCCACTATTTCCCTCCTTGGCCACTCCCACTGCCAGATCATACCCTTTCCGGAAGGTTCTGTAGTTTAACTTGACTGATCTGCCACCATTGTCAGCATCTGTCATCTGATGCTACAGCAAAGCCCAACCAACCCTCACCCATTCTGCTTTATGTTTGCACCAGTAGGGACAATCAACCAAGCCTGGTCTGGCTCGCATGAGGTCCACAGGCATTGTAGCCCTGCCCGGTCTGGTCTGCCCCCATCCCAGCTCATGCTCTCCAGTGGGCGAGGTGTTCCAGTAGGGGGCCCTCCATATTCCCCCTACCAGCTTTACCGCTTCACTCCCTGGTTCCTACTAGTGCTGCAGTCCAGTCTGGCACGGCCTCACATCAGTGTTTGCTAGTAGGTGCTGAGGCCGGCCCGGCCAGGCCCACTCCCAATTCCAGCTGGTGAGGGTTACAGTCTAGCCCAGCCCAGCGTGTACCCTATCCCAGTTGTAATGTGTACTGGTATGTGTTGCAACCATACCTGGCCTGACCCACACTGTTCTGATGCTCAGATTTGTCAGTGGCTGATGTGAACTGATTCAGCCAGATCCACCCCGACCTGTGCCAAATGTATGCTGGTGGGTACCTAACTCTGGTCTGGTCTGGGCTGTTTCCTATTGTGCTTCTTGCACTCACCTACAGGGACTGTGTCCTGCCAGAGGAGTTGCCCAGGCTCCTCCATCAGAACCTCTTCCAATGCCAGATTTCACGCATATTGGTAGGCCCATGAGCCAGCCCTACTCAGTCCACCTTCCTGTCCTAGCAGGGACAGTGGCCTTTCCTGACTGGCCTTCAACCCATTCTGGTTCTTACTGTTGGATGCTTCAGCCCAGCCAAGGCTTGTCCATACCCACATACAGCTCACACGTGGCTCAGTAGCGGCAGAGATCTAGCCTAGTCCATCCTACATCTACCCAGGTCCTCCAGAGCACCAGATGGTGCTGGTGTCTAGCTTGGCTTGGTGCATCCAGTTCCAGTCCACATTTGTACCAAGGGAGACTGCAGCAATATCCAGACCAGAACGCAGTCTCCACTCCAGATACTGCGCTCCTCAATGGGAACCCCAACCCAGCCAGAGTGTTCTCTTAGCTCCCCAACCGGGCCTGTTCCCAGTCTTAGATCACATGCATGCCAGTGGTTGCTCTGACCCAGCTTGGCATAGCCCCTCACCTGTTTTGACCTTTGCCTTAGATACTATGGCCTAGTGTCCCTGGTTCATGCAGACCAGTAGGTGTAAGAGTCTAACTCAGCATGATGCTTCATCCTGATTTCTACTTTTGCTTGTGAGCTAAGGTTTGCTCAGTCCTGCCTGGTCCACCCCCTTCCATTACCAATTCACACATTAGCCAGCCATTGTAGTTACTTTGCCCAGCTTGTCTGATCCCAGGCCTGGACCATGTGATCATCAGTGAGAGTTATTTCCCACTAGGAGAGTTTCCCAAGTTCCTCCACTTGACCAACTCCCAGACCCAGATCTCATACATACCAGTGGGTGTTAGGGCAGTGTCCGGCATAGTCTGGCCTTCCACTTGGTCTTGTATGAGCTGGTGAAGGTTGCAGCCTGGCCCACCCCACACCATATTCAGGATGCACATTCGGGTGCTGCATCCTTGACCAGTCCAGACTGTTGTCGGTTCCTTTACCCATGAGTGACTGCAGGCTTCTTGGTCACACCTAGGTCAGCCCATCACCACCCCAACTCTTGGGTTAACCAGTAGAGCTAGTATTCCCATAGGGTTTGGCCCACACATCCCCACAAATCTACCCCCAGAAATGGTTCTCTCATGTGCTGGTTTATGTCACGACCCTGCCTAATGTGACCTGTCTCCTGATCCATCATTCTGTCAGGTACTAGGATCTGGTCCTGCTAGATAAGCCCCCAGTTTTAAGTTTTCATGGACTGGTGTACGGTGGTCAGCATTGTTCGGTGATAAGTTCTACACAAGAGTCAAAGAAGGGCCCGGCGGCATGATCTAGCAGCTAAGGTCTTCGCCTTGAACATACCGGGATCCCATGTGGGCACCAGTTCTAATCCTGGCAGCTCCACTTCCCATCCAGCTCCCTGCTTGTGGCCTGGGAAAGCAGTCAAGGACGGCCCAAGGCTTTGGAACCCTGCACCTGCGTGGGAGACCCGGAGGAGCTTCCTGGTTCCCGGCTTTGGATCGGTGCAGCACTGGCCGTTGCGGCTCACTTGGGGAATGAATCATCGGACGGAGGATCTTCCTCTCTGTCTCTCCTCCTCTGTATATCTGACTTTGTAATGAGGGTAAATAAATCTTTAAATGAAAAAAAAAGAGAGTCAAGAGAGGCTGGTGTTAAAAAAAAAAAAAAAAAGGAAGACGCGCAGGATCCAAGATTTGATCTACATCTCCAACCTACGATGTTCCAAGTGGCAGCCTAACCCACTGCCCCAGGTACCTCCCTTTTAGGGAAAAAAAAAATAAAAACTCCCCATGATTCAGTCTAAAGGTAATAAACTTTATATATTTTTAAAGATGTATTTATTTTTATTTGGAAAGTGAGCTGCAACGGCCGGTGCTGCACCGATAAGACACCAGGAGCCAGGAACCTCCTCCGGGTCTCCCACGTGGGTGCAGGGTCCCAAAGCCTTGGGCCGTCCTTGACTGCTTTCCTAGGCCACAAGAAGTCAGCTGGATGGGAAGTGGAGCTTTCGGGATTAAAACCGGTGCCCATATGGGATCCCAGCGCGTGCAAGGCGAGGACTTTAACAACTATGCTATGGCACCAGGCCCAAGATATTAAACTTTAAAACATGTAAAAATAATTGAAATGTTAATTTTATTATTTTCCTATTACAAAGGCATTTATGCTAATTATATAACCTAGGGGAGCTAGCAGAGGCACTGGTTTTGTTTTTAATTTCCTATTGGCCCATCCTAGGAAACTTGGCTAATGGTTTGGCTCATTTCCTGTGGGAGTCTTTTCCTATGTGTTTCTGAACACAGCTCAGATTTCACCAGAAAGTTTTATATCCAGCTTCGTTGACACATTATAATTAATCTTCTATTAATAAAACCCTCTTTATAATTTCAGGTAAAGAACAACATTCCACAATACGGCCACACTACTGTGTAGGCAAGCCATTCTCGTGATTGCAAAGCCTTAGGGAGGAGCATTAACGGATGTAGACACTGTGGCCAACCCACGCCCCTTGCTGCTGGCCGCTGTGGAGCAGCAGGGCTGTGCAGAACCCACAGGCCTGCCGGGGTTGAGGTCAGGCCAAAGCCAGCCGGCAGTAGGAGGCAGAGGTTCACAGGTCGCTGCCCAACCGCTGCAGCTCATCCAGCAGGAAGTCCAGGTCCGCGCGGGTGAGCGCGGGGTTGGCCACGATCACACGGAAGAAGTTGGCCTGGCCCCCGTGCGGCTGGTAGCCAATCATCATGGAGCCCGCCTTCACCATGCGCTCCTTCAGGATGGGTGCCACCTGCAAAAGGGGGGTGGGAAGGAGTCATGTCTCAGACTGTCTGGCACACGCTGGCTCTGCACAGACAATTGCTTTCCAAAATGGCAACTGCTAAAGGGGGCAAGACCTGAATTCCTATCCTTCCATATCATCTGCATTGCCCCTGGCACTGGTCGGTCTATCCTGAAGCTCATGATCTAGCTGTGTGCCTGCAGGGGGGCGGCCTTCCTCGTTTTTGGTCCCCAACAGCCTTGGCAGGCCCTGTGTGTGCCCTTTCTGCCTCTCAGCTCTATCTCTGGCCCTGCTCAAGCTTCCCAGCCCCCCTACCCTAGTGATCTCCACCACCCACCGGGGACCCCCTTTCTTTTGCTGGCCCAGGTGCAGCCCATGGAGCAGGTCTGGGCGGAGGGGTCTGCCTTACTCCCCACGGCCGCGCGGCCACACGTGCAGCAGGGCAGAGCAGGTGCACACACCTTGGCCAGTCTCTGGTCGTAATCAGGACTCCCCTGCTGACCCCGCAGGCTCAGGGGCACAAACCAGAAGCACACGTTGAGAAACTCCGGCTGTGAAGGAGGAAGGGGAAAATGTGGGAGGAGAAGGAAGAGAGATACATCTTGCAGCCCCACTTTCCCAGCAGAGAGTTCAGAGTAGAACCCCTTGAGACTCCCTGCTGGTTACCTCCATGATAAGTTCAAATCCTTCCCGCTTCTTCACTTCCTCTACCAAGTACCTGAGAAGAGAGGGCGAGAACTTACCAGCTGGAGGAGGAGGAACAGACCAATGGACACACAGGAAGGCACCCTGCAGTGTAGGAGAAGAGCCTGGGGGACAGTCCCCACACCTCACCGAGCCAGGGTGAAGGCGCGGTCCACTCGCAGCTCCAGGCCCTGGTCACCCTGGGCCTTCCACATGAGCCACAGCTTGAGACAGTCGACTCGGCGGCCACACTGCACCACCTTGTCGCCTGTGTCCAGGGCCACATCGTAGAACTTATCCTGCTGGAAGAGGTAGCTGGCCTGGGAGCCATGGCAGCGTTTCAACAGGTTCTGTGCAGAAGGGCAGCCAGCAGCCAGTCAGAGCCCATCCTGGCCCATCCTGGCCCATCCTGGCCCGGGGGGAAGGGGAGTTGGAGGGAGGGCAACCACCACCTGCCCCAGACCCTTACTCTGGTCCTCCCCACTCACCCTGCTACCCAGCACCCTGACTTAGGTCCAGGATCATTCCAACTGCAGCTTCAGATAGGGGATGTAAGGAGGGAGGGTGGGTCATGGAATTAGGGGAGCAGCAAAGGAGCAGTACAGAGAACAGCTAAAACCTGGAGCCCTCTACAGGTTGGGGAGGGACAGGGAAGAAGACAGCCTGGTGTGTGTGTGGGGGGGTGCTAGGGTAGGGGGAAGACCAGGGCTGGGCCCCACCTACCGAGGTGTCCCGGAGCAGGAGGGCAGAGCACTGCAGGCCGGCTCCCAGGAGCTTGTGGGGGTTCCAGGCCACTGAATCAGCCCTGGGTGAGGCACAGTCCTTGCTTCAGTGGCACCCTCTCCTCCCCAGGCCCCCCCGCTCACAGTCTGGACCTCCCAGCCCTAAGGAACCAAGTCTCCAGTCCCCACCACATCCCACCCCACACCAACCCGTCCCCGTCCCACCCACCCACCAGCCTCCTTCCCCCAGCCTCATCCATCTCTGAAGGGGTCTGGGAGAAGTGGCCGTGTGCACCTGTGGATCCCCTCCAGGAGATGCCTGTGTGTCCGTGACAGCAGCACGCTCCCACCCCAGGCGGCCTGCACAGCGGGAAGGAACAACACAGGCCTTGGCTTTGACTCAGCATGCCCCACCCCGCCCCAGTCCCACTCACATCCACGTGCAGCCACAGCCCGTGACGCTGGCACACGTCGGCAATCGCCTCCAGCGGGTCAAAGGCCCCCAGCACGGTGGTGCCGCAAGTGGCATTGACCAAGAATGGCACGGCTCCCTATTGCAAGAAAAGGAGGTGACAGGGTTGTTTCCAAAGCTCCTGGGAGGGAGCACGAGTTTGGGTAAGTGGCTGAGTGGCCAGTGCGGACACTGGCACCCCACGCCCGACTACATGGATTCCAGTCCCAGCTCCCTTGCTGATCCCAGCCTTCCTGCTCAGGTGCACCCTGGGAGGCAGCAGCTGAGAGCCTGAGAAGTTGGGGTTCCCCCACACCCACAGGGGATACCAGGACTGAGTTCCCAACTCTTCACTTCAGCCTGGCCAGGCCCCAGCTATTGTGGCATTTGGGGAGTGGGCTGGCAGAAGGGAGCTCTCTCCATCGGTCCCTCTCGGTTTCTTGGCTTCTCACATAAACTAATTAGGGGATGGCGCAATGGCTCAACTGGCTAATCCTCCACCTTCAAGCATGGCATCCCATGTGAGTGCCGTTTTTTATTCCAGCTACTCCACTTCCGGTCCAGCTCCCTGCTTGTGGCCTGGGGTGTAGAAGATAGCCCAGGTCCTTGGGACTCTGCACCAGCATGGGAGACCCAGAGGAGGCTCCTGGCTTCAGACTGGCAGCCATTTGAGGAATAAGTGGATGGAAGATTTCTCTGTATCTCCTGTCTCTGTAAATCTGCCTTCCCAGTAAAAATAAATAAAATTTTTTAAGTAAACTAATTAGATGAACAAAAGCACCAGCCCCAAGCTCTCTGCCTGAGCCAGCCCAGGCTAACATCCCAGGCAGGTTTCATGTTCAGACAGGTATCCTGGGAGCTAGAGCTCCAAGCAGAAACTCCAGAAAAGGGATTCAAACCCAGAACTGTCTAGTTGTGTTGTCTCAGTGCTTTCAAAAATAAAAAAGTAACGTGTTACTGGGACAGAAAAGTGTTACAGAAAAAAAATTTGAACAGCATAAACACAGAGAAACTGAATCCAAAATTTAAAAACTATAATTAGATATCTCTCTCCCTCTTCTCTGTAACTCTTTTTTTTTTTTTTTAAGATTTCTTTGTTTTTATTGGAAAGTCAGATATACAGAGAGAAGGAGCCACAGAGAGGAAGATCTTCCAATTCACTGATTCACTCCCCAAGTAGCCACAATGGCTGGTGCCGTGCCGATGCAAAACCAGAAGCCATGAACCTCCTCCAGGTCTCCCATGCGGGTTCAGGGTCCCAAGGGTTTGGGCTGTCCTCGGCTGCTTTCCCAGGCCACAAGTAGGGAGCTGCATGGCAAGCGGGGCTGCCAGGATTAGAACCGGCACCCATATGGGAACCCGACACATTCAAGGCGAAGATTTTAGCCACTAGGCTACCATGCCAGGCTCCTTACTCTGCCTTTTAAATAAATAAATCTTTCAAAGAAAATTACCACTAAATTGGTTGATCTGTGGCTCTCTCCCTTTCAATTTGCAATTCTTTCACGTAAATCAATAAATCTTTACCAAAAACAAAAAAACAAAACAACAAAAAAAGCCCATGCTCAAACGCTTCATTGATAAATTCAACCAAACATTCAAAGAACCCAAGCCAGGTTACTGGCTCTTCCGAAAATCAGGATATACAGAAAGCAACTGTCATCAAATTCACGGAGACAGAAAGTAAACCTGCGCTTGGCGGGGCCTGGAGCAGCGGAGCAGAGAGCTGCTGTCTCGTGGGTGTTGGGTTTCAGTTCTGCAGAAGAAAGGTGTTCCCAGACTGCTCACCCAACACTGTGAAAACACACTTGCTAGGACTGACCCAGGTGTGTGACAGTGGCTGAGCCGATAATCTGCATGCCATACACACTGGCAGCAGACTCCCCAATGGGGCCCTAAGGGTATGGGGGGCGGGGGCAGGATGACTGCAACCGTCCCTGTCCACTGCATAGTTCAGCATCCTTGGCTCCTTTGCCAAGAACACAGACACAGTGCCCCAGGACTGGCAGCAAAAGCCCCCCTTCAACAAGGACCCCTGCAGGAGCAAGGCTATTAGTGGGGAGTGGAGCCACTCCACATCTTCAATTCTGGGGCACTTACGCGAGCTTAGTGTGTCCTTATAAACCGGTCCACCACCCTTTAAGTCTCAGTCCACCCATCACATCTGCAAAAAGCCTTGCCCAAGTCCCCCATCTCCCACCTAGGTTAATCTTCCTATGTGGAACCCCATCTTTTGGCCCTGAAACGATTGTTAGACTAGCGAATGCCAGTCTTCTCCCCTTAGAAATGGAAGCTCCATGAGCAGCAAAAACAGAGAAAGGATCTCCATCGCCACGCCTCCAAAGAGGCCTAAAGAGGCACAGGACAAGACCCTCCAACACGAGTCATCAAGGACATGCAGCCACACCCAGCCAGAGCCCACAACCCACTGAGAGGATACACCAAGAGGGGGCGGGAGCCAATGCTACTACTGATGACATGGCCAAACTGGAGCCCTCACACAGTGCTGTGGGGCTAAGATAGGGGCGCCCTCTATGGGTAACAGCTTGGCAGCAGTTCAAGGTATTACAGTTGTCCGGCGCTGTGGCACAGCCACTGCAGCCGCCACCTGTGACGCCAGCATCCCCTAATGGGTCCTGGTTCCACTCCTGGCTTCTCTGCTTCTGCCCCGGCTCCCTGCTAATGCACCTGGGGAAGCAGCAGCAGATGGGACAAATACTTGGGTCCCTGGAATGGGAGACCTGATTGGAGTTCCCAAGGCTCTTGGACCTTGACCCAGCCCACTATAGATCTCCCACCCACTTATGACCATGTGGGGAGTGAAACAGCAGGGGAAGGTCTTGTTTTATGTCTCTCCTTCTCTCTTTGTAACTCTTCCTTTCAAATAAATGAATATTAACAAGAGATAGGTTAGGAGCTGGCATTGTGACGTAGTGAGTAAAGCCACCATCTGCAGTGCTGGCATCCTAAATGCTTTGTGTCCCGGCTACTCCAGCTTCCTATCTCTGGCAGTGTAGATGCAGTGGAAAATGGTCTAAGTGTTTGGGAGACTCAGATGAAGCTACCAGCTCCTGGCTCAACCTGGACCAACCCTAGCTGCTGGGGTTGTATAGAGAGTAAATCAGTAGATGGAAGCTCTGTCTCTCCTTTGTAACTCTTTAAAACAAATAAATAAATAAACCTCTTAAAATAAGTAAATAGGGGCCAGCATTGTGGCACAGTGAGTAAAGCTGCCAGCTGCAGCATGCATGGCATCCTGCAGAGACACCAGTTTGAGTCCCGGCTGCTCCAGTTTGGATCTAGCTCTCTGCTAATGCACCCAGGAAAGCAGTAAAAAATGGTGAAGGTGCTTGGTCCCCTTAACCCATATGGGACCCCCGCCAAAAAAAAAGCTCCTGGCTCCTGGCGTCGGACCAACTTATATCTGACCTTTGGCAGATGGGAGATGACATCAGATGGCAGACCTCTCTCTCTCTCCGTAACTCTGCTTTTCAGATAAATAAATAAATCTTTAAAAATAAATAATACGAAGCCAGAGCTCCATTTCACCCAGCAGTCCTGCTCTCACATATACAACTCAGAAAACTGAAAAACGTGGATTTCCACGGCACTCTGCATGCACAGTGACCCTCCAGAAGCCAAAATAAGCAAACCACCTGAACACCTGCCAGTTTGTTTTTTCTTTTCCCTCTTTATTTCCAGTCTTCCCTTACTTTTCCCATGATAGTCAAGGTATAGGTCTTTTTTTTTTAAGCATCCTCTGATGTTTTCCCAGGCCACAAGCAGGGAGCTGAATGGGCAGCAGGGCCACCAGGACACAAACTGGCACCCATATGGGATCCTGGCACACGCAAGGCAAGTACATTAGCCACTAGGCTACTGCACCGGGCCCACCTGCCAGCTTATTGAACGGACAAGTACTCTGGGGTACCACAGAACACAGGGCTTCATGTCCCACTGTCAGGGATAAAACGCTGACCCTTGATCCATGGGTGAACCTTGGAGCCACAAAGCCATGTAAAAGCTGTTGATTGTTTATCGTATGACTCCAACAGGCAGGCCCACAGAGACAAGGAACGGATAGTGGGATGCCAGGACATGGGAGGTTGGGGAGAACTGGAGAGCAAGGGCTCGGGAGGACAAGGACACCTTGGGGCTGATAAAAATAGTCTGGCGCTGACCATGGTCATGCCTGCACAACTCCATGGATACGCAAAAGGCCACCAGACTGCCCGCTCCACATGCGGGAGCTGCGTGTCAGGAAAATCACATCTCAATAAAGCTACCATCGAAAAGCAGTAGATAGAGTGAAACCCTGGGGCCCAGCACAGCGGCCTATGGCTAGATCCTCACCTTGCATCCACCGACATCCCATTTGGATGCCAGTTTGTATCCCAGAGGCCCCGCTTCCCTTCCGCTTCCCTCCTTGTGGCCTGGGAAATCAGCAGAAGACAACCCAAAGCCATGGGACCCTGCACCTGCATGGGAGACCCAGAAGACACTCCTGGCTCCTGGCTTCAGATCGGCCCAGCTCCGACCATTGTGGCCACTTGGGGGAGTAGTAAATCAGCTGACAGAAGATCTTTCTCTCTGTCTCGCCTCCTCTCTGCATATCTGACTTTCCTATAAGAATAAACAAGTCTTTAAAAAAAGAAATATTTTTAACTGTATCTCCTTCTCCCTGTGTATCTGCTTTTCCAATATAAATACATAAACAAAATCTGAAAAAAAAAAAAGAAAGAAAGAAACTTGAAGAGACAAACCCTGCTGTTCTAACTGCTGGCCTTCCTGCCATTCATTCAGAGGCACCATTCATCCATCAGTAAGCTCACTGCATCCTAGATAATAGGAAGTGAGGGAAGGGCGAGATGGGGGCCTGGCATGGTGGCTCAATTGGTTAATCTTCCTCCTACAAGCACTGGCATCCCACATGAGTGCCAGTGCATGTCCTGGCTGCTCCACTTCCAATCCAGGTCCCTGCTTATGGTCTGAGAAGGCAGTGGAGGATGGCCCGAGTCCTTGGGACTCTGCAAGTATGGGAGGCTCCTGGCTTCCATCAGCTCAGCTCCAGCCCTTGTGGCCATATGGGGAGTGAACCAGTGGATGGAAGATCTTTCTCTCCATTTCTCTGTAGATCTACTTTTCCAATAAAAAATAAAATGAAAAAACAGTCTAGGTAACAGAAAGGTGTTCATAGTGCCCACTCTATTTTGCATTTCACCTAAGTATTTCACGTTAGGATTTTTTTTTTAAGTTACACTTGAATGATTCCAGGCAAAATCTCCAACACAGAATTTCACACACTTGTGGTAACTTCTAGCACTGGAAATCTGAACCAGTGGGCAGATGTACTTAACAACTGTATTAGAGCTGGGGAGGTGGGTGTTACAGTACAGCGCATTAAGCCTCTGCTTGCAATACCCACATCCCATATGGGAGTGACAGTATGAGTCCCAGCTGCTCCACTTCTAACCCAGCTCCCTGCTAATGCACTCGGGAAGGCAGATGGCCCAAGGACCTGCGCTCCTGCCACCCACATGGAATTCCCACATGCCAGCTTTGGCCTGGCTCAGTTCCCACCTGTTACAGGTATTTAAGAAACGAACCCGTGCACTGGAGTGGTTTACCTGCCTCTCAAACTCAAATGAATTTGTATAGATGTACAAGGCTGGTCTTCCGTGACAACTGTGGCAGTTTGCACAGCCCTCCAACTCAGGGTGCCCCCCTTGCCCACTCTCCGCCCGCAACTATTTCCCTTCCATGCAGGCAGTCCCCATGGGACTCCACTGTGACTCAGGCCTGCCTCTGCAATTCGGAGGAGTCCCTGACAGCAGCCTAGTGTCTCTCTCACCCATGGGGAAATGGGCGTGGGGGTTGAAAAGAAAGAGGATGGCACGACGGCTCAATTGGTTAATTTTCCTCTTGCAAGTGCCAGGTTCCTCTAAGGGTGCCAGTTCATGTCGTGGCTGCTCCACTTCCCATCCAGCTCCCTGTTTGCAGCCTGGGAAAGCAGAAGACAGCCCAAAGTTTTGGGTCCCTGCACCTGGGTGAGGGAACCAGAAGCTCCTGGCTCCTGAGTTTATACCGGCCTAGGTCCGGCCAATTGTAGCCATTTGGGGAGTGAAACAGTGGATGGCGATCTTTCTCTCTTTGTCTCCTTGTCTCTGTAAATCTGCCTTTCCAATAAAAATAAATAAATATATTTTTTTAAAGTGAAAGAATTTTGAGCGGGTACAGTGCAGACAAGCTTTCCAGAAGGGGCAGCCGGGGACCCCTGCAGCCCTCCCACCTCACCCACCTCAGCCTTGGCCAGCAGGATCTGCCTCTCCAGGTCCTCCGGGATCATCTTCCCTCTAAAAAACAAAATGGAGTGGGGAGAGAAGCCCCTGGTGCCTCAGGGTCAGGGGGTAGCCACGGCTCAGCGAGGGCACAGGGAGCCAGCGCAGGGCTGCCTGGCAGCAGGAAATCACGCCGTGCCAAGTTGGTCAGAAAGACATTCACCTGTCATCAGCCTTGACCGTGCGGACATTGTCAGTGCCAAGCCCCAGGAAAGCGGCTCCCTTGCTGATGGAGTAGTGACACTGCAAAGGGAGGGCAGAGGAAGGCAGATGAGCACCCAGGCGGCGTGGCAAATGGAGAAGGAAATGGTTGGGGTGGGGAATCATGGGGACGAGATATCCCAGTACAAGCGCGCGACACACCCCACAGACCAGTGCCATGCCAACGTCTACACACAAGCTTGTCAGTCAGGTGCAGGCTCGGATGTGCCAGGGCCTGGCTGGAGCCCTGGAGCCTTAAATTCTAACAAGCTCCTGGAAAAACGCCCAGGCTACTGGGCCTGAGCAGCAAGTGTACGGGCTATGCCCACCACACTCCCCAGTTCACCCACAGAAGACAGGGGTGAGGGGGTGCTGACCGGGAGGATGCCCATTGACCTGGGGGCAGGATGAGGCGGGAGGAGGGCCTGAAGGGTGTCAGGCTCAGCAGGAGTCCCACCTCCGCTGACGTGAAGAGGGCCAGGGGCGGCAGTGCCCGGAGTCCCCTCTGCTTGCACTCTGGGTAGCGTTGGTAGCGGGCCAGGTTCACGGCGTACATGTTAGAGATGGAGCCACCTGTGGCGGGGAGAGGGAGGTGACCAGAGGGAGGCGTCATGACTCAGGATTCCCCCGACCTTTCACCACCAGAGGACCTGATGAAGGATGCGGGCATGCCTGGCTCCCTGTCCACCAACTCCCAAGGATCTAGAACAGCCAGCCCCAGGATCAGCAAATGCAAGGCTGTGGGTGGGCTGCCCCAGGAGACCTCTCCTCCCCATCAACCAGCAAAGCAGGGACCTGTCTGGACAAAGAGGACAGGGTGGCCTTCTCCCCAGCCTGGTCAGGGCCCAGCGAGAGAGAAAACAAAGAGGTATCTCCCCTCCTCCTCTCCCCACCAGCTGCTGTCAACAACAACAACAAAAAAGAGGTGGCAGGGAAGAGGGTGCACTTCAAGAGGCTCCTCCTTCTCACATACCAGGGCAGAAGACCCCATCCCCAGAGGTCCAGCCCACCAGGGCCCGGAGCTTGTCCAGCACCTCCTCTTCCATGAGCACAAACACGGGGGCGATTTCGTACGTGTACCTGCCGACACAGGGAATGGTGACCCCAGCCAAGAAGCTCGTAGGGGCTGCCAGGCGAGGCCCTTGAGCCACAGGTTAGCCGAGGGAAGCAGGTGTTGGGGAAGAGGCAAGGTGATGCCGAGAAGCAAGGAAATAAGAATGTGAACAAGCTGGGGCAATAGGGGACATCCGAGGCTTGAGAAAGCTTGGGAGAACAGGGACCCTGGGGTGCAGGGAAAGGGGCAGGCACCCTGCTTTTTTGCCCCGTCCCAGACATCCCCGCCCTCCCCCCCCCCCCCCCGCAGCCCTCTGGCAAGCCGAGTGGGAGGGGTGGCTCACTGGCTGGTGTTGATGCTCTCGGTGATGATACGCCCAGCCAGGGAGTGTGGATCCAACCCCGAGAAGAGCTGGTTGAAGAACCGAGGGTGACCTGAGGGGGAGCAGGAAATAGGCACGCAGCTCAGCAAGGATGCTGCTGTGGGGTGCAGGGTGCAGGGGTCCCAGAGACCCCTCCTGCCAGGAGCCCCAGGGCAAGGGGAGGAGGAGAGAGTTGAGCCAAGCCCGAGCCGCACCAGTCTTCACGCTGTAGCGGATCACGGTGCGGCAGCGCTCCAGCAGCTGCTCCCGCGACTCGCCCTGACCCCGGAGCTCCAAGTCCAGCAGCTGCTTCAGCTCTCCGGGCTCCTTCCACTCGCAGACCTGGGAGAAGACAGGGCAGTGCAGAGCCCGGAAGTGTCTGCCCGATGAGCACTGCATGCCGCTTGGGAACATGTTAAAGCAACAGGGAGTGGCAGACATCAATAGGTGCCTTGTCCACACGCAGAGCAGAATGGGGGCCCCAGGGACACACAGGGGACAGTGGACATCTCTGAGGAGGGGAACAGGAGATGGAGCGGAGGGGGACCCACCTTCTCAGAGACGCTGGTCCCCTTCCGGATGGCCTCATCCACCACAATGGCAAACACATCCCGGAGCAGGGCTTCCACGGCCATGGGGTCCCCATCGGCGCAGGGCAGTGGCTTCGACTCAGCCATCAGGATGCAATCTGTGAGCAGAGTGGAGCTCACTGTCTTCTCAGCCTGCTGCACCCCACCTGAACAGGCCCCAACCAGAGCCTCCAGCCTGCCGCTCAGGCCCAGCTCCCAGGGTGAGAGGGAGGAAGAGGGTGCAGGCTCAAGTCCCAGCTGCTCCACTTTCCATCCAGCTCCCTGCTAATGTGCCTGGGAAAGCAGTAGAGGATGGCCTAAGTCCTTGGACCCCTGCACTCAGGCGGGAGACCTGGAAGAAGCTCCTGGCTCCTGGCTTTAGATTTGGGCAATGAACCAGCAGATAGAAAATGGATCGCTCTCTGGGTCTCTCTCTCTCTCTCTCTCTCCACATGTCTCTCACCCTCTTTCTGTAACTCTGCCTTTCAAATAAATAAATCTTTAATTATAAAAAAAAAAAAAAGTGAGGAAATGTATCCTGGGAGGAAACTGGTAGAAAGACGTAGGAGAGAGCAAGTGGCAGTGAATGGCACCAGCCACGGCCAGGTACCTCGCCGCCAAGACTCCTGTAAGAGTGAGCAGGAATCAAGGCACACAGGGAGCTTTTCAGACCAGCAGGGCCGAGACAGCAGCAGAACCTTGCCCTAAAGCAGACTGCCTCAGATCTGGGACAACAGGAAGCTAAGTTCCCTGAATAATCATTAGCTGGGTGAAGAACCTGGAGAAGAGATAAAAGCCCGAAGCGCAGGCACTTTAACCTCAGATGTGTGGGCGGGACAGAGAGCAAGCAACGAGGCAGGGACTCCCCGGGAATGGCAGGGCCCAAAGCGGGGTGTGAGGAAGTCTGCAGGGGAGACGCCTGAAACAGTAATGTAGGAGATGTCCAGAGAGGGTGAACCAGGGAGGAGGCTGAGTGGCTTCTGCAGTCTGGGAGGCCAGTTCCCACCTTCAAGGGCTTTCCAGAACGGTCCACAGGCCCCTCCCCCAGGAGCAGGAAAAAGAGATTGACTCAAGTGCCTCCCGGGCCAGCTAGAGCCGGGGGTCTGGACCCGAGCACCAGCTGTGTGTGCCCACACGGTGGTGCTGGGGACTGAGGAACCTGGAACCCTCAGACACAAAGGCAAGGAGCACAAGCCAGGCCTAGCCCAGGCCAAGCCTGAGTGTGCTCAGAATCCAGCAACAGGCAGGGAAGAGCTGCAGTCGGACTGGAGCCAAATGATGCAAGAGGGTCAAGAAACGGGGTGAGCAGAGCACACTTGGGAGTGGTGGGGAGAGGGCCAGGGCAGAGAGGGCAACCAGGGCAGCCCAGCAGGCTGGCTGGGCAGAGTCAGGAATCGGGCCAGGCTGAGGATCCAAGGATTCACGTTCCGCAGGAATGGGAAGTCACCCTGAGAAGACCTGCTGAGAGCACAGCTTCTGGGACAGGGGTCTGGCGTAGCAGTTAAGCTGCCTGTGTCCCCCGTCATAGGGGATGGGTTTGAACCCCAGTTCTGGCTCCTGACTCCCACTTGCATTGGTGATGGCTCAAGTGCTTGGGGTTCCTACCACCCACACGGGAGTACCTGAAAAACCCTGTTCTGGCCTGGTCCAGCCCCAGCCCCAACCATTGCAGCCATTTGGAGAGTGAACCAGCAGGTGAAAGATCTCTCTCTCTCTCTCTCCCTCTCTCTGTAAATCTGTCTTTTTTTAAAGATTTATATATTTTTATCAGAAAGTCAGATATGCAGAAAGGAGAGACAGAGAGGAAGATCTTCCGTCCGCTAATTCACTCCCCAAGCGGCCACAAGACCTGGAGTTAAGCCGATCCGAAGCCAGGAGCCAGGAGCCTCATCAAAGTCTCCACGCGGGTGCAGGGTCCCAAGGCTTTGGGCCGTCCTTGACTGCTTTTCCAGGCCACAGGCAGAGAGCTGGATGGGAAATAGAGCAGCCAGGACATGAACCAGCACTCACATGGAATCCTGGTGTGTGCAAGGCAGAGACTTTAGCCACTAGGCTACCACATCGGACCCTGTAATCTGACCTTTCAAATAAACAAAATACATCTTTAAACAAAGGGTGCAGAACAGAGGTAACTGGATGGATAGGAAAATGGTCATTTCTTGGGAACACATCTCCAAGAGGAGCTCTCCCGAGGTTGCCTGGCACTTTGAAGAGATGCTGGGGCCCAGGCCCAGTGGCGTGGCCTAGTGGCTAAAGTCCTCACCTTGAACGCGGGGCATCGGTTCTAATCCCGGCAGCCCCACTTCCCATCCAGTTCCCTGCTTGTGGCTTGGGAAAGCAGTTGAGGACGGCCCAATGCTTTGGGACCCTGCACCCACGTGGGAGACCCAGAAGAGGTTCCTGGTTCCCGGCTTCGGATCAGCACGCACCGGCCGTTGCGCTCACTTGGGGAGTGAATCATTGGATGGAAGATCTTCCTCTCTGTCTCTCCTCCTCTCTGTACATCTTACTTTGTAATAAAAGTAAATAAATCTTCAAAAAAAAAAAAAAAGAAAAGAAAGAGAGGGGCAAGCACCGAGTCCTGGGGGACACCCCCCCAACAAGTGAGGGAACAGGAAGGTTAGCTAAATCAGGGAAGAGAACTGGTGGCCCATCATGGCTGCTCTGATGGAGTGCACTGCCAACTCGCCCTGGGGGATGAGGGGAGGTGCAGACCCCAGGGACTGCCCCCAAGAGTCCTGCCTGCCCTTGACCTTTTCTGGAGCGACCTGAACGTGGGGGAAATGGGAGGCGCTAATCTGGACCTCCAGGACCTTCGCCAGTCCTCGCTCCAGCTCTCCTAACCATAGAGAGGGAGGCAATGTGGAGGACGAGAGCTGGAGGGAGGAGAGAAGCCACCACAGGCCACCCTCCGGACACAATCTGCCTCATTCTAACCTTCTGTTTCTCACCATTCCCGAGGCATGGCTGCCCGTCCCTCACTCCGCCACCTCTCCAGGAGGCAGAGGGGATGGGCCCAGTGCCTGAGTTCCTGGGAGACTGAGAGTGAGCTGCCAGTCCCGAAGTGAGCCCTACCCCAGCCCTGGCTATTACAGGCAACTGGAGAGTGAACTGGCAGATTGCAACTCTCTCTGGCTGTCTTGCCTTTTAAATAAATAAACCTTTTCATGTCATTATTAAACAAAAAAGCAAGGCCATTAACCCACAAGACAAAATAATAAGCAAAGAAGCCCCTGGGTGAGAAGATGCTGATATCATCAAATAGGATTTGCTTTAAAATGTCACTGGCTCCTGGCTTCGGATCGGCTCAGCCCCAGCCGGCCCTGCTTCCCATCCAGCTCCCTGCTTGTGGCCTGGGGAAGTAGTCAAGGACTACTATATATATATATGTAGGAGACCGAGAGAAAGCTCCTGGCACTGGATCAGCTCAACCCTGGCCACTGTGGCCGCTAGGAGAATGAACCAGCAGTTGGAAGACCCTCCTCTGTCTCTCTTCTCTGTAAATCTGAATTTTCAATAAAAATAAGCAAATCTCTAAAGTCTGTGGGAAAATGGACTTAAAAGGGTAACGCACACTTTCCATTTTGAACATTTCAAAACTCCCTGTTATGGTCTTAATTCTCTTGGGTACACACCAGTTACTGGAACTCTAGGTCATATAGCAACTAGGAGTGACCTTTAAAAAAATCGATTGATTTATCGACTTATTGATTTGGAAAACAGAGAGAATGACAAAGAAAGAGAGCATGAATCTTTCACCTATAAATTCACTCTTTAAATGCCTTCACTAAGCAGGACTGGGCCAGACTGAAGCCAGGAGCCAGGCACTGCAGCTGGGTCTTTCACATCGGTAAAAAGAATCCAAAGAGGGCCAGAGTAGCAGCTCTATCAGCTAATCCTCCACCCTGTGGCTCTGGCATCCCATATGCGTGCTGGATCTTGTCTAGGCTGCTCCAGGTCCATCCAGCTCCTTACTTTTTACACGGGAGGCATGAAAGATGACCCAAGTCCTAGGGACCCTGCATCCACCTGGGAGACCCATTAAAGACTCCTGGCTCAGGCACAGCGCGATAGCGTAGTGGCTAAAGTCCTTGCCTTGCATATGCCGGGATCCCATATGGGCGCTGGTTCTAATCCCGGCATACCCGCTTCCCATCCAGCTCCCTGCTTGTGGCCTGGGAAAGCAGTCGAGGACAGCCCAAAGTCTTGGAACCCTGCACTCGCGCAAGAAGCTCCTGGCTCCGGTTTCAGATCGGCTCAGCTCCAGCCGTTGTGGTCACTTGGGGAGTGAAGATCTTCCTTTCTGTCTCTCCTCCTCTCTTTATATCTGCCTTTCCAATAAAATAAATAAATCTCTTTATTATTTTTTTAGAGATTTATTTGTTTTTATTACAAAGTCATATATACAGAGAGGAGGAGAGACAGAGAGGAAGATCTTCCGTCTGATGATTCACTCCCCAAGTGAGCCGCAACGGGCCGGTGCATGCCGATCCAATGCCGGGAACCAGGAACCTCTTCTGGGTCTCCCACGCGGGTGCAGGGTCCCAATGCCTTGGACCATCCTCGACTGCTTTCCCAGGCCACAAGCAGGGAGCTGGATGGGAAGTGGAGCAGCCAGGATTAGAACCGGTGCCCATATGGGATCCCGGTGCGTTCAAGGCGAGGACTTTAGCTAGGCCACACCGCTGGGCCCAATAAATCTTTTTTTTAAAATCAGCTTTTAAAAAACTAAAAAGAAGCACCTGGGCCCTCCTGCACTTCTTCCCAGGCGACCGAGCAGAGAGTTGGATCAAAACAGTGCAGCTGGGACTCGAACCAGTGCTGGGATGTGGGATGTGGGTGTCTGAGGCACAGGCTTCACCTGGTGTCCTGCAACACCCACCACCATGTCCAAGCTGTTCCGAAACCATCTGTCTTCCAAAGCGGCTGGATCATTTTACATTCCCACTCGCAAGGCGCAAGAGCTCCAGTTTCTCACACCCTTGCCCACATGTTCTGCTTTTTTTATCACAGCCATCTGCATCTTCCATTTTGGTAGGGACTGCCAACACCCACCAAGGATGAACCAAGGCAGCAAAGCACCTGTACTCTCAGCCTTAGCACCAGACATGCTCCTAAAACTCACAGTAAAAACTGCTCTCTTGAGCCCAGTGTGGTAGCCTAGTGGCTAAAGTCTTTGCCTTGCACACGCCAGGATCCCATATTGGTGCCGGTTCATGTCCTGGCTGCTCTACTTCCCATCCAGCTCCCTGCCTGTGGCCTAGGAAGGCAGCTGAGGATGGCCCAAGGCCTTGGGATCCTGCACTCGCGTGGGAGACCTGGGAGAGGCTCCTGGCTCCCAACTTTGGACTATAACGGCTGAGCTCTGGCCGTTGTAGCCAGTTGGAGAGTGAACCAGTAGATGTAAACTCTCTCCCTCTCTCTCCTCCTCCCTTCCCCATCTCTCTGTAACTGACTTACATAAATAAAACTTAAAAAAAAAAATAAGAAAGTTGCTCTCTTGCTCTGACTGGTAAAGTCAGGGCTGACTCCCCACTGGGGGAGGCAGACACGTGGCACCTTGGTTAGGATAGCAGTTGAAGTATCTATGTATCATATTGGCGTGTGTTGGTTCCAGTTCTGGCTCCGCCTCTGAGTCCAGCTTCTTGCTAGTGGCACACAGAGGCAGCAGTGATGGCTGCCGTCAGTATAGGAGACCCAGCCTGAGTCCCAGGCTCCAAGCTTCATTCTAGCACAGTCCCCTAGTTGCTGTGGGCAACTAAGGAGTAAACCAGAACACAGGAGATCTCTATCTCCACCTCTCTGCCTTCCCAACAAAACAAATCAATATTTCTAAAGGCTGAATGGCTTTACAACAACAGACATTTAGTTCTCGCTCGTGATTTAGAGTGGAGGTGGTACCAGCCACTCCCCTGAGTCCCAGGCTAGGACACGCTGTTCTCCTCACCAAGTGGAAAGAACAAAAAACAAAACAAACAAAAAACAAAAAAACAAAAAACAAAAAAACCATACGCCAACTCTGAAAACTGCTGCTCACCCCAAGCAAGCAGCACAGCCACTCACACCGCATTGATCTGGGACACACAGCAAAGGCCTCCTCTGGCAGCAGGTAGAATAGGATTGCCCCTACTCCACGCATGCCTCCCACTAGAGGGCGCTGCAGAGAGCACAGCAACAGGTGAAAACCTCAACTCCAAAGAGACACTTGGCAACCGCCCTGGGAGGCGTTTGGGATTCTGCGGCTCTTCAGTCTGCACTGGCCCACTTCACCCATCTATAGCACCAACCTCACCCAGCAGATTGCCTGCACCTGAACTGCTGGTCTAGCCTCTCCCTCTCCCTCGGGCACTGATGGACAGGTGGATTGATACAGATTTTGAAAGACACAGACAGAGTTAGACAGAACTCCCATCTGCTGGTTCACTCCCCAAATGCCCTCAAGTGCCAGGAACCCAGGACTCCATCCAGGTCCCCTACATGGGTAGTGGGAACCCAATTATTTGAGGCCTCAACAGGGTAGGCAACCAGCAGGAAGCTGGCGTCAAACACTGGAGGTGGGTGTTCGATCCGGCACTCCAACATGGGACAACAATGTTCAACTGACGCCTTACCTGCAACACCCATAACCTGCTCGGCTGCCCCATTCAAAATGCGTTGTTAGAGGCTCTTTCTCTTTTACTTTTTTTTTTTTTTAAGATTTATTTTATTTCAAAGTCAGATACACAGAGAGGAGGAGAGACAGAGACAGACTTTTTTAAGAAATGTATTTCTTGGGCCCGGGGCGATAGAGTAGCCATTAAGGTTCTCGCCTTGAATGTGCCAGGATCCCATATGGACACAGGTTCTAATCCCGGCAGCTCCACTTCTCATCCAGCTCCCTACTTGTGGCCTGGGAAAGCAGTTGAGGATAGCCCAAAGCCTTGGGACCCTGCACCCACATGAGAGACCCAGAAGAAGTTCCTGGTTCCTGGCTTCAGATCAGTGCAGCTCCGGCCATTGCAGAACTTGGGGAGTGAATCATCGGATGGAAGATCTTCCTCTCTGTCTCGCCTCCTCTCTGTATATCTACCTTTCCAATAAAAATAAATAAATTAAAAAAAATAAAATAGTTAAAAGTAGGGTTAGCGTTGAGGCATAGGAGGTTAAGCCACCATCTGTGACACCAGCATCCCATATGAAAACTGGTTCAAGTACCAGCTGCTCCACTTCCCATCCAGCTCCCTGCTTGTGGCCTGGGAAAGCATTCAAGGACGGCCCAAAGCCTTGGGAACCTGCACCCACTTGGGAGACTCAGAAGAAGCTCCTGGCTCCTGGGTTCAGATTGGCTCAGCTCCAGCCATTGCGGCCGCTTGGGGAGTGAACCATCGGATGGAAGATCTTCCTTTGTGTCTCTCCTCCTCTCTATATATCTGACTTTCCAATAATAATAAATACATCTTTAATTTAAAAAAAAATTCACTGCCCAAGTGACTGCATCGGCCAACCGGAGCTGAGCCAATCCGAAGTCAGGAGCCAGGAACTTCTTCCTGGCTCCCACGTGGGTGCAGGGTCCAGTCTTTGGGCCGTCCTCAGCTGCTTTCCCAGGCCACAAACAGGGAGCTGGATAGGAAGTGGGGCCTCCAGGATTCTAAATGGCGCCCATATGGGATCCTGGAGTGTTTAAGGTGAGTTCTTTAGCCGCTAGGCTATCATACCGGGCCCCTACATTCCATAAACTTTTTGAAAAGTTCTTCAACAGATAACCAGACCGAAAAACTGGTAGTCAACTAGTCTATGAAACAGGCAGGAAAAAAGTGAATTACGTAGGGTAATTCACTGCTAACATGTAAACATGTGATATTCTGCAGCACACTGGGTGAGGGTAGCTTCAAGAATGGCCTGGTGTGTTCTTTAGGACTAATTTCATCACAAAAATTTTAAGAAGGTGGAAACTAAAATGTAACATTGTTTTATTTTTATAACATTTTAATTTTGAATTTTGAATTATGTGGTACAGTTTTGTATAGGCTGGGAATCCCTCCCAAACTCCCACCGTCCGACAGATTTTCCCCATTTTATTACAATGGTGCAGTCCTTCATAAGAACTTATTTCCCCTGCTTTTCAGTCTGTACAGCCCATATGCAACAAATGCTGCAAAACCTGCCATTCCAGTGGGGACCAATGGTGCCTCTCTAGCTTTTCGGGTAAGCATGGATCCCTGATCGTCATCATACGAAGAAAGAGAAGCATCTGTATTGGCTGGCTTAGCGATTGCTTGAAGAACTGTTGTGGGGTAGGCAGCTAGTTCAGATCTTGGAAGCCACTCCCCCCCCCACCTAGGTGTTCCCCCCGCCCACCCATCATTACCTGGAACCAGAGAGGGGACAGTACTGCATTGTTGTGTGACCACGCCCCTCACAAGCCCTATGAAGGCTCACGCTACGGAGGGGCTCGCCCTCTTGGTCCTGTGCCTCCATGGCTCTCCACTCCCGACTGTTGGCCTCCCCAGCACCTGCTTACTCGCTGGCTTCCTGCAGACAGGATCCCCTGAGCATGGCCCCTGTCGGTCTGAATTCCTCACCCTCTGTTCACTGCTTGGGCAAGACAGTGAAGATGTTAATGCTAAGATGCTTTGTTGTTTAAGACTTATTTTATTTCTACTGGAAAATCATATATACAGAGAGGAGAAAAGACAAAAAGGAAGATCTTCTGTCCGCTGATTCACTCCCCAAGCAACCATAACGGCCTGTGCTACACCGACCCTAAGCCAGGAGCTTCTTCCAGATCTCCCTCATGGGTGCCAAGGCTTTGGGCTATCCTCAACTGCTTTCCCAGGCCCCAAGCAGGGAGCTGGATGGAAGGGGTACCACCAGGATTAGAACCAGCGCCCATATGGGATCCCAGCATGTGTAAAGCAAGAACTTTAGCCCTAAGTTACCACGCCGGGCCCCATGCCTTGTATTTCTATTGTGTGTACTTTCGAGAGTTCCAGGAGAGATAAGGGCTAGCAGTAGTGGAATGTGGGGAGAGAAGCCAGGGAAAAGTGAACGTCTGTAGTGTTGTAAGTGTGCCCAGATTATTTGCTGTAGGTCACTTAGGATAACTGATATCGCTGGGGAAGCTGGAACATAGGTCTTCAGTTTAATGGATGGACTTCAGGATAATGAC
The DNA here is from genome assembly GCF_030435755.1 of Ochotona princeps. Taxonomy (NCBI): domain Eukaryota; kingdom Metazoa; phylum Chordata; class Mammalia; order Lagomorpha; family Ochotonidae; genus Ochotona; species Ochotona princeps. The sequence continues at coordinate 50,929,455 of NC_080846.1, read as the reverse complement.
CATTTATTTCTCTTGGGGTTTTGATCATTTGGACTTGTGATTTGCTATTTCTAGCGGGCCCTATTATAATCAAATCTGGTTAATAAAGATCCCTTAATACACCCTAGACTTGCCTGGTGTGATTTTGCTCACACCCTGTAACAGAACGATCCAACAGTGATAAACACCTTGCACTAAATAAACAAATCTTTAAGAAAAAAAAAAAACTTTTTAAAAAAATATTTATTTATTTTTATTACAAAGTCATATATACAGAGAGGAGGAGAGACAGAGAGGAAGATCTTCCATCCGATGATTCACTCCCCAAGTGAGCCGCAACGGCCGGTGCTGTGCCAATCCAAAGCCAGGAACCAGGAACCCCTTCCAGGTCTCCCACACGGGTGCAGGGTCCCAAAGCTTTGGGCCGTCCTCGACTGCTTTCCCAGGCCACAAGCAGGGAACTGGACGGGAAGTGGAGCTGCCGGCACCCATATGGGATCCGGGTGCGTTCAAGGTGAGGACTTTAGCCGCTAGGCCACGCCGCCGGGCCCAAGAAAAAAAAAAACTTTGAGGGGCCTTCCTAGTGGCTAAAGTCCTCACTTTGTATCCACTGGGATCCCATATGGATGCTGGTTCTATCCCGGCAGCTCCACTTCCCTTCCAGCTTCCTGCTTGTGGTCTGGGAAAGTAGGTGAGGACGGCTCAAAGCCTTGGAACCCAGCACCCACATGGGAGACCTGGAGGAAGTTCTTGGCTTCTGGCTTCAGATGGGCTCAGGCCTGGCTGTAGCAGCCACTTGGGGAGTGAATCAGCAGATCTGTTCTGTCTCTTCTCTCTGTAAATCTTACTTTCCAATAAAACTTAAACACATCTTTTTTTTTTTTTTTAAGGGGGGTTGGGGAGGCAAACGGTAACTTTACAGTGGAGGAACCTGTGGAATACTACCCTATCCTAGTAAACACAGCCAACCCCTCCAGGAAAGAGGGCAGACCCACATCACAAGCCTCCCAATGAAAGGCACTGAGAAAAGGCACCTTGATTTGTCAGCCACAAGCGCACAATCCTTCATTAATTCAGTACGGCAGCACGTGGATCTGAACAAAGGGGCACCCTACAAAACGATGAGCCTGAATTCTACTCCTTCAGGGCCATGAAAATCAAACACACCCCAGGCTCTGTTCCAGGCAGAGGGAGCTGAAAGGACGGTGCAATTGGCTCTTAAACAAGGAAGGGAAAAGCTGCTGTAAAGAACATCATCTGGGGGTAGCACTGAGGCACACAGGCACGGTTCAAGTCCCAGGCGCTCCATTTCCCAAAGAGCTCCCTACTAATGTGCCTGGGAAAGCAGCGGAACATGGTCCAACTGCTTGGGCCCCTGCCCCCACGTGGAAAAAGTTGCTGGCTCCTGGTTTCTGCTTCGCCCAGCCCTGGCTATCACAGCCATTTTGGAGACTGAAAAACATGTTTTCTCTTTCTCTGTAACTCTACTATAATATTGGGCCCGGCGGCATGGCCTAGCGGCTAAAGCCCTCGCCTTGAAAGCCCCGGGATCCCATATGGGCACCGGTTCTAACCCCGGCAGCTCCACTTCCCGTCCAGCTCCCTGCTTGTGGCCTGGGAAAGCAGTTGAGGATGACCCAAGGCATTGGGACCCTGTACCCGCGTGGGAGACCCGGAAGAGGTTCCTGGTTCCTGGCTTCGCATCAGCGCGCACCGGCCCGTTGCGGCTCACTTGGGGAGTGAAACATCGGATGGAAGATCTTCCTCTCTGTCTCTCCTCCTCTCTGTATATCCGGCTTTCCAATAATAATAAAATCTTTAAAAAAAAAAAAAGAATACTATAATATTGGCCCAACACGGCAGCCTAGTGGCTGAAGCTCTCATTTTGTATGTGCCAGGATCCCACATGGGCGCCGGTTCATCTACCAGAGAACCCACTTCCCATCCAGCTCCCTGCTGGGGCCTGGAAAGGTAGTCAAGGATGGCCCAAGGCCTTGGGACTGTGCACCTGCGTGGGAGACCCAGAAGAAGCTCCTGGTTCCTGGCTTGGGATCTGTTCAGCTCCAGCTGTTGCGAATGCTTAGGGAGTGAACCAGCAGACGAAGATCTTCCTCTCTGTCTTCTCCTCTCTGTAAATCTGACTTTCAAATTAAATAAATAAATCTTTAAAAAGATATTATAACACTATCTGATTACTGAATATATCATAAATGTTAGTATTCTATCAGTGTTAAATTTCCTAAATTTGATCATTGTGGTTACCAAAAGAGAGTGTTCTTATTGAAGGTCAGGGGAAAATGCTAAAACATGACCTGTGGAGAAGCAAAGTGTCTATAATTTTGAGAAGGTTCAGAAGGATGATACTATGTGTATACATCTATAGGCAATTTTTAAACACTGTTTATAAAAAATAAGACTTACATACTCTATAAGGTTGTTTTAAAGCAGGGGTAAGAAATCTCCTTGCCAAGTGCCATGCAGACAAAGACAACAACATTCATCGATTATACAAAGTCACCAACTTGGGGCCCGGCGGTGTGGCCTAGCGGCTAAAGTCCTTGCCTTGAACGCCGCGGGATCCCATATGGGCGCCGGTTCTAATCCCGGCTGCTCCACTTCCCATCCAGCTCCCTGCTTGTGGCCTGGGAAGGCAGTTGAGGATGGCCCAAGGCTTTGGGACCCTGCACCCGCGTGAGAGACCTGGAGGAAGCTCCTGGCTTCGGATCGGCATGCACCGGCAGTTGCGGCTCACTTGGGGAGTGAATCATCAGACGGAAGATCTTCCTCTCTGTCTCTCCTCCTCTCTGTATATATGACTTTGTAATAAAATAAATAAATCTTTAAAAAAAAAAAAAAAACCAAGTCACCAATTTTAAAAATGAGCCTACTCACTGGCTCGTGTCCCGGCAGCTCCACTTCCCATCCAGCTCCCTACTTGTGGCCTGGGAAAGCAGTCGAGAACAGTCCAAAGCCTTGGGACCCTGAACCCGCGTTGAGAGACCTGGAAGAAGCTCCTGGCTCCTGGCTTCAGATTGGCTCAGCTCCAGCCATTGCAGCCACTTGGACACTGAATCATAGGACAGAAAATCTTCCTCTCTGTCTCTCTTGCTCTCTGTATATCTGTCTTTCCAATAAAAATAAATAAATCTTTAAAAACAAAACTGAGTCCACTGAGCCAGGCATGATAGCCTAGTAGCAGAAGACCTTGCCTTGCAACCACTGTGATCCCATATGGGCGTCATTTCATGTCCCGGCTGCTCCACTTCCCATTCAACTTCCTGCTTGTGGCCTAGGAAAGCAGTCAAGGATGACCCAAATCCTAGAGACCCTGCACCTGTGTGGGAGATCCGGAAAGCAGCTCCTGGCTCCTGGCTTCGGATCAGTACAGCTCCGGCCATTGCAGAACGTGGGGAGTGAATCATCAGACGGAAGATTTTCCTCTCTGTCTTTCCTTCTCTCTGTAGATCTGTCTTTCCAATAACAATAAATAAATATTTTATTTTTTAAAAAAATGAGCCAACTTACTTTTATTCAATTTTGAGTCCTTCCTGCAATTATCTTGGCAGGGCCTGACAAACCCACTTCATGAGCTTTGTATGGCCCATGGGCAGATGTTTCTGACCCCATGCCACCCCACGTGACCCCAAACCTGCAGGTTTCCCACACCCAGCCCTGTAGAGGCGCTCAGTCTACTCATAATAATGTGCCACTGTTCAATTTCAGAACATCTCTATTCCCCCTAAGAGAAACCCGAGCCCTCCTAGCAGCCACCTCTTACCCATTAAAAAAAAAAAGACTAAAAAAGACTCCAAAAATATTAACTGTAATTGTTTCCTGGGTGTTGTAATTGTGAGTGGTTTCAGTTTTCTTATTTATACATCTGTATTTTCTTAGAACTTCATAAGAGAATTCCCTATGACTTAGGTAGTTAAAATAAATGTTATTTCTAAGCAACAACCACCAAGTTAAGGAGGAAGTAAGGATCACAAGAATTCCAAAATACAGAAATCCCCAGATGCCAGGAATGTCCCCTTGCGCATTGTGCAGTTTCCCAATTCCACCACCCACTCTCATCAGAGGGCGAACAGCAAAGGAAGTCAGCCCCCGCTGCACGCATTACACAATCCCCAGCCCGCTGGCGACCAGAGAGTCCTGCTGGTTCCCCAAAAGTCGTGAGTCCACTGCTTCCGGTCTGCCTGGCACTGACTCCAGCTGCTGTATCTGCCTTTCGGGGAGCCAGGTCCACTCAGCAAAGGCTCCACAACCCTCCACTGCCCAGGCTCCTGGAGAAGCGGTGCACAGGCTCTGCAAGGTGAGGCCAACCAAGGGTGACCTTGAAGGAGCAGACTGCTCAGACCCTCCTTGGGGCAAGAGACACTGGACTAGGAAAGGACAGCAGGGGCCATTAGCACAGTGTGTGTTGAGGCGCCTGAGGGAAGAGTGAGTCAGAGAAAGTTCCCCCATAAGGGAAAGGGGCTGCCTGAGGTGAGGGCTCCCAGCACCTGGCTCCCCGTGGGAAAGTGGAAATGTTGACTCCCAGGTCATCTACCTGTCAACAAGCCCCAAGGACTTTCACAGCCCTCCTTGCACCAAGCCATAGACTTAGTAACCCATCCCCCTAGCCCGATGCAGGAAAGCACCACACACAAAACAAGGACCCCTCCGCACCTACAACATGGCTAGCCTCCATCTTCCGCACCGTCTTCTTCCCTACGCCAAGGCCCTGCACAGAGGCATCCAACACAACGAGTGTGGACTCAACCTATATTGACTGAAAAACTAGCTACATTCCACTCACAATTCTTCACCATCAAGAGCCGGTTCTTTCTCCAGCTTTCTCTCCTTCCACATCACTTCACCCTTACTGCAGGACTAGAAATCAGCTGGGAACCAATTATGCATTCGCCTTTCCAAAGAGGACGAAGATGACTGGGGAGCAGCTAGCAGGCTGATTTTCAAACTTTTGGCTAGTACCTCACACACATGACTACGGCTTTTTAAGTTTCACATTTCTTAGTATTCCCCAAAGCAAAAATAAATGAAGATAAACTGAAAACACACAACTCTTAAGAATATCAGGAGAGTGTGTAAGAGATCTTTTTGTGATTTCAAGGTTATATGTCACAAAAATCCAAAAGCTATAGCAAATGCGACAACAGAAAACTTTAAAATTTTATAAGGAAGGTCACTATTAAAGTAGTTAAAGATAACTCATGGATTTTTTAAATTATTTATATTTATTGGAAGGGCAGATTTTTAAAAAAAGATTTATTTTATTTTTATTGGAAAGTCAGATATACAGAGAGGAGGAGAGACAGAGAGGAAGATCTTCCATCTGATGATTCACTCCCCAAGTGAGCACAATGGCCGGTGCTGCACTGATTCGGAGCCAGGAACCTGGAACTTCCTCCAGGTCTCCCACGCGGGTGCAGGGTCCCAAGGCTTTGGGCCATCCTCGACTGCTTCCCCAGGCCACAAGCAGGGAGTTGCATAGGAAATGGAGCAGCTGGGTTACAAACTGGCACCCATATGGGATCCTGGTGTATGAAAAACAAGGACTTTTGGCCACTAGGTTCCCATGTTGAGCCCACCACATATGTTATCTACAAATGCAAAAATATATATGAAAATGTTTATCATGAGGGCCCAGTGTGACAGCTCAACTGGCTAATCTTCCACCTTACAGTGCAGGCATCTTGTATGCACGCCGGTTCATGTCCCAGTTACTCTACTTCCCTTCCAGATCCCTGCTTGTGGCCTGAGAAAGCAGCAGATAATGAAGAACCATCTCAAGAGGCTCCTGGCTTGGGATCGGCTCAACTCTGGCTGCTGTAGCCATTCTGGAAGTGAACCAGCAGACAGAAGATCTTTCCCTCTCTTTCTCTCTGAAAATATGCCTTTCTGATAGAAAGAAATTAAATCTTTTAAAAAAAAAGGCAAAACTGGTAGTGAAATATCAGCCAAAATAAACAAAGTGGAATAAATAAAACAGTATATAATGATTCTAAAAACATGAATTGACTTACTTGTCTAAAATACACCAGAAAGCATGTTACAGGCATTCAGTACAACATGTACTGAAAGAAACAAATTGTGTGTATAAACACAGGTAATTCTGGGGATAACTGTTATGCTAATTTGTGAGAATGCTGTCTGTTAAGGACCATAGGCCAACGACAGAGAAAGAGACCATTCTCTGCCTTTTAAATTTTTGCATTTGATTTGTAAACATAAGCACAAGCTTATTTTTTAAGAATTTCGAAGTTGAGGCTGGCATTGTAGCACATCAGGTTAAGCCACCAGCAGTGGAGGTGGCATTCCATACAGGCAATGGTTTGTGACCCTATTGCTTCACATTCAGCCACCTAACGGCCTGGGCAATATGGCCCAAGCGTTCTGGGGCGCTGCAGCTACGCAGGAGACCTGGATGAAACTCCTGGCTTCCACCTGGCCCAGCCCTAGCTGTGGCTGCCATCTGGGGAAGAATCAGCCAAAGACCCCTCTCCCGCTCTGTAACTCTAAGTAAGTAAATAAATAAATAAATAAATATTTCTTTATGATGCTATTTCTCCTTCTTCATTTTCTCTCAATTTTCCCCTGAATCTAAGCTCACAAGGAAGTTGCCTTCAATAACCAAAAAAAGTGGAGCAGGAGGCAATGCCTTTTGCATCATTAAGATCTCATTCTGCTCTCACGGTTAATCACCCCTTCACTTCACAAGCTGCAAGCCCCTACGGCAGCAATGGGGGCTCCAAGGGAAAGGGAGGGCTTCCTTTCCAAGGACAATGCCACCCCTAGCTGGACCCAAGGCTAGAATTTGAAGGCCCTTGGGAGTGACTGAGTCTCCCTCCCTGGAGCCTTCACTAGGCAGGGAGTCGGTGAGGCGGTGAAAGGAGAGCTGCGCCTCCGGCCTTCCAGGGCCTCGAGGTGTGAAGAAAGGCGCCCACCTCGAGGCTATAGTTCGTGTACAGGACACAAGGACGCCCATAAAGGTCAATTCCTGGCCACGACTGACATGCCCGCGACGGGAAGCCGGGACCCACACAGCCTCGGCCCGCGTGTTGGAACCATTTTCGGCTTCTGCCGGGGGAGAACGTCCACGAGCATTTCTTCAGAGTCTATGCGAGCTCAACAAGCACCCTCAACTTGGAATTCCTTAGAGGGAACCCTGGTTCTCTGCCCTCAGTCAAGATGGCGGCGCCGGCTTCCTCTCCCCGCGCAAGGGCGCACGCGCGCGCCCCGGCCCGGGCCTGCTCCCCTTTCATCCTCCCGCGCGTCGGCCTTGCCGGCCCTGCCTCCTCGCCAGCCTCGCCAACCTCGCCAACCTCGCCAACCTCGCCAGCCTCGCCAGCCTCGCCAGCCTCGCCCCTCGCCCCGCCTTTCGGGGCGTCCCCTCCTCCCCCCGGCCCGGCCTGGTCCCAGAGCCCTCCGAGCCCGGAAGTGGATGTGGCTGCTCGGTGGCGAGGCCGGGGGGTGGGGAAGAGGAAGTGCTTCCGGGGAAACGCGCCCCGGGTTGGTGTTTGTAAACTTGCCTGGGTCCCGGCGGGGGCGGCGGCGGCGGCCGCCGCGGGGCTTGGCAGGGTGTGCAGGGGTCTGGCGGAGCTGCCGCGCGCCGTGGGGAGGCCGCGCCCGGCAGGTAGGAGCGCGCGGCGTGGCACAGGGCACCAGGCAGCGCCTGGGCAGCTCGCAGGCCCGTGGGGCGCCGCGCACGGAGGGGGAGGGGAGGGGCGCGCGGCGGAGGGAGGGGACGCTCCGGTTTCGGGGTGCAGCGCAGAGGCACCTCTCGAGCTCGCAGCCGCGCACGGCACCCACCGTCTTCACTTGTGCGCGCCCCTGGCCCGGGGCAGAGGGGCGCACTGCGGGCACGAGCACGCACCGGGCGCTCCGGCCGCGCTCGCCCGCCCTCCACCCGATTTCTGCAGCAAGGGCTGCCTGCAGCCGGGCCGTCTTGGGGGGAGGAAGGGCCGGAGGGGGATCGTGCAGCCCCACACCACGCCGGGCCTGGGTGCCCTCCACCTCCTTAGCCACTTCCCCGTACCTTGAGGAGCACGGCTGGGTCTGGTACTGTGGTGGGTTTCTGCCCGTCCAGCGTCCCGGAGGTGACTCCTGAGCTTTCATCCACCCCAATCTGGCCGCTTCTCTAAAGTACAAGGGTGTGCGGGCGCGCCCACTTGGCCCAAAAGAGAAAAAAAAAAAGGCTCTCCGCCTCCTTGCTTCCCATCCCTTCCAAGTGGGCAGACCCGAGCCATTGCGCTGGCTGGCAAAGTTCCTTCCAAGCAGGCCCCAGTTAACTTTTCCTCCCGTGGCCACCCCCTCCTTGCCAAAGAGACCGGATTCTCTTTCTGACCTGGAAAGCCAGCCCTTGCCCCCTAGGTAGCTTGGCAGAATGCACCCAGGTGCGCGTGTTGGTCCGTGTTGGTCTGTCCTGATGTGCCCTCACCCGCCCGGTCTGGTTTCAGGTTTCCAAGAAGCAGTTGGAGAACTTGATCGAGAGAATTCAACTGGAAAACCGGGACTGGCAGACCCTCTTCTCCTCCAGACAAAAGGCAGGACCCAGAGAGAGGCCCCAAGGGTTCTGGGGACACCCATCTACCCTCTTGGAGGACGTGTGCTTCTGTGTGAAGACAAAGGCAGTTCAGTATGGCAGCAGGACCGAAGGGCCAACAGGGAGCTGTCACAGTGCTTGGGTGAAGTGTCTTCGGGAAAGCTGGATCGGGGAGCGCCTGAACTTGGGGTTGCATTGAAAATCCAGCATGGCTCAGGTAAAAAAAAGAAAGAAAGAAAAAAATGCTCTAGAGTTTTCCTCCAGTGGAAGGCCACCCTAGTCCATACACTGTCTGAACCCAGGAAGCCCAGCTGTATGTTAGGCACCGGGGGCAGTTCTAAAGCAAGGAAGAGAGGCCACAAGCTCCTGCCTGCAGGGAGCTTCCGGTTACAGGTGCTGCTGGAACATTCTGGAACCTGCACTGACTCAGTCTACCTCTGGTACATCAGGTGCCTGAGGGACATAAGGGAGTGAGTGGTCTGGCGAATGCTTTGTTTGTTGGGGTGGGTGGGGAGAGTTGTTCTTGTTTTCCAACAGGAATTTGTTGAGCCCGCGTTACATGCAAGTCATGGTATTAGGAAGACAAAGATGAAAAATGATCCTTGTCCCCAGAAAGCTTCCGGGGGAGAGGGTTGCAGAGACAGTCCGCTCGGGGTTTTGCATTCGCTGCACCTCACGTTGGGGCAGAGGTTGTAAATCTGCAGGAAAGTGCCATAGTAGATGTGTGCTCACATGGCAAGAGGCAAGGCTGATGCTCCCACCTGCAGGGGAACAACGAAGCTCAAAAGGTGGCCAGTATTTGGCTAACCAGGCAAGCAGAGAAAGGTTAGGGGAAACCATGGGCAGGGCTTAAGAGAGGTGGGAGACCAGGGGGAGGGTGGGTGGCCAGGAGGAAAGGGCTAAAAGGGGACCAATTGGGGAGATGGAATGAGGGGTGGGAGGAAATTATTTCCTGGAGAAATTAACAGAGGGTGACTGGAGGAAGTGGTTATGCCTCAGGAAGCAGTTAGACTTGACTCTCCACGGAATGGGAATGCCTTGAAGATCACTCCGAGCCACAGAGGCGTTGTGGGGACTCCGTTGGAGAGGGAGCGGCCAGACAGCAGATGGGAAGAGAAGCAGTTTGTACCCCCCTCCAGAGCGCATCCCACTTCCTCCCAGGGATCCTGCCCAGCAGCCTGTCCGTGCTGGCAGCCTGACTCCAGTCATAGCTGGCTTTGCTGCAGCCCCGTGGGAGCACACAGCCTCCTCCTTCCCGTGCAGAGGAGCCTTCTGTTCCGTGTCCTCCTCTTGTAACCCAGGTCTCAGTGCCACATGCACTCTTGCCCAGCCCAGGCATAGTGGGCACCACCAGGCGGTTCATGTGTAACTGACGTTGCCAGGAGAGGTATTTTTCATATAAGGTAATAGAGGCTGTGAAAGGCGGGGTCTCCTGCCCAACATCACACGGCGCTCATGTCAGAGCTGAGGTGTTTGACTCTGAACCTGGGTCTCCCCAATGTCCCTGCACATGGAAGAAGGGGTGCCAATGTATGCTGCTCATCCAAAAGGCAGCTGTATGGATTTGGGAGTTTACTTGACCAACTGTTTGTTACACATTTTTCTTCAGTAAGAAAAGCATATTCTTTAATGGTGGCTAAGCAGTTTGGAAAATGTAACAGTGAAAAGAAACTGTTTAAATGGTGTAGGGAATTTGAAGACAGGTGGACATATGTGCACACCCATGAATGGCCGGGGAGTTGGGGAGGGGGGGCGTCAAGGGAAACTGTATGTTAGATCCCTATGTGTTTCCAGGTGATTTACTTTGTATATCTGCTATAATTGACAGCACTCGGGGAACAATTTTTTTTAATTGGTGAAAAATGCTGATAGAATGTATGATTGGTGGCAGCGAGATCTGCCGCTCAGGAGTGGGCTCAGCAGCAGAGGGGCATTGAGTGCGGACAGCAGAGCCACCCTGAGCCTCTCTGCTTTGAGCGTGTCAGCTGGACAGACCCTCCTACCCCCTCACAGCTGAGAACTTAGGAAAGACCCGCCAAGTGAGACCCCGCCACGCACGCCGTGCCTGGCCCTGTGCTGACGACAGACATGCCCAGAGTGCGTGATCATTGCCGCGCTGCGTGTTCAGATGCTGAGGGATGACAGAATGAGCAGGCGGTTCCGGGTGAGACAGGTGAGGGAGCACTCCGCTAGGAAAGCGAGGTCGGGCAGCGAGGGAGAAGCACGTGCCGCCGTGTAGCAGGTGGAAAGGCAGCTCTGTCGAGGAGGGCGGCCTATTTCTGCCCTGCTCTGCCAGGTGACCTGACACCTCATCTCCTTTCAACTTAGGCAAGTCTCCTGGCTTGTGAAGGCCTAGCAGGTGTGAGTTTGGTCCCTACCGCAGCCAGCAAGAAGATGATGCTGAGCCAGATTGCCAGCAAGCAGGCCGGGACTGGCGAGCGGGCAGGTAGCCCCGATGTGCTGAGGTGCTCGAGTCAGGTACAGCGCTGGAGTCCATCGTGGCACCTGGGGGATGGGTGGCCCGAGCCCTCTGCCAGGAGGCGCTAAGCTCTGCTTCCTCAGTGCTCCCTAAATCAGGGCCATGGGGCCAGGGGGATGAATGAGTGTGGATATGTCAGAGAGCCAGGGAAGAGGTGTGTGTACCTGTGACCCCTCCTGACCCAAGTACAAGGCGAGGAAGTAGTTGGTGCTTTTTCCTAAGCCTCTGGGGCACGTGGTTTACCCTCAGGAGCCCTCAGAAAGCAGCTCTGGTCTCCTCGTCTGGTGTTCCGAGATGGACTGTGAGTTGAAATTTGATTTGTTTTCAAAGGGCCATCGGAAAGACAGCGAGAAGTCCCGGAACCGCAAAGATGATGACAGCCTGGCCGAGGCCTCTCATTCGAAAAAGACTGTTAAAAAGGCAGGTAATGGGGTGGTTCCCCCAAACTGGTACACCCCTCTTCCTACCCACCATGGCTAAGCCTAGAACCCCGCCTGGGTGCTTTGTGCCCTCAGAGCCAGGGTCCCCCCAGTTCCACCATAAGGCGGCTTTGGGAGTTGACCTCTACCTTCACGGAAGCATCCTTGGGCCCGGTGAGAGAGCCTGAGATCCTGTGGCCAAGGCAGGTCAAGTTCATGGTAGAGGGTTGGATTTGAAAACAGAGACAGCTTCCTCTCACCACCAGCACCCCACCCCACTGGTGTATTTATTAGAGGGAATTGGAGACAGATCAGATCTCCATCCACTGGTTCACTCCTCAATGCTCACAAGATCCAGAACCAGGCCAGCTCAAAGCCAGAAGCCTAGGCCTCCGTCTGGATTCTGTCTGTGAGTGGCAGCAGAGACCCAAGAACTTGCCCTGCTGCCACCCGGAGTGTGTATCAGGAGACAGCTGGATTGGAAGTCGACTGGAGACTCAATCCCAAGCATCTCAGGGTATGATACAGTTACCCCAAGTGGCGGCTTTACCTGCTGCACACACCACAGTGCCCTCCCCGCAGCAGAGCTTACCCGTTCCACTTTCTTCCCCAAAGGGTCTCTGAACTTCATGCTGTAGGCATCTGAGAGGATCTCTGTTCACCAGCCAGAGGTGGGCTGGAAGCATGCGGCCCCTCCGGGAAGAGGAGAGCCTTACACTTGCCTTTTGTTGCCCCAGGTGGTGGTAGTGGAACAAAATGGTTCATTTCAAGTCAAGATTCCCAAAAATTTTACTTGTGAACACTGCTTCGGAGCCTTTAGGAGCAGTTACCACCTCAAGAGGCACATCCTGATTCACACTGGTAAGTTTTCTGTTGTCGCTGGAGTGGGAAGGAGTAAAGAGCTGGCATTCTCTGTGTGGCTCTGGTGGGCTTCTGTTTCCTTTATTGAATTGTCTCTTGTCCCTCGAGTATGTTTGACATAGCATAAGGTTTCATATATTACCAAGGTGAAAATCCATGTGATTGGGCGTGGCGCAGTAGCCTAATGGCTAAAGTACTCATCTTGCACGCACCAGGATTCCATATGGGCACCGGTTCTAATCCCGGCAGCCCTACTTCCCATCCAGCTCCCCGCTTGTAGCCTGGGAAAGCAGTCGAGGACAGCCCAAAGCCTTGGGACCCTGCACCCGCATGGGAGACCCGGAAGAAGCTCTGGGCTCCTGGCTTTGGATGGGCTCAGCTCTGGCTGTTGCAGCCACTTGGGGAGTGAATAAGTGAATGGAAGCTCTTCCTGTCTGTTTCTCCTCTTTGTATGTCTGACTTTCCAATAAAAATAAAAGAAAACCCATGTGATCATCAGACAGAAGGTAAGATCTAAGGAGGAGGCTTTTTTTTTTTAAGGTTTATTATTTTACTGAAATAGACAGATCTGTCATCTGCTGGTTCACTCCCCAGAAGGCCATGTTGGCCAGAGCTGGGCCAATCCAAAGCCAGGAGTCAGGAGCTTCTTCCAGGTCTCCCACTTGGTGCCATCCTCCACTGCTTTCCTAGGCTACAAGCAGGGAGCTGGATCAGCCAGGATAGGAACTGGGCTATGGGATTTTGGGCCACAGAGAGGATTAGCCTGCGATAGCACTGTGTTGGCCCCTAAGCTTTTTTTTTTTTGTAAAGGGGGAAGTATTAGAAATGAAGAAAGGTAGTGAATGAATAAGGAAGAGAATTGCACAGTTTGGGGGCTGGCTGTCACTAAGACCAGAAGCTTTGCAGACACCTACCCATCTGTAGTAACTTGAGGGTCTACTCACTGTCGGAAAAGTGACTGTGACTGGAGTGCGTCTCCACCCTGTGGAACTCCTGACATCCAGCCCTCTGCCCGTGCCAGGTGAAAAGCCGTTCGAGTGTGACGTATGCAACATGCGCTTCATCCAGAAGTACCATCTGGAGCGTCACAAGCGCGTGCACAGTGGCGAGAAGCCTTACCAGTGTGAACGGTGTCATCAGGTAAGGCTCACATCTGAACTGCTCCTTCCAGCCGCCAGGCAGCGCTCACTGTAGCCCAGGTCCCTGGCCCCAGGCAGCTGATCACAGCAGAGGATTAGCAAAATAATCACTGTTTCCTTGAGCATAGTGAGAGCGGTTCCTAAAGGAAGCTGTGTCCTCCTTATTCCCTAAGGACACAACAAAGTCCAGGAGCCAGTCCAACTTCAGGGTTGGTGGACTTAGCTAGGAAAAGATAAAATCTTTGCCCTGGAGGTCTGGTCTGCTGAGAGTGTAAGTGCCCCAGCCAAAACAAGACTGGAACAAGAGATGGAAGCTGATACAAGCAGGCACTTCCCAGGTAATCTGCTGGCTCCCAGCCATTGCTCCACACTCATGCATTGCCTCAGCACACCCTGGAATGAGAACTCCAGGAGGGCCAGGGCCTGCTCCTTGGATTCTGCCCTCCACCCTCAGCCCCATCACTACCTGGGGCTGGAGAGTAGTAAGTCCCTACAAATGGAGCAGCTGTTCTGAGGAGGGCTTGCAGCCCCAGGTTCCAGATAATGAGAGATTCAGGACTGGCAGGTCGCTTGCCAGAGCCTACACAGCTGCCAAGGGCTAGAGCCAGGGCCCAGAGCCTGCACCCTTGGCCGCTGTTCCTGCTGTCTGCGCGTGTGCTGAGGGGACAGCTACCGTGGCCCTTCCCTCCTGTGTGGGAAAGGCACTGGCTAACAGGGGGCCCAATCTCTCTCCCAGCACTTACCCTGCCTTTCTTCTCAGTGTTTTTCTCGGACAGATCGATTACTCAGACACAAACGGATGTGCCAAGGGTGCCAGTCCAAGACCTCCGACGGGCAGTTTTCTCTCTAGGTGCAAGGGGCCCTGGGTGGTGGGAGTGACCAGAAGCATCTACTGACGAGTGTATCCCCCTCTGGTCTGATGGTCCCACCACCACCCGATCTGAACCAGTCCCCCTCCTGAAGGAGCGGACCCAGGAGACCAGAGGCGTGGATCAGGGACAGTGGCCCCAGAGCCTGGGCTCTGTAAATAGTCTGAGACTATGAGTATCTCGGGGAAGTTCCCTGCAGCATTCCTGGGTGGCGGAGCTAGTCCCTGCCCCCCTGGCGGAGGCCGGAGATGGGGACTCAAGGTACAGGACCAAGAAGGAAGTGTGGCTCTCACCACCTCGGACTCCAGCTGGCAGCTGAACCAGAAAAGGCTCGGGAGTGGGGATTTGTTTGTTCTGTTCTTGTTTTTGTTTATCCAAAAGCAATTTCAGCAGGTTCAACTGTGGATGCAGGCAACGTGGAGGCCTACAGCCCTGGCCCGGAGCACAGTCCCGGACTGGCCCAGGTTTCCCCACAGTGGAGTTTTTAGTTGCAGTAAATCCTCAATATTTCACAGCCCTGCACCTCAGTTCCTCTTGGAGCAAGACTAGGATCAGGGACGGCAGCTGAGCTTACCTGGCCTTCTCATGCATACACTGTAGAGACCCAAGGGAAGGCAGGGGATGGAGCAGGCGGGCTGGATCCAGAAAGAGGGAGGAGCGAGCATGGTGCCCCGGGGTTGCTTGCTGGCTATGCGGCCCTACTTCTGGTGTGGGGTCAGCTCAAGTGCCTTCTGGAGAGAACTTGGATGAGAACAGGGCCTGTGACACCCTTTTCTTCTCACCGGACGAGCGATCCTGGGAGAAAATGTGAGGCTACCTCGCTGCCACCGATGACCCTAGCCAGCCAGACGCTGAGCTGGGGATCGTGGCCGTCGAGTGGGTTCCGTCTCTCTGTGCCTGTCTGGGAGAAACCTGAGCCTAGGCCCAAGTAGGCTTGCAGCTGTTCAAGAAGCAGAGGAACCCCGGGTCCCCAACATGGCTGTTGAGCGGCAGGAGCTGTCCCCTTGCCCGAGTCCTATCACTGTATTCAGGTAGAAGACATAGGGGTGTGGCCTTCGGCTCCAAAGAGCATGACCGTGGCTCCCCCCCCTTGATGCCCGGCCCTTCCCTACCCACAGAGAAGGGACTAAGGGCAGAGCCTTGGGAAGCTTCATTCTCAGCCATGCTTTGCTCCCCTGTGCTCCACCATCACCACCCTGTGCACCCCCAAAAAAGCGATCAGGTGTGTGTCTGTATAGTTTGTGAATGCTCGTGTTTGTGTGCTTGGAGGAGAGGGCCTGTTACTGAGCCAGACCCTTCTCTGGCCCTCAGCTTAGGGGCGCATGAGCACTCCTCCTCCTCCCCACATCTGAAGGGTCTTGATGTCCTGGCAGGAGCTGGGGGACTCTGTTTAAGGGACCCTAGGGCTTTGTCAGGATTGAATTAACACACAGGTAACAGTGAGGGTATTTATCACCCAAGCCAAGGGATGTGATTGTGACATTTTTAAGATGAAATTAAAAGCCCTCTTTGTCCCTGTTAAAGAAAGGATCCTTACGAGGTTCTGGGGTTTGGTTGACCTTCCCCATGGCCAGCCCTGTCCTGTGTGGGCAAAAGTTGTCATGGCAACGCAGAATCTGGCCCCAGGGTTGGGTGGGGAGTATGCAACCACCTCCACAAGTGAGCTGGCGCTGCCCCGCAACCACATGCTGGCTGCTGGGCCCAGGACAGGTGGAGCTTTAGACAGGCCCTGAGGAGGCACTGGACAGGATCTGCTGCCACATGCTGGCACTCCACCCGCAGGTCTGTGTGCTGTGCTCCCTGCACTCAGGCCATCTTTCTGCATGCAAGCCAGGGATGTTTTCATCACCTCCAGGCAGATCCAGGAACTGCCCTCCCAGCAGTACTTTGCAGAAGGAAAATCTCACTCCCTGCTAATTGGGAGCTCTGCTGTTGGGGAGGGGGAGTTGTGGAGAGCATCCTGAGAGTATGGCCCAGCTCCCTGCAGGCCTGGGCTCCCTGCCTGGTGTTGGAGGGGCTCGTGCTCAAGTCTGCACGCAGCTGCTCCAGACCTCCTCTGCCAGCACTTGGGGGGGACTCACTGAGGGGGTGCTTCAGTGCTGGTGTGCAGATGTTTTAGGGGCACTGAGCGCGTAGGAGGGAGAAACAAAGGAGTGATGGGCCCCCAGAGGGCCCAGGAGCCTCACTCACATCCCAGGGAACCAGGAGAAGGCTCCGGGGCCCCATGCCCACCCTCTCTTGGCCAAGGGTGGGACTTAGCACTGGAAAGACACCTCAGGTTATGTTGGGAGTGAGGGGATGGAGACAGGGCAGCTCTCAGACCAAGAAGTGAAATTGGGCGGAAGGGAGAGCTCCTGGGAAAAAGTAGTGCCAGCTCTTGGGTGGACTACTGCCCCATGCCCTGCCCTCCCCTCCCCAGCACCCCTCCCCTCCAGCCTCCAGCAGCCTCTTGTCATCACGTAGCTACTGTGCCCCATGGCATGGCACTGGAGGGTTCCGTGAGTGGAGCCTCCCTGGATGGGTCCCCCACTGTAGCCCTAGGGTGTCACCCTTCAATGCCCCACCCTCCAACCTCTGGGTTTTTTTTTTTTTTTTTAATATACTTATTTTGCTATTTGGGAGGGGAATATCAAATGAACAAGATCACTTTTAAATGGTAGTTTTTATAAGATGTTATAAACTTGTATCTTTTTACCATTAAAGTGCAGTGTATGTTCCTTCGTGATATATTTAGGATATTTAAATAAACAAGTGGGGGCTTTTCTACATAGCTCTCTCCTTGGGCAGTTGTCTTTGCTGATGGGGAGGCAGTGTGGTTTGCGCGGTTCTCCTTCCCTTTCCCCTCCCACCCGCGAGAATAACCACACTGCAACATCCATCATTGTGTGTGTGTGTGTGTGTGTGTGTGTGTGTGTGTGTTTAAAGTTATTTATTTAAAGGGGAAACACAGAATGGAATCCTCACTCGCTGCATGGCTGCAACAAGCAGGCCCAAGCCAGGAAGGAACCTGGAATTCCTTGCTGGTCTGCCTCATGAGCGGCAGGAACCTAAGTACTTGGGGCGTGTGCTTCTCTTTGTGCCTGGCACTTGAGCAGGGAACTGGATCAGAAGCGGAGCAGCCAGGATTTACACTAGCACTCCTATACATGACACTGACAGCGCAAGCTGCCACTTAACTGTCTGCTCTCTGACACAGCCTCCCTGCTCCACAGAGAACTGAGTGGAAGGGGAAGTAGGCCAGATGGCACTCACAGCTGGACAGAACGAGGTGAGACTGGCTCTGCCAAGCGAGGGGGGGCCTGTGCCAGCATAGCCAGGTGTTGCCCACAGTCTAGGTGGAGACCCTCCCCACCCTCAGGTGGCAAGAGGCAACCCAAACTAAATGAGCCACTTTGGCCTTGGGAACGTTCTGCAGAGTGACAGCTGTGGGGTGAGGTAAGGCTCTTTATTGCAGATTGTAAGGCACCAGAAGCAACAGTCATGTCGGAAGCCACTCCGAGAAGTAGGCAGGCTGCTGTCAGTCTGGCCCTGGCTACCTGCGCAAAGGGGTCTTCTCAGCCTCCTGGTAGAACGGGTTCACGGTGGTGGTAATGGCGCTTTGGTAGAGAGGGTTGTTGTCCTGGGAGTGGGTGGAGAGAACCCAGACAATGAGGCGGAGGCCAGCCTGCCCCTGCCTGCCCCCCACCCACCCCGTAAAAGACCAACCTAGAACTTGAGCAGAGTCCTAGGAGTTTGTGGCAGCGTTTGGGAGTTGAGGGGAGGGACCCACCCAAGCAGTCCCTCCCAGGTGGGTGGGAGGCAGCCCCCTCACCTTGTTCCAGTTGAGTTGCTGTCGCTCTTTCTCAAAGCGACTAAACTCACGGCGGTCATAGATTTCCACCAAGACCCGATAGGCCAACACCAACACCAGTCCAACCACCACGATGCCCCCCACGCAGCCAAACACAATGGCCTGCGTGTGATCTGTGCTCTCTGGGAGGGAAACAGGACAGACTTCTGGGGCACAGAGCAAGATCAACAGGCTCCCCAAGCCCCTCAGGCACTACATGCAGAGAGACCAGCAGGGTCCAAGGTTGTCCTCACTGCCCAAGGCCTAAGGCCTTCACCAGCTACTTCACCCACCCTGCCTTTGGTACACACGCCTCCACCCTGGCAGGTCTCAGGCACCATCTGGCATATCTGGCTGCGGCCACCCAGCCCACTTACTCTGTTGGGGTCTCACTCGCAGCGTGACACTACCCCCAGCCTCATTCTCCACCAAGAAGAAGAACAGCTGGTTGTCAAGGGTCCTCTCTTTGCACCAGCCATCATCCAAGTTGGGTGTCTCAGCTAGCGTCACGTTGACATGAGCACAAGCTGTGCTGCAGTTGGAGGCCAGGGGGCCGGTCCCAAAGACGCTGCACTCGGCACAGTCCCTGTCCGTGGGTGATATGAGTCAGCAGCTGAACGGGGACCCTCCGTGGGCAGACAAGAGGGTCTCAGCTGGCTAGGCAAGCCCTGCAGCCTCACCTGTGTCTCTCACACGGGGTCTTGCAGCCTGGACACTGGTCACACAGGGTGCCATAGTAGCCATCCAAGCACTGGCAGCGGTTGCATTTGCAGCTTCCATGGCCACTGCACAGTTGGCCCTCAGGGCCGACACAGTTATCTGTGTCCCCGCTGCACTCGCATGCTCTGCCCGTGCGGTTGGCATGACAGTGACACACTCCGCACTGGCAGCGGCCAAAGCCTGTAACAGACACACACACAAGATCACACAATGAGTTGGGCACCACAGGCTTGCCAGGCACAACTTCCAAGCCCAGCACTACAGCAGCACTGGCTTCGGTGTCCAAAGAGTCTGTGGTGCCCTTAGGAGGACCCCGCTTGCTCCTGCCCACCTCCAGACCCCCAGGTACCTCCACAGAGGACGCCCTCATGCCGCTCGCAGCTAGCATCATCACACTCGCAAAGACGCCCAGAGCTCTGGCCACTGCAGGTGCAGCGTCCACACTGGCATCGCCCCTTCCCGCTGCACAGGGGTCCTGTCCCGTTGGGGGCCCGGCACCCAGATTCCAGGTCCAAAGAGGAGAGCTCAGCCTCAGAGCACTCACAGAGCCGACCCAGGCGGCCAGGGGCGCACCTGGAAGGACAGGAGAAGGTGGGGGAGGGGGACCTGAGCATCCCTGACCTGACTCCTCCACAGACCCTCAGCCAGAGTAGTCGGGAGAGCAGGAGACCTGGGCAACTCAGCAGTGAATACCACAGGTTGTTGGGAGCCGGGGTGAGGTGGTTGGAGGGAAAGGGAGGCCCTCACCGGCACACTCCGCATTGCAGGTCCCCCTGGCCCTCACTGCAGTGCGGAGCCCTGGGCTGGGTGTCGCTGCAGTTGCAGTCACACAGTGTGTGCAGTTCCACAGTCAGCTCCTCTGAGAAGCCAAGGGCCCGGAGCCTCAGGAAGTGAGGCTCCGAGAGGCAACGGGAGGCTTGCAGGGTGACCCAGAAATTGACCTGAAGGCAGGGACAGTGGGGCGAGGATCAGGCTACACCGCGCCCACTCAGGGTCCAGAACTTCACACCTGCACACACAGTAGAGGGAGCCATCCTATTCTCAGGGCTCTCCCACCTGTTCCTGCGGCAGGTGTCAATGTCCCACCCTTTCAAACCACTCCCCCCGCCCCCCCAGCTCCCCACCCCAACTCCACTGCCACCCTTGAGCCTGGCGGGCCGCCTCTCACCATCTGGTTGACTCGCACATGGCTGCACTGTCCCCGGGGGCCAGCCTCACCGTCTGTCTTAGGATCCCCACAATGGGATTCATAAGAGATGTGGATCCCAGGAGGGAGGGACGAGTGTTCCAGGGTCACGGTGGACGACAGGCTCTGCCAGGAGAGAGGGCGCCCTGACATGAAGGAAGGACCCCAATCACAGATTCCACTGTCTCCAGCCAGGCTCAGTTCAGCCACAGTCCTGGCCTTTCCGTTTCCATCCAGCTCCATGCTAACATATATGCCTTGGGGCAGAAGATGGCCCAAGTCCTTCAGCCCCTGCCAGCCTCATGGGCTCCTGGCTTTGGTCTGCACCAGCCCAGGCTGGCTGCAGCCATATGAGACATAAACCAGCAGATTGGATTCCTTCATGTCACTCTACCTTTCAATAAATAAATCTTAAAATAGTAATTTTTTAAAAAAGGCCCAGCACGATAGCCTAGTGGCTAAAGTCCTCGCCTTGAACGTACCGGGATATGGGTACCAGTTCTAATCCCAGCGGCCCCACTTCCCATCCAGCTCCCTGCCTGTGGTCTGGGAAAGCAGCTGAGGGTGACCCAAAGCCTTGGGACCCTGCACCCACATGGGAGACCCGGAGGAACTCCTGGCTCCTGGCTTCAGATTGGCGCAGCTCCAGCCATTGCAGTCACTTGGGGAGTAAACGGATGGAAGATCTTTCTGTGTCTCCTCCTCTCTGTATTTCTGACTTTTCAATAAAAAGAAATAAATCTTTTTTTTAAAAAGATTTATTCATTTTATTACAGCCAGATATACACAGAGGAGGAGAGACAGAGAGGAAGATCTTCCGTCCGATGATTCACAACGGGCCGATGCGCGCCGATCCGAAGCCGGGAACCTGGAACCTCTTCCGGGTCTCCCACACGGGTGCAGGGTCCCAAAGCTTTGGGCCCTCCTCGACTGCTTTCCCAGGCCACAAGCAGAGAGCTGAATGGGAAGTGGAGCTGCTGGGATTAGAACCGGCGCCCATATGGGATCCCGGGGCTTTCAAGGCGAGGACTTTAGGCGCTAGGCCATGCCGCCGGGCCCAAAAGAAATAAATCTTAAAAAAAAAAAAAAAAAAAAAAAAAAAAAAGCTTACAATCTAGTTAAGTCTTAAACTCAGGAAAAACTTAAGACTATCTATAGTTCCTTCTACCTGTAGGGTTCTACCCAAATTATTTATAAACTTAGCGACAGGGGACAGCACAGAGGCGTAGCAAGCTAATCCATCTTCTGCTGTCCCAGCAGCTCATATGGTCACTGGATCAAGTCCTGGCTGCTCCACTTCCCTGTTTACCTCCCTGGTTATGGCCTGAGAAATAGAGTAGAGGATGACTTAAGTGTTTAAGCTCTTGCATCCGTGTGGGAGAACCGGAAGAAGCTCCTGGCTCCTGGCTTTGGATCAGCTCTGCTCTGGCTGTTGCAGCCACTTAGGGAGTGAACCAGATAGAGCATCTTTCTGTCTGTCCCTCTCTCTGTAACTCTGACTTTCAAGTTAAATAAATAAATCTTCAAAACAAAGTGTAGTGACAACAGGTTTTGGACCTCACAATTGGTTGTTTGGTTTAAGTACAGACTAGGCACCAGTCAGCCCTTGTATCTGTTGTCTATGTGAATTGGGCAAGGGACTTCGTCTGCATGAGTCCAATTCCTTGTCTATAAATAGAGTTGATGACAGGAAGCAGGGGTTTGGAGGGCTTCAATGAGGCAGCACACGGTGCGTATGCCCAGGACAGGGGTTAGCAGGGACTCCAAGCCCAGTGAAGCTCACATCCTTCCTTGCCTGGAGCAGGGCATCATGTTCTACACGAGTCACCCTCAAGATACCCAAAGGGGAGAGAAGAGATGTGAACCATCAGTGGCAGCCTTGTGTGAACCGTTGGTGGGTGTTGTGGCTTTGTTAGACCAAAAGCTGCTAGCCCCTCTTAGCGCCCCCCCCACACCAGTGCATCCCTGTGCCCTGAGCCCACCCTCAGTACCGCCTCTGCTCGGCCCCTCACATTGTAGGCATCCATGATGAGCTGCACCACGTTGCTGGAATCCTCACTCAGCACTCCCACTGCTGACTTGGGGATCAGCTTGCTTAGCTCCTGGGTTGTGGGGAGGTAAAGGAAATGGTGGAGGTTGAGGGGGAGGATCATGGCTGGAGGGAAATGGTGGTCTGGGCGGAGGGCACAGAGCAGGTACAGAAAGAGCCTTTGGGGGAATTGAGAGTCTCAGGGTGGAGTGGGCAACCTCCAGCCAACTCTCACCTGGTAGACTGGCAGTGTGGCACTGGTGACGGCAAAGATGGGCTGGATGTTGGCTGCAGAGAGGGCCTGGGCTACCTGCCCCACGGAGGGATAGTCCTGGGGTAGGAAGCAGGCATGAGGTAAGTAGATGCCTTCAGCCCAAGGAGTCCTACATCTGGGAGTGGGGTGGGACAGTTTTACCTGCCAGGGGTGCCCCAGCAGCTTGGCAAAGAGGAGGAAACAGACATGGCACCGGGAGACACACAGGCCAGCAGGGGTCACACATATATGTACAGGGGAGGGACTGCTAAGGAAGACCACTGGTGAGGGTCGCCAGTGAGGAGGAGGAGCTGGGTGGTGGTGGGGAGAACAGGAAGTGGGGTTCTGGCAGGGGCGGGGCAGGACTGAGAGCAACGACTCACAAACTCGGGACTGCGACTGTACAGGCCGTTGCTGTCCAAGTGGCAGTGACCATCGCTGGGCATGAAGATGCCGCCCAGCTTGCCGTCCCCCGCGGTGTGGAACGTGTCGTCGGAAGTGAACACGAGCAGCCGGGACACGTTCCTCCAGCCTATCTGCTCCTGGAGCGGGGCAAGTGAGGAGGCAGGGGAGAGGCGTGAGGCTGGGCGCCTGAGCATCCGCCAGGCGATCCTTACACAGGCGCATCACAGGGAGGAGTGGCACCTGGACCACCCTCCCTCCCCATTCCACCTGCAGCGCAGTGCACGCGCTCCCGCCCCCTAGCGGCCGGCCGCCCGGCCCCGGCCCACCTCCTCACCTGGCAGAGCGCAGCCTGCAGAATGGCATCGAAGCCGCCTTCGGGTGAGTCCAGGTTGCCGGACACGCTCTGGCGTCCGACCTCGCGCTCGAAGGCCTCGGCGTCGCCGGTAAGGGGCAGCACGTGATGAAAGCTGAAGGGCGGCTGGCAGCGCTCCAGGCGGCTGGGGCAGGGGTGGCGCAGCTTGGCAGGCACCGTGCTCACGAAGGGCAGCACCGTCTTGTCCACGAACGAGCCAAAACCTGGGAGGGCAGACACAGAGGGCTGAATCCTCACAGGTCGGGGACCCAGCACCCTGAGACGCTACGGGCTCAGACAAGTAGTGGGCGGAGGAGACTGCAGAGGGATGTCATGGAAGGGCAGAAAGGCGACTTCCTGGCTAGCTGGGGAAGGCAGCTAGGGTGTGGACGCAGTAACAGGCGTGAGGAAAGGACGAGAGGGGCCTGGAGAGAGGAGCCCGGGACAGTGGCAACTTGACGGTCTCTGAGAGCCAAGCAGCATCAGGGCAGTGTGCAGGCTGGGGACCCTGGGCGCTGTCTGCCTGCCCTATCCCT
This sequence comes from Ochotona princeps, assembly GCF_030435755.1. Classification (NCBI taxonomy): domain Eukaryota; kingdom Metazoa; phylum Chordata; class Mammalia; order Lagomorpha; family Ochotonidae; genus Ochotona; species Ochotona princeps. The sequence continues at coordinate 50,905,854 of NC_080846.1, read as the reverse complement.
GTACTCAGGGGCTCCTGTAGCATAAGGGGTTCCTGGGGAGAGATGCCAGGAACTTGTGACCTGGCTAGGTTTTCCAACAAAAATAAGTTTAAAAAATAAATAACTTAGGTGAGCAGGGGAGCAGGCATTATAGCACACAGTGAGTTAAGGCCAGCTGCTTGGGGCTGCCCAGCTGTTTGTGGGCGCTGCTGCCTTTACCTGAATGCCTGGTATGCGGTCAATGCTGCCCTACTTCCCATCCAACTCCCTGCTGTTGCATAGCCTGGGAGGCAGCAGGTGATGGTTCAAGCCCTGGGAGTCCCAGCCACCCGTGAGCGTGTCTCTGGATGGAGCTCCTGGCTTCAACCTGGCCCAGTCCCAGCTGTTGCGGGCATTTGAGAAGTGAACCAGCAGGTAGGTCGGTCTCTCTTTCTTTTCCACTTGTCTTTCTCTCCCTCCCTCCTCTCAAAAACAGACAACACAACAACAACAAATACCGTGGGAGAGGGTCAGCTGCAGCGCTGGTGAACCCAGGGACCTTTGCCAAGGCAAGGGCTGACAGCAGCGTAGGGGTGGCACCCGGCTTACCAATGCGCACCGACTGGGTGACTCGTTGCAGCTGAACCAACAGGGAGTGGCCAAGCTGGCGCACGCGCTCCAGGTCATCCTTCATGGAGTAGCTTAAGTCCATCAGGTAGTACAAGTCCACTGGGTAGCCATCGACACGCTGGAAGCGAACCTGGAACTTCTGGGGCTCCCCTGGGACCCAGAGCGGCACACGCGGGTCAGCGGAAAGCGTAGGAGCCTCCCGACCCCGCATCCCGCCTGGGCCTCCCAGCTCACTCACCCGGCCGCAGCGTGAGCCGCACGTGTTGGGGCGCCAGCTGGGTGGCCCCCTCGCCGTGCATGCCGTGGCTGAGCGGCCAGTCCTGCAGCACCTCCTGCCGGCCGCGCGGCTCCTCTAGCTCGTGCGGCGGGCAGCCCCGCGCCAGCAGCTCCTCGCGCGGTGCGCAGCGCCGCGTCTCCGCTTCCCCCGAGGCCGTAAAGTTCTGCAGCGAAAGGGAAGGTGTGTGCGACCGGCAGTTAAACCCCGCCACCCCGGAGTTTCTGCTGGCTTCCCCTTCGCCTCTTTCCACAGCTACCCTTGAACTCAGGCCCCTTCTTTCTTATCAGAACCCCACTTCCTATAGCAGCCCCCCCTCTGCTGCCCTTTCCCACTTTCTGGGGCCACAGACTTCCTGGGGAGAGCTGGGGGACCTTCACTACCGCTTAAAAGTGGGCAGCCTTGAGCTCAGAACTAGGGCAGAGCATGTAAAGTTGCTTTCCTGGGTGCCAATTCCAATCCTGGCTGCTCCACTTCCCCATCCAGCTCCCTGCTAATGTGCCTGGGAAAACAGCAATAAAGACTCAAATCCTTGGACCCCTGCCACCCATTTGGGAAACCCAGAAGAAGCTCTTGGCTCCCAGCTTGGGATCGGCTGAGCTCCGGTTTTGTGGCCGCTTGGGGAGTGAACAGGTGGACAGAACGTCTTTCCTCTCTCCTCATCTCTGGAAACCTTTCCAATGAATCTTTTTTAAAAAGACTATCTTTTTTAAAATCTGGAGGTGAGAAAAGTGGGGAGCTCTCCTACACCCTCAAAGGAAACAGAAAGGTGGATTGAGAAAAGATGGGGACCACCAAAGAGGAGACATCTCCCCCCCAACACACACACACACAAGGTGTCTGGTAACCTAGGGACAGACTCGGAGGCCACAGGGGAAGGAAACGGTTAGAGAGGCGTCTCAGCTGTGGGGAGGGCCATGGTGTCAGCCTGTGGTCCACGGGGAAGAGGCACACACAGAATGAGACTGTCCAAGCAGGACTCTGGACCCCGTGTGTGCTTCCTGCATGGCGCCAAATTAGAGTCCTCCTCCTCCCAGCTTCACTAGGGACCCTTGTCCGGATCACTCAACACCAGCACTCTACCCCTGGGGTTTCTGCCCTCAGGACTTCTATGGGCATCTGAAATAATCTAACTCTCCATCTTGCTAGGAGACAAACAGTTTTACACTGCCCACCCCACCCCCCAGCCTCGTGTCCCTGGTTTCTCTGCCACTCCAGAAGCCCTGTCTCTTTAACAGCCTGGCTTCACCCACCCCCATGGGCCCAGGAACCTAAGGACCTGCACCTCTCAACACAGACCCCAAAATCCAGCCCCTCCATTTCTGCTCTGGCCTGAGCTCTGTCTCTCCTGACCCCAGCACCCGGTACCTCAACACCCCAGTTCAATTCCTACATTGAAGCCTTTTCCCCTTCAACACGATGCTATCTGGAGTTGGGTCTTGGGGACATAATCAGGCCCTCATGATGGGTTTGGTGTCATTGGTATCAGGGGGACAATGGCCTCCAGCACTACCACCCTGGGAGGAGACCCCTCCCCAAAGAAGTCTGTTCCTGCTGCTAAGCCACCCCTTCCAGGGTGTTCTAGGGTGGCGACCTGGTGGGTATAGCTGACACAGTGTCTCACCCGTGTCCATTGTGCCTAGCGGGTCCCCTCCCCATCTACGAAACCAGACTTGCTGCACAGACACGGAATAGACACAGTCATACACACGTCTGCACACACATGCACACACCACACGCTGGAGTCCTGTGAGCAAACTCAGCTGCATGTACACAGTCCACCTGCTTCCAGGCTGCATCTCACACACACACACACACACACACACACACACACACACACACACACAGGGTCCCAAGGCCGCAAGTGCCTCTTTACCAGATATTTGCACCACGCGCAGCTGGGGTGAGAGAGAATGCATTTCTGGCAGGAGGGAGCTGGCCGGCAGGATCCATGCAAGGAAGAGGCGGGATCCTGTCCCCATTCCGAGGTGTCCCCTGCAGCGGAGATCTCGGCGTCCAAGTCTCTCTCACCCATGCTCAAGGCCAGCAGAGAGACAAGGACCACCGACAGAGCTATCATAGCCTGTAAGGAGACAGGAAAGGGGGGCACGCGTGGGACCTCAAGGAGGACTCCAAGCTCTCACACTTCTAAACTTTACTTGTGGTTGTTTCCCTGAAGACTAGCCTGACTTTGCATTGCCCTTTCTCTGTACTTTCACTTCCACCCTGTGTATTCAGCAGTTTCTCCAATGTTGGGGGCAGTGACATCTCAGCAGATGGAGGGGAGAGGCTTCCATGAAGATCTGAACACACACCCCACCCCGTAGAGGAATGGACTGGCCGGGAAGAGGTCTGCAGCCTTGTCCTGGAAGCCCCAAAGGCTGCTGCTCCCAGGTCTGAGACTCCAGAGACTTCAGGGACGCCAGGCCCTGGTGAAAGCAAAAGCCAAGAAGAAAGCCAAGTTCAGGGAGAGGAGAGGAGAGGAGAGACGAAAAGAGAACAGAGGAGCAGCAGCCAGGACACAAACTGGTGCCCAAATGGGATGCCAGTGCTAGTAGGTGGAAGATCAGCCTGATGGGCTACCACACAGCCCCAAGTATTTGCTTTTTAGGTGTTTATTTCTTTGAATAGCAGAAAGATAAAGAGAGAATTTCTCATCTGCTGTCTCATTCTCAAAATACCTACAAAAGGTGAAGAGGGCCAAGCTGGGGCAGAAGCCAAGAACGGGGAAGGCTCGCCAGGTCTCCCAATTACCTGAGTCATTACTGCTATTTCCCCAGGTGTGCATCAGTAGGAAGTTGGGGTCAGGAATCAAAGCTAGCAATAGAATACAGGTTCTGAGATGGGGGCAGCCTAACTGCTAGGCTAAATGCCCACCACTCAAAAGTTAAATCTTGGACCCAACACGATAGCGTAGTGATTAAAGTCTTCGCCTTGCACATGCCAGGATCCCATGTGGGAGTCGGTTCTGATCCTGGCGGCCCTGCTTCCCATCCAGCTCCCTGCTTGTGGCCTGGGAAAGCAGTCGAGGACAGCCCAAAGCCTTGGGACCCTGCACCCGCGTGGGAGACCCGGAAGAGCTCCTGGCTCCTGCTTCAGATCAGCGCAGCACCAGCCATTGCAGTCACTTGGGGAGTGAACCATCAGACGGAAGTTCTTCCTCTCTGTCTCTCCTCTGTAGAATTTGACTTCCCAATAAAAATATATAAATCTTTAAAAAAAAAAGTCAAATCTTCATATTAAAGATTGATTGATCGATTGATTGAAAAGGAGAGAAAGAGAGAGAGATTTCCATCTGCTGGTTTACTCCCCAAATGGCCACAATGGCCAGAGCAGAGCTGACCCAAAGCCAGCAGCTTCTGCCAGGTCTCCCACATGAGTGCAGGGTTCCAGTCAGTAGGGCCGTCCTCTACTGCTTTTGGATTGGAAGTGGAGCATCTGGGACAGGAACCAGATCTATAGAGGAGACACACAGAGAGAGGTGTTCCACTCCTGGTTCACTCTGCAAATGGCCACAAGGGCCAGAGCAGAGCCAATCCGAAGCCAGGAACCAGGAGCTCTTGCTGATCTCCCAAACTGGCAGGGATTCAGCAACTTGAGCCATCCTCTACTGCTTTCTCAGGCCATAAGCAGGGAGCTGGATGGGAAGTGGAGCAGCTGGGACATAAACCAGCACCCTGGCACTACAGGATGGAGGATTAGCCTGTTGAGTAATGGTGCCAGACCCTAAATAAACCTAAAGAAACAAAGAAGGAAGGAAGAGAAAGAGAAAGAAAAAAGGGCCTAGTGCGGTTGGCCTAGTGGCTAAAGTCCTCGCCCTGAATGCACCAGGATTCCATAAGGGCACTGGTTCTAATCCCAGTGGCTCTGCTTCCAATCCAGCTCCCTGCTGTAGCCTGGGAAAGCAGTTGAGGACGGCCCAAAGCCTTGGGATCCTGCACCCGCATGGGAGACCCAGAAGAAGCTCCTGGCTCCTGGCTTCGGATTGGCGCTGTACCAGCCGTTGCGGTCACGTGGGGAGTGAATCATCGGGCAGAAGATCTTCCTCGTCTCTCTCTCTCTCTCTCTCTCTCTCTCTATATATATATATATATATATATATATATATATGATTTTGCAATAAAAATAAATAAATCTTTTAAAGAGAGAGAGAGAGATGAAGGTGTGTTGTGGTGCAATGCATCAAGTTCTGTCCCACATGGGCATTGTGCTGCGTTCCAGACGCTCTGCTTCTGATCCATCCCCCACCCCCAGCACCATGCACCTGGGAAAGCAGCAGAAAGTGGAGCAAGTGCTTGGAACCCTGCCGTTCACACAGGAGGTGCATACAGACCTCCTGGCTACAGCCTTTGGACTGGCCTCGCCCAGCGCATGTGAAGGGAGTGAACCAGTGGATTTGCATCCACTCCCTGGCTCAGGGCCTGGCGCGGTGGCCTTGGTTAAAGTCTTCGCCTTACACTTGCCAGGATCCCATATGGATGCCGGTTCTAATCCCAGAAGCCCTGCTTCCCATCCAGCTCCCTGCTTGTGGCCTGGGAAAGCAGTCGAGGACAGCCTAAAGCCTTGGGACCCTGCACCCACATGGGAGACCCGGAAGAACTCCTGGCTTCACATTAACACAGCTCCAGCCATTGCGCTCACTTGGGGAGTGAATCAACAGATGGAAGATCTTCCTCTCTGTCTCTCCTCTGTAGAATCTGACTTCCCAATAAAAATAAATAAATCTTTTTTTTTGAAAGATTTATTTTTATTACAAAGTTAGATATACAGAGGAGGAGAGACAGAGAGGAAGATCTTCCGTGTGGGAGACCCGGAAGAGGTTCCGGGTTCCCGGCTTCGGATCGGCGCGCACCGGCCCGTTGCGGCTCACTTGGGGAGTGAATCATCGGATGGAGGATCTTCCTCTCTGTCTCTCCTCCTCTGTGTATATCTGGCTGTAATAAAAAATGAATAAATCTTTAAAAAAAAAAAAGAAAAGGAAAAGTTGGGAGACTTCCCACATGACAGGTGGGGCTGAAAAAGGATGCCAACACTGTGGGAAACAGATTAGTTCTTCAACCAATTGAGCTTGGGACTCCCAGACACTGGTCAATCCGCTCCTGGATGCATACTCAAGAAAACTTGAGACAAGTGTTGAAGAAAAGCCGTCTACAGATGTTCATGACAGCTATGCTCCTATTAGCGAAAAGGTGTGAAGCAGCAGCTGCCCACGGATGAGCGGATCAAGCAAAGGTGGTCAGGATACACCATGGAATCTTATGTGGGCCATAAAAAGCAATGAAGGTTTCATAAACGCTACCAAGTACACAAAATTGTTCATGCAGGACAAGATGATATACGCTTCCGCTGGTAGGGGGAACAGAGCAGGGAAAGCTGTAAAGATGTAGATGAGCGGCCGTAAGCAGGTGGAGAAAAGGGGACTAGGGAATAACAGATCAATGGACAGCTTCTGTTGAAAAACTTAGTGTGTTGTCCTGGCGCCACAGCCTAGTGGCTAATATCCACATCTTGCATCCACTGGGATCCCATATAGGCGCTGTTGGTTCATATCCTGGCTGCTCCATTTCCCATCCTGTTTCCCTGCTTGTGGCCTGGGAAAGCAGTCAAGGATGGGCCAAACCCTTGGGACCCTGCACCCACATGGGAGACCTGGAAGAAGTTCCTGGCTCCTGGCTTTGGATCAGCTCAGCTCTGTCCACTGGGGCCACTTGGGGAGTGAACCAGTGGGCCAAAAATCTAACTCTCCTTCTCTGTGTAAATCTGACTTTCCAATATAATAAATAAATCTTAAAGTTGGTGCAGTGGGGGAGGGTCGGTGCAATGACTCAATCAGCTAATCCTTGCCTTGCAGACAGCAGTATTCCATACGGGAGCCAGTTTATCCCATCTGCTCCACTCCCATCCAGCTCCCTGCTTGTGGCTTGGGAAAGCAGCAGAGGATGGGCCAAAGCCTTGGGACCCTGCACTCACATGGGAGATCCAGAAGAAGCTCCTGGCTCCTGGCTTCAGAACAGCTCAGTTCCAGCTGTATGGCTACTTGGGAAGTGAACCAGTGGATGGAAGCCTTGGGGCCAGATGCTGTCTGCATCGGAAAAGGGTGGGGTGCCCAGTTGCCAAATGTCACTCCCCACACCCCACCCTGCTCCCCACCACCTGTGACCTCAAGCACAGCACACAGGAGGGAGCCTCCGCCCCTGGGGTGAGGGGCTGGCTCAGGGCTCAGCATTGCTGTAACCACAGCCCTGCGTGCTCTGCATGCTTGTGGCTGGGGAAGGATAGGTTTTCTGCTGCATGAAGTCTGGTTTTGACTTCATATCTCACAGGTGGGGTCCCTCCTACCCCATCTACCTCCCAGAAATGGAACCCTGGGACTCCCTGGACTGTCCTTTCCCGTTTCTCCTCCCATACGAGTCCTTGGGGACATATGCCCCGCCACCTGCTTCTTTCCTCTGTCCTCACCCCATTCCTAGTCCAAAATCCCATGTGTAGCTCTCTGCTCCTTCTCTGGTCCCCACTTCTTCAGCTTTGTTTTACTTCCCTTTTCCTAACTGTACAATGACCGAACCATTCACTTCAACCCTCTTTGTACAACAACCACAATCCTAAAACCCCAGGCTGGCAAACTGGGGTGAATGGTAGGCAAGCCAGGGACAGAGACATATGAGCCCCGGATTTTCCTTCCTCCAGCCCAGGTACCCATCAAGAACCAAAGCTGTCTCCTCCTTGGGACAGGCATCAAGCCCAGTGGCCAAGATGCCTGGTTAAGATACTATGTGCCACCTTGAGGTGCCAGCTCCTGTCCCTCGCTTTTTGTGAATGCCGGCCTGCCTGGTGGGCAATAGTGGTGTCTCCATCCACAGAGCAGACCTGGGATGCAGTTTCCCAGCTCCCAGCTTCGGTCCAGACCAGCCTTGGCCATTGCAGACATTTGAAGTGTCAACCGGGAAATGAGAACATCCTCTCAGGTAAATACATTAAAATAATAATAATAATGACAGTCCCCATTGGCCCCAATGGACTTCACCAAATCCCATTTCTTTTTCCTTAGGGAGTGCTCCAGTCTTCTCTGCCCAGGATCAAATGGCTGTCTCATGTTTTGGGGACCCCCAAGACACACCCTTCTTTGCCTCTAACAGCTGGAAAACAGACACCCTCTCCTCCAGTTCCCGAAGAGCCTGGCCTGCCTGCTCTAGCTCATAGTCTGGGCATGGACCCCCCAGGAGGTGCTGAGCCACAATCTCATGGGCCTGAGGAGGGGGTGCTGACTGGCAGGACACGGCATGAGACAGGGTAGAGGCTGAATCTTACCTGGTTGGAGCCCTGTGCACTTAGGCAACCTTCCTTCCTCTCCACCTCCTATCCTCCTCCCTCCTCCCCTCCACGCTGGGAAGCCAAAGCAAGGCAGATTAGCCTGGAGGATTGTGAGAGAACAAAGCCACAGGAGCAAGGATACAGATTACAGAAAGGAGCTGGGGTTCTTTTTGCAAGGCCCTGGGCAGCTGAGCCCAACAAGCCTTCCTCCCAGGCAGGCGGGCAGGACCAGGTGGGTGTGGGCTCTAGGAGGAGGCAGGCGGGCTGGTGCCCTGGTACTCACAGGTGCTTGCTCTTTTTCAAGGGGTGAAGCGTACATTCGTGCAGGACCAGCCCTTCCTCTGGCAGCTGTCTCTGTGTACTGATCTAGGAGGCTGCGGAGGAGGAAGTGACACGCCCTGGGGTGGGGGGAGGTTTTGGGGGTGGGGTGGGGGTAACTGATATAGAAGGTGGAGCAGATTGAGATGAGATGCCTAGAGAGCGGATGACAAAGGGGCCCAGAAGCGAACTGCTCTCTCAAGCACCTTTTGAATCTACAGGACAGCTCCTGTGAGCCAGAAATCCTCAGGACTTCATCAGAGCTGCGACAATACCCTGACAGGTGCAGAAAGGGAAGGCTTAAAGAAGTTAAAGAACTTGGTTCCAGGTCACACAGCTGGTCCGCCAAAGCCACTCGCTGAACTTCCTCACGTAAAGCATCGTGCGAAGCAGGAACGTGGTGGCAGTAACGCCCGTGAGGTGGGAAGTCAGACTATTGCTCATTCTGAAAACCTGAGGCCCAGGATGTCACAGTGTGCTGAACTACACGAGCTCTGGAACCAGGGGAGAGGGCAGGAGTTTAAGTCCCACTCTCACAGGTAACGTCACGATGCAGCACGAAGAGCCTCCACCTGCAACTCCAGTGTCTCATATCCCAGATCGGAGCACCACTTGAAGTCCTGGCTACTCTGCTTCCTATCCACCTCCCTGCCACCCACAAGGGAGACCCGGATAGAGTCCCAAGGACCTGACCAGTTGGGGAGTGAATCAGCTGATGAGAAATTCTCTCTCTGCTTTGGAAAATTTCAATGTTTGCAAACAACAACAACAACAACAAAACAATGGACTCAGCACAGTTGCATAGTGGTTACACACTCGCCTTACATGTGCCAGGGTCCTGTATGGGGGCCAGTTCATGTCCTGGCTGTTCCACTTTCCTTCCAGCTCCCTGCTTGTGGCCTGGGAAAGCAGTAGAAGACAGCCCAAAGCCTTGGGATTCTGCACCTGTGTGGGAGACCGGGAAGAGGCTCCTGGCTCCTGGTTTGGGATCAGCTCATCTTTGACCATTGTGGCCAGTTGGGGAGTGTGCCAGTGGATGAAAGATCTTTTTCTCTTGTCTCTCCTTCTCTCTGTAAATCTAAATTTCCAATAAAAATAAATAAATCTTAAAAAAAAAAAAAAAAGGGGAGGGGGGCCTGGCGGCGTGGCCTAGCAGCTAAGGTCCTCGCCTTGAATGTGCCAAGATCCCATATGGCCGCCAGTTCTGATCCCGGCAGCTCCACTTCCCATCCAGCTCCCTGCTTGTGGCCTGGGAAAGCAGTTGAGGACAGCCCAGAGGTTTGGGACCCTGCACCCGCATGGGGGACCCAGAAGAACTCCTGGCTCCTGGCTTTGGATCAGTTCAGCTCCAGCTGTGTGAACCAGTGGATGGAAGATCATTTTCTCTGTCTCTCCTTCTCTTTGCAAATCTGACTTTCAAACAAAAATAAGTAAATCCGGTCCCGGCGCGATAGTGTAGTGGTTAAAGTCCTTGCCTTGAACACGCTCAGGATACCATATGAGTGCCAGTTCTAATCCTTGCAGCTCTGCTTCCCATCCAGCTCCCTGCTTGTGGCCTGGGGAAGTAGTCAAGGACAGCCCAAAGCCTTGGGACCCTGCACCTGCGTGGGAGACCTGGAAGAAGCTCCTGGCTCCTGCTTTGGTTTAGCTCAGCTCCAACTGTTGTGGCCACTTGGGGAGTGAATCAATGGATGGAAGATCTTCCTCTCTGTCTCTCTTCCTCTGTATATCTGGCTTTCCAAATAAAAATAAATAAATCTTTCCAAAAAAAAAAGTAAATTCATGAAAAAACAAAAACACCTCCATGACTGACATTGGCCTTGTGCCATAGTAGGCTGCCAGCAATCCATATGGGTACCAGTTTGAGTCCCACTTGCTCCTTAGCCTGATGAGCCAGCCCAGAGAGGATTATTGGTGGTCACTCTGACTGGGCTGCAGCTCTCGATGGTGTAATGGGGGCTGAGTGTGTGGCGGACAGGGTTGGGCTGTCCTGTAGCACCCACTGGTTTGTGTAAGAGACAGAGTTATAGATAGATGTGACTTAGCAGTTGCAACTACCAATGTGTGCACAGGCTGATATGGGCGACAGAATGAACCAGACCCAGTATGGCAGGCGTACATAGGAGTCAGGTCTGGGATCACCTTAAACGAGATTTCTTTGAGGTTCCCCCCAACAGAACTGCAAGTTTCTATGCGAATGGAGACTGGGGTGGACTATGTCAGCCAATGGATCTTGGAAGGATTTCCTCATCCTTGCATCTGCAAGATGGAGAGCATGTCAGAACTATGGAAACCACTTGAGCAGAACCCTCAGAGCAGGCCCCACGTCAGGGACCCTGGGATGACATCGGTGGGCGTTCTCCATCCCTAGGTCCTAAAACGGTTGGGAGGCTGGGTGTGGCTTCTCCCCTTGCCTCCCCTCTCCGATTATAGAAAGTTGATAAGGGAAGGTGTGGAAATAGTGGTCTCATCCGCTTTCCCCTAATCCTCAACACTTCTCACCTTAACCAACTGTGTAAACATCATCAAACGTAAAATTTAAAAAAGGAAGGAGAATGAAGCCCACGTCCCATATCAAAGTGTCCATGTTTAACATCTGATTCCCTGGCTCTGGCTCCTGTCTCCAGCTTCCTGCTAGAGCAGACACGGTGAGCTGGAGTGGGGGAAGGCAGTGGGGCTACTAGCTCAAGCAAAAAAGTCTCTGTCCTCCATCTAGGAGATTTAAATTCCTGGTGCTTGGCTTGGGCCTGGCCCAGTCCAGGGGCTTGGGATTGAGCAGGCAGTTAGGAACACTCTGCCTCTCTCTCTAATAAATCAATGAATTTGTAAAACAACAGTGGAGGGCTGGCATGGTGGCAGATCAGGCTAATCTTCACACTGACATCCCACATGGATGTTTAGTTTGAGTCCCAGGTGCTCCACTTTCAACTCAGCTCCCCACTAATACGCTTGGGAAAGCAGCAGAAGATAGCTCAGGTCCTTGGGACACTGCATCCATATGGCAGACCCAAAAGAAACTCCTGGCTTCAAATCAGCTCAGCTCTGGCTTTTATAACCATTTAGGAAGTGAACCAGCTGATGGAAAATCTCTGTCCTTCTCTGTGTAATTCGGCCTTTCCAATAAAAAAAAAAAGAAAAAGAAACTCTTTACAAAACATAGATAGGGAAAAACAAAATAAAATCTAAAAAACAAAATAAAATAAAATAAATAGGGGGCCTGGCACAGTAGCTTAGTGGCTAAAGTCCTTGTTTTTCATATGCCAGGATTCCATATGGGCACTGGTTTGTGTCCCTTCTAGCTCCCTGTGTGTGGCTTAGGAAAGCAGTGGAGGACAGCCCAAAACCATGGAACCCAGCACCCATGGGGAGACCCGGAAGAAGCTCCTGACTCCTGGCTTCGGACTGGCTCAGCTCTGGCCATTGAAAGCACTTGGGGAGTGAAGCAGTGGAGAGATCTTTCTCTCTGTCTCTCCTTCACCTCTGTAAATCTACCTTTCCAACAAAAATAAAATGAAATCTTTAGTCAATCAATAAATAAAAACAGAAAGACCCATGGAGCTAGGCTTCGAGTCAATAAAAAGGGAGTAATGGAGTGCAGGCAGAGGGAAGGACAACAGGCACAGTGAAACGTGCAGATGGCCTGTGGAGGCCACTACTGTGTCGTCCCAGGCCCACAGTGACCAAGGCTGTTTTAGAGAGGGGTCAGGACAAGCACCTGTTTACAAGGCCAACGTCCAACCAGAAGTGCACCCCATTCCGGCCACAGACCTTAGCAGGGTGCCTGTCTCAGGGCAGGTGCTGAGAAACCACAGGTCACAGGGCCGGTGGCAACTGGGCTCCTTCCCTGGCGGTGCACGGGGGTGAGGGAACTGGCCAGGGGACAGAGAGTCTAGCCAGGTCTGCCCTGCCCCCACCCCCAGGGGCTGCTGTGACAGTGACCCCTCCTTCCCCACAGGCCCTGTGGTTTCCTCCAGATCTTCTTTCGCTTTCTTCTTCTACTTCCCCCGCTTCTCTGCTGCCCTACTCCCACATCCTCTGCCTAGAGACACAGGTCACCAGGCCTCTAGAGCCGCGGCAGGACCAGGTCGCCCGGGCCCTGATCCCAGGCTGTCAAATGGGCCAGCATGGTAGGTCCTAGGCTGCGAGGGGGACAGGGACAGAGAGGACACAGGGGCACCTTAGTCAAGAAGGCCACGTGCCTTGCAAAAGGGACAAGACACATAGCTGGGGGAAGGTGGAGTGGGGGTGGTGCGGAGTGGGGGAGAGCGGAGGGAGATACTTGGAGAGAAGGCATGTGGGGGGTAGGGAATGGGGTACAGGGGATAAACCAGATACACAGTAGCTTAGAAGCCAGCTGGGCTGGTTTTTGGAGTCAGGGACACCTTCCCTCCCCTCCCCCAATCCCATCCCCAAGGGCCACTGAGGGGGGTCAACAGGCACATTTACAAATCCCCCAGAGCTGGGCTGACTAGAAGACCTGGAGAGCACACTGTTTGTGCACATCCTCCTCAGGGGGCCACAGGACCCAGCTTCAAAGCCCACCCACACCTGGGGGCTGCTGGAGGGCCCCCTCCCACCGCCAGCGCCATTCACTAAGACTGGGTCTTCTGGAGTCCAACAGTGGAGGGGCCCCTCCGTGGGTCATCCTGGCCTGTGCTGCACCTTCTAGAAGGAGCCACATACAGTGCTGAGTTTCCATCACTTTATTTTGCAAAAATAGAAAACTCAGCAATATGCAGTACAGCAAGGGGGAGGGATGTAAACAGAAGGGAGGGGACAGCACCCTGACCCCCCAGAGAAAAAGGGGAGCCCATGGGAATCTTATTTGGCAGCTAAATACGAACTGGGGGCTTGGAGGAAGAAGGGAGGGGGGGTCACAGAGGCCCTGGGCTCCCCCTCCCAAGACCCCCCACCCAGGAGGAGAAGGAAGGGGATCAATTCCAGGGTGTAAACAAAAAGCTAATAAATAAATAGAGGCTTCCTCTGGGAGAGGGCGGGGCCAGCTAAGCAGCATCCCCACCCTCCCCCAGGCCAAGCTGCTCTGGGGGGGGGATGAGGAAGGCAGAGGTCAAGGGTAAAAGGCACTAGGTTAGGGGGATTTCCCCTGGCCCCTCTGTAGTGTAGAAGGGGTCCCTGTCCTGGTGGCTGAGATGGGAGGCAAGAGGAGCCCAAGGCACGTGATGGGGCCAGGAGAGCAACGTGGCACCCAAGGCAGAGAGGGGTACATGTGAACCTGGTCCAGACTGCCCCCACCTGCCCCGCCCCCTCCCTCACCAGGCCCCGACACACAAGGCTGGGGTGAAGAGGGCAGCACGCTTGACCACCCAGCGTTAGGCATCAAGGACAGGAGCAAGAGGGTGGGCCCAGCCCTTTCCCTTTTGGTCTGTAGTGTTCCTGTTTGTCCCTCAGGGGCCCGAGAGCACCCAGCTGGCAGGAGAAGTCACGGGTGAAAGGGCAGAATCTTTTTCGTGTCTGTCTGGCCAGCCTGGGCCCCTGGCATCTGATGGGGCAGCGTTGAGATTTTTTTTTTTTTTTCAGAATCCACAACACCCAGGCTCACCCCTTCTGCCCCTCTCTCTCTCCTGGTGGGATCAGGGGGTGGGTAGGACCCTCACCCCAGCTGGAGGTTGGGGGAGAACCTGAAGAGGGAGCCGGTTCGAGCAGAAAGGGGACGAACACGGAGGCACCCCTGGAAACTTTGGCAAAAAAAAAACAAGATCACAAGGAGCTCTGTGGAAGGGGCGGGGAGAGGGCAGAGCAGGTCTTCCCCCAGGCACTTGTGGTGTCTGGGAGATGGTCAGTCCACTGCCTGGAGCCCAGCCCCACGGGGGGCAGGGTCAGGGCCCCTGGTCGGCCTGGGGACTCCTACACCGTCTGCCTTGGGCCTCAGGAACCTCCTCCTCGCCAGAGGCCTTGGGACGGGAGGCGGGCTGCGAGGAGTCGTCCTCAAACATTTCGGGGTTCTCCAGCATCTCTCGGATCAGGGGGGGCATGGGGCCTGGGATCTCCATCTTCAGGGTGATGGCCCGCTCCGCTCCTACAAGCCATAAACAAAGAGGCTCAGTGGGGCCAATGCCCCTCCATCCCAGAAGTCCCCAAAGCTGCCACCTCCCCAGCGCCTCTCGGCCGTGTCCTCTGACTCCCTTGTGGAATGTCCAGCTACCTCTCTGTCCTCTATTGAGATGCCCCTTATTGAGATGCCCCTTCTCTGTCAGGAACCCCTGTTTGGACTTCTGTCAAGTCTGCTCACCCACCTGGGCAGTTCTAAGATGCCACCTGAATGCCTGCTCCCTTCCAGCACAGTCCCCTACCCCCAGGCACCTGCCCACCCTGCAGACTCTCAGGTACACAGCACAGTTTTTCTACTAGATGCTTCCGGGATTTTTTTTTAATTAATTGGAAAGTCAAATTTACAGAAAGAAAGACTTTCCATCTGCCGCTTCACTCCCCAAATGGTCACAACAGCTGGAGCTGAGCCAATCCAAAGCCAGGAGCCAGAAGCTTCCCCTGGGTCTCCCATGTGGTGCAGGGTCCCAAGGCTTTGAGTCATCCTCGACTGCTTTCCCAGGCTACAAGCAGGGAGCTGGATGGGAAGCAGAGCTGCCAAGATTAGAACCAGCGCCCATATGGGATCCCAGTGTGTAAGGCAAGGACTTTAGCTGCTAGGCTACCGTGCCAGACCCTGGGCCTATCTTTAATAATGTTCCTGACAACAGCTAACAGGCAAAGCGCACTTACTACGCTGGGAGGTATGGGAGCCTGTTCTAAATCAGTACCACCCAGAAGAACTTTCTACACCGGTGACATCTGCTGCATCCAACACAGCCACCATCTGCTAAATGTGGCAACTGAGCATTTGAAAATGTGGCTTGAGTGGCATAGTGGTTCAACACACTAATTCTCTACCCTGTTGACACTATATGGGTGCCAGTTCGAGTCCCAGCTGCTCCACTCACGATCCAGCTCCCTGTTTATGGCTGGGAAAGCAATGGAGGATAGCTCAAGTTCTTGGACCCCTGCACCCAGGTAAGAGACCCAGAGGAAGCTCCTGGCTCTTGGCTTCTGGTCAGCTCAGTTCTGGGCACTGCAGCTATTTGGAGAGTGAACCAATGGATGGAAGATTTCTCTCTCTCTTTCTCTCTTTTTTTTAAGATTTATTTTTATTGCAAAATCAGATATACAGAGAGAAAGATCTTCCGTCCAATGAGTCACTCCCCAAGTGACCGCAACAGCTGGTGCTGCGCCGATCCAAAGCCAGGAGAGAAGAACTTCCTCCAGGTCTCCCACGCGGGTACAAGGTCCCAAGGCTTTAGACCGTCCTCGACTACTTTCCCAGGCCACAAGCAGGGAGCTGCGTGGGAAGTGGAGCTACTGGATTAAAACCGGTGCCCATATGGGATCCAGGCACATTCATGGCGAGGACTTTAGCTGCTAGGCCATCGCACCAGGCCCTCTGTCTCTTTCTCTTTCATCTCTCCTTCTCTCTGCAAATTTGCCTTTCAAACAAAAAATCGAAAGAAAGGAAGAAAGAAAGAAAGAGGCTTGCTGTAGCATAGCAAACCAAGCGGTCACTTGTTATGCTCAGTGCCCAATTCAGGGGTCAGTTATGCCCATCCAGCTTCCTGCTGGGGCGTTTGGAAGACGCTCATGTGTCTAAGTGTCTGCCACCCGTAAGGATGACTTGGCTAAGGGTTCCTGGCTCCTGGCTCCCCTTCACCTGCGATTCCAGCATCCCACAGGGGTGACCGTCCTACTTGTGATCCAGCTCCCTGCCAATGTGCCTGTCACCCAAACATGGGAGCCCCAGAAGCAGCTTCTGGCTCCTGGTCTCAGACCAGCTCAGCTCCAGTCACTGTGGTCATTGGGGGAGTAAATCAATGTATAGAAGATTACTCTCTGTCTCTCCTTCTCTCTGTATGTAATTATACCTTTCAAATAAGCTTTTTGTTTTGTTTTGGTCATAGTGGCTACGCAATTACAGAACTGAATGCTAAACTTAGAGGAAGTTCTAAGCACATTAACTCCTTTAGTCCTCATGGCTAACTTTATGAGACAGGGTAAAGAGGAGCCTGGTTAACCAGGAAAACCAGACAGAGTCAAGCAAGCCTGTCCCTGCCCCAGAAGTCTCCCCAGTTTGATGTGGCAGAACTAGGATTCCAGCAGATTCTGAATCACCATGCTCCTGCCCGTGCCTGCCGGCAGGTCTGACCCCAGGCAGCCAGCGGCTCCGGGAGGAGAGGAAGGGAGCTCCTCTGGGACTAACCCTTGGTGCTGATGCCCCGCAGGTCAGTGATCTTCATAAGCATCCTTGGGAACATGTAGGGTTGGCTGGGACGCCGACGCCGAGCGTACAGCCTCAGGGCTTCCAGCAGGGGCTCCTGCAGCTTGTCCACTTTCTCAGGCTCCTCCAGGTCCATGCGATCTACAGGGACAAGCGCAGTGGAGTGGATCGGGTCAGGTGTGAGGTCTCTCCCAGCGGGGTCTTAGGGCGGAAAAGCAAGCAGCGGCTCGAGCGGCCGCCAGGGGGCGCGTCCGCACCTCCGCAGATGAGGCAGATGGCGCTGAGCAGCCCCGTCTCCGTGTCGTCCATTTCCAGCGGCAGGAGCTGCCCGGCGAAGGCAAAGACGAGGTCTGTGAGGGGCCCGAAGCCGGCGTTGTGCATCTGGGTCCGGTTCAGGGTGAGCCCATCTGAGAAGGTCATGGTGTCCTGCTCTGGGGTGTACCTTGTGCAGATCCGCAGCATCTACAAGTGTATGAGGGTGTGGGGAGATAGGGTGAGAGTGGGCCTTGAGCAGGGAGCTAAGACAAAAAGAGCTTGAGTACAGGAGTTCTGAGGAGTCCAGGAGGTGGTAAGGCCTGGAAGGGGAACAAGGAAACCTTTTCATGGACCCTGGGAATGGTTAAAGACCTCCCACAAGGGTAGGGGCGCTACTGGCATGGAGCCTCCTACCCAGGGTGCCCAACCTACCAGGATGTCCAGGCAGGCAGCCTTGAGTAAAGTAATCTGGTCAGCGATGCTGAGACCTGTAAAGCCGGGCAGCCGCTTGGCAAACTCCACAATCTTGATGATGCACTTGGTGGCCAACTCGCTGAACTTGTCCCACAGCCCCAGGTCCAGCTGCACCCGGTGGTCAGCGCTGGAATTCTGGGGGGTGGGGGTTGGAGGTCAGGGTGCACGCTGAAGCCTGCCCTTTGGCAGCCCCTCCCTGCCCTCAGTACCAGGCCACCACCTCCCACACTCACAGGTTCTCCCTGCCCCTGCAGCACGCTCCCACTTCTCACCGTAGTGTACTTGCCCAGCTGGCAGAGCGAAGGGAAGGTCTCCTGGTGGGCTTTGCTGACCTTGGCAATGAGCTCCTCTAGCTGGGGGCTGAGCTCGTAACTGTCGGGGGCCCCTTCTTCCTTCACCTCTTTCTTCTTCTTGTTCCGGTCGTTGCGCACAGCTTTGGGGGATGGAGGGCTCAGGACCTTGTGTGCCCGCCTCCCTTGCATACAGCCTCATTCTGTGCTTACCGTGAGCACCTGTTCCCCCTCAGGAGTGCCTCAGTTTCCCTACCTCTCACCTTGGCAGCTTCTGTCCCTAGGCTGGCTCTCCCCAGTCCCACCCAGGGCCCCTGCAGCCAGGGCCATTAGGCTCCATCCTGCCCTTCCTGTCACCCTTCAGGAGCTGGGGGAGGGGGGGCAGGATATGCAGGAGGCAGGATATCCACTTATAGCCTGGGCAGCACAATGGGAGGGATGGAGGGGAGGGGCCACCCTAGAGCCATCTCAGGCTCAGTCCTGGCAACTGGAGAGGGACAGAAGACTGCCCCCTCCATATCCCCAAGACAACAGGAGGTATATGAAACCCTAACCCTCAGTCTCCAGAGAAAGGGTGGGGCCTCCTGAATGAAGGGAGCCAATCAAAGAGGAACAGGGCCTAGGAGGAGCTGGCACACCAGGAACAGGCCAGGTCTCCCACGTCAGGACAGTTGGGCAGCCAGAGGTGACCTGAATGAAGGGAGCCAATCAAAGAGGAACAGGGCCTAGGAGGAGCTGGCACACCAGGAACAGGCCAGGTCTCCCACGTCAGGACAGTTGGGCAGCCAGAGGTGAGAGGATGGTGACCACTGTGGAGGGCGTTGGGGGGGTAGGACCAAGCCAGGGACCTGAGCCTACCTTCCTTGGACATGCCCACTTCGAAGCACTTCTGCAGCCGGCAGTACTGGCAGCGGTTCCGGGTCACCTTGTTGATGATGCAGTTTTTGTCGCGGTGACAGGTGTACACCATGTTCTTCTGGATGCTGCGGCGGAAGAAGCCCTGGGGTACGAGGGAGAGTGGGAACGGGAGGGGGGCTGTCATCAAAGTAGAACAGCCTCTCACCACCTGGCAGACAGCCCCAGGGCTTGACTCAATCTATCAAACACCTATGTGCCAAGCTCCCCGCCCTCCAGCCCACAGCACACGCGCGCACACACACACACACACACACACACACCAGCCTCCCAGGTCTCTGACCTCACTGATGTAGCTCCAGACCCCCTAGTCTGTCCATCCCACCACCACCAGTACCTTGCAGCCTTCACAAGAGCTGACCCCATAGTGGTAGCCAGAGGACTTGTCACTGCACACGAAGCATGGCTTGTAGACCCGAGGTGGCGGAGGGGGCGAGGGAGAGCTGGGCACCATCTCCTCTGAGCTCGTGCTCTGTGTCTCCACCGCTGAGGAGGACAGGCAGGGGTGAGTGAAGCGGGGCAGGGGAGAGCGGGAAGAAGGACCCCTATGGACCTGCAGGTCTCCTCACCTCACACAACCCATGCCACGTCTTCCTCTGCCTCAGGTGATGGCCACCTGCTACCGCCTCACCACGGCCTGATGGCAGATGCAACCTCCCCTCACCCCCTACCCACAAACACGTCCCCCAGGCAGCCATCTCAGACCAGCTTGTCCTGCTCCTAGTCCACACCCCTGGCTCTGACCACACTAACACCAGCTTGGATCTACACATCTCAGGCCAAGCTTATACACTGGAGATGAGCTTCTCTGGGCCTCAGCTTTCCCTAGCTATCAAGTGGGTGTGTCTGGGGACAGGAGGGCTCCCAGCCCTGCAGCTCTAACCTCTCTGGTCACTCCCTGCCACTTTGCTAGATCCTTGTCAGGCTGTCTACACAGCCCCACCCCCCAGATGTGGGCAGGGGATGCAAGTACATGTCACCCACCTGGAGCTGGCACCTGGCCGATGACCTGCTGCGACAGTCAAGAGGTAGGAGTGGACCTCACTTTCTTGCCAGTAGCACAGGGTAGATTATTTTCAAGCCTGCCACCCCCTTACACTCCAATGAGGACCACAGCCCTCTCCTCCAGAAAGCCCCAGGAGAGTGGAGCAAAGGAGGGCATGGGAATGAGAAGGTGCCCGGCGCCCGCACTACCAGCTGATAGTAGAACACAGCCCTGGGGTCTTTCTGATTCCATCTACAGCAGCAATGAGAGAAGGGGAGGCAGGTGGAGGTATTTGTTCAAATCCTGGGGTTTGCAAGCCGTTGAAGGGGTGTAACCACCTGGAAAAGTCAGGTGGGTAAACAGGGCTAATGGGGGAGGGTAGCCTCTGTGTGTGCGTGTGCGCATGTGTCTTCCCTCCTAAAATGCCTATTTTGCACTCAGATATGGCTACCTGATTCTCCAGTGATTGTTGTCTGCACGGCTGGTCTTCAGAGGCAAGCAAAACCTCTCAGGTACTCCACCTGCCTTTTGGGGAACCTAAGTGGTGGGCCCCCAAACAAGAGGCAAGCCCAGGGAGTGCCAGGACCCTCCTCCCTAAGCCGATGCACACAAACCCACCTGGGTGGAAGGAACAACCTTTCTTCCGTCTACCCTCCGGCAGCCCGTGTGGTCACAAGTCTGCCCCCACACGGCCCCGAAGGGAGCTGGAAGGAAAGCCGGGGATGCTAGGGGTTCCAGGCTGGCTCCACCCACCCGCAGGAGGAGCGAAGCCCTCCCCAGCTCCAACCCCCCCCCAGTAGCCCCCCACACTCAATTAACATAAGAATCCAGTTGCCAAGCGATTCTTCGCTGAAGAAAAGCAAAGGGAGGAAGGGAGGCCAGAGGGAGGTGGGGGGGATGCCTTGCTGCCTATTCAAGACTGGGGGACCGGGTAGACGGGGGCTGGAATGCTTTTCAGGCCCTCCGCAGGCACCCCAGGCCCGCCCCGGCGTGCTCCGCACGTTCTGCCCGCGGGCCTGTGCGTGGGGTGGCGCTCACTCCCGCGCTGACGCCCTCCCTGCCCGCAGAGCGCTGCCTCATTTCCTCTCTTGCGCAAGCGCCTGGGTGCGGTCAGACTGGCATGGGCCGATGCCAGCCCAATTATAAGACTAAGGGGCTACAGAGAGCCCGGGGCCAAGGGGGATGGGGAAGAAGCAGCTTTTAACGTCACCCACTCTCAACGTCCTTTGGGCACTCCTTCCTTCCCTGAACCCCAAAATGCAATTCTCCTCCCGCGCCCCCCTCAATTGCGCAGGTGGGCAGAGGGCGCCGCGCAAAGCTAACCCGCGCGGTCTCCGATGCCCTCCGCAGCTTCGGTGCCTACACCGTGCCACCAAGATGCTCTCCCGAGCCCAGACAGGAGGCCCCTGTTGGAGAGCAGGGGGTGGGCTCTGTTTTTTTTTTCCCCTCCTTTTAAAGCCCAAATTGCTGAAATTGAGGAAATTCCTGGCCAAGCTGAGCGGAGCTTCAAACAAACTCTTTATAACCGGCTGTAAACGCTCCCAGCTGCGAGGCCCAGAGCGCAGCAACCCCGGACACACACCTCCTGGGAGACCCACACACTCTCACAAGTCAGCAGCTCGCGGGAGGCCAAGCACTGAGACGCACCACGGAGGTGACAAGTCACAGAGCCGTCACACGCCACTCGGCACCGGGCTACACGTTCACCCGCAGCCCAGGTCAGCCGCGCAGATGGGGGGACCCCAGGAACGCCCCCCGGCGCGAGCACGCACAACTGGCTCGCCTCCCCATCAAACGCACAGGGAGAGAGCGCGCGACTAGGCTGGTTTGGGGGCGCCCAGTAACCCAGTAAGGACCCCCTCCCGAGGAGGGGGAAGCTAAACCGCAATTCCAAAACGTCCTAACACTTGGAACCAAAGGGGCTTCCAGAGGGCCTAAGAAAGGACAGGGTCCCTGCCCAGCAACACCCCCCTCTCCCAAAAAAAGAACTCTTTATGGAAGATTCCACCTCAGCACACACCCCTCCCAACATACCCCAGTTCCCCGTAACCTCTTGGGCAATAAGAGGAAGGTTAAGAATTCACAGGAATTTGGTTCAAAGTAATCCCTCCCAGTTTGCTCGGACTTTTAAATGGCACACTTTAATTCTGGCCTCACCCCACCCCAAAGTGCGGTCTCCTAGGTTTTGCCACCACCCCCTTCCAGTTTCCCAGTTGTTAAATCTGAGCAAAGCTCTGCCCTGGAACCAAAAGACCGAGAGGAAAAAAAAAAATCCTAACTTGTAAACAGCGCTGCCGAGTGCCAAGCAAAGAGGCGCGTTGGCGGGGGCCCGGTGACCCGCGGCGCGCACTCCCCCAGCGCCAGCCGCCCAGCCCGCCCCTTCTTCCCAGCGAACCCCCTCTTACACACAGATACACACACACACACGCGCGCGCGCGCGCCTCCGAGACCCCCCAGGCTCCAGCCCTCCGCACCCGGCGGCGAGCAGTCCCAACCCCCCACCCCGAGGGAGGTTTTTTCAGGGGTGCTGAAGACTCCCACCCCCGCCAGGCACTGTGGGCCTAGGCTTCAAAGCCGTCTCTCATCTGGACTTCATTTTTACTGCCTTGCAGTCCCCAGTTTTTTATTACCGCTCTGGAACGGGGTTCCCGGGCCCCAGGCCTGGCATCTCCCATTTCACAGACTGGGAAGAGCGACATTCAGGAACCCCAGTAACCTGCCTACTCCTTACCTTGTCATCTCCAGGCCATACCCCCCCACACACACAATATACACACACCCCTCAGACTCAGATTTTAAACTTTTTTGCTTCCTACTCAACTTGTGCGTGTGTTGAAGCCTTAGAGAAAGTCTTCTTTCCATTACAATCCTATTCACGTTCCTAAATATTCTTTCTAAACAGGGCAGGGGAGGAAAAAAGGAGACGGAGCTCAGCCGCCTTCCTTCCAGGAGCACAGTCCCTGGCACCCCCTCCTCACCCTCCCTGCCCCGCGCAGAACACACAGGATGCTCTGTAGGACAGGCACTTTCCAAAGCCAGCCGCCCCCGCGGCCACGCAGGGGCACACGCCCTCCCGGCCTCACGCCACAAACAGGAGGACCTGCCAAGGCTGTCTGAAGGCAAAATGCCTGCAGAGACCCCACCCCCCGCCCCTCGCGTCCCCCACAACCTAGGCAATGCGCTCTGCAAATACTATGTGTTTGTGTTTTGTTTTTTTTTTCCCTTTCACACGCACAGCTTCCCACATGGACTTCACAAACACTACCCAGGATCCTTGGGCGTCTTATCCTTTCAAGGCTGGGGACCTCAGGGCGCACCTCGGTCCCTCCCTCTCCCCAGAGATCTCAACTGCACGTTCTAGCTAAACACCCACCATAAAAACCACACGCGCTCCAAACACTACTGCATACACGCAAAGCAGGCGCGGAGGCCCCCACGTTTAAAGGGCCAGCCGCCCCACATACTAGGGGGCCGGAATCTCCGAGCGCACCCCCAGTTCCAGCGTCCATACACGGAGACAGACTGCACCCCCAAACCCACTTACACCCCCAACCCCACTCCCAACCCCCAGGATCGGGTACCTACATTGTAAACTGGTGGGTTGCGACCAAGCAAAAGGCTCAAGTCCGGCGAAACAGGAGCTGCCGGTGGCTCTGCGTAGCAAGCCAGCCCCGGGCCCGGCCGCCCCGTACAGCCGTCGCGGACCCGGGGCAAACGTTTCCATGCAGTCGTACATCACGACCCGGCTTGGAGGGAAGCAGGGTGCTAGAACACCAAGGACCCGCAGCCGATTCCCCCTCCTCCCCCAGCGGCGCCCCGCTCCTGGAGGGGGGGAGGGGGAGGGCTAGCATAGGGCGCAGGGCTGCATGGGGGGTAAGGGGGTGGGCGAGGAAGAGGGGGATCCCCAGCAGGGGAAGGGGACTGGGCGGGGCACGGAGCCGGGGTTGCCGCTCCAGCCTCGGTCCGGCTCTCTCTGGGCGCCTGGGCAGCTAGGCGCTGGGGAGACCTTTTGTAAAAGCGAAGCCTAGGGTGGGGGGTGGGGCTTAGAGCGCAAAGGGGGCCGGGCACCGAGATGAGCAGAGCTAGGAGTGGAGCGTACACACAGCGCGCGCACACACACACTCTCTCGCTTCGCCGGCGCGCGCGCTTGCTTAGACACACATCCGTGCATGCATTTCTCTTGGCAGCCGCCACGCACTGCAAATATGCAACAGCGTGCACACGCATGTCGGCACGCACATAAATTCACGGGCGCACACGCGTCACTGCAAACACACCTGGTTAATTGAGAGAACGCCAGAGCAACCATTCTAGCTCTCCACAGCCCCGGAGAGGCTCGACACGCATTTGCACTTAGGAGCTTCCCCAGGTCCGGGCTGGGGGCGGGGGGGGGTCGGAGGGGAAGGAATGGAGGAACCCAGCAGCATATGTATTTCCTTTCAGTTTTTCCCCTCCCCCTTCAATTATTGCTTTTCCACCTAAGTCGGCGGGGCGGGCATCGGAGGCTGCCTGTGGAGTCGGGGAAGGCCGAGGTCCTCCGCGGTGCGAGGCCAGAGGCCGGGGAACCTGCGCTACCTCCACCCCCTCATTCCCAGGCCTAGCTCCGCCTTCTCCCTGTGCGCGCGCGCGCGCCCGCGCCTCGGGACCGAACCGTACATTCCTGCGGCTCGGCGCGCGCGGCCTCCTCCTTCCTTCCCGTTCTCCCCACCCCCGGTCCGAGGGCCGGAGCGCGCTCCCGCCGTGAACTCTCCGGGAACCCCCCTCGGGGCGGGTGGCCGGGCGCGCTCACCTCCTCCTGACCCGGCCCCGCCCCACCCCGCCCAGGCCGTCGCCAGCGCCGCGGCGGAGTCCCCCCCCACCACCCCCGCCCGCTCCAGCGAGAACGCCGAGGCTGCCCCTTCTAAGCCCGGGCTGTCCTTCCTCCACCGCGTCCCGGTCGACTCCCTCAGGTCCCCGGAGCCCCGTCCCGCCACTGACACTCCTACTGCTTCGCCTGTCTCTTCCCCAGAGCCCCCTCCTCGGGCCTAATTCCTCGCACGGGAACACCAAACTACCCGCCCCCCAAGCCTCTGTGGAGTGCCACACCGCGCCCCAGACGGAGCTGCCCCTTCTGAGGGCCAACTCCCCTCCCCCCGACTCTCGGTCGTGCCAAGTGCCCCCTCTCCAAACTGCGTGTCTGATCATCAGCTTGTCTCAGGACCGTGAAATGCCCCTCCAGAGACAAGACCCGTCCCCCGCAGTGCCACACTTGGTGCACCCCAGCTCTCCAAAGGGCCGCCGCACTGAGGTTCGTTCCCTGAGTTGCCCTTTCCGGGCCTAGGCGCCCTCGCCCGGCGGCGGCGAAGGGGGGTGATGGGGGCAGGGGCTTGGCCACGTCAGGAGTTTGCCTGCGCCGGCGGGCCCGGGCCGAATCGGGGACCCTGGCCCCGGGACAGCGCCAGCGGCGGCGACTCCCGGAAACCGCCCCCTCCCCCGCGCCCCGCCCGCGGGCCGCCCGGCCGCCCGGCGGGCCGGCCCAGCCGGCTCTGTCAGCGCCGCTCACACGGGGAGCGCCGGGGGAGCGGGAGCGGCGCCCGGCCCGACCCCTTCCCCCGCCTGGCGGCTGCGGCGGAGCCAGGGTGGGGCGCGCTTTTCTAAGAATCGGCTGTCGCGGGCGGGGGGCGCACTGGGGTGCCGCAGGAGTGGAGCGCCCCACCGGAGAGTCAAGAGCAGGAAGGGGGGGAGCGGTGGCGGGCGCAGGGGAGGGGGCTCGGTGGCTGCCAGGGACGGGGAAGCAGAGGCCTGAACTGCAGATGGGGGGTTTCTGGGTAGCAGGGTTGACTAGGGGTGGTGCGGGGGCGGGGTGGACTTGAAGCAGGGGTGGCGAGGGAAACGATCCTGGCCTTCCCCTGTGGAAGCAACCCCCTTGAACTGCAAACCCATTTCTGAATCCAGCCATCCCTCAAAATTTAAAAAGGGGGTGTTTCTGAATAGAAATCGGGGAGGAGGGTATCAGCTAAGTGTGAAATGGGGAATGCCCCCCAAAACAAGGGGGAAGAGCTCTGATTAGTCAACTTCAGGCTGTCAGGCCTCCCCCTCCCCCTCCGAAATCTGAAAGGTCCCAATTAAGTCAGGACTGCCTGGTTGGTAATTAGAACCAGAAGTGGCCAGGCCACGGAGAGGGGGTGGGGAGGAGGGCACCGGAGGAGTTGGGGGAGGGCTCCAGGAAGCCAGGAGTCCTCCAGAGCCCCCCTTCTCTTTACCAGATGCACCCCACTCTTCCAGGCACCCTGCCATGCCTACCTCCCAGGCACTGCAGGGAGGAGGCGAGGGCTTTAGGACTGGGTACTAGAGGGTCAGACCCACCCTTCACATCCAAGAAACCCACAAGCCCGGACAGACTTAGCAGTGTTTGGGGAGAAGGTAGGAGGTTGGGGGGATCTCATGCCCCCTCTTTCCCCCCAAGTCCCCCTCAGCCCTTGTTGTAGCAATTAGACCCATTAGCCTCTAGCATTTCATGGGAACCAGATGTTCCCCAACAGCCTGGTAGAAGGGGGGTGACGCTGCTCTCTGTGATCCCCCCACAGGGCATACCCCCTCTCAGCTGCTGCCCCACTATAGCCAGCAGTCTCCCAGGCCAAGGAGTGCGCCCCCTCCCCCGTAAGGAGGGCTCACCCCTTGGAGGCCCTACCACCCAGGCAAGGGTGACTGGCTAGCACTGAGGGGGTGGGGGAGGCAGCTGACTCCCAATGCATCCCTCCTCCCTCCCGCTCCGCTCCTGCCACCTTCTTGGATGGGGTCGGGAAGAACTGGCTCTGAATTCCTCACGCTAAATTCTCCTTTTCTTCCAAAACCCTCCCTCCCCAAAAACCAAAGGAGGGGGCATTTCAAAGCAAGGCAGGTCCCGCCCAGAAGGGTATCTGGGTCCCACCTGAAGGGTGATGGGAGGGGTCTTAGGTGCTGGAGGGAACGACCAAAGAGCTGGGGGTGGAGTGGGGTTGGGGGGGAGGTTGGAGTTAGGAGGTGTGAACGAGGGCTGGAGCCCAAAAGCAGGGGATGTGAGGAACCCTGGGCAGGATGGGGGCTGGGACCAGGGAGGGGGCCAGGAGGGGGGGTGCAGGCTGGGCCCCAGCGGCGGCGGCTTGCCCGGCTCCCCCCGCCAGAGAGGTTTCCTGTTGCAATCAAAGCCCCGTTTGTGTCGGCTTGGAGTTGGAGCCTGAGCCGGAGAAGGAGAGACCAGGGAGGGGAGGGGAGAGGAGGCAGTAGACTGGATTTTTTTTTTTGCTGGAAAAGGGCTCGCTGCTGCCGCCACCCTGCCCGTCTGCCCGCTCTCCCTTTCCTTCTCCCAACATCTCAGTCTGCACCTTTCAGCCCGTAGGTTGCTGGGCGTCTCTTTGTTGAGTTTCTTTCAAGTAGGACTCTCCCCAAGCCAGCCTGCCCTTGGTGTCTTTTAAGTGACTTAGCGTGGTAGAAGCTGAGCTCCTTGCCCTCCGGGGTGGGGTGGTGATGGGAAAACACAGGGCCTTACATAGGGCCATGGCAGCTGTCTCCAGGTTCAGAGGACACACTGAACTGGGCATCAGGGCTAGGTCAATCTCTCCTCCATAGGAGGAGGAGGGTAAAGCGTCTCTTCCCTGCCATCACACTCTGTTCCCTACAGTCTTGATAAGCAAACACACCAGTGTTTGCGCTGAAGATACGCAGGGACGCAGATGCCAGAGGGTTCATGCACATGCATGCACAGTGCATGCGCGCACACCCCCCCAGTACACACCCCTCTGATTTCCAGGCACGCAGGCCTGAGCTTGCCTCTCTGCAGCAAAGGCTCCCCTCCCCCTTGCTCCTCCACCTCCACCAAGTCCTGAGGTGCCTGCTTCAACCACTGGGAGCTCTGCTCCATAAGGATGTTCCCATGGTATGGGGAGACCCAGAGGCAGGGAGAAGCAACAGGGTCCTGCACGAACCACTCTCTGTCTCTAAGGAGGGAGATGTCCCTGAGAGAGACAGAGTCAAGGTGAGCATGGTTCTGTAGGCCCAGCCAAGCCTCTAATCCTCACCTATTACAAAGAGGGACAGCAGGCCAGAGAGCCAGGAAACCACTCTCCTCTGTCCCTCACTCCAGGGTCCCCCATCAGTGACCACCAGAAGCCTCACGCCCCGCCCCCAGTGCAAGCTGTCTGGACCCAGGCTTCCTCTCCGCCTCATCCTGCCTGCCACCTCCCTGCCCAGACCTGTCCCCCTCGGTGGAGCCTGAGCCACACCCTGCCCAGCTCCCAGGTCTGGTTCTGGCTCCTCCCTCCAAGATTTCTCCTTCCAGTCCTCCTCCAGGATAGCCTTTAGGGGTTTGGAGCCCAGCCTGACCCTTTCCCTACCTTGACCTCTCACTGAACCCTGACCTTGATCTCCGTGTATCCAGGACACACAGGGGCACAAGGAAAACACCCCGCTCTCTGAGGCCTGGCTCCCAGCAGCAGCGGCTTTCTCCCTACTACCCCACTACTGTACTACTGTTCACTCCCTCCTCTAGCTCCTTTGGCGGCCCCTCCCAGAAGCCAGCGGTGGGGCGGGGGAGCACAATTCTCTGCAAAAAGGACATTCATGCACGGGGGGGGGGGGGGGGGGGGTTGGCTCCTTCCCATGTGCCCACCCCACCCCCCGCCAGGGCCCTGGGGACAGATTCACGGGATGAAAACGAGGTAAGGGAGGAGGGAAGCCCAGCTGGAGTTTCCAGAAAGGGGGCTTTGTGCTGTGTTCCACCTGCATACCGCGCAAAGAGCCCTGCTCCAAGTCTAGACGCACCGCCACCGCCACCGCCACCGTGGCCCTCGCCAGACACACCTTCGGCAGCCCCTTCAGGAGCTCCTCACGCCTGCCTCACACTGACTCTTTGTTGTTGCACACACTGGAACCCTGAGCCCAGCAGAGTGGTGTGCGCACACTCACACACACACACTCACCCTTTCTCCACATGAGCCCACTCTTTCCATTGCCTGTGCCAGCCCGGTCGAGTCACCCCTTTCACAACCACAAGCCTCGAGTGCCCCCTCCCGATGGCAGTGTCCCCCTTTTCCCACTGCTCTCTTTCCTCCCTCTCTCTTCTTCAACCAAAATTTCCCTTCTCTCCAGTTGAGTTTTTGTCTTCACCAGCAAACACCCCACAGAGCCCAGTGCCCTAGCCACCCCTCCCCGCCGTCCTAGCAGCACCCCCACCAGTCATGGCCTGGCCACGAGGGACAAACTGTTGGGTGGAAGCAGGGGAGGTGGGGGTGTCCCAGAGGGAAGAGGAACGGACTGAGCCTTTGCCTGCTGTCAGCACTCCAAGGCTTAACCCAAAGAGGTGCAGGCCTGGGGGACAAGTAGGGATCCGCAGAACACGTGGGCAAGATGCCAGGCCTGGAGGGAGGGGAGGAGGCCAGAGCACACGTGGCTGCAGGAGAAGATGCTTCTGGAAACACACATATATACCCACAGCACCCCACTCCCACTCCGATGGCTTGCGGTCCAAGAGCCACCATCTTTGTGGCTTTTTGCACCCTCCCTGAAACCAATCAGGACAATGTCCTGATACCACGAGTCTCTAAGCAGACAGCACCAGGTTCCTTGGGTCTTTTATGACCTCCCCCTAATTCAGAACAAATCCCACCTCTTGCTCACACAGCCGCTGGCTGGTCTTCCACATACCTCTCCTGTGCAGCCTGAATAACGCCCCCTCACCCCCCCCCACACACACACACAGCTCCCACCTTCAGGTAGGCAGCAACCCCGGACTACACCAGACCCCTCCCTTGGCTAGCCTTGCACCCAAAGCTGGTCCCCACTGCTGGTAGCCTGGCTCAGGGGTCAGGTGCAGTGCTTCCAGTTTTAGGCCCACTACTTCTCCATCTGGCTGGGGCAGAATGTTCCTTTGCAAATGCTTGCAGTGAGTCCACATCCAAATCCCCTCCCCATCACTGCCACCCCTCTCCATCCCCACCACAGTTTGCAGCTGGCCTGGCTACCTGCAGAGCCAATCCTGGGAATCAGTCACTCCCACCCAACCCCACCACTACCACCAAACACCCTCCTGGTCCCAGACTGCCCTCATTTCCCAAGATCCCTGAGACTCACACAGAGAGGCCATCTCCTTGGGAAGGTCAGGCTGGCCCAGGCCCCGGAAGGTAGGGCTCAGCATCTCGAATGGCGGAGACCCCCTGAGTGCCCCTGGGAAGGCGAAGGGGAAGCCCGCCCCTGGGTAGCCAGATCCAGGCCCCAGGGCACCAGCTGCAAAGAGTCGCTCCTTATTGGTGGCCATGGCAGCTGCAGTGCGGGAGTCCCCTGGGATCTGCAGTGGGCGGGGGAGGTCTTCAGCCGCAGCCCCTGCCCATGCCCACTGCCCTGGCCTGGGAGGCTCCGTGCCCGCCCTGCCTGGCCTGCCCACTGGGGCTCCAAGGGTCCTAGGGAGAAAAAAAAAAGGAAATTTGAGTGAATGACCACTCTGGAGGTCCCAAGCCCATGACCCTCTGTGCTGAAAGGGCTTATGTTCCCCAGTCATAAACACGGGGCCGCTGGCAGTGTAGACAACAGAGCAAGGAAGGCACTTATACAGGCTCCAAAAGCCTCCGGATTGGCTAGGGGGAAGAAACTGAGCTCTTGTGGCAAATGACGCTCTGAGAATCTCTCATTTCCTGATTCAAGAGTAGAGGTGTTTTAGACTGAAAAGCAATCATGAAACACCACAACCAGCCTACACATTTGCTTGACTCCCCCTCAGTCCTATGAAGAATTTATAATCCCATTTTACAGATGAGAAGACTAAGGTGAAGTAGCTAGCTTAAGGTCACATGGCAATACGTGATGTGGAGCAAAGATTCAAACTCTCCACCCCTCTGGAGGAAGCAACAAAATCTGTGGGGCCATACACCCCGCTGCCTGGGTGGAGTATGTGCAATGATTAGGAACACAGACCTACAGCCAGATTACCTGAATTGATATCGCCCTCCTCCCCATGGCCACCTGCTGGTTATGGGCCTTGGGGGTGTATTTCCTAATCTCTCCTGCCCACCTAATATGGTTGCTGTAAGGACTAAATAATTTCACCTGTGCAGTGTTCAAGACACAGGTCCAGATCTTCTATTACTCTGCACCTGCTTTTGTAATTAGCATGTCCTTCTCTGTCTTCCTCAACCTTCCCTCTTCCTATCTCCAGTGATTCTCCCGATTCCCCAGCATCACTTGCAGCCCCTGTCCTTCAACTCCAAGGACTCAGATAGGATCCCCAGCATAGGCCTGCTTTGCTCTCTCTTCACCTCTGGGCCTCCTAGCTGGTAGAAGTGTAGGCTTGTCCCAACCCAAGGGAGGAAGGCCTGGAGGGGTCCAGGATAGGCAGGTGGCTTCTCTCCTGCAGCCCGAGATACACCCGCCTGTGCACGGAGTGAATGGCCCGGATAGCTCCACCAGTCAGAAGCAGAAGGAACTGATGTAAGGGCAGAGGGCCACAGAGGCCCTGAGGGCGGGCTGGGCAGGCAGGCCCAGGAGGAGGTCATGGGCATTTCCCTTCATATCAGTATTTGCTTCTCACCCCAGGATTTTGTAGTTTTGTCTGTATACCTTGGCCTGTTATGGTGGTGGCTGTTCCCCTCTATCTTCCATCCACCTTGGCCTTCAAGCCCTACCCCCACACCAGGGCCAGTGATCAAAGACTGTGGTCATGGAGGGTATAGCAACTGAGACCCCCAACACCACCACCACCCTTTCCTCAGGTCTGATGCACAAAGCAGCCCCTGCCTTTCACCAGGCATTGTCCACGCGCCTAGCAATGTCTCCCCAGGCCCTGAAAGTCTCCAGGGTCCCTCTCCTTTTCCCTCTCCTCAACCCTGGCTAAGCCCAGGTGGAGCCAGGAGTCCTGGGCCACTGAGGCCCCTGGGCCATAGCTCAACAGGCTTGGCCACATTCCAGGTGGATTAACCCATCCAGTGCCAAAAGGGAGAAGCTAATAGAGGACCCCTAGGATGGGAACCAGCCCTCTGGCTGCCATCCTCCTCATCTCTGCTTCTCACCTGCAGGTGGGAGACAGAGACCTGACAGCAGCAGGAGGAGGGCTTCCAGGGAGAAGCCAGCAGGGATGCCCAGACTCCAGGTCCTCTCCTGGGAGTGACACTGTGGTGGGAGTAGGATAGCCAGGCTCTCCCTGGCCTGAGTGAAAGGCCCAAGAGCAAAGGGTTCTTGACCTTGACTCTGGCTGGGATGAGAAGGGGAAGGTCTTCAAATCCAGGCTAGAGCAAAGCACCAGGGACTAGAGACTGAGCAGAATAAAGGGAGACCCCCAAGCTAGAACATGCCTCTCAGCCACCCCCACCCCCCTCGCCACAGATGCCTCAGTTCTCTGGGGACCCCCGGGAGATTGAACCTGTAGGGAAAGTGGGGGAACCCCTGAGGAGGGGAAGGGGTTCTGACAAAGCTGCCTCTCACAGTTGAGGAGAGGGGATGGAGAGGAAAGGGGCTGCCGGATGGAGGGGGGATGTGGGGGCGCTCCCTGCTGCCCTGCCTGCTCCACAGCCTGGAACAAAGCTGCCCTTGTTGGGTCACTCGTAGCTCACTGCCTACCCCCCTCTGTATAAACACGACCACCTTTTTCCATGACCCCATCTCCAGCCTGGGCAGGGAACCCAGGCATCCCCTGCTCTCTCCAGCCTGGGCCCCCAGCCTGCTTCTCTCTCAAGAAAGCCAGCAGTGGGCTGTGTCTCCCTGGCTTCATGCTCCCCCTCCCCCTATCTCACTGAGTGTTGGGGAGGGGGGCTGCAGACCTCTCATCACCAGGTGCCCTGCCCTCCACCCCACTGGCCCCAGGGAGGGGCAGTGCCCAGGAGGCAGGCAGGCAATGCCAGTGGAATGTGTGTGGGCATCGGAGGGCACGGGCAGGGTGGGGCAGAGGGGGAACTGGAGGTGCCAGTTAGGTGGCTTTCTGAGCCAGGGGTGGGGGTGTGCCGGGTTGGGGGGGCGTGCCCTGGGCTACCTCCATGGTGTTCAGCCACAGTGTGTGTCTGTATGTGGTGGTGTGATTCTGAGTTTAGGATTCTGGAGCGCCGTGCTGGGCGCCCTGCCTGTGTTCCCCTCCCTCCCCCTGTCTTCCCCTCCACTTGCCTCAAGAGTTCAGGACACTGGCTGTGGTCCTCAACCTCAAGGCAGCATCCCAGAAGTGAGCTTCAGGGCCAGGCAGGCACCTCAGACTTGAACTCCCAGCTGCCTTAAAAGGGTGCAGCCACTGCAGCTTCTTGCCCGACAGACCCCCCTCCTCAGGCTTCCCCTACTTTCTCCCCACCACCACCATCACCAACATCCTCCTCCCCCAACTACCACCAACCAGATGCACAGCCTTACCTCTGGCCACCTGCGTTGATGCCCTCCTACATACTGGGTCAGGTTGAGGGAACTGGGCTGTGACTGCTTAAGACAGAGAAGCACAATCAAGGGGGCTCTCTTGGCACCAAGACTTCGGGGGTGCCAACTGGGGCTGTTCTGCTTTTCCTTTGTTCAATTAGGGCTCCCCTCAAGCACACTCCACGGGAGCCCCATTACCTGGGCTGAGAGGAAGCCAAGACCAAGCCCCCTCTCACGGTGGCAGGGGACATGTCAGAGGGGATCCTGAACTGGCAGAGCACTGTCCCCTTGTCCAACCACCATCCTGGACCCAATAGCCAAGGGCCCTAGCCTGGCAACCCTTTCCTTGCCCTTCTGCCTTGCCCATTCCACTAGAGAGAAGAAACTGGGACCAGCTGTGAATCTACCCCCTCTTCGGAGACCCCCCAAGGGGGGGTTGGCGGACAAGGGGTGGCTTGTCTCCTAGCAGGAGGGAACCCACTTGTCTCGCCCTCCCAGCACAAAAGAAGCAAGACCAATGCCCACCCTCCCCAACCCCGTCTCAACAAGGCTCTCCCCACTGCTCTCTACTTCAAGCACAGGCAACCCAGCCCGTGCCAAGCCCGTCTAGAATCTTCCCCATTCCCTTCCCACATCCCGGCTGACCCCCAGCGGCCCGCCCGGCCCCCGGGGGTGGGGAGAGGGGACGCCCCTCCGTGCGCGCGCGCGCCCTGGCCAGTGCACCTCGCCCGGCCGCCACCGGAGGACCCAGGCGTCCGCGGGCAGCGAGAGCCTGCTTCCCCGGCTGACTCACCTGGAAGTGGGAGGGAGGGCAAGGGAGGCCGCGGAGCCCCGGGGTCCCGGCGTCGGTGGCAGCGTCGTCTTCGTCGGCGGTCTCGGGGATGGCGCTTCGCAGTGTCAGGAGTTTGCGGTTAATGGGGGGGTGCTCTGAGCTTGGAGGGGGGGAGCACGGCTCTAGGCTGGGACTGTCCCGGGGCCTCTCGGAGCCCGCCCGCCCACGTGACCGCCCCAAAATATCCGACACATTTTCTCCCAAACCGCACACTGACTCTGCAGGCGGGGACACGGAAAATATTTTCTTTCTTTTTCTCCCTCCCCACCCCCCCTCCCTCCCTGCCCAGCTCCCTCCTCCCCCTCCGCCCTCGCTCCTCCCTCCCCTGCCGCCTGCCCCTGCCCGGCTCCCTCCTCGGTGCCCTGGGGCTGGGGGGCGGGAGAATGGGTGAAGGGGGGTGGACTGGGCGGGGCTGGCCCAGGACGCCTGGGTCTTGCCCCTCCCATTTGCTGGGCTTCCGTGGCTCCATCCCCTGGGGAGGCAGGGCACGACTGGCAGAGGAGTTGAGTGTCCCAGGGCCTGTGATGCCAGCCCTCTCTCTCTCTCTCTCTCTCTGGCACTTTCCCTTCCTATCATTTGAGAGTGGGGAGTGGTGGTGAAGTTGTCTCTGGCCTGGCTGTGGTTGTGCCAAGCCAATGTCTGGTACCTCCCCACAGCCCACTCCTAGGGCAGGCCATGCGGGTGGATAGGGTCCTCCCCGGGGTGGGGTGATGGGGCAGCAGTGCGCCACGGTAGATACCACTGTCCTAACCCTCAGCCTAGCCTTATCCTGAGGTCAGAGAAGTGTGGCACTTCCCCTGGTCAACCCCACACAGTTCCCCTTCAGCCCCTGGTTGACCAGGATGGAGTTTGCGGTGGGTGCAGAGGCCTGGGGCTCCCAGACTATCTCACTCTCACCCTGCCTAGAATTAAATCAGGACACCTGGGTCCTTGGCTATCAGCTTCGGTCTGGTCCCCACCTTGAAGCTTGGATGCGAAGGGGGCTGAGGCTGGGCAGAAGGGTGGGGAGGCACTGTGCCTGGGAGTAGGAGGAGCCTTATTCCGAGTGTGAGGGAGAAAGCCCAGGCAGAGGGTGTGTGTCTGCCTTAGCCAGCACTGGCCTGCCTGCCTGCCTGCCTGGTAGATACACTGAGAGAGAGAGAGAGAGAGAGAGAGAGAGAGAGAGTATGTGTGTGTGCGCACACGAGTATACATATATATATACATTCTCCCAAAGCCAGGGTCTGTTTTCTGGCAGGGACTTGGTCGGATTTCAACATCCCTGTTGATACTGTCAAGGCCACAGTGTGAACCCCTACTTCCCAGAGCAAAAAAAAAAAAAAAAAGTAGGGTTTAAAATGCCAGCTCTGTGCACGGACCCCGCCCCCAACCACACCCTCAGGGTTGGGCGTGAGGAGGAAAAGGAGTGTAACATCACGGGGCCAGTCTAGGCCGCTAGCCCTGGGGGAACACAGGCACACACACCCCAAGGACCTTCCCCAGCAACACTCCCAGAGTGGCCAGCACCAGGAGCAAGGACTCCTGGGTGGCGTCACATTTTCCACACTGAAATTACTCTGCTCTATCCTTGCAGCCACCCTGGGGGCACAGGTGTCCTCCCTCCTTCACAAGCAACGGCACTTTTTGTAGTACCCAGAGTGAGGTGAAGGAGAGGGAGAGAAAAGGAGGTGCAGACAAGCCTCCCCCCTTCACCCCATAGGTGGGTCCCTACCTGCACAGTGTCCTGTCTACTGTTGACTGCCCAATTCCCTTCCCCGCTGCCCTCAGCAGCCCTCAGTCAATGGTGTGAGAGGGGTGCAGGCCAGGGAGTTGGACCCAGGCATCCAAGCTGGGGTGGGCTGTCCCCTGCTGTTGTGGCAAGGGATCCCGCCAGAAGGCTGTGAAGTTAACCCCTTTTTCCCAGCTCTGGTGGCGGCTAGTAGAAAGAGGGTGGGCCCAGCTGTGGTTTGGGAATGTGGCCCTAATCCCCCTTTCCTCCCCCACACCCCCTCCTGGCACATCTGTACTTGGTTTACACTGAATGAGTCTCCTGTCCTCCCTTGTGAACCAGGCGAGGGCACAGCTGGCTCCCTCCCTGGCAGGGCGTTCTGACACAGACCCAGGCACCACCCCAATGACGCTCACCTCTCTCAACTCTTCCCTCTCCTCCCAAGAGGGGCTCAGTGACTGGTCCCTGAGACTGAGAGAGCTGGGGGCTCCGGAACTCTGCAGCTGGAGGTGCAGATGGGCACTGGGAAGCTAGGGGACAAGACACTTGGGAACAGCCTCCAAGTGTGCAGAATTGCATCTGTCCCTGCCCTTGGCTTTGTTGTGGTGGTCCTACTCAGTTTGCCTCTGTCTCTGGTGGGCATTTATCCATCCATCCGTCATGATAACTGGAGCTCCTCCCTTCTGGGGGCTTCCTCAGTTCTATCCACGGACCACAGCCGGGGGCAATGCCCACAAAGATTGGGCCCACACAAATCCCACTTCTAGGGAGGACTGCCTCCGCCTGCACCCCAACTACTGTGGACTGCCCCTCCTCAGGACCCAATCAATCCGTAAATTCTGTTCATGGCAGGAGATGGGGCAGGGAGAGGATGGGAGGTGGCAGGGAAGAGGACCACGCCTCCTCTTGTGGTTCAGCCAGCTATCTGGCTGGATTCCAGGAAGGTGCTTGGGAAGAGGCCTTCCAAACTCTACAAACTGGGTGGAGGGTGCCCTCTCTTTCCCTTGGGTCCCCCTGGTTTCACAGGCTTTGCTGTTTGTGGCTGCTCCTCTCTGTCACCCTGGCAACTTGGAGAAATGATATCTTGGGGGCCCTAAGACGACCTACCAGGCTGGCTTCCTTGGCTCCCCTCACAGAGTAGGGCAAACAAAGAGGAGAGGGTGGCAAGGGAAAGGCTGCAGACAAGCAGCCCACCTGCCTTTATTTTGCCATGTTGCCCCTCTCCCCACTGGCGGCAGTAGGGCAAAGACTTCATCATCATTTTTTCCCCATGCCCGATGTTGGGCTGCAAGGTTGGTGCTGCACTCAGAGCTGTCTGGCAGATGTCTGTTGGGGCGTGGGGGAAGCTACCTTACAGCCCCCAAGGACATCATTAGGGCATGGGAGTGCTGTCGGGGCTTGGAGACCAGAGCACCCAGGGAGAGACTGATGAAAACATGTTTTGTACAGCACGTGTGTCATCTCCTTTCCCCTCTTCTTATCCTTCTCCCTCCTCCTCCCCCTAGACCCGCCTTGTGCCCAGGCTGGTGCCAGTCCTGCCCCCGGTGCTTGCTCAATTCTGCCTCTTGAAGCAGGCCTGCTCCTCTGCTGCTTGCCAGCCTCTTGGCTCCTGTTGTGAGCTCCTGTGTGTGGAAGGTCTTTGCCAGTGCCGGCGCTGCCTAGATCCCCACACATGATGAGGCCTTGGTCTGGAGACACACAGCATTGTGGGACTAGCTCCAACTAGCTCAAGGAATCTGCTCCTTGGATAGGCACGTGTTTTCATTAAGCACCCCACTACGTGACCAGCAGCATTCAGCTGAGCCCTGGCGATGTCCAGGGATGACGTATGTCTTCAGGGGTTCACTGTCTAATGGGGGAATCACATGTTCATCCAACAGCTCACAACATTACAAGCAGAATTATCAGCAGAGAGGTGGGAGACACTATGGCAATTTCCCTCAGTTTGGTGGGTCGGGAGAAACTGAGGGTAGAGCAGAGAGAAGGCACTAAGAGGGCATGTGCAAAGGCCCGGGGGAAGAGGGGGTTGGCGAGGTTCTGATTCTGAACTGCCCTGCTCCTCCAGAAAGAAGTGGAACCTCCCATTCCTGCACCCCGGAGTGTAGACTTTAGGGTGCCACAGGGAGGGGCCTGAGCACTTCCTAATGGGACCCCCTGGTGATTGCCCTGGAATGATTGTGCTCGCTCCTTCCTACAGATAGGGAACCCAGTGAGGTCCAGGGAGGAAAGAGGGAGTCCTGGTGCTCCAGCATGTGATTAACATACTTACAGAGAGCAAAGCCGGCTGGACAAATCCTCTGGGGTGAGGGATTTCTGCATGTGCCCAGCCGGGGCCTCAGCACTGTGAGCCTGCTCTACCCTGTGTGCGTGCATGCGGATGCCCTCCCCCTCCGGATCCAGCCCTGACCTGTCCCACTCCCTGGAGCGAGCACGCCTACATCTGCAGTTGCCTGGAGTGTGTGGCTAGGGGAGTGCTCCAGGTGTCTGCCAGCCAAGGTATGGGTGGGTGGAGCCATAGCTGTCTGTTTTGCATGAGCCTCCTTCCAGGATCCAGCTTGGAGGGGGTGGGGTTGGGTGGAGGGCTCTCCCTGTCCAGGGGGTAGCTTTCTCCTGCCCAGATACCAAAGTTCCAAGATGCTTCCTTTCTGAAGAAGACAAGGAATTGAGACTCTCCTGGAGAAGGAAACAGGCCTCTGCAGCCTCACCTCCTCTGGAGCTGCGAAAGAGGTCATGGGACCAATGGGTTTACGTTCCAGCCCTTCTCTGACCCACTTTTCCTCCTGGTGCCCACATCCCCCTGGGGCCAGGGTATTGGGTTGGGCCAGCCTGGCACCCCCAACGCCCACATCTGGGACTTCCCCCAGATGGAAACTCCCAGAACCTGGGTATCCTGCCTCCACTGCCAACTCTCACAACTGCCTAGGTTCTGTTTAGTTGCAATTGGGTCTTCCTGTCTGCCAACTCTTGGCCAAACTATACCTCCTGCCTCAGCCCTAAGGGACCCCAACGAGGGGGCTGACCCTTTGAGGCTGTCTTTGATGTCTGCCTGCCCCTTCTGGAAGACTCCTTTGGTGGGGAGGGAAATAAGGAGCTAGGGCTAGGGGGGCTGTTGGGAGGCTATTGTAGATTGAGCACCTACTATGCACCAGGTGTCATGCTAGGCATATACCTTATCTCACTGAAGCCACAGCCGAGGGAAGTCCAGAGAGCTAGCAATTCTATTCTCCCTTTTCCAGAGGGGATAGTGGAGAACCAGAGAGGTGAAGGGACTTGCCCACTCTCACATAGCTAGGAAGCAGTAGAGTTTCAAATGGGAATCCAGATTTTGGTGGTTCTGAATTTTTCTTCAACAGAGCACAGACATCCTCCCCTCCTGTAGCTGCCCACCTCTCCATGGGCTGAGAAGCCTGGGCAGTTCAGCTCAAGCCAACTCAGCAGACAGCAACAGAGCAGTCTCTGTGACGTGCAGGGGAACTCAGAGTTGCCAGAACTGAAGAGCAGGCCACTGCCCCTGAGGTCTGCTTGGAAGGTGGGGCTGTTGACATCAGCACGGGGACCTGAACAGGTGGTCAGGAGCAGAGAAAAAAGCAGTACTCTTTCTTTTTTTAAGATTTTTTTTTTTATTATTGGAAAGTCAGATATACAGAGAGGAGGAGAGACAGGGAGGAATATCTTCCATCTGATGATTCACTCCCCAAGTGACTGCAATGGCTGGAGCTGAGCCAATCCGAAGCCAGGAGCCAGGAGCTTCTTCTGGGTCTCCCATGTGGGTACAGGGTCCCAAGGTTTTGGGTCTTCCTCGACTGCTTTCCCAGGCCACAAGCAGGGAGCTGGATGGGAAGCAGAGCTGCCAGGGACTAGAACCGGTAGCCATATGGGATCCCAGGCGTGCAAGGTGAAGACTTTAACCACTACTCCACCGCTCCAAGCCCAAGAAGTAGTACTCTTATTTCATTCTTCTGTACAGGACATATAAAGATACTGTAGACAGCATATGGAATGTGCTGGAATAAAGTAAATATCTACTTAACTGTCATCCAGGCCAGAAATGAAAGTTCCTGCACCCCTTCTAGAGTTTCCCATGTGTTGCTTCCAAATTCTCTTCCTGCCCTAAGAAGTAAACTATCATCTGTTTATTATCATAAACAAGGAAAGTCCTCTTTATTTAATAGATTTTGTTCATTTATTTATTTGCATTCATTTGAAAGGTAGTGATATGGAACAAGAGAGACCCAGATATTGCCCAAATACGCTCAGCAGCTGGGACCGGGCGAGGCCAAGCAGGGAGTCCAGAACTCAATCCAGGTCTCCCACTTTCCTCAATCCAGGAATCCAACCGCTTGATTCTGTTACCTTCTGCCTTCCAAGGTACACATGAGCAGGAACACTGAAGCAGAAGTGGAGCTAGGAGGCCAGTGGTGTTGTGTAGTGGGTTAAGTCTGTGATATCAACATCCCATATGGGCACCAGCTGGAGGTATGGCTGCTCCATTTCCAGTCCAGTTTCTTGCTGATGTGCCTGGAAAAGTGGTGAAAGATGGCCCAAGTCTCCGAGCCCCTGAACTCAAGTGGGAGACCCAGAGGTTCCTGGATCCTGGCTTCCACTTGGCATAGCCGTAGTCATTGCACCCATTTGGGAAGTAAAGTAGCAAAAGGAAGATCTTTGTTTCTTCCTCTCTGTAATTCTGCCTTTCAAATAGTTTGAAAGCTGAGCCAAACTGAAGCCAGGAGCTAGGAGATTCCTCGGGGTCTCCCACATGGGTACAGGATACAAAGGCTTTGGGTCATTCTCTGCTGCTTTTCCAAGTGATAAGCAGGAAGTGGGATGGGAAGTGGAACAGCTGGGACACAAATGGGATGCTGGTGCTTGAAAGTGGAAGATTAGCCTGTGGAGCCATGGTACCAGCCTCAATAAATAAATATATTTTTTTCACGGTATATAAACTATTTGTTAACAGAAAAGTCCTGCCGACTCATTTCTTCTTGGACACACCCACAGTGCAGCCCTGGTGCCCAGTGGTCTTGGTGTGCTGGCCTCGAACACGGAGGCCCCAGAAGTGGCGCAGCCCTCTATGTGCCCGGATCTTCTTCAGCCGCTCCAGGTCCTCACCGAGCTTGTTATCCAGGCCATTGGCCAGAACCTGACTGTATTTGCCATCCTTCACATCCTTCTGTCTGTTCAAGAACCAGTCGGGGATCTTGTACTGTCTGGGATTCTGCATAATGGTGATTACCCGCTCCACCTCACCCTCAGTGAGTTCTCCTGCCCTCTTGGTGAGGTCAATGTCTGCTTTTCTCAGCACCACGTGGGCGTGCCTTCGCCCCACACCCTTAATGGCCTTATGGCAAAGGCTATTTTATGCCGCCCATCGATATTCCTGTAGAGGACTCGCAAGATGTGCTGAAACTTCTCAGGGATCACTAGAGACATGGCAGTGGTAAAGGCGGCAACATGCAGGCCTCCTGTCAAAGAAGAAATATATATTTTTTAATTTTTTATTCATTTTTATTGGAAAGGCAGATTTATAGAGAGGCAGAGACAGAGAGAGATCTTC
The DNA here is from genome assembly GCF_030435755.1 of Ochotona princeps. NCBI lineage: Eukaryota > Metazoa > Chordata > Mammalia > Lagomorpha > Ochotonidae > Ochotona > Ochotona princeps. Next base: position 50,864,734 of record NC_080846.1, on the reverse strand, counting down.
CATCTGTTGTTTTACTCCCCAAGTGGCCACAGTGGCCAGAACTGAGCCAGGAGTCAGGAGCCAGTACCACTTTAGAGATTAGCCAGTTGAGCCATTGCACTGGGCCTATAAATAAATCTCTCTTTTTTTAAGATTCGTTTATTTTTATTGGAAAGTCAGATATACAGAGAGGAGGAGAGACACAGCGGAAGATCTTCCATCCGATGATTCACTCCCCTAGTGACTGCAATGGGCCGGTGCAGCGCCAATCCGAAGCCAGGAGCCAGGAATTTCCTCCAGGTCTCCCACATGGGTGCAGGGTCCCAAGGCTTTGGGCCATTCTCAACTGCTTTCCCAGGCCACAGGCAGGGAGCTGGATGGGAAGGGAGCAGCTGGGATTAGAACTGGCATCCTATGCGATCCTGGTGCATTCAAGGTGAGGACTTTAGCTGTTAGGCCACCACGCCGGGCCATAAATAAATCTTTTTTTTTTTTTAAAGATGTACTTATTTTATTACAAAGTCAGATATACAGAGAGGAGCAGAGATAGAGAGGAAGATCTTCCGTCCAGTGATTCATTCCCCAAGTGAGCCGCAACGGGCCGGTGCTGTGCCGATCCGAAGCCGGGAGACAGGAACCTCTTCCAGGTCTCCCACGCGGGTGCAGGGTCCCAATGCATTGGGCCATCCTTGACTGCTTTCCCAGGCCACAAGCAGGGAGCTGGATGGGAAGTGGAGCTGCCAGGATTAGAACCGGCGCCCATATGGGACCCCAGGGCGTTCAAGGCGAGGACTTTAGCTGCTAGGCCACGCCGCCGGGCCCCATAAATAAATCTTTAATACTACTACTACTAATAATAATAATAATAGTAAAAGTGGAGCCAGAACTTGAACCCAAGCACTGTGACATGAAATGTGTTTGTTCCATGTAGTGTCCTAGCCACTACACCAAATGCTTACCCCTTCTATGCTCTGTTTTATAGATTTAGCATTTATGTGTGTGTCCCTAAGTAATATCACCCAGTTTTGCCTGGAAAAGCAGTAGTGGATGGCACAAGTACATGGGTTCTGTACCCATGTTAGAGAGCCAGAAGAAGGTCCTGGCCCTTGACTTTAAACTGGCCCAATATTGGCCATGGAAGCAATTTGGGGAGTAAGCTAATAGATAGAGGATCTTTCTTTGTCTCTCCTCTCTGTATGACTCTGCCTATCAAAAATAAACAAATACAAAAAAAAAAAAAAAGTAAAGACTTTCCACTCTTTCCTTCCACGTGGGTGGCAGGGGCCCAAGCCTCTGAACCATCATCTGCTGTCTCCAAGGGCTGCCAGAACCCCACTTGGTACTCTTGATATGGGTTATGGCCACCCTGCAGTTTTACACACTGCACCGGGCCCAGGGCTATGGCTCATGGTTAAATCCTCCCCTCACAAGGCAGGGATCCCAGAGGGGCGCTGATTTGATTCCTGGCTGTTCTACTTCCCATTCAGATCCCTGCTTGTGGCCTGGGAAAGCAGCCAAGATTGGCCCAAAGCCTTGAGACCCTGCATCCATGGTGGAGACCTGGAAGAAGCTCCTGGCTCCTGGCTTTGGATCAGCTCCAGCACCAGCCATTGAGGCCGTGTGGGAGTGAATCAGCAGATGGAAGATCTTTCTGTCTGTCTTTCCTTCTCTCTGTAAATCTTATCTGCCTTTCTGGTAAAAATAAATAAATCTTTAAAAAAACAAACAGGGGTTGGGAGGGTGGGTGTGGCTTCTCCCTTCATCTCTCTCCTTTCCCCAGACACAGGAAGGAAAAAAGAGAATGTGGAAACATTGGTCTTACCCACTTTCCTGTAGTCCTTGATACTTTGAGCCCTAATCAACTATGTAAAGATCATCAAAATTAAAAAATGGTAATAAAAACATATTAGTTTAGAAGTTAAAAAAAAAATAGTCCATTTGGTAGCATAGTGGCTAAAGTCTTCACCTTGCATGACCTGGCATCCCAATGAGCGCCGGTGCATAATCCAGCTGCTCCACTTCCCTTCCAGCTCCTTGTTTGTGGCCTGGGAAAACAATAGAGGATGCCACAAAGTTTTGGGACTTTGTACCTTTATGGGAAAGTTGGAAGAAGCTCCTGGCTCCTGGCTTTGGTTCGGTTCAGCTCTAGCTGTTGCGGCCACTTGAGGAGTAAACCAGCAGTTGCAAGATCTGTCTGCATCTCCTTCTCTCTGCATATTGCCTTTACAATGAAACCAAAATAAATCTTAAAAAAAAAACAAAAACTGGGCCCGGCATGGTAGCCTAGCGGTTAAAGTCCTCACCTTGCATGCACCAGGATCCCATATGGGCATCAGTTCTAGTCCCTGGCAGCTCCACTTCCCATCCAGCTCCCTGCTTGTGGCCTGGGAAAGCAGTCAAGGATGGGCCAAAGCCTTGGGACCCTGCACCTGTGTGGGAGACCCGGAAGAAGCTTCTGGCTTCAGATTGGCACGGCACTGGCCGTTGCAGTCACTTGGGGAGTGAATCATCAGATGGAAGATCTTTCTCTCTGTCTCTTCTCCTCTCTCTATATATCTGATTTTGCAATAAAAATAAATAAATCTTAAAAAAAAAAAAACTACCACAATACTTACCTTCAAAGTTCTCTTCATTGCTATTTTAGAAAATTTTTTATGACTGTAAATTATTGAGGGAAGTTAGTGATAACTTGAGAATTACACTTGTTCAAATCAAAAATAAAAAAGTTCTTGTAGGATCTATAACTCAGTGTCAAACTGTACATGTAGGCTGTTTTTATCAGATAATGTCAAACTATTTTCCAAAATGATTGTACCAATTACACAAGCAGCCAAACATTCTAAGTGGAGACTGGTGTGGATACAGAAGATCCTTGTGCTTGCTTTTTTTTTTTTAAAAAATTATTTATTCTTATTACAAAGTCAGATATACAGAGAGGAGGAAAGATAGAGAGGAAGATCTTCTGTCCAATGAATCACTCCCCAAGTGACTGCATCAGCCAGTGCTGCGCTGATCTGGAGCCAGGAGCCAGGAACCTCTTCCGGGTCTCCCACACAGGTGCAGAGTCCCAAGGCTCTGGGGCCATTTTCGACTGCTTTCTGAGGCCACAGGCAGGGAGCTGGATTGGAAGTGGAGCCGCTGGGACTAGAACCGGCACCCATATGGGATCCCAGGCGTTCAAGGTGAGGACTTCAGCCGCTAGGCCACAGCGCTGGGCCCCCCTTATGCCTTCTTACCTAACACTTCAGAGATTTTTCCTTTTGACTTAAAACAAGATCCAAATCTCTGGAGCCAGCATTGCAGTGTAGTGGGCTAAGATGCTGCTTGTGACACTGGCTTCCCATATCATAATGCTGGTTCAAGTCCTGGCTGCCCCATTTCCCATCCAACTCCCTGCAGATGTGACTGGGAAAGCAGCAGCCTTATCCAGACCTGGTTGTTACGGCTGTGTGGGGAACAAACCACTAGATGAAAAAGATAACTCTACCTTTCTTTTTTTAAAAAAGATTTACTTATTTTTATTACAAAGTCAGATATACAGAGAGGAGGAGAGACACAGAGGAAGATCTTCCGTCCGATGATTCACTTCCCAAGTGACCGCAAAGGCCCGTGCTGCACTGATCCGGAGCCAGAAGCCAGGAATTTCCTCCAGGTCTCCCACGTGGGTGCAGGGTCCCAAAGCATTGGGCCGTCCTCCACTGCTTTCCCAGGCCACAAGCAGGGAGCTGGATGAGAAGTGGAGCTGCTGGGATTAGAACCGTCCCCCATATAGGATCCCGGCATGTGCAAGGTGAGGACTTTAGCTGATGGGCCATCGCGCCAGGCCCGATAACTCTTCCTTTCAAAATAAATAAACCAATCCTGGCCATGACTTAGAAGATCCTATAGAATGGAGCTCTGCTTTCTTCTCTGATCCAGGATGTTCTGACTCTCTTCTTGCTCATGCCACATGTTGTTCTTGCTCTCTGGAATGTTCTCCCAATAGATATTTCCAAAGCTTGCGCCCTTTATCTCCTTCAGGTCTTTTTCTGTTCACCAATTAAAAAAAAAAAAAAACTTTATTTGAGAGACACAGACAGACCTGCCAGTTCCCTTCCCAAATGCCTGAAACAGCCAGAGCTGGGCCAGGGCTCCTTCCAAGTTTCTCACATCAGTGACAGGAACCCACTCCCAGAAGCCACTACCACAGCCTCCTGGAGTGCATATTAGCAGGAAGCCAGTGCCACCACTGAACCCAGCCACTCGCCCCTGTGGGACATGGGAGCCCTAAGTCGTGTCTCATCTGCTAGGCTCAACACCTGCCCTGTGGCCACGAAGTTTAAGATTCCAACTGCCAGCATTTCTTATCCTTTTCTTGGCCTTACTTCTCCATAAGCAGGTCATGTGACCTTCCATTCAGGCTCAGGCAGCACTGCCTCTTCTGGCCAGGACCGGACGGACTATGAGGGTACCTCTAAGTCTGTGGGAAAATAAAATTAAAAGATAAGTTTACGAGGTTGGCAGCCCATACTGCTGCTGGTTTATATCCTGGCTGCTCTACTTCCAATCCAGGTCTGTGGTAATGTGTCTGGGAAAGCAGTGGAGAGTGGTACAGTGCTTAGACCCCTGTTACCCATGTGGGAGAACCAGAACCAGTAGCAGCTTCTGGCTTCCATTACTTACTTTCTTTTTTTTTTTTTTTTAAGATTTATTTTTTTATTGGAAAGTAGATAAATAGAGAGGAGAAGAGACAGAGAGGAAGATCTTCTGTCCGCTGATTCACTCCCCAAGTGGCCACAATGGCTAGAGCTGAGCCGATCTGAAGCCAGGAGCCCGGAGATACTTCCAGCTCTCCCATGTGGGTGCAGGGTCCCAAGGCTTTGGGCCGTCCTTGACTGCCTTCCCAGGCCACAAGCAGGGAGTTGGATGGGAAGAGGGACCACCAGGAATTAGAATTGGTGCCCATATGGGATCCTGGTGTTTGCAAGGCAAGGACTTTAACCGCTAGGCTACCATGCTGGGCCCTCTGGCTTCCATTTCTCCCAGCCCAGGCTGTTGCAGTCATTTGGAGAGTGAACCAGCTGATGGAAGATCTCTGATTTTAATTCTCTCTCTCTGCAACTTTGCCTTTCAAAGAAATAAATCATTTTTTAAAGATAAGTTTATTTTTGTTACAGAACATTTAAACTTCAGTTTTTTCATCTTGCATATTTCCATGAGTTATCTGAAGCTCCTTGTATGCATAGTTTCCAAATTGTTTTTGCACCAAATAAACTTATCTTTTAATTCTGTCTCCATGGACTTTTTTTTAAAGATTTATTTTACATTTATTGGAAAGTCAGATATACAGAGAGGAGGAGAGACAGAGAGGAAGATCTTCCTCCCACTGATTAACTCTTCAAGCAGCCGCAATGGCCGGTGCTGAACCAATCTCAAGCCAGGAGCCTGGAGCCTCTTCCAGGTCTTCCACATGGGTGCAGGGTCCCAGGGAGTTGGATGAGAAGTGGAGCTGCCAAGACACAAACCAGCAGCCATAGGGGTTCTGGCGCTTGTGAGGGGGAGGATTAGCTGATTGAGTCATTATGCCAGGCCCATTCACAGAGTTTTTGAAACATCTTTGTGTACCATCTATCTCCCAGTCCTGCAGGGTTGTCAGGCTGCCCCTTGGGATTCACCTACCTCAGTCTGACCTAAGTCAGTCTTTATCAAATCATCCATGACAGCAAGACCAGCCACTCTCATGAGTGGAAATTGGTTCCCTTGTTTAGTTTTGTGCGCCCACCCTCCCCTTCACTTGTATGGAAGCTCCCTTAGAGGAAAGTCAGCAGTCTTGTCCACTTCCAAGGCCAGTGTCTGATACATAATAGCCATTGCAGCTGATTGTCTGTGTCCCTTAGAGAGCCAGGCTCCCTGCCCCCACACCTGGGACTGGCTCTCTCCCTGGAAGGTTCCCAGGACCCAGGGATCCTACTTCCCCTACCAGTTCCCCGGCAACCCCCAACCCCTAACGCAATCTCTCAGAGCTCTTCTGTCCCTGCGGCTTCCCTGAGCTCCTTTCCCATACGTGCACCAAGGCTGGGAGCTGCAGCCTTGGCCCCCTAGATTTGGGGGATTCAAGGAGGTGGCAAGGCCCATAGCACAAGAAATACTTTGTGAAGGAATAAAAGGGTAGAGCTCAGAGACCCCGGGCAGGTGGAGAAGACAGGCATTCCAGCGGAAGGAACAGCAGGAGCTAAGGCGAGGAGGCACAGGCACAGGTGGCAGTTGAAGAGCATGTCCTGGTCTGGCGCAGTTGGAGACTGGCCGGGGAGTGCTGCTGAGCAGGCCTGGAAGGGGAGGGCTAGAGGCTTGGGGAGGTCGCAGCTGCAGAAGGCTCAGCAAGGGCTCAGTGTGTGTCTTAGGTTTAATCCTGCCCTCTCTCAGGCTGCCCCTCCTACTCCACCCTGCCCTTCCCTTCACCCAGCCCCAGCCTGGCACTCCTTCAGCTAAATGGACTTCTCTCTGGGCCTGCGCTTGGGGCCTCAGAACAAGAAGGCTACATACCAGCAGCCCCCTACATCCCCGGGGCATGGCCCACCGGCTGCCTCTCCTTGTTTGCCCTGTCCCCCCTCTGCCTGTGCTAGTCTCTGTCCTGCCTGTCCCCCTCCCACCTGTTCCTGCACTGCCTGTCCTTCTTATGCAGCTCCCTGCTCCTCATGTCCCAGCCTCCCCGGCCCACCATGCACCTGCTCTTGCCCTCCGTGTCCTGCCTGTCCCCCCGTGTCTCGCCCCCACACCACCTGCAGCCCATGCTCTGGCCCAGCCCTGACCTGCTGCCACACCTTGCCTTGCCCCACTTGCCCTTGCTCCCAGGGCCGAGCTGCCTGGTGGACCTCCGGCTTGGGCTGCAGTGAAGGCTGTAGTGGAGGCTGGGTGCCTGCCTGGGGGCCTCCGCGCTCCAGTGGCTATTACAGGGGCCGGCGTGCTTCTCAGGGGTGCTGTCTGATAGTCTAGGTGGTTCTGCTGCCCTGGAGAGATTGTCCCTCAGGCTCCTGGTGCCCTTCTGTGAGCAGTCGAGCAGAGTGATCAGCTGGAGCCTTTGCCAGGCCTTAGCGGGCATCGGCACTGAAGTCTATTTCTGAGTGTACTCCTTCTGGTTCCTGCAACTTCCGGAACAGAAAGTATTATTCTCTTCTCAGAGCCTGCTCCTCAGCTGTCCCTCAAGGTGAGCAAGCCAGCTGTGTCCTTCTCCCCTTCTCATCCTGGGGCAGGGGAGAGGGGCGGGGAGGGGATACTGCTTTGCTCACTTCCTTTGCTGTTTGCCTGGGTACACATGGGCTTCTCCTTTGTGCAGGGGCTGCTTCCCCCACCCCCATCCTTGGCCCTCTATCAGTCTCCCTGAGTGACTGCTTAATTTCTGGCTCCCCACCCTCCTTTGCTGAGTCAGGGGGGAGACATGGCTGAGAGGAGGCCTCCCGACTCCTGCCTCCCTGTGCCACCCCTCGTGGTCCCTTGCTTTGAGCCAGGACCTCGTTTCTACCCAGCCATCGTGCCTGTCAGATCTCTGAGAGCTCCCTCAGCCTCATGACCTCAGTCTGGCAGTTATAATCCCATGTGTGACACGCATACTCACCTGGCATGGGCATGTGGGAAGCTGGCCCATCCACAGGGAGCTAGGGGAAGTATCCTGCCCCTGTGGGTGGGACTGGGAGACGGGGAAGCCACCAACGAGGGAAGTGAGACACTCAGGTATCTGCCTGGGACCTGCTCCTCAGCTGTCTTCCAACTCCCCTCTACCGGGCACTAGTTCCCTCTCTGGCTCTTCCAGGAACCTATAAAAATCTTTTCCTTTTTTCCCCCTTCCCATCCCTATTTCTCTACTGCTTCTTCTGTCTGTCTATTGTACTTTTTCCCTCTATTCTCACTGGGACTTTCTGCCTTTACCTCACTTGTGCCACTACATCTGTCTCCCGCTCTCAAGGCCCCCCACTTCCTATGATTGAAAAGCACTTGAGCATATGTGTCTTTCTGTGGCCTTCTGCCCACTCTCGATGCTTGCCTTCTCGTCCATTCTACTTTCCTCTACTTTTGTCTTATTCTGTTGCTGGGGCATCACACTCTGTTCTCCTTTTCAAACTGCCCTTTCTGTCTTTGTTTCTCTTCCTGTCTTCTGTCTCTAGATTTTTTTTTTTTTAACTTCCTATCTCTCGTTCTGCCTCCCTGTATCTGGCTGGCTCCCTTTCTTTGCCTCCATCTTCCTAGGCCTATCTTCCGTGGGTCTGTTCTCTGGGTCCTGCAGCTCTCTGCAAACCAGAACACACAGGCTTGTCTCATTGCTGCAGAGGGGCCAGGACATTGAACTCTCCAGAGTCTATACTGTACACACACACACACACACACACACACACACACACGAGTGGGGGACAGAGAATTTCCAGAACAGCTTTTCCTTCCCCCATGTTTTTTCAGGCCATGTATATCTTATTCAGCTCCAAATTTCAAACTTTTTTTTTTTTAAAATATTTATTGATTTGAAAGGCAGAGCAAGCCACGAATGGCTGCAGCAACAAGGACTGCACCAAGCTAAAGCCAAAGAGCCCGGAACAACATCCAGGTTTCCCACAAGCACTTGGTTGTCTTCCTCTGCTGTCCCAGACACATTAACAGGGAGCTGGGTCAGGGTTCAAACGGGTGCTCTCATGTGGGAAACACCAGCATCCCATATTAAACCAGCCTCCCTACAGCATCAGCTCCCCAGATCTTTTTTTTTTTTTTTTTTTTTTGAAATGATGTTTCTCCCAACTTCTTACTCTGACAGTTGGCAATTCAAAATAATGAACCATTGATGTGGCCCCTCTGGTAAGTAGGGATAGCCACATGGGTCTAAGTGGTGGAAGGATGATGGAATCAAAAAATAACCATTTTGCAACTCCCGATGAAATAACTGATCAAAGCAGAACTCATCAATGGATGAAAGCTGGTCAATGGAGAACTTTACAAGCTACCACCCCCTGACCCTACTGATGAATGCTGGCATCACTGAAAGTGACACAACCAGACGCCTTCTCCCTCCTGGTGTGATGCAACCTGGGGCAGCCAGCACTGCCTGGGAAGGGTTCTTAACAGAGAAGCTAACCAAGGGAGTACAAACAGAACAAAACAATTCTACCCAAACTTCCAGTGCTGGCTTCCATTTAAAGGGAAAGACAGGGGGTTGAGGGACATGTGAAATGACACATCCAGACCCTGGGACAGTCTACAGGAAAACCGACTCATCGCCTCAGCTAGTCACTGGCTACGGGGTAAAAAAGTGAAAGGGGTCTTAAAAAAAGACACTACAGGGAACATGAAGACCTTGTTTGGTGCCTGATCTAGATAATCCAACCATTAAAAAAACCTTTCAAGATAGATGGGGACATTTTCTGTTGGGCTGGGTGTTTACCATGACAAGCAAGCAGTGCTAACTTCATTAGGTGTCAAAAGGAGATCACAAATAAAAGAGGTCCCTCCTCCTAAGAGATGCATGCTGCAGTGTGCTGTGACCATGACCCGTTGCATTTTCAAGTCTTTCAGCAGAGGAAAAAAAAAAGAAAAAGAAAAAGAAAGTAGCAGGGATGAAAGTGACAAAATCAATCACTGTTGAATTAGGTTGTGTGGGGGTTCAAAGAGCTATGCAGCCTACTGCCCTGTTTGAACATTCTCATAATAAAGGGTTTAAAAGATGCTCCTCTGCTAATCATGGGAACTCTCAGAACATCTCTCCCACCTGAAAACTAGGCCTTCCCCTGGGGGGCTGCCCCCACGCAGATCCCAACCCTCCCTGCCCCACTGCAGCCTGGCCTAGAGACGGCTTCTGCCCTTTCACGCCTTCTCAGCTTCTACTGGCAATCCCGCCACGTGCAGCTTTTCCAGCTGTACCTCCCAGTTCTGAGGGTGCCGGGGAAATGTGAGGGCTGAAGCCTAGCATTGCAACGGAGGACACTGGGGTGACTTCATGCCCTCACTTCCTGAGTGAGCTTGAGGTAATCAGGGCTCTTGAACCTCAGTGTTCCTGGATGAAAATTCAGGAACCATTACTGCTCCCCGCTCCCCAGGAGTTTCCAGCTAGGGGGCAAGGCCCTTTGCAACTTACAGGATATAAAACAGCTGCTGACATTATCGTAAGATGTAATCACAGACAGTCCTATCTTGCATCCTCTAAGCTGCAGTGTGCAGATAACCAGCCTGTACTAGTCATCTGTGCAGGCAGCTGAACCCACTGCATCTTGGAAAGGACTGAAAGATCTGAGTTGGGTTCTGCCTCTCATCATTGAGTCTGAACATGATAGTTGGTCTTTCCAGCTCTGAGAGACAGTAACAGTATCTGCCTGATGCTTATTATGAGGTCAAGTGAAAGAATCCATCTACAGCAGGCTAGGACTCCTTAAAACAGATCCAGAGGGGCTGGCAGGCAATTGGGCTAGTGGTAAATTCCAATCAAGGGGGTTGGAGTTGTGGGTTAAATTGCTGTCCCCAGCACCAGCATCCCATATGGGCACAGTTTCCCAGTCCTTGGTACCCCACTTCCAATTCAGCTTCCTGCTAACAAACCTGGGAAAGCGGCGGAGGATAACCCAAGTCTTTAGGTCCATGCACCCATGTGGAAGCCCTGGGAGAAGCTCCTGGCTTTAGCCATGGCCAGTGCAGCCATTTGAGAAGCGAACCAGCAGATGGAAAATCTCTCAGTAACTCTGCCTTTCAAAAAAAAAATCCTGACCTGGACTCCTGGTGTTGGCAGATTAGGCTTTAGGCTGACTCTGTGACGCCAGCATCCCATGCTGCATTCTCAGTTCAGGTCCTCTCTGCTTCCAGCTAATGCACCTTGGAAGGCAGCAGAAGATGATGCCTCAAGTACTTGGGCCCCTACCACCCAAGTGAGAGACCCAAATGGAGGTCCCGGTCCCTGGGTTCAGCCTGGACTAGCCCTGGCTGCTGCAGGCCATTTAAGGAGTGAACCAGAAGATGAAAAATTTCTCTCTCTCTGCCACTGTTGCCTTTCAAGGGCAGCCTTTCAAAGCCAGCCCCTCTGGCTGTTTTATATTTTTAAAGGTTTGGGTTAGGATCTGCATTCTCATACTAGGTTAAATCCCTAGTACGAGATTCCACTCCTTGTGGAATCGGGCTCCCAGCTCCTGGCTTGCACCCAGTCCAGCTGCAGCCACTGTGGGTATCCGGAGAGCAAACCAAACAATGGAAAATCTCTGTCTCTTTGCCTCTTCAATTAAAGAGAGAGAGAGAGCCCAGGTAAATCCCAGATAAATAATAACTGGGAAGTGTTGATAGTTAATATGGACCAATATTTTTCACAGCCATTTACTTGAATTTTCATTCATTTATTCAGAGAATATTCATGGGATGTTTACTATATACCCACGACATAGAGAGTCTTAACTATTGGGGACACAGGTGAACAAAAGAGATAAAAATCTGTAAAGAGAAGCGATGGTGAAATATAAAGTGTTTCAGATGATGTCAGGTGCTGTCTGTGGTGCACAAGCAGCAAAGAATAAAGAGGTGCAAGGACCTTAAATGTCGACAAATATCTTGTTATAGTTAAAAGCCAGTCTGGATTATCCCAAAATCTGCCAAGATCAACAAAATTATACTTCAACACAACAAATGGCTAAATACTAAAATGAAATAGACATGAGACAGCTGAATGGTACCCAGAGGCCTTTTCGGGGTATATAGCAGCCGGTCCTGTATATAAACTAAAATTGAGATGTCAATGAGCTAATCATAGGTTGTGGTTAGGACTTGTTTTTTTGTTATTTTGTTCTTTGTTTTTTTTTTTTTTCTTTAACATGCTGGTTACTCAAAACTATGTCAATTCCATAATATTGCAAATTGCTGTTGATGTTATATTGGGACTCTTAATTGACTGTGATGATATTATACCAGCTCTGACTTCGGACCAGAAATGGTCTCCCCAAGAAACTGTTCAACCCATCTGGACAACAAGTAGCTGGACTCCATGCTTAATATATGTTTGCAAGGAAAGAATCTTGATTGAATTTGAACTGTAATGCTGCATCAAGGTGGAGGAATCCACCAGGGGGGAGGGGAGGGAGAGGGGGAGGGGGATTCCCAAAGCCTATGAAACTGTCATATAATGCTAAATATTAATTTAAAAAATTTTTAAAAAAAAAAATAAAAAAAAAACCATAAAAAAAAAAAAAAGAGGTGCAAGGAAAGCAGGCGGATTACGGTGGATGGGGTCAGGGAGGGGCAGTCGTGCTACTATTTTAAAGAGCATGGTCAAGGAAGGCCTGTCTGATAAAGTGACATTTGCACACAGAACTGGAGGTGGTGAGGGACAGCACCGTGGCAATATCTGAGGGAAGTGTGTGCAAAGTCTCTGGTGGTAGCCAGACAGAGTAGGAGGGAAGTAGGGGATGAAGCCAGGAAATTAGCAGCTTGTAGGTATACACACAGATTATAGCTTCATCTTTTTGAAAGGCAGAACTGGAGAGATACAGAAGGCTCTTCTACCTGCTGGTTCAATCCACAAGTGGCTGCAACTGTCAGGACTGTTTCAAGTAGAAGCCGGAAGCCTGGAACACCAATATTGGTCTCCTACGTGGGTAGCAGGGGCCCAGGAACTTGGCCTATCTACTGCTTGTTTCCCAGGAGCATTGTTTAGCAGATAGCTGGAGGGAAAGTGCAGCAGCCGAGACTCGAACTGGCGTACACATGGGATGCCACCAGCCATAAGGCATGCCCCCCTAAATCAGAAGTTTGGCGTTCACTCTCAGTGAGAGTTGAAGCTAGTAAGATGATCTCAGGCAGGTGGTCCTGGAGCTGGAGAGGGGCTCACCAACCTTGTCCACGGAAGAGAGTTCAACTAAAGGCCTGAAGTTCTTAACCCTCTGCTGGCACTGAACTTTAGCCCTTTTAATTTGAGCCCGGCTTCAAAGAAACTGGGACACTGGGAAGTTATGCGGCTTGCCCCAAGGCCACGGGCGCGCGCAGCTGGTGAGAGCGGTAGGACCGTTGACAGCCAAGTTCTTTACACCACACCGCCTCCCTCAGGTGCCTGAACCGTACTGACGTCTTGCCGGGGAGGTCACCACAATGCGAGGGGTCAGGGCAGCGTTGCTCCTGGGGAAGCTCCTGCACCACCTCGCTCTGCAGCCATCTTTCCCCAAGCGCATCGGGAAAGAAGAGAGAAAATGCGCCTTGACCCCGGGGTGGCGTCGCACGTCTCCACGCGCCGGAGGAGCAGGTGTTACCGGACCGGGATCGGGAACAGCTTTCGTCGCCGCCTCTCCCGTCCCCTTGGCGCGCCCCACCCGGGGCGTCTCGGCTGTGGCGCCAGCTCCCGGTTCCCCGCGGGAAGGCGGGGCGTCCCCGTCACGTGACGGGGCCATCATGGCGCTGGCCAGAGCCCTGCCCGGCTCCCGGAAGCAGGCTGTGAGGGGCGGGAGCGCTGCTGGGGCCCGGAGCCGAGCCGGAGTCAGAGCGGGGCGGGCGGCCGGGCGGCCTGGAGCCGGACGCGGCCGGAGCGTCCCCGCAGACCGGGACAGCAGGTGAGACGGGATTCTGGGCGCGGTGCGAGCGAGCGGGTGTGGCCGTGCTCTGGGCGGGGGCCAGGGGGCGCCGGGCGCGGGGAAGAGGAGGGAAAGGGAGGAGGAGGGGAACCTGAGATGCACGCGCGTGACCCCTGAAGCGACTCGGGAGATCCGCGCGGATAGGAGGGATGACCGGACGGATTCCAAGACACTGAGGGCAGAAACGGGTTCTTCTTTGGTTTGCATGGGAGGGAATAGAAAGAAAGGTGTTAAGAGGCCAGTTGCCCCTTTAGCATTGGCAAGGACCGCAATTCTGGAAAGGACTCCCCCCTTTGCTCTGCCAGGCAAGGGCGGGGTGCATACTCAGTCCTCTCCCAGTCTTCTCTTACCCCTCCCTGCCCCACAGTGTCCTAGGAGTCAGCTGTGACAGGGCCACTCCTCCCACCCAACCAACTGGTCCCTCCAGTCTTGGGGAGTGGAGATGGCGGTGGGTGGAGTTTGCCAGGTGCTTCGACACCCAGCCCCCCTGACTGAACTTCCCGAGGCCATGGACTTGCTCTCTGACCCTCCCACCCCCTTTCCCTCTCTCTCTGCAGGTCGTCCCGGGGCCCACCATGCTGGTGACCGCCTATCTGGTGTTTGTGGGTCTCCTGGCTTCCTGCCTGGGGCTGGAGCTGTCCAGATGCCGGGCCAAGCCCCCTGGAAGGGCCTGCAGCAATCCCTCTTTCCTTCAGTTCCAACTGGACTTCTATCAGGTCTACTTCCTGGCCCTGGCAGCGGACTGGCTGCAGGCTCCCTACCTCTATAAACTCTATCAGCATTACCACTTCCTGGAAGCTCAGATCGCCATCCTCTACGTCTGTGGCCTGGCCTCCACTGTCCTCTTTGGCCTGGTGGCTTCCTCCCTTGTGGACTGGCTGGGCCGGAAAAAATCCTGTGTCCTCTTCTCCCTCACTTACTCACTCTGCTGCTTGACCAAGCTGTCGCAGGACTACTTTGTGCTGCTGGTGGGCCGGGCGCTCGGGGGCCTCTCCACTGCCCTGCTCTTCTCTGCCTTCGAGGCCTGGTACGTTCACGAGCATGTGGAGCGCCATGACTTCCCTGCTGAGTGGATCCCTACTACCTTTGCCCGCGCAGCCTTCTGGAATCACGTGCTGGCCGTCATGGCGGGTGTGGCGGCTGAGGCTGTGGCTGGCTGGATGGGACTGGGACCTGTGGCACCTTTCGTGGCCGCCATCCCTCTTCTGGCCCTGGCTGGCTTCTTGGCCCTTCGCAACTGGGGAGAGAACTACGACCGGCAGCGGGCCTTCTCAAGGACTTGCGCCGGGGGCCTGCGCTGCCTCCTGTCCGACCGCCGCGTGCTGCTGCTGGGCACCATCCAAGCCCTGTTTGAGAGCGTCATTTTCATCTTTATCTTCCTCTGGACGCCTGTGCTGGACCCACACGGGGCCCCACTGGGCATTGTCTTCTCCAGCTTCATGGCAGCCAGCCTGCTGGGCTCTTCCCTGTACCGCATTGCCACCTCCAAGAGATACCACCTTCAGCCCATGCACCTGCTCTCCCTTGCTGTGCTCATCGTCGTCTTCTCTCTCTTCATGTTGACATTCTCCACCAGCCCGGGCCAGGAGAGTCCGGTGGAGTCCTTCATAGCCTTTCTCCTTATTGAGTTGGCCTGTGGGCTGTACTTTCCCAGCATGAGCTTCTTACGGAGAAAGGTGATCCCCGAGACAGAGCAAGCTGGGGTGCTCAACTGGTTCCGGGTCCCCCTGCACTTGCTAGCCTGCCTGGGCCTCCTTGTCCTCCATGACAGTGACCGCAAGACAGGCACCCGCAACATGTTCAGCATCTGCTCTGCTGTCATGGTGATGGCCCTGCTGGCTGTCGTGGGACTCTTCACCGTGGTGAGGCACGACGCCGAACTGCGGGTGCCCTCCCCCAATGGGGAGCCTCATGCTCCTGAGCTCTGAGCCTGTTGGTTCCACCCCCCAGGGGTCCGTGATGAGCTCTGGGGATGGACCAACCTTGCTGGAATTTCACTTTGGGATGCTGTCCTACAGCCCCTCCTGGTGGTGCTTTGTGTCGGGGAGCACATAGGGTGGGGGATGGCAGGGGATGGTGGACTGGGAAAGAGGGTACCTCAAGATGCCTCTGTGTTAACTCCCTTGCCCCTTCCCACTTGAAAAATAAACATTTTTAGCTGACGATCCATCACATTCACCTCTCCTCACCTGTCCCCACTTCAGTAAGTTTCTGGTGAATGAGCTTTGAGATACAGGTGGGCTTAGCAGCTCCTACTGAGAGCTCTGTGACTGCTTCTCAGCAGAGCAGGGTGGAAGGGAAGGCCTGAGGTTTATAGATCCTCCATTTCCAGGCTGAGATGATCTCTGAAGAATGAAGGGGATGTGGGGAGGAAGGAAATGCCCAACAGGCCAGGCCAGCAAGAAGTGATTGCAGGGCCTTGGGCTGCTGCTGTGACCACCTCTACCGCCAACCCAAGGTCCATTCCGCAGGTGTAGGCTCCCAGCCCAGCATGTGCATGCTGCCCGCCACCTGTCCAGCATCGCTGAGGTCCACCAAATCCTGTGTGCCTGCGAGACACCTAAGGAAAAGCTGCTAAGGGGGACGAGTGGTAGATGGCTGAGGGACCAGCCTCCACCTGAGGGAGGACCAAAGGAGCCATCAGGACAGGAAATAGTACCACTGGGAATGCCAGTTCTGTGGGCTCCACCCTGCCTCACCTCTGATTGTATCAGTCTTTCCTCCTCCCACCAAAACCTGGACACTTCTAAGGGAAGCAGAGCCAGCTTCCAGAAGGGTGGGGAGAGAGGGAGGGAGGGTCGGTTCAGGGGTGTGTCCTGGAATGTGCTCAAGAATAGGCAAGGGAGACCCACCTGTTCTGGAAAGGGGTGGATGAATTTTCCTTGGGTCTCAGTCGGCTTCCCAGACAGGAAGATGGTGATATGTTCCAAGAGCTGCCTGTCCCAACCTGTATGGAGAGATAGCATCAGCTGGTGCTGGAGAAATGCAGGGTGAGGCCGAGGGTCCCCAATCAGAGTACTCATTTTCCCACCCAGGCTGCAGGGAGTAAAGGGTTGAGGTTAAGTGCAAGAAACATGTATCTAGGGCCCGGTGCAGTGGCCTAACGGCTAAAGTCCTTGCCTTGCATGTGCCAGGATCCCATATGGACACCGGTTCTAATCCCGGCGGCTCTACTTCCCATCCAGCTCCCTGTTTGTGACTTGGGAAAGCAGTCAAGGATGGCCCAAAGCTGTGTGGGATAACTGGAGGAAGTTCCTGGCTCCTGGCTTCGGATCAGTGCAGCACCGGCCGTTGCGGTCACCTGGGGAATGAATCATCGGACAGAAAATCTCTGTCTTTCCTCCTCTCTGGATATCTATGACTTTGCAATAAAAATAAATAAATCTTAAAAAAAAAAAAGAAAACACGTTTTTCTGCCTAGTCCCCTCCTGTTATTTTGCAACTAGACTCTGGGAGCAGGCTTTGCGGTGCAGCAGGGTTAAGTCACTGCTGAGCAGGTCCTCATATCCTTTAAATCAGCCTGCTGGTTCCAATCCCAGCCCCTCTGCTTCCTTTTTTTTTTTTTTTTTTTTTTTTTTTTAAGATTTATTTACTTTATTACAAAGTCAGATATACAGAGAGGAGGAGAGACAGAGAGGAAGATCTTCCTTCCAATGATTCACTCCCCAAGTGAGCCGCAATGGCCGGTGCTGCACTGATTCAGAGCCAGGAGCCAGGAATTTCCTCCAGGTCTCCCACGTGGATGCAGGGTCCCAAGGCTTTGGGCCGTCCTCCACTGCTTTCCCAGGCCACAAGCAGGGAGCTGGATTGAAAGTGGAGCTGCCGGGATTAGAACCGGCGCCCATATGGGATCCCGGGGCGTTCAAGGCTAGGACTTTAGGCGCTAGGCGCCCAACCCCTCTGCTTCCAATGCAGCTTCCTGCTAATGCATCCTGGCAGCTGCTTTGCCCCTACCACCCAGACAGAAGACCCAGATGAAGATCCTGGCTCTGGCGTCAGCCTGATGAGTCCCTTTGGGCATTTGGGGAGTAAATCAGTGAATTGGAAGGCCTTTATTTAAAAGAGAGAGAGAAGAGAGACCAAGATCTTCAGTCTGTTGGTTTACTCCTCAGATAGTCCCAACACTCAGGGTTGGGTCAAGCCTGGAGCCAGGAGCGTCTTCCTGACATCCCATTTGTGCAGTAGGCTGTCAGCTGCTGCCTTCCCAGGCCATTAGCAAAGAGCTGGGTGAGAAGCAGAACAGCTGGGACATGAACTGTCTCCTGTAGCAGATGTCAGCACCTCAGGCAGAGGCTAACGTCCTCCTTCATCCTCCTCTCACTGTCTTTCAAGTAGACAAAAATAATTCATCATTAAGAAAAGAGACACGAGGGCCCGGCACAGTGGCCCAGCAGCTAAAGTCCTCACCTTGAATGTACCAGGATCCCATATGGGTGCCAGTTCTAATCCCGGCAGCCCTGCTTCCCATCCAGCTCCCTGCTTGTGGCCTGGGAAGGGAGTAGAGGATGACCCAAAGCTTTGGGACCCTGTACCCACGTGGGAGACCCAGAAGAGCTCCTGGCTCCTGGCTTCGGATCAGCTCAGCTCCAGCTGTTGTGGGAACTTGGGGGAGTAAATCAATGGATGGAAGATCTTCCTCTTTGTCTCTCTTCTCTGTATGTCTAACTTCACAATAAAAATTAAAAAAGAGAGAGAGAGACAAGTTGAAAGTAACTCCACTTCCTTTTGCCATCCTGTTGAGCTGGACTTGAAAAGATTTATTTATTTGAAGGGCTGATATATCTGCTGCTGCTTCATTTCCCAAATGGCTGCTGCGACCAGGGCTGGAGCAGGTCAAAGCCAGGAACAAGGAGCTCTCTCTGGGTCTCCCGCGTGAGTGGCAAGGGTATCTTCAATTGCCTTCCCTGATGCATTAGCAGGGAGTTAGATCAGAAGCAGAGTAAACAGAACTCCCAGCCGGTGCTTCCATACGATTTGCTACAATCAGTGGCTTCTCCATCCTGAAGTGTCAGCATCCCATTTGAGCACTTCCCATCCAGCTCCCTGTTAATGACCTGGGAAAGAAACAGGATGAGCCAAGGCCTTGGGACCTCATATCCACACAGAGACCCAGAAGAAGCTCCTGGCTCCTGGCTTTGGATCACCATTTCAGTCATGTGGAGAATGAAACACAGATGGAACGGAAGATCTTCCTCTCTGTCTCTCCTTCTCTGTCTTTCCAATAAAAAATAAATCTTTTTTTTTTAATGCACTGTGCCACCATAACACTGGCCTCTTTGAAGTTATTTGTATATTTCTCTTCCTATCAATACTGGGGTTTATTTTAAAAGTTATTTTTATTGGAAAGGCAGATTTTTCAGACAGAAGGAGAGACAAAAAGATCTTCCATCCTCTGGTACACTCCCCAAATGACCACAACAGCCAGAGCTGAACTGATCTGAAGCCAGGAGTGAGGAGCTTCTTCTGGGTCTCCCATACGGGTGCAGTGTCTCAAGGCTTTGGGCCGTCCTCTGCGGCTTTCCAGGCCACAAACAAGGAGCTGGACGAGAAGTGGAACATCTGGGACATGAACTGGCACCTACATGGGATCCCAGTAGAGGATTAACCAGTCAAGGCATTGCGCCCTGGGATCTTGAGCACAGGAAATAATCATACTTACCTTTGTCTCACCCAGCCATACACAGCAGTGCTTTGTCCGTGGCTGTGCTCAGTGCCTGTCTGGAGAAGCGATAGGTTAACTCACACCTGGCTTTTCAAGAGTTGTTCATTTCAGTGAGCAGTTGGCCTAGTGATGTTGCTGGCAACATTCTTTTTTTTTATTTTTTATTTTTTTATTTTTATTACTAAGTCAGATACACATAGAGGAGGAGAGACAGAGAGGAAGATCTTCCATCTGATGATTCACTCCCCACGTGAGCGCAATGGCTGGTGCTGCGCCGATCCAAAGCGGGGAACCAGGAGCCTCTTCCGGGTCTCCCACGAAGGTGAGTGTCCCAAAGCTTTGGGCCGTCCTCGACTGCTTTCCCAGGCCACAAGCAGGGAGCTGGATGGGAAGTGGAGCTGCTGGGATTAGAACCGGCGCCCATATGGGATCCAGGCGTGTTCAAGGTGAGGACTTCAGCTGCTAGTCCACGCCACCGGGCCCTGGCACCATTCTTCGTTGGAGTCTCTGGGTTTGATTTGGGCTGGCTTCCTGCTACTCTAGAATCTGGGAAGCAAGTAGTTGGGTCCCTGCTACGCACTGTTTCTATGTGGCAGAGCCCTGGCCATTGCATATGCTTAGGGTTTAAACAAGTGGGATGGGAGCCATGCATGTGTCAGCCTCTGGAATAACAGTGTGTGCCACCCTTTTGGGAAGTTAGAGTAGAATCTAGAGCCTAGTTAATGATTTGTGCTTTGAATAATGGTGATAATTTACTGTTGGAACCCTGAGGGGGCCTTACATTCCTAAGTGATAAGGACATAGTGGTCGGGGAGACAGACTAAAGAGCTTCTTTTAGCCTTGCTCTGCAGAGCTGGCTCCAAAGGAGGGGATGGCAGAGGGTGGGATGTGGAGGGTTCTTTCCTATCAGATTCATAGTCAATTGAGAGGCTGGAAGGCATCTTAGGGATGTCTGTTCAACCTTAAATGTATTAAAAAAAAAAATAGATTCATTTGGAAGGCAAAGTTTGGAGAGAGAGAGATTGAGATCTTCCACCCACTGGTTCATGCCCCAAAGGCCCCAATGGGCAGGGCTAGGCCAAGGAGCCTGGAATTTCATCCTGGTCTCCCATGTGGGTGGCAGAGGCCCAAGCAACTGGGCCATCCTCCAATGCCTTCCCAGGCACATCAGCTGAAACGATCTATCTGTATTAAGAGCAGAGCAGCCTGAACTTCAAACTGGTGCTCACAGGGGATGCCTGTGTCTTGGGAGCCAGTTTAACATGCTGACCACTAAGCTTAAGAGGAGAAATCTATGTAAAGAAAGGAAATGAATAGGTCCAGCATGGTGGCCTAGCAGTTAAAATCCTCACCTTGAACGCCCCGGGATCCCATATGGGCGCCAGTTCTAATCCCAGCAGCTCCACTTCCTATCTAACTCTCTGCTTGTGGCCTGGGAAAGCAGTCGAGGACGGCCCAGAGCCTTGGGACCCTGCACCTGCGTGGGAGACCAGGAGTAAGTTCCTGGTTCCTGGCTTTGGATCAGCGCAGCACCAGCTGTTGCGCTCACTTGGAGAGTGATTCATCGGATGGAAGATCTTCCTCTCTGTCTCTCCTCCTCTCTGTATATCTGACATTGCAATAAAAATGAATAAATCTTTTTGTTTAAGAAAAGAAAGGAAGGAAGTGAGTGTCTAAGGCCTTGTAGCCAGGGGGTGGGAAAATTACAACTTGACACCTTGCCTCTTGCTGCCAGCCCAATCTCCTTTGCAGTACGGTGTGCAGTATGACTCTAGACCCCTAACTAACTGCCTTTTAAGCCTCTAGCCATGCTCCCTGCTACTCCAGGCTCTTTCTCTGGAGCCAGGCAAGAGAGCTGGAACAGTTTAACCTTGACCGCGTGGCCTGCTGATGGGTATCAAAGGAGGGATTGGCTGAGCAGGTGCACTGGTCATGGTGCTCCACTGCGAACACAGGGAGGTAGTTCAGTGCACGGCCTTGCGGCCTGATTGCCTGGTTCAAATCTGGTTTTGCTGCTGTGTGCCTTGGGCTCTTCACCCATCATACAGAGAGAATAGTGTAGTGTGTCTCCAGGCAGCTCTCATGAGGCTTAAATGCGTTACTGTAACTAATCTTAACATTTCTCTCTCTCTCTCTTTTTTTTTTTTTTTTTTGTTTAAAGATAACTTATCCAGTCCAGCTGACACTCTCCGCACTTGGGTGTGAGAATGACTGAACAGGGCTCTCATGGCATGGAGAACTTTCCAACTCAGCCTAGTGTTTGGGGGATTCCCAGCAGTGTTTATCCTTGATCCTGACCCAGATGGACGATTGGAAATAGCCAGGAGGCCTTCTCTGGATGTTTGAGCAAGCTGAATTGGGTGTTGTGGGTTCCACTTGAACTCATTTCCTCTTCCTCAAGTGGGAGGGTCACCTTGGGGTCAGCCTTGATACACACCACCATCTTTCACTGACAGCCTCCTGTCCCTCTCTGCATTTCCATCCAGCTGGAAGCATGCTTATTTCAGTGATCCTGAGAGGAGAGAAACGTCCCAAGGAACTAAGAGCCATGAAGATGAGGACAGGCTCCTCCAACAGATATATGTTATGCTTGGATTCAATCTGATGTTACAAAAAAAAAAAATTAGGGCTGTGTATTTAGCTTGGCAGTCAAGATACTAGTTAAGACACACCTGTCCAGGGACCAAGCGTGATATCTCAATGGCTAAATCCCTGCAGGCTGGGATCCCATATGGGTGTCAGAGTGTGTCCCAGCTGCTGCTTCCCATCCCAGCTCCCTGCTTGTGGCTTGGAAGAGCAGTAGAGGACAGCCCAAAACCTTGGGACCCTACACCTATGTTGGAGACATGAAAGAAACTCCTGGTTCCAGGCTTTGGATATCAGCTCAGCTCCAATGGTTGTAGCTATTTGGGAAGTGAACCAGTAGATGGATGATCTGTCTCTCCTTTTCTGTAAATTTGCCTTTCCAACAAAAATAAATAAATATTTTTATAAATTTATTTTACTTTCTTCATAAAGTCAGATATACAGAGAGGAGGACAGACAGAGGAAGATCTTCCATCTGATGATTTATTCCCCAGGTGGCTGCAAAGGCTGGAGGTGCACCAATCCAAAGCCAGGAGCCCGGACCCTCTTCCAGGTCTCCCACCTGCACCTGGGTGCAGGGTCCCAAGGCTTTGGGCCAGCCTCGGCTGCTTTCCCAGGCCACAAGCAGGGAGCTGATGATGGCAAGCAAGGTCACCGGGATACAAACTGGTGCCCATATAGGATCCTGGTGTGTACAAGGCTGAGCCTGAAAATAAATAAATCTTAAAAAAACAAAACGAAACAGGGCCTGGTGCAATGGCTTATTGGCTTAAGCCTTCACCTTGCATGTACCAGGATCCCACATGGATGCCAGTTCTAATCCCAGCAGCCCCGCTTTCCATCCAGCTCCCTGTTTGTGGCCTGGGAAAGTGATCAAGGATGGCCCAAAGCCTTGGGACCCTACACCCGTGTAGGACACCTGGATGAAGCTCCTGGCTCCTGGCTTTGGATTGGCTCAGCTCTGGCCATTGCAGCGGCTTGGGGAATGAATCAGCAGATAGAAGATCTTCCTGTCTCTCCTCCTCTCTGCATATCTGACTGCAATAAAAATAAATAAATCCTTAAAAACAAAACAAAACAAGACACCTCTGTTCACTGTCAGGATGCCTGAGTTCAATACCTTCCTCCAGCTTCCTGTGAATATAGACCTTTCTGTGGTTGATGCCTCAAGTGATTGAGTCCCTCCACCCCATAGCAGAGCTGGATTGAGTTCCTGGTTTCTGCTTTTGGCCTTGGCCTCTTCCTAGACATTGTGGGTGCTAGATAAATAAACCAGTGACTGGGTGTCTGTGTCTCTCAAAAGAATAAGAAAATCTTAAAAATGAAAATCATTCCTGGCATGATAGTCCAATGGCTAAATCCTAGCCTTGCATCCACTGGGATCCCATATGGTTCAAGTCCCGCTTTTCCACTTCCCTTCCAGATCCATGCTTTTGGCCTGGGAAAGTGGTTGAAGATAGTCCAAAGCTTTGGGACCCTGCACTCATTCGGAGACGCAGAAGAAGCTCCTGGCTCCTGGTTCCTGGCTCCTGGCAACAGAACAGCTCAGCTCTAGCCATTGCAGCCACTTTTAGAGTGAACCAGCAGATAGAAGATCTTTGTCTTTCCTTCTCTGTAAATCTGCCTTTCCAATAAAAAATAAATATAAATCTACGGAAAAAAAAAAGAAAAAGAAAAATAGCTTAATGGATCAGACAGCTGTTAAGCTCCTCTTGGGACACCTACATCCCATATTGGAATGCCAGGTTTGCTTCCTCCGCTCAACTTCCCAGCTTCGTGTTAATGTGCACCCTGGAGGGAGCAGGTGATTGGTTAAGTAGTTGCCACTCATTTGGGAGACCACACGGAGTTCCTGGTTCTCGGCTTCAGTCTGGCCCAGCCCAGGCTGTGGCTGGTGTTTAGAGAGTGAAGCACAGACAGGAAGTTGTCTTTTTGCCTGTTTTTCTCTCTTTCTCTTTTTGCTTTTCAATGATATATATATATATATAATTTTAACTTTTTAAAAATATTTATTTTATTTTTATTGCAAAGTAAGATATACAGAGAGGAGGAGAGACAGAGAGGAAGATCTTTTGTCCGATGATTCACTCCCCACGTGAGCACAACTGGTGCTGTGCCGATCCGAAGCCAGGAGCCAGGAACTTCCTCCAGGTCTCCCACACAGGTGCAGGATCCCAAGGCTTTGGGCCGTCCTTGACTGGTTTCCCAGGCCACAAGTAGGGAGCTGGAAGGGAAGTAGAGCAGCTGGGATATAAACCAGCAGCCATATAGCAAGGACTTTAGCCACTTGGCTGCTGTGCTGAGGCCCCTGGGGGCTGATTCTGATTTAGCTTCCTACTCATGTGCTTGGGAAATCAGGAGATGGCCCATGTAGATGGGCCAATGCCACCCATGTGGGAGACCCAGAGGAAGGTCCAGGCCCTTGCCTCTACGTGGACCAGCCTTAACGTACTCTGGCCATTTGAGTAGTCAATCAGCAGATGGAAGACCACTGTCCTTTTCACACACACTCTGCGTTTCAAAAAAAAAATAAGTTAAAAAAAAAATTAATAGCCTGAGGGTCAGGCAGTGGCACAGGGATTTTTAAGC
This sequence comes from Ochotona princeps, assembly GCF_030435755.1. Lineage (NCBI taxonomy): Eukaryota > Metazoa > Chordata > Mammalia > Lagomorpha > Ochotonidae > Ochotona > Ochotona princeps. The sequence goes on along the minus strand of NC_080846.1, from coordinate 50,840,371 downwards.
AATGGTTGTGATGATAGAAGGCCATCTCAGAGTGCTTGGAGTCAATGCCTCCCCTGACCCTCACCAGCCTCCCTCCCCTCCCCTCCCCTCCCCTCCCTTCCCCTTCCCTTTCTTTTCAAGATTCATTTGTATTGGAAAGCCAGAGTTTGGCCTAGTGCAATGGCTCAAATTGGCCATCACCCTGTTACAAGTGCTGGGATCCTATATGGGCACTGGTTTGTGTCCCGGCTGCTCCACTTCCCATCCAGCTCCCTGGGAAAGCAGTCAAGGACAGCCCAAAGCCTTGGGACCCTGCACCTGCATGGATGACCCTGAAGAAGCTCCTGGCTCCTGGCTTCAGATCAGTTCAACTCCTACTGTTACAGCCACTTGGGAAGCAAACCAGCGGACAGAAGAGCTTTATATCTGATTTTCCAGTAAATATAAGTAAAATATATATATTTTAAAATACTTATTTTTATTGGAAAGGTAGATTTATAGAGAGGAGAGACAGAAAGAGCTTCCATCCACTAGTTCACTCCCCACATGGCCTTAAAGGCTGGAAAAACAAACAACAACAAAAAAAATCTCAAAGCAAACAAAAACGCAGTCTTCCCTGCTGGCTTGTCACAATCCATCTATCACGGTCCCCACAGAACTGACACATAATCTCACAGAAAGCCACACGCTTGTTTTTCTACTGACCAACAGGGCACGAATTTCCAGGTCCGTTTTGTTGAGCAGTCTAATTCTCTTGAAACGTCAACTCTTGCAGAAGAGAGCATAAGGCAGGCGGCGGGCAGTAACAACTCCATCCTGCGGAAAAAGGAGGGAACTGCGCCCCCAAGAGGGCGTCCGCGGGCTCGCGCCGGCGTCCGTGAGGAGCGCCGCCGCCGAAACTACATGTCCCAGCGGGCCGCGCGGGCCACGGCGTCACGTCGCCCTCGCTGATTGGTCATCGACGATATTTGAAAGGAGGGGCTGGCGCGGAAAACGAAGGTTTCCTTGGACTCTCGGCTGGGAGGGCTCCGGTCTGGCGCGCAAAGTCCTGTTCTTCGGGAAGGAGGGCGAGTTCTAGGCGGTGAGGGCCGTGAAGGCCGGGGAGACTGTGGAGCGAGTATCCGAGCCGCGGAGGACGAGGTGTCGGCGCTGGGCCCCGAGCGGAGCGGCTCAGCCCGGGAGACTTGGGAGGCCTTCGGCTGCTGCTGTCGTCCCCGAAGGGCGCTGGGGAGCTTCGTGCAGGCCTCGGGTGGGATGGTGAGGGCAGCGGGCATCGTGGCTAGCACCTGTGATGGCCGTCTCTGCCTCTTGGTTGCAAGCCCTTGACCTCCGTCGGGCCCATTGTGAATCTGATCTGGCGCCTTCCCCCCCTCCCAGCTCTTAGGAGCCATGAGGAACTTCAAAGGAACCAACTTCGGGACTCTGCTAAGCAGCCAGGACGACGCGAGAGAGTTATTACCTGACTTGAAGGTGGGCCAGCTGACCCGGGGGTGGAGATACTGAGCTCAGGTGTTGGACTTGCGCCCTGCCTTTATCTATTATGATTTGGGGGCGGGGGGAGGAATGTGTTGCTTTAAAGCAGATAAACAGATGGACAGACAGAGAGGGGAAGAGCCTGGACGGGCCCGTGGGAAGCTGGAGGCTGGGAATGCACCCCAAGGTCCCCTCCGTAAGGGGCAGGGACTCTGGGACTTGGACCGTCAGTGCTGCCTGCCAGAGTGCACCTGCGGAGAAAGCTGGAGTCAGGAGCCAGGTCTTGAACCCAGGCGGCGCCCCGAGGTGGGCCTGCCGGAACCAGCAACCTCAGCACATGGCGCTCGTTTTTGTTTTTTGGCCTCATTTTGTAGAGAGAAAGATGTAGGAAGGCCCTCCCAAGCAACTCTCTGGTTTATTCCCTCTGCTTCTCTTTTATTTGAAGGCCCCATGTGTGTCTTTTTTTCTCCTCCTAGGAGTTCTTAGGTTTTCCCAGCTGTCGCTCAGATGCTGAGCGGAGACAAGTTTGCGATGCTGTCCTGAGGGCTTGTAACCAGCAGCTGACGGCCAAGTTGACTCGCCCAGGGCACCTGGAGGACCTGCTGGAGCTGGCCGAGCTGGCCTGTAATGGCTATGTGGCATCCACCCCACAGCGCCCTCCCCTCTACCTGGAACGGATTCTTTTCATCTTACTGCGAAATGTCGCTGCCCAAGGAAACCCAGAGGCCACGCTGCGTCTCGCCCAGCCCCTCCATACCTGCCTGATGCAGTGCTCCCCTGAAGCCGCGCCCCAAGACTACGAGGCCGTGGCTCAGGGCAGCTTTTCTCTACTCTGGAAGGGGGCAGAAGCGCTGGTGGAGCGACAGGCCGCACTGTCCGCCCGCCTGAGGGCCTTGAGCTTCTTGGTGCTCTTGGAGGATCAGAGTAAGCCTTGCGACATTCCTCACTTTGCTTCGCCAACAGCCTGCCGGCTGGTTGCTGCCCATCAGCTGTTCGACACCAGTGGACGTGGTCTGAGTGAAGCAGACGCCGAGTTCCTTGGGGACCTACTGGCCCAGCACGTGTTCAGAGCCTTGGGGGCTGAGCAGCCGGCCACTCCAGGACCACTGTCTCCCCCGAGGGCCCTGTGCCTCTTGGAGCTCACCTTGGAACACTGCCGCCGCCTCTGCTGGAGTGGACACCATGACAAGGCCACCCGCGCAGTGGCGAAGGCACATGATTCCCTAGGGAACACCAGCCTGGCCACCAGTCTCCAGCTGTGCCAGCTGGGAATCGAACTGCTGCAGGCTGCAGAGGAGGGAGCCCAGATGGTGACCAGGCTGCTGATGAAGGCCTCGGCTGCCCTGAGCGACAGTATGCGCGCGGCATCACCCCCTCTCCGGGCATTGTATGAGAGCTGTCAGTTCTTCCTGTCTGGTCTGGAGCGAGGAGGCATCAAGAAGCGCTGCGGACCTGATGGGATCCTGACTCTGTTTGCATTTCTTGGAGACTACCGCTCTCTTATCCGACAGCTGCGGGATGGCGAGGTGAGTCCAGGGCCTGTTGGTAGGGTGGGTGGGGGTGGTTCTGTGGACCCAACACCAGTCTAGGATCTTTGGCAAGATGGAGAAGCCAGGCCCCTCCTAGGGAAGTTGCTTTCTGGGCCCGACTGGCTGGCCAACAACATCCTGGTTTATCCTGAGAGAGCAGCAGATTCTGTTTTAAGATTTATTTTATTTTTATTGGAACGTCAGATAGAGAGCAGGAAAGAGAGGAAGATCTTCCATTGGATGATTCATTCCCCAAGTGGCTGCAATGGTTGAACCTGAACCGATCCAAACCCGAGAGTCAAGAGCTTCTTCCATGTCTCCCATGCGGGTGCAGGGTCCCAAGGCTTTGGGCCATCCTCGACTGCTTTCCCAGGCCACAAGCAGAGAGCTGGATGGGTAGCAGGGTCGCCGGGATTAGAACCAGCACCTATATGGGATCCCGACGCAAGCAAGGCAAGGACTTCGGCCGCTAGGCTACCGTGCCGGGCTCTTGTTTATTTTATTTATTTTTTTTAATGACATATTTATTTACTTGAAGAGCACAGTAGAGAGAGAAAGAGATGTTCCATCTGCTGGTTCACTTCCCAACTTGCCCCAGCCATTCAAGCTGGAAACTCCATCCAGGTCTTCACACGGGTGGCAGGGCCCACGGCCTCGCAGTGGTATCTGCATTCGCAGTGCACTGAAACAGAAGCAGCACTCAGCGCTCTGAACCCGGACGCTGGCTGCTCTGCCCCCGGCCCCCTAGCAGACTCCCTGGGGAGTGTCCCTTCTCTGCCCCGGGCTGGGTCGGCTCTGCAGGACTGTGGGCCGGACTTCCACTTGGAGCTCCCTCTACTTCTGCCTCCTTCTCCATCCCATCTAAGGTGTGTAAGGACCCATCCAAACAACAGCAGTCCTTGCTTCAGGTGTACTTTCAGAGCCTTCACCTCTACACCACGATGATCTACGACTTTGTTCAAGGCTGTCAGGTACCTTCCAGGGGATCCAGGAACCAGGACGGAGCCCTGGGGACTCGGACGGCTCTGCTGCTCTGAGAGCTTTGGGGTTGCTTTGGCTTTGGGCATGACGTGGGTTTGGAGGTCACCCCGAACCTAGCTAGCATGACTCCTGTCACCCCCAAGGCCTCCTTGTTCCTTCAGGTGTCTGATGTGGCTGACCTGGGCCAGCTTGTTGAAAGTTGCAGATCTGTTGCTGTCTGGATGCTGGAAGCCTTAGAGGGCCTGTCTGGCCCGGAGCTGTCTGACTTCATGGGAATGACTGGTTGGTGGCCTGGGGCCCAGGGACAGGGTTGCTGGGAGGGTCGTCACCCATCAGGGAGGTAATTGGTTCTTGCTGGATAGCTCTGACCACTGGTGGGGGCGGTTTCCATATCTCTTTCCCTTTTTTATGATTTTGTTTATTTTTACTCGAAAGGCAGATTTATAAGGAGAGGGAGAAACAGAAAGATCTTCCATCTGCTGGTTCACTCCCCAAAATGAATGCAGTGGCCAGAGCTGAGTTGATCCGGAGCCAAGAGCTTCTTCCCACATGCTTGCAAGGTCCCAAGACTTTGGGTCAACTTCCAGTGCTTTCCCAGGCTACAAGCAGGGAGCTGGATGGGAAGTGAAGAGGCCAGGATATGAACTGGCACCCATATGGGAATCTTACACTTGCAGGGGGAGGATTAGCTAATTACACCATTACACAGGATCCGCCATATGATTTGTGCCAGTGGAAAAGGTTTCTAAGTATCCCTCACCCTGGATTCTTCTAAATATTTATTTATTTTTATTGAAAAGGCAGATACACAGAGAGAGGGAGAGACAGAAAGATCTTCCATCTGCTGTTTCACTCCCCAAGTGATGGCAACAGCCAGAGCTGAGATGATCTGAAGCCAGGAGCTTCTTCCAGGTCTCCCGCGCGGGTGTAGGGGCCCAAGGCTTTGGGCCATCCTCTACTGCTTTCCCAGACCACAAGCAGGGAGCTGGAAGGGAAGTGGAGCTGCCGGGATACATACCAGCACCAATATGGAATCTCAGCACATGCTAGGAAGGATTTAAGCACTAGGCTATCATGCCACGCCCAGACATCCTGTACCCTAACACCAGTATAGATGTGATAAGGGTAACTTGTAACAGAAGGCACTAGTTCTTCAGTATTTTTTAATATTACTGATTTCTCTAAATTTATTTATTTTTGTACTTATTTGAAAGTCAGAAACAGATGTCCATATACTGGTTTGGTCCCCAAATATCCACAACTTCCTGTGCTGGGCCATACATAAGGCAAGTCAGCTCCTTCGATCCGGGTCTTGCACATGGATCACAGGGGCCCAGGTCCTGGGGCTGTCAGCTGCTGCCTCCTAGCAGGTGTGCCTTAGTGGGAAGCTGGAATCCGAAGCAGAGTCATAGCTCAAATCCAGGCCCCTGGTGTGGGTGTATGTGTCCCTAGTGATATCTTCAGCACTGGGTCAAACACGTCCGCTTCATTTTTTTCTCCGTTGACTTTGAAATCTGAATTGTGATTTATTTCGTGAAAGTATTTGTAATTCTTCTGGTGAACTGACCCTTTGTGACATTGTTAAAAAAAAAAAAAAAATGTGTGGGCCCGGTGTGATAGCATGGTTAAAGGCCTTGCCTTGCATGCACCGGGATCCCATATGGGCACTGGTTCTAATCCCAGAGGCCCCGTTTTCCATCCAGCTCCCTGCTTGTGGCCTGGGAAAGCAGTTGAGGACGGCCCAAAGCCTTGGGACCCTGCACCCGCGTGGGAGACCCAGAGGAGGTTCCTGGCTCCTGGCTTCAGATCAGCACAGCACTGGCCGTTGCGGTCACTTGGGGAGTGAATCATCGGATGGAAGATCTTCCTCTCTGTCTTTCTTCTCTGTATATCTGACTTTCAATAAAAATAAATAAATCTTTAAAGAAAAAAATTGTAATTCAGTATTCAGCTTCATAACTGTTCTATGTATTTAAATCTTTTCTATTTTTAAAGATTTTTATTGGAAAGTCAGATACACAGAGAGGAGGAAAGACAGAGAGGAAGATCTTCTATTTGATGGTTCACTTCTCACATGGCCACAACGGCTGGAGCTGAGCCAATCCGAAGCCAGGAGCCAGGAGCTTCCTCTGGGTCTCCCACACGGGTGCAGGGTCCTAAAGCTTTGGGCTGTCCTCTACTGCTTTCCCAGGCCACAAGCAGGGAGCTGGATAGGGCTGCTGGGATTAGAACTGACGTCCATGCGGGATCCTGGCACATTCAAGGCGAGGACTTCAGCTGCTAGGCTACCTCGCTGGGCCCTTCTTCGTTTATTTTAAGACTTGTTTATTTATTTGAAGGGGACAATAATAAGAGATCTTTTATCTGCTGGTTCACTACCCAAATGACTGTGACGGCTAGGACTGGTCCAGCACCAAAGCCTGGAGGAAGTTGGGTTGGAAATGGGGCAAGGCAACTGAAACTCAAAACCAGTTCTCCACTGTGGGAAATCAGCATTGCAGGTGGCAGCTTAACTCACTGCACCACAACACCAGCCCCTTTATATTTTAATTTTAAAGAATGTTGGGCCTGGCATGACAACTTAGTTGCTAAATCCTCTACCTTGCATGTGCTGGGATCCCATATGGACACCAGTTTGTGTCCCAGTGTTGCGCTTCCCATCCAGATCCTTGCCCATTGCCTGGGAAAGCAGCAGAAGGTGGCTCACATGGGAGACCCGGAAGTAGCTTCTGTTCTTTGGATTAGTTTGGCTCCAGCTGTTGTGGCTGCTTGGGGAATGGACCAGCAAACGGAAGATCTTTCTGTCTGTGTCTCCTCTCTGCTCTGCATATCTGTGTTTTCAGTTAAAAAAAAATTTTTTAAAGAAAGGTGGGGGGCGGACTGTAACTTAAACATTATAAAAGCCAAGGAAAATATTCACATGATTGAAAAATCTCACATTTTATAAACAGCCCATGGGGCAAAGTTTGTTTCACACTCCTAACCCTAGTCACGCAAGGCCCTTCTTGTAAGGCTGCCAATATTCATTTCTTATATATCCTCGGAGGATACTCTGTGTATATATAAGCCAACAGACGTATACCTCATCCCACGTGTACATTGACACAGATGTGCAAGAAAGTGCCTAGATCACAGTCTACGTGTTGGTGGGTTTTTACAAGCTGAACACACTCTGTAGCTAATATCTAGGCCAACAGAGTACCACTTCCATCCCAGAAACCCCTTCCCCGTGGCCCTTCACAGTCACCACCCCTAGCAGCAACTGCTCTCCCAATGGCTTTGTCTGTTTTTCTGCAAAAACCATGAGCTCTTGGTCATGATCCCCAGTCACATGATCCCCAGCAATTCATGCCCCGGAAGGTTCTGGAGGATTTGGCATGTTCCCAGTGGTTGAACCCAGCCGTGAGATGAAAATATCAGGAGTCACAAGAATTACGTGTGAAGGTTCTTGCCACAGAGTACTGAAGGCTGACTTTGTCCCCCAGCCACTGGTGTGGATAGCCAGAAACCTGCGTAAGTGGGTTATAGGGAGGAGTTTACTCATCGAGCAAATATTTGTTGAGTACCTGCTGTGTGCCAAGCACTTGTTTTGAGTACTTGGTTGTGTTTGTAAACACAACAAAAATGTTTTCACATTTTCTCGTCTGAGGAGAAGGTGATAAACATCAGATGCCATAAGTCAGCCGGTTCTCAGTAAGTCGGGAAGTGACCGGAAGTAGGAGGCAGAGGGGAGAAGGGCCCAGGGTAAGATGACATCTTGTGTCAGGTGGGCAGGGTAGGCCTTGCTGAGAGGGTGACCTGAGAGGCTTAGGCATGGATGTGGCTGGGAAAGAACATCCCTGACAGAGGAGACAGCGGTGCCCAGGCCCTGACTGGAATGTTGGAGAAGCAGCAGGAAGGCTAGTGTAACTGGAGGGGAGTGAAGGAAAGGAGAGCGAAGGGAAGTCGGCGTGTTTCCCTTCGGTGCTGACCTTTGGTGCACAGTGTAGGCAGATTGGCCTGTGACTGCGTGAAGCTGCCTCGGGGCACAGGGGGTCACTCACCTCCCCGGAGTGGAAACCTTGGCGGACTGAGTACCTTCCCAGGCCCTGAGCTGACCATTAGCTGAGTGCCCCTCTGCTGCCACCTCTCTAGCAGGAAAGAATGAGGGGAGCCATTGCTCTGGTGGATTCTTTCTCTTCCCTGCAGCTTCCTATACCAGTAACCTGGCCTACAGCTTCTATCGCCACAAGCTTTACTCCGAGGCCTGTGCCATCTCAGAGCCTCTCTGTCAGCAGTTGAGCCTGGCAAAGTCAGGCACTTATGCCAGCGTGCTTCCTGAGAAGGTAGGAGGGAATGGAAGGGGCAGGGGTGGTGGGGTGAGCCTGAGTAGCATGATGAGACCTGGCCAGGACCCAGACTCAAGGCAGTGTTAGGAGCTGTGTGTTGGCACCAGTACGTGGGTCAGTGTTGCCAAACCTAAAACCATACTTGTACTGTTACTTGACATTTTTCTTTAGTGGGACTCTGTTTATGTTTAGCCATTGTCCTAAGTCCATGGCTCTGAGCCTTGCTTCATGTTAGAAATTTCCTGGGTGAACTTTTTTTTCCTAAGATTTATTTATTTTTATTGGAAAGGCAGACCTACGAAGAGAAGACAGAAAGATCTTGCATCTGCTGGCTCACTCCCCAAGCAGCTGCAATAGATCGGGAGCTGAGCCAGTCTGAAGCCAGGAGCTTCTTCTGGGTCTCCCATGTGGGTGCAGGGTCCCAAAGCTTTGGACTATCCTCTGCTGCCTTCTCAGGCCACAAGCAGGAAGCTGGATGGGAAGTGGAGCAGCCAGGAACGCCCTGGCACCCATATGCGTTGCTGGAGCTTACAGACTGAGCATAAGCCAGCTGAGGCGTTGTACCAGTCCTGGGAACCATATGATTTGAGCCATCACGCCAGGCCCTCCTTTCTGAGTGAACTTGTAAAACAATTCTAATGCCTGCCCCAGCTGTAGCTGAAGTAGACTGGTGTGTGGGGAGGGCAACCACATTTGTCCCCAGCAGAAGTTCTAGGTCTAGAGTCCAGGCATCTGAGTGCTTTAATAGCTGCCTCAGGGTGACCCTTTGGGCAAGAGGGTGAGACCAGTGTCTTCAGCAAGTCTCCGTGTGCAGTCCTGTCCTGTTGGGTGGCCAGCAAGAGGAGACCTAGAGACATTGATTCTGAGTGAGTGGTTGTGGCCCTGAAGAGCTACGAGGTGTGACATCGGCCTCAGCTGGGCATTGGGCCTCTCAGGCATCACTGATGGTGCAAAGGACAGGGCCAGGTACTGGTGCCGCCACAGAAGCTTAGGAGGAAGGAAGGGGAGCTGAGCCAAAACTCCTGTGCGAAGGGTGGAGTGACGTCAGTAGCGTAGAAAGTCAAGGCCTAGTCTGCGGGGGGATTGGCTTTGACAAAGGGCAAGAGATATGGCAAGGACGGCCCCACATTTCAGACTTGGGAGGAGAATCACAGGAAGAAGGGCCAAGTCCTTGGGAGGAGGGGGATGTGGGGGATGATGGAGAGCAGAGTGGGGAACAGATAAGGCCCTCTGAGATTTGAGAGCACCCCAGGGTGTTTAGTACTTGGGTGTCTCCTGCACTGGGTTAGCAGGGAAGGGAAAGAGCCAGGGGATCACTTACTGGCTCCCACCGTGTGGGGTTTGTGTGTGGTGGGTGTGCATATGTGTGTGTACATGTATGTGATGCCCGTAGTCTCCCAGCCTGACATACTCATTGGCTCCTCTCTTGTTTGTCTTATTCCCTTTCTTGGTCAGTTGCACAGGGGCTTCCGGCTGCACGTGGAGTGTCTGAAGAAACTGGGTAAACATGCCGAGGGCTGCAAGATGGTGATCTTATGGCTGACAGCCATGCAGTCCTATGGCTGTGAACACATGGTGGAGCCAGTGACTTTTTGGGCTCGGGTCAAGATAGACGGGGCCAGGGCCGGAGACAAGACGCTGCAGCTGAAGTGAGTTGGGGGGCACTGTTGTGAGCATCCCCTCTATCCCTTCCCACCACATAGGGTGGCTTTTGACAGTCATGGTCATGTCCTTTTATCCTTATGTCTGGCAAGGGCAGCAATGTCTTCACTCTTCACCACTAGCCATCCACGGTGCCCGGTGTGGAGATGTAGTAGCAGCAGGCAGTGTCCTTGCTTCTGTGGAGTTTAGATTCCACCTAGGAGACAGAAAAGACAAGTATATTTCATATCTGTCCCCTGGATCTAAGCAGGGTCACTTGCTAAATGTGACAGAGAGTGCCTTGTTGTTTAAGGAGGCCCTTATTGCAGCCATGATGTGTGAGGTGAGGCTGAGGGTGCTAGAGTTCTCTAAGGAGAACTCACCGAGGCAATGGTAAACGCAAGGCCTGAGGTGGGAGCCGGCTCAGGAATGTGCCGAGGAAAACCAGCAGCTGGGAGGGGTGTGAGGAGCAGTTCTGTGGAGTTGGCCAGTCAAAGGGCCATAGTGTCTTCAACACTGTCTGAGTTAAACCTAGAGCCGTGGCAGGACACTCCCTGAGCTCCCCTACACCCCCAGGCTGGTGTGCCAGGCTTGCTAGCCTCCCCCTGCTGCCCCACAGTGGTGCTGAGCCCTTCTCTCTCAGGACTCTGCGAGACGGCCTGAGTGGCTGGGACCCGGAGACCCTGGTCTTCCTGCTGAGGGAAGAGCTGCAGGCCTACAAGGAGGTGCGTGCTGACACTGGGCAGGAGCGTTTCAACGTCATATGCGACCTGCTGGAGCTGACCCTGGAGGAGACGCCGGCAGGGGCCTGGGCACGAGCCACCTACCTTGTGGAGCTGGCTCAGGTGCTGTGCTACCACAACTTTGCCCAGCAAACCAATTGGTGAGGAGCGATTAGGGACGCTCTGGCTGCTTCTCCCCCAAGGCCCTCCTACCCTTTCTTTGTCCCTTGGTGCCTCTCCTATTTTCCTTTTGGAACCTCAGTCAGAGGGCGCTGTCCGCCAGCAGCCTCTGCCCGAGGCCGGGGACAAGGAGTGGCTCTGGCACGAGTGCGTCTTCTCCCGACAGTTCAGCCCTGGATGCCATCCACGAAGGCCTGCAGCTTCTGGAAGCCGTGAGGCCTGAGGCCCAGGACGAGGACCGGCTGCGGGATGATAAAGCGCAGGCCTTGCTCTGGCTCTACATCTGTACCCTGGAGGCCAAAATGCAGGAAGTGAGTGTGGCTGTGTGGGTGTGCTCAGCTGAGAACATGACTTCTCTGCTCTGGCACTGGTGCCCAGTAAGCCAGGTGCCAATCCTGCTTTATTCCTCTGACCTTCCCTTCCAGGGCATTGAGAGGGATCGCAGAGCCCAGACCCCAAATAACCTAGAGGAATTCGAAGTCAACGACCTCAACTATGAAGACAAACTCCAGGAGGTCCTTTTCCTCTACAGTAACATCGCCTGCAACCTGGCCGCAGATGCTGGTGAGGGCAGACGTGGCGTGCTAGGGCTGTGGCTTCCTCAGAGCAGATGGGGGCTCTCCAGAATGGCAGAGCCTGGCTTTGGAGAGTGGGAGGGTGATGGCACACAAGCAGGGGCTTGGCAGAAAGGACCGAAGATGTCACAGAAAGCAGCATCCCCTCCAGGTGGCCCATGATGAGAGAGTCGTCATTTTCTTCCAAATCATAGCTCAGTCCAAGTGTCTGGACCAAGCCCTGGCCCTGTGGAAGGAGGTGCTGACCAAGGGGCAGACCCCAGCCGTGCGGTATCCGCAGCAGACAGTGGCCTCCTTGCAGATCCTCGTGGCCCTCTATCAGCTGGTGGCCAAGGTAATGGGGCAGGGCATTCCCAGAGGCCCAAGCAGACAGGGATAACCTGTACCCCAGGCTCCTCCTGCCTTTCTTTCTTTCTTTTTTTTTTTTTTAAAGATTTTATTTGTTTTTATTACAAAGTCAGATATACAGAGAGGAGAGACTGAGAGGAAGATCTTCCTTCCAATGATTCACTCCCAAAGTGAGCGCATCGGCCGATGCTGTGCCGATCCGATGCCGGGAATCTGGAACCTCTTCTGGGTCTCCATGTGGGTGCAGGGTCCCAAAGCTTTGGGCTGTCCTCGACTGCTTTCCCAGGCCACAAGCAGGGAGCTGGATGGGAAGTGGGGCTGCCGGGACTAGAACCGGCGCCCATATGGGATCCAGGTGCGTTCAAGGCGAGGACTTTAGCTGCTAGGCCATGCCGCCGGGCCCTCCTCCAGTCTTTCTTGACCTGTGCACCTACAAAGACGCCATGCAGCCCAGACCTCAGGAGCGTCGGCTCTCCCCCAAGTCAGCCTGAGTTAAATCCTTGGGTTTAACAGGCAGAAGTGAAGTCTTTTACAAGTATATGACCATAGGTTCCTTCTTAGCCTTCTAAGTCCAAGTTTCCTGACCTCTCAAAAGGATTAATAATGCTTCCTCATGGCATTATTAGCATCTGCACAATAATGCAAAGGAGATGTTTCATGTACATGGAATACACAAATGTTGCTAAATCATTTGCAACCTACATAGTCAGAAAAAACACCTAGGTGCCTGTTGACACAATTTTTCGTTTTTCATGCAATGTTAGGTTCACAGACTCCTTGAAGCTCCCGTCTGAGCCCCACAGGAGGAAACTAACAAAACATGCACATAAAGGTGTCTGTGACCGTGAGCCACGAGGCTGTCTTTCTAGTCCCGGTGGCCTGGGAAGCTGCCTTAGCCTCCACTTGCCTCGCGGCTCTACATTATGGCTACCGTGTGACCTTAACTGGTCACCTGGTTTTCTTATGCCATAAAACTGGGATTTGAGTTGCCACATGTCAGCTCCTCGGCTGTGTGTGGTGCATCGTGATCACTCTGTGGATCTGGCTGTTACCAGCAACTGGCACGTGGGCTTTAAAGCAGGAAGCAGCATAGTGGTTTACAGGCTCCCTGCAAGCCTGCAGGTTGACAGCTGCTCTTGGCAGCCATTGCTCCTCCAGCTCCTAAGGTCAGAGGGCCGGGAGGCCGTGGGTGACCATGGAGGCTCCTACAGGAGTGAGGTGAACCTGTTGCTCCTGCCTGGTCAGCCCCTGCAGGCTCTGGAGGCCCTCCTGCTGTTGCGGATCATCTCGGAGACCCTGAGGGACCATGTGAAGGCAGCCAACGCCTCCTGCCACCTGGCCCAGCTCCTCCTGACCCTCGGCTGTCCCAGCTATGCCCAGGTGAGTGCCTGAGCCGGGGGAGCAGGACGCCAGGGACGCATGCCTCTGGAGGCCCTCCTTTACTCTGAGGAGGCAGGATGGTGGCAGCTTCTCTGCCACCTGCTCTCACATTCAGCCGCAGTTGTGGAGCAGGGGGAGGGGACTGGAAAGAGGAGGTGTCTTCCTCCTTCCTGCAAAACTAATTGTTGGTGATGTCTCCAAGAGCACACTGCCAATCCTGTGTGCCCAGCAGTTCCTGCCCCCCTGTGGAAGCTTCTGCGCTTGTGTAGGACTATCGCAGGGCCTCCTAGTTGATCTTTGTGTGTGTGTGTTTATGTGTATACATATATATATACATATATATATGAATATTTATTTATTTGAAAAGCAAAGAGGGAGGGAGAGAGGGAAAAAAGATAGCTCTCTCACATATGCTAGTTGACTCCCCAAATGATCAGAACAGCTAAACTGGTCCAGGCTAAAGCCAGGGTCTTCCACATGGGTGGCAGGGGTGCAAGGACTTTCTAGGGACATCAGAATTACAGGCACCACTTGATCCCAGACAGAGATCTTCCATCTGCTAGTTCACTTCCCACATGGCTGTAGCAGTTGGGCTGGACCAGGCCAAAGCCAGGAGCCAAGACTCTGAGCAGCCCACACACTTGAGCCATCTTCCACTGCTTTCCCAGATGCACCCACAAGAGGGAGTTGGGTTGGAAGTGGAACTGGCCCCCTAAACTTATCTTTTTTTTTTTTTTTTTTTAAAGATTTATTCATTTTATTACAGCCAGATATACAGAGAGGAGGAGAGACAGAGAGGAAGATCTTCCATCTGAAGTTTCACTCCCCAAGTGAGCCGCAGCGGGCCTGTGCGCGCCGATCCAGTGCCGGGAACCTGGAACCTCTTCCAGGTCTCCCACGCGGGTGCAGTGTCCCAATGCATTGGGTTGTCCTCAACTGCTTTCCCAGGCCACAAGCAGGGAGCTGGATGGGAAGTAGAGCTGCCGGGATTAGAACCGGCGTCCATATGGGATCCCGGGGCTTTCAAGGCGAGGACTTTAGCCGCTAGGCCATGCCGCCGGGCCCTAAACTTATCTTTAAATTCCATTTTTCCTCAAACTTCTGAAGTCCCCTCTTGTTGGAAGTCATTGGATGTCAAGAGGTGGTCAGCATTTTGTTTGCGAATGTCTAATCCCACTTCCGCTTGCAGTCTGGCTGCTTTTCCCCTGCCACTTTGCTCACTCATCTTGCCTTGCTTCTTCAGTTACACCTGGCAGAGGCTGAGTCCATCCTGAAGCGTCTGGATCAGAGCAGCGACGCACACCTGCTGCTTGCCCTCACCTGTGACGTGCTGCGCAGCCAACTCTACTGGACCCTCCAGAAGGTATTTTTTACTTTCTTCCTCTGCACGAGTCTTGGGTGTTAGGGAGGCAGTTGGATTTTCTAGATATGTGGTTGCTGAGATGTGGGTGGGCCTAGGCAGGATGCCCTTGAGCCTGGGAAGCAGTGATGTTCCACAGCCTCGACCTCACCAACCTCTTTCCAGTGGAGATCCTTTGCCCATTTCCTCAGGGGCATGGGGGAATATCTGTCCTCTGACTGGAACCTCGGAAGGCACTGGAGACCCAGTGGGATCCCAAAAGCCTGAGGTTTCTCCCAAATTAACTGGGTAACTGGCGATGTCTCATAACCTTTTGTGCTCAAGTTCCTCTATATGACTGTTAGTCAACCTCCAGATTGGGTAAGGTGTTCTCCAGAAATGCTCTGAAAAGCTTACCTGGCTTCACTTACTGCATCTCTTCTCTCTCGCTCAGGTGACTGAGGGTGCTTCCCTGCTGCTGTCTGTCCTTGGGAATCCTGCCCTGCAGAAGGCATCCAAGGTGTGGTACCTGCTGCGTGCCCAGTGCCTGCTGCTGATGGCACTCTACCTCAGTCTCTCATCCAGCAGCCTCTCAGATGCCCTGCGGGAGCAGCTCTGGGCCCAAGGTCAGACAGCAGGGTGGACGGCCTTCCTTGGTGGTGTGTGTGGTTTGCCTTGCTGCTCTGCTGCACCTATGCGGACTGGCCTCCTTAGCACCTGTCTTGGGTAGGCCTGCGATACCCTGCTAAGTAGCAAGTTAATAAGTAACTGCTTGGGATTCTGAGACCTCATGGCATCTTACAGGAACAGTTCCATGATGGATTAGCTCTGTCTGCCTTGGGCAGTGGCAGCGGGGGCACAGAATAAAAGAAAGTGGCAATGTTGACAATGTGCTTTGCATCTGCTGTTCTAGTAGCTGAAGGTGGCAGAAGTTTTGGTTACATCGTTTCTTTTTGTTTGGTTTTGGTTTTTTTTTCCGCGTCCTTCCCACCACAGGCTGGCAGACACCCGAGACAGCACTCATGGACTGCCACAAGCTGCTCCGAAGCATCATCATCCTGATGCTGGGCAGTGAGGTGTTAACACAGAAAACAGCCGTGGAGACAGCAGTGTTCCCAGACTACGGTGAGAAGGACAGCAGTGCCCAGCATGGTGGGCGGCTTGCTGTGTCTCCAGAGGACCTTGGGAATGAGTGATGTTGTCTGGGCCTTCTCCCTTCCCACAGGTGAAAATCTGGTACAAAAATGGCAGGTTCTGACAGAGGTGCTAAGCTGTTCAGAGAAGCTGGTCTGTCGCCTGGGCCGCCTGGGGAACGTGTATGAAGCTAAGGCCTTTTGCCTGGAGGCCCTGAAACTCACCACGAAGCTACAGATCCCACGCCAGTGAGTATAGCGCGCAAAGAATGTCCAGCCTGGCCTCTGAGCCCCAAGGGGCCTTGGGCTGTGGGGTTCTAGATGATTCCCAGGAGTGCCTCTTAGGAAAGGTTGGTGGGGAAGGTGTTGCATGGCTAAGTAAATTGGCAACTGTTGGGTCAGCGAAGGCTAGATGTTTCTATTTCCTGTTAAGAATCTTCTCACACAGGGAGGACATATGCATTGTAAATCCCCAGCAGGGCATCCAGTGTAGTGTTTCCCTAGATCCGTTTGTCCATGGGTCCTTTATTTTTCTTTTAAGATTCATTTATTTATCTGTAAGGCAGAACAACAGGGAGAGAAGGAGAGATGAACATAGAGAGATGTTCCAGCCACTGGCTCAGTCTCCAAATGTCCACAACAGCCAGGGCTGGGCCAGGACCCAGGCAGGAGCCAGCAGCTCCGTTCTGATCTTCCACATGCTTGGCCCATTTCCTACTAACTTCCCAGGCACTTTAGCAGGAAGCTGGCTTAGAGACAGAGCAGCTCTGATATGGGATGCCAGAGTGGCAGGTGGTGGCTTACCCAGATGTGCCTTGATGCTGGCCCCAGAGAAATTCTTTTGAAGAGTGCAGTCCAGGGATGAGAGAAGTGTAGAGGGCTTTTGCCAGGGAGCCTTTAAATCAGCTTTGGGGAGTGAAGGCATTTAGGAGTCAAGGAAAGAAATCAGTGGTTGATTGAGGAAGGGACAAAGAGGGAGACTCCACAGGCGAGTTCTGGCGATTGGCTCACATCTCTCCCGAGCAGGTGTGCCCTATTCCTGGTGCTGAAGGGCGAGCTGGAGCTGGCCCGCAACGACACGGACCTCTGTCAGTCGGACCTGCAGCAGGTCCTGTTCCTGCTCGAGTCCTGCACAGGTGAGCAACCATAGCCCGGTGCCCTGCAGGCAGTGGGGAGAGCCACACTTGCTGGGCTTCTGGTCCCAGAGCAGCCCCCACATGACCTCCATCAGACCATTGGTCTTCCTTCTTCAGATCAGTCTGGTTGTCCTCCTTGCTATTTAAAATCAACCTTTATGTGTTTATGAATGCATATATTTATGAGAGGTAGTTTTCAGAGAGAGAGGGAAAGAGTGAGATCTTCCATCCACTCCCCAAATGGCTGCAAGAATCAGAGTTGAGCCAGTCAGGAGCCAGGAGCTTCTTTCAGGTCTCCTACGTGGGTGCAGGAGACCAAGGAATTGGGCCCTGCTGCTTTCCTAGGCCATAAGCAGAGAATTGGATTGAAAGTGGAACAACGGGGCCTGGTCCTCATCTTGAACACGCCGGGATCCCATATGGACACTGGTTCTAATCCCAGCAGCCCTGCTTCCCATCCAGCACCCTGCTTGTGGCCTGGGAAAGCTTTGGGACACTTCACCCATGTGGGAGACCCAGAAAAGGCTCCTGGCTTCGGACTGGCTCAGCTCCAGCCGTTGCGGCCTCTTGGGGAGTGAATCATCTGATGGAAAATCTTCCTCTCTGTCTCTCCTCCTCTTTGTATATCTGACTTTCCAATAAAAATAAATAAATCTCTATAGCAGGCTAATTAAGAAAAAAAAAGAATATGGACTCTAAAAATAATAAGAGTATATTCATAGTCTCACTTGCGAATAACATAGGAAAAGGCACTTTAGAAATTTTGTGAGAGGGCTGATGCAATGGCTCACTTGGCTAATCCTGTGCCTTCAAGCGCAGACATCCTGTATGGACACCGGTTCATGTCCCAGCTGCTCCACTTCCCTTCTAACTCCCTGCTTGTGGCCTGGGAAAGCAGTAGAGGATGACCCAAAACTTTGGGCCCCTATACCCCCGTGGGAGACCCAGAAGAAGCTCTTAGCTTCTGATCACCTTAGCCCTGGCCATTGCAGCCATTTAAGGATTGAACCAAGGGATAGAAGATCTTTTTCTCAATCTCCTTCTCTTTGAAAATCTTCCTTTACATTAAAAATAAATCTTTTTTTTTAAAAAATGAAATTTTGTGGAAAATGGGGAAGTTACAGAGAAGTTTATTTTGATAAAAGAGGGTTTGAAATCAGTGCATATGAGAGGTCTTCAAAACATTCATGGCGGGGTGGGCATTCGGCGCAGCAGTTAAGATGCCGCCAGGAACAGCCAAACACTCAGTCCGTCTCAGTGCGTTAGTGGGGAGGTGGATCAAAAGTGGTGCAGCTGGAACACAAACCAGTGTCCAAATGGGACATTGGCTTAGCAGGTGGCCGCTTTACCGACAATACCCAAACACGAGCCCCTCTGTCTTAGATAAATAAAAATTTCAAGAAATCTATGGAAAAGGCATAGTATGGGGAAAAATGATGCGTGCATTTATTTTTTGCACCAAAACAAGCATCGTTTTAAAAAAATACATATTTAAAAAATACATATTCATTTATTTATTGGAAAGTTAGAGTGTCAGGGAGGGTGAGGCAGGTCCTTTATCCATGGTGCTAGATGGCTCCAGCTGCCCTTCTGAAGCCTGGAACCTAGAACTCAGTGCGGATTCGCCTTGCGAGTGGTAGGGGCACAAGGACTTAGGCATCTTCCCTTTCCTTCCCAGACACAGTAGCTGGGTGATAGATCAGAAGTAGAGTATCCAGGACTTGAACCAGTGCTCTGATAAGAGAAAGCTGGCATCGGCAGTAGTGGCTGTACCTGCTGCTGCCTACTGTACCTGCTGTTGTGGCCTACAGACTCACCTTTTGGATCAGGTTTTCCCCAAGCTTCTTAAAAATGAGAGAGATGTCCCCTCTTCTGCAACAACCCCCCCACACACAAACATGCATACACAGATAGACAGTTTCTGTTTGCTGGTTTACTCTGCAAATCCTTACAACATCCAGAAATGAGCTACGCTGAAGTAGGAGCCAGAAACCCAATCCAGGTCTCCCACGTGGGTGGCAGAAAGCCATTTACTTGAGCCATCACCACTGTCCCCCACCGTCCCCACCCAGGGTCTGCATTAGCCAGAAAGTAGGTGTGAGCTGCTGGCATCTTCAATAGGCCAGTGCCTGCCCTCTGCCAACGCCTCACCACGCAGCCTTGACACCTGATTGTGCCTTCAGATGTGAGGCGTTGGGCCCGGAAGTAGCTCAAGGAGTGCTGGATACAATTTTCCTTGTCTGTATTTGATGCTCTTCTCTCTCCCCAGAGTTTGGTAGGACAGCACAGCACTCGGACTCCACAAAGAAGGTGCACCTGCAGAAAGGGAAGCAGCAAGCCCAAGTCCCCAGTCCTCCACAGCCCCCGGAGGAGGAGGCCTTTCTACAAGGCCCTGCTCTGGAGCTGGTGGCCACTGTGTCCCAGGAGCCTGGTCCTGTCGCGCCTTCTACAAATTCCTCCCCAGTTCTGAAGACCAAGCCCCAGCCCACCCCCGGCTTCCTGTCCCACCCCTCTGACTGTGACTGCCTGCTGTGTGCCAGCCCTGTGCTATCAGCAGTCTGTTTGCGCTGGATGTTGGTCACCGCGGGGGTGAGGCTGGCCACGGGCCATCGGGCCCAGGGTATGGACCTGCTGCAGGTTGTGCTAAAGGGTTGCCCCGCTGCCTCTAGGCGCCTCAGCCAGGCCCTCCAAGCTCCTTTGAATGCTAAAGCACCCCTGCCCATTGCCTCAAGCCTCTTGGATGAGATTTTGGCTGAGACATACACACAGCTGGCCCAGGAGGGCCTGAGCCAGCTCTCCGACAAAAACCTGGCAAAGGTGCTAGAATTGGGGCTGAAGTTTGTGACAGCACGAATGTACCACCTGGAGCCCTGGAGAGCCAACCTGCTCCTGATTCAGGCCCTGGCCAAGCTGACTGCTGTCAGCCGCTGCACCAGCCAGCTCTTTGCTCACTCCTGGGGCTGGCAGCCACCACTGATGAAAAGTCCCCTGACCTCAGAGCCCTCTAAGGGTCGGGGCCGAAAACATTCTGGCCGAGGGCGCCAGCAGGCAGCCTCTGCTCCCCTGGCCCTCCATAATAACTCGCAGAAAGGTCTGGAAAGCGGAGCCCCACCCTGTACACCTAAGCCATCCGGCCGTACCAGGCCAACCAGCCGCCGTGTTCCTTTCACTGTGTTCGAAGAAGTCCACTCTATGAAGGGCAGTTCCGAGGTTCCCCAGGCTCCCAGGGTTCAACAGAGGGCCCTGACGCGCCTGAAGGTGAGGTGGGCCCAGGCTGGGCGGGGAGGGGTAGTGCCCCTGTGCACTGGCTCCTGGGCCTGGTGGGGCCTTCCTCCCTGCTCTTTGCAGGATGCCTCCATCTTCCACAGTAAGACTTGGGTCTTCGGCCCCCTTTGTGTCAGACAAAAGACACCTATTAGTTCTCCAGCCCCTTTTCATCTTCCTCCTTAACCTTCTGTCCTACCTTGCATGTTACTGCCCTGGTTGAGAGCGGCAGATATAAGGTGGGGAGGCCATCGTTGAGTTCTCTGAGCTGGCTGATGCTGCTGGTTCTCTGCCGAAGGGGTCACTAGAGGCCCCTTGCCCTGTTTCCCTTTCTCTCCATCTCAGGTGAACTTCAGTGATGACAGTGACTTGGAAGACTCTGTCCCCGCCGAAGCACTGCTGGCGGAAGAACCTAAGAAACGGGGCACTTCTTCCCGGGGTCGGGGCCGTGGCCGGGGCCAGAGCCAGAGCCACACTCAGAAGGACCCGAGCTGGAAGACTGATCCCCTGCATGCCCTCAGTAGTGCCCCTGGTATGAAGGGCAGGACCCGGAGGGCCAAGAAAGTGGCCTCGAGACCATGTGAGGAGCTGGAGCCAGAGGCCATGAGGACCGTCCCCGAGGAGGACCTGGCTGAAAACCTCTTGGAAATGAGCTTTGAGGTCCTCCGGGGCTCTGATGGAGAAGGCTCGGCTTCAGGTAGGACAGCAAGGGGGACAGGCATGGGAAAGGTGTGCCTTTTGGGGGTGTCAAGGTCTAGAATTAAGTGACACCAGAGAGTACAGAAAGAAAGTTCTAGGGCTAACATAGTGGTTCAATAAGCTAATCCTCCATCTTTAAGCACCAGCATCCTATATAAGCACTGGTTCATATCCCGGCTGCTCCACTTCCCATCCAGCTCCCTGCTGGTGGCCTGGGAAAGCAGTCAAGGATGGCCCAAAGCCTTGAGACCCTACACCCACATGAGATATCCGGAGGAGCTCCTGGCTTCGGATCAGTGCAGCTCCGGCAGTTGCAGTCACTTGGGGAGTAAATCAGCGGACAGAAGATCTTCCTCTCTGTCTCTCCTCCTCTCTGTATATCTGACATTCCAATAAAAATAAATAAATCTTTAAAAATAAATAAAAATTAAAAAAAAAACAAAAAAATAAATCTTAGAAAAGGAAAAGAAAAAATGTTCTTTGTTGGCAGTAAGTGGAAACTCTGAAAAGGTGCTGTTTCCTCCCGCAGCTGAGAAGGCAGAGGCCCCAGGCCCTGCCCCAACCATCACACAGTGTGCAGTGTTAAGACGAGATTCCAACAAGTTGTCCTTCATGTGTCCAGACAAGGAGAGCGACAAGGACCTGGGTTCCCAGCTGCAACTCCCCTCGGCTCCTGCCGCCCTTAGTAAGTGGCTGACTGCCGAGGTTCCTGTAGACAGAAAGGGCTAAGCCTGTGTCTTCTCAGGCTGGCCGTGGATCTGGTTTTGGTTCCCTGTCTGCACTCAGTCACCTTTGAGCCTGGGCATGAATCCCTAGTCCTCTCTGCTGTCTGTGTGCAAGTCGCTCACCCCCCACGTCTCCTTCCCTGTGAAGTGGGCTGTGGGAGAGTGCAGGGAGCCAAAGCCTGCACAGCCCACTTGGCACCTTTGCTTTGTGTGAGGGGGCGGCCACTCCATTTTGCCCGTGGCAGGTGACACCGGGCTTCATCTGCAGCCAGTGCTGTGGCCTTCCTCTAGGTGCGTCTGTCCTGGATTCGCTGTGTGACTCCCTGAGCGTCGCCTTCCGTGGCATCAGTCACTGCCCTCCCAGTGGGCTCTATGCGCACCTGTGCCGCCTCCTGGCCCTGTGCCTGGGGCACCGGGATCCCTATGCCACTGCCTGCCTGGTTGCCGAGTCTGTCTCCATCACCTGTCGCCACCAGCTGCTCACGCACCTGCACAGACAGCTCAGGTGCGTTGCGCCCCTCTTCCCGTGCACACGGCTGGTGCTGAGGCCAACTGGAGCGAGGGCCCTCCTGGCAGAGGGGAAGGAGGGCGGAGTCTCACCCTTCTCTGTGTCACCTGCAGCAAGGCCCAGAAGCACCGGAGATCGCTGGGAGTGGCAGAGCAACTGCAGACCCTGAACCTCCAGGACCAGGCAGCAGATGACCCCATGGACCGCATTCAGCGCCTCTTCTCCTACAGGCCCTCGGGACCTGGCCGCTTCCCCGAGCCTGAGAAGGAGCACTTCCGAGAACGCCTGGCCCATATCCCCAGCGGTACAGAGACTATGCTTCTGTGCAGGCCTAAAAGTCCTTTTTTTCTTTTCTTTCACCTTTTTGAACTTTGACTCACCAGTGTCAGTCTTCGGGTGTGAGTTCTGGGGTCTGCCCGTGCAAACAGGAAATAGATCAACAGATGCTCTGTGGGCCTTCCCCCCCCCCCCCCCCCGGTAGTTGCCTTGAAGCCCACACCTGGTCCAGGAGAGCGCCTGGAACTTGACTGCCCAGGGAAGACCCCTCAGAGTGGCCTCGAGAGAGGGAGCAGGACTCAGCGGCGTGGGCAGCAAGGGACTTTAATGTGTCCTGTGTTTTAGGGGTGACTGTGTGTGTGTTGGCCCTGGTCACACTCCAGCCTGGAACCCGGGGCGACACCCTCCTGATGACCCGGCTGGAAAAAGACACCCCTCCAGTCACGGTGCAGATTCCCACGGCCCACAGCCAGGTAGGATGACCCGGGCCAGGGAGTGTCACTGTGGCAGGGGTGGGCCTCACGCTGCTCGCATGCGGTGCCCCATGGCCGGGCGGACATCTCACTTGGCCCATTTCCCAAAGCTGCCTCTGAGTTTGGCCCTGAAAGAGTTTGATGCAATCCAGAAGGAACAGAAAGACAACAGCAGCTGCACCGACAAGCGGGCATGGTGGATGGGGCGGCTAGAGCTGGACCGCAGAATGGAGGTGTGTGCCATAGGTGTGACCCGTCTCTGTCAGATGTCCTGAGTCAGTGCTGTCTACTTCCGGCCCTTACTTCAAGGACAGGCCTAAAAAGCGGCTCAATGACACTTGGGGAGGACTTTTCGGAGGAGTTCCCAGGCAGATGTTTGGTGCAACAGTTAAGACGCTGCTTGGGGTACCTGCATCCTATCTTTGAGTGCCAGAGTTCCAATCCTGGCCCCTCTTCCAATTCCAGCTTCCTGCTAATGTGCACTTGGGGAAGGCAGCAGGTGATGGCTCTCATGTTTGGGTAACCTGAATGGAGTGCCTGGCTCCTGGCTTTGGCCTGCCCCAGCCCTGACTGTGAGGGGCATTTGGGAGGTAAACTGCTGAGTACATCTCTCTGTGTTTCTTGCCTTTCCAACAAAGGCACAAACAAGTGGCCAGTAGAAGCAAAAGTTGCAGAACTAACACTGGAGTTTTTTTTTTTTTTTTTTCCTCCAAAGATTTATCCATTTATTCAAAAGTTAGAGCTACAAAGAGAAAGGGAAGGCAGAAAGAGATCTTCCATCCACTGGCTCACTCCTCAGTGGGCCACAACAGCCAGAGCCAGACCATGCCAAAGCCAGAAGCCAAGAGCTCCATTAGGGTCCCCATGTGGGCCACAGTGGTCCAAGAACCCTGCCCATCCTCGGCTGCCCCTCCCAGGCCACTAGCAAGAGAGCCAGGTCAGAAGTGGGGCAACCAGAACACATTGACACCTACACAGGATGCCAAGGTCACAGCTGACAGCTGCATCCACTGTGCCCCTTGTGTGTGTGTGTGTGTGTGTGTGTGTTTAAAATCCCATTGCCATACCCCTTTAATGTTTGGGGCTCTTTTATGTATTTTTGTGCAGTAATTGATGTTTATTCTCCCAGAATCTCAGAAAATGGCACAAGGCTAAGTCAGACAGAATACACATTGGATAAGCCCTTTCTGCTTCCCCAAAAGGCCAGGGCTTGGGGAAAAAAACCAGGCGTCCTCGCTGAGCCTCTGTTCCCTTTCACCAGGTTCTCATCACTTCTCTGGAGAAGTCCGTGCTGGGCTGCTGGCGGGGGCTGCTGCTGCCTACCGGGGAGGATCCCAGCCTGGCCCAGGAGGCAGCCCAGCTGGCCGAGCTGCTGCAGGAATGCGGCTGGAAATACCCAGACCCCACTCTGCTCCAAGTGAGTCCCTAGAGCAGGACAAGGGGAGCAGCTTCCTACAGCCACCACGACCCAGGGGGGAACAGGAATGCTGGAACCTGCTGACCACCTTTCCCCGCAGGTCCTGCTCAGTGGGGCCAGCATCCTTACCCCCCAGGACATTCAGACCCTGGCTGCTGGGCTGTGCCCAGCCCAGCCCGAGCGAGCCCAGGAGCTCCTGAGTGCAGCTGTAGGACGCCTACAGGGCCAGGCAGTGCCAAGCAGTCGGCACCTAGTCCTGGTGCTGGACAAGGTAAGGAACTGGCCGGAGGGTAGCATCACGTGGCCAGTAGCCCCGTCTCGCCCCTCCTGACCTCCATGTGCACTTAGCTGGCAGCGATATCGGCAGAGTGCTTTATTTCTTGCCCAGGACCTCCAGAAGCTGCCGTGGGAAAGCATGCCCTACCTCCGGGCCCTGCCTGTCACCCGGCTGCCCTGCTTACGCTTCCTACTGAGCTACTCCATCATCAAAGAGGTAGGCTTCGGGGTGGAGCCTAGTGGTTACTGGTCATGGCTGGAGAAGGGGTTCTGGAAGAGCTTGGTGTTGGTTGGGATCTGGGCTTCCTTGGGTGCCCACGGTCCTGATTACCCATGTCTGCCTCTGCCTTAGTCTGGGGCCTCATCAGTGCTGAGCCAAGGGGTGGACCCCCGGTGCACCTTCTATGTCCTGAACCCGCAAAACAACCTGTCAAACACAGAGGAGCAGTTCCGAGCCAATTTTAGCAGGTCAGGGGGAAGGGCATGAAGACGGGTGCAGAAGGGGAGACAAACATGTGAGTCACACACCCTCTGCAGACTGGACTGCGCAGCCAGCCGGCTCTTCCCACTCAGCTGCCTGGGCTCACTGGAACCTTTTCCCTGCAGTGAAGCTGGCTGGAGTGGGGTGATCGGGAAGGTGCCCAGCCACGAACAGGTGCAGAAAGCCCTGACCGAGCATGACCTGTACATGTGAGTGCTTCGCGCAGCGGAGGGGTGTGGCGGCTGCAAGGTTGATGTCACATGGGGTGTGCTTGGAGGCTGGCGAGCCGGTGGAGACACAGGCAGGGTCTGACCTCCTTTCCTGCTGCCTCAGCTATGCAGGTCACGGCGCTGGTTCTCGCTTCTTCGACGGGCAGGCTATCCTGCGGCTGAGCTGCCGGGCAGTGGCCTTCCTGTTTGGCTGCAGTAGCGCAGCCCTAGCTGTGCATGGAAACCTGGAGGGAGCAGGCATCGTACTCAAATACATCATGGCTGGCTGGTGAGGCTTGTGCCTGGGTGCTTTCCTGGGTCTGACCCTGAATCGTTTGAGGCTCCACCTTCCTCCCTTCTGAGTTCCCTGGCATTCCTGAACCTCTGACGCCTTAGCCTGGAAGTGTGGGAGAAGGGAATTCTCATTGATTCAGTGCTCTCTCACCCGCCACCAACCAGTCCCATTTTCTTACATATTCTGCTTTGGAGCCCTTACGCTGTGTTTCTGCCCTCTCTTCCTAGCCCTTTGTTCTTGGGTAATCTCTGGGATGTGACCGACCGTGACATTGACCGCTACGCAGAGGCCCTGTTGCAGGGCTGGCTCGGCGCAGGCCCTGGCGCCCCGCTTCTCTACTACGTCAGCCAAGCCCGCCAGGCCCCCCGACTCAAGTATCTTATTGGAGCTGCACCGATAGCCTACGGCTTGCCTGTCTCCCTACGGTAACAGCTCGGAGCTGTCTTACTAGCTGGTCAAAGCCACATGACTGTTTTATTTCCAAACTTAAATTTTAAAATCTCTTAGAATGAATACTTTAAAGTGATTCCCCCAGTGTTTTATATGAAATATTTCCCTTGAATTTAACTTTATATAATAAAGATATATCACTTATTGTTGTGTGTCATTTGAGAATATATAGAGAAGACAGCTGTCTTTTTTTCCACTTGGTCACATCAGAACAACTGGAGGGAGTTTACATTTGAGAATGTTGGGAAGAAAGGCAAACGCCCAGAACGAGCCTGGGTGGGGAGGGTCAGGTATGGAAAGTGGGTGAAGTAAATGTTTCCGCTTTGTTTTGTTTTCTCCTGTATCTGAAGGGGACACGAGGGGAGGAGAGGAGGGCCACTCCTTGCTGCCCAACACTGTCAGCACCTGGGAATGAGGGATGGTAGTTTGGCGAGGCCTTGGAGACACTGATGTGGAGAAGAATGTTCTGGGGGTGTTACCTGAGTAGTTTTGATAGCTCTGAGATGTTACAGATTTTGTTGAGAAAATCCACCAGAGTTAAAAAAGTCTACTTTAGTGCATCCACAGACCCAGGAACATGCTGCAAGGCTTGGCCAGGACAGTGTGCCACCTGTTCGGCTTTCCATTCAGAATATACAGGCCACCTTCCGCTGGCCTAGATGAACCGGCCGTCATGCCCCCCACGTGCATCTGGGCATGCTGTCCACGACACAAACATCAGTAACTGAGGAGGCCCAGTGCCAATACATACACTTCAATGTTGTACCCCCAAGAAACCTCATCTGGGGTGACCTCAGACCTGACCTCAATCCCCACTGCTTTCCCAAGCACGTTCGCAGGGAGCTGGGTTGGAAGTAGAGCAGGCAAGACTGAAACCTGCATTGGGATGGTGGCTGCCTAACCCGCTATGTCACAGTGCCAACCCTGAGAGGCAGGCAACAGTCCTGTACCCCACCTTGGAATGCCAGGGTTCAATTCCCATCTCTGGTTCCTGACTCCAGTTTACTGCTAATTTAGACCTTGGGAGGCAATTGCGATGGCTACCGCCCCCTACAGGTAAGGACCGGGACCCAGCCATTCATTACTGGCATTTGCGGAGTGAAATAAGTGAGCCATCCTCTGCTGCTTTTCCAGATACATTAGCAGGGAGCTGGGCTGGAAGTAGAGCTGGGACTCGAACTTGCACGCATATGGGATGCCCCCCCCTCCCCCGCTTAACTCACCATGCCACAATACTAGTTCTAAGCACCATTTTCATGCTGCTACTCCTAGACAAGGGTCAAGCTCACAGACTGCCTTGCACCATTGTTGTTGTGCCCGGAGCCCTTGAAGGTTTTTAATTTCCTTAAGAGCAAGAATCGTGGCTTGCTGCGACTTCACAGCGCTAGGCTTAGACTTAACTCCTTCCACGAGGTGAACCTGCGCTGAGTTCCAGCCCCGCCCTCCCTTGCGGGTCATAGAGATGTCAGGAGACGGCTAGAGCGTAGCGAGTCGGGGCACTCCACAGAGACGCGCGGGGGACGGCTAGAGCGTCGCTCGCCCCGCCGACTTCCTCTTGGTCCTTCCCAACATGGCGCAGTCGGTCAACATCACGGAGCTGAACCTGCCACAGCTAGAGATGCTTAAGAACCAGCTGGATCAGGTGGGGATGAGCCCCGAGAAGCACTTGTGGCGCGCAGTGCGTCCCGTCTCTCGCGCGTACTCACTCACGCCCCCAGCTCCAATTTCTTTCCAGTTGGAGCCGTTTTCCCTTTTCCCGGCGAAACCCCTGTCGATTCCAGGACCTGCCCCGATCCTCACCCCGCCCCACTGTCCACTCTTCCTTCGCGTCCCTCCAGGTCCCCCGGTTTTCACCCTGTCCGCTCCCTCGGGTGTCGCCCCTGTCGGTTCCCCCATCTTCACCCCGCTCCACTGTCCTGTGCAGGAGGTGGAGTTCTTGTCCACGTCCATCGCCCAGCTCAAGGTGGTCCAGACCAAGTACGTGGAGGCCAAGGACTGTCTGAATGTGCTGAACAAGAGCAACGAGGGTACGGGGCCGGCGAGGGAGGGCGGCCCGGGGAGCGGCGGGAGCCCCCGGCCCCAGGCCTGCCTTCCCCAAGCGGCTTGTTTGCTTTCACAGGGAAAGAATTACTTGTCCCGCTGACAAGTTCTGTATCCTTTCCATGCCGCCTGCTCCCTTTCCCTCCCGCTCTCTCCTGGCTGGCCTGGCTGGGCTGGGAGTTTGGCTTACTGCAGACCTCTGGAATTCCAGGAACACTCTTGGCCTACACAAGCCCTGGCCAGGGAGCGACACCCTGCTACTGTTCTGTGAGGCTCAAAGAGTAGGTAGAATTGAAATAGGATGTGAATACGGAGAAAAGCTGGGCTTGGGACTTTAAAGAGTTACAGAGAAAGGGAGGGACACAGAGCAAATTTCCACCGCTGGTTCATTCGCCCAAATGGCCACGATGGCCAGAGCTGGGATAGTCAGGAGCCAGGAGCTGCTTATAGGTCTCCCACACAGGTGCAGGATCACAAGGCTTTGGGTCATCTTCCACTGCTTTCCCAGGGCACGAGCAAGGAGCTGGATGGGAAGTGGAACAGCTGAGCCTAGAACTGGCGCCCATATGGAATCCTGGCACTGCAGCCAGAGGATTGGCTACACAAGCCCCTCTTGACTCCTGGGGCAGGAGAAAGCCATCATTACATCCAGGCTTTGCAGAGGGGACCATGCAGAACAATTACAAGGGCTGCTTAGAGCTCCCTTGTGGGGTTAACGGGCATATATATTTTTTCAAGACATTTATTTTTATTGAAAAGTGAAATATGCAGGGAGAAGAGACAGGAAGATCTTCCATCAGCTGACTCACTTCCCAGTTGGCCGGCACGGCAAGAGCTGGGCCGATGTGAAGCCAGCAGCCAAGGAGCTTCTTCGGGTGCAGGGTCCCAAAGCTTTGGACTGTCCTCGAGTGCTTTCCCAGACCCCAAGCAGGAAGCTGGATGGGCAGCAGGGCCGCTGGGACATGAACCAGCACCCATATGGGATCCTGGCATGTGCCAGGCGAGGACTTTAGCTGCTAGGCTGCTGAGGTAGGCCCATTACAGGCATATTTCTAACGCCTCTGGATTATTCCCTGCTTGTGGCTTTTCTTAGCCTAAGACAACCTTAAAAGCCGGCAGCTGGTTTACTGGGGACAGGTGGCTCATGCCAGGCTAGTTTCCCCCTTAGCTCTTGCCTCTCAGATGTATGTCCCTGGCAAGCTGCACGACGTGGAACACGTGCTCATCGACGTGGGAACTGGCTACTATGTGGAGAAGGTGAGCGGGGGTGGGGTGGGGTAGGTTGGAGCACCCAGGAGCCCTGTGGGGCAGTGCAGGATGGACAGTGTGGCATCATAGCACAGGGTCTCCGTTGAGCCCCTTGTTCCCCTCTGCTCCTGCAGACAGCTGAGGACGCCAAAGACTTCTTCAAGAGGAAAATAGACTTCCTCACCAAGCAGATGGAGAAAATCCAGCCCGCCCTACAGGAGAAGCATGCCATGAAACAGGGTAGGCCCCGCCCACTGCCCCACCCCAGGCCGTCAGGTGGTAGAGAACCGGGGGTGGGGGAACGCAAGCAGTCCAACAGTGGCCGGGTCCCCTGGGTCACATACAGACGGGGGTCACCTCAATTGGGCGCCCACACCCACCCTTAAGGTGCTCCCGAGTAGCACCCTAGCAGCATCTGATTCTCGCCTTTCCTCCCCGCTCCACTCCCCACAGCTGTCATGGAAATGATGAGCCAGAAGATCCAGCAACTCACAGCTCTGGGAGCAGCCCAGGCCACGGCCAAAGCCTGAGAGATTTCTTGCACAGCATGGGGAAGGCTCCCCAGGACTTTGGGGGCGTGGTTCGCGGGGAGCGGTGGGAGGAGGCTGGGACGGGCTCGTGTTTAATGTGAATAAATGTGTCTGCTTGGTAGAATGTTGGAGATCTTGTTGCATCTGGCCAGGAACTGGTGATGAGATGATAGGAGGTGGGAGGCCTCACCCCGGGCAGTAGGAGGAGCTGAAGGATCCGGCGTCCTGGCTAGCAGCCCGTTGTTGTGGGAACCGCGGCGAGCGGAAGCCGAGCGGCCCTTCCGCCTCCGGGTCGGGGAAGCTGCATGAGCCGGCGCCTGCTGGGCGGTCTCCTGGCGCTGCTGTGGCGGCCGCCGTCCCGCGCCGGGCCCCGCATGCTGCACCCCGCCAAGCGCCCCCGCTGCAGCCCGATGGCTCCGCCGCGCATCGGCACACACAATGGCACCTTCCACTGCGACGAGGCGCTGGCGTGCGCGCTGCTCCGCCTGCTGCCCGAGTACCAGGTTCGGCCGCCCGGGCACCTGCCCCGCGCCCCCGGCCGCCGGTCACCCCCATCCCCGCCATGACCTCGTGCGCTCTCCCCCAGGAGGCCGAAATCGTGCGGACGCGGGACCCTGAGCAGCTGGCCTTGTGTGACGTCGTGGTGGACGTGGGCGGCGAATACGACCCTCGGAGACACCGATACGACCACCACCAGAGGTGGGTGCCCGAGGACCCCTGCCCACTGTGTGTGGCCGGTGGCGCGGGTCGCCATCGCAGGTGGACGTGTCCTTTCCCTTCCCACCTCTTCTGCAGGGCAACTTGAACTCGCTTCTTGCTTGCCCCGCCTCCTTTGCCTGCTCCAAACACAGCTCCCTCTTCCTACTTGTCAGCCCTCGCGCCCCCTTTTCCCAGTCTATCCAGTCAGCACCCACTTTTCCTTCCTCACAGCCTAGCTCTTGTGTTCCAGCCTCTTCCATCTTGAAAGGGAATGAAGTAGGAGCTGGCCAGGGCACGCAGGTCCCAACCCCGGCTCCCAGCCTTTGGCTTCCTGCTAAGGCATACGCTGGGAGGCAGGGGGCTGGCTTAAATACCTGGGTCCTGCCATCTCGCGTGGGAGACCTGTGTCTGTCCCTGTGTCTTGCTTTTTAAATAAAAATGAACAAAAACGGAGGAAGAAGCAGTAAATCATAGACTTGGATATTTACCTGGAAACCATATTGAATCTGTTAAGCACCAATTAAATTTTAAAAGTTGGGGCCCGACACGATGGTTCGATGGCTAAATCTTTACCTTGCAAGCATCAGGTTCCCATATGGGCACTGGTTTGTGTCCGGCTGCCTCTCAGGGTATGCATTAGCAGGCAGCTAATCAGAAGTGGAGTCAGGGGCCCGGTAGCGTGGCCTAGCAGCTAAAGTCCTCGCCTTGAATGCCCCGGGATCCCATATGGGCGCCGGTTCTAGTCCCGGCAGCTCCACTTCCCATCCAGCTCCCTGCTTGTGGCCTGGGAAAGCAGTCGAGGACAGCCCAAAGCTTTGGGACCCTGCACCCGCGTGAGAGACCCGGAAGAGGTTCCAGGTTCCCAGCTTCGGATCGGCGCAGCACCGGCCGTTGCGGCTCACTTGGGGAGTGAATCATCGGACGGAAGATCTTCCTCTCTGTCTCTCCTCCTCTCTGTATATCTGACTTTGTAATAAACTGAATAAATCTTAAAAAAAAAAAAAAAGCAGAGTCAGGACCCAAACCAGGGACTGCGAATATGGGATGTGGCCAGTCCCAGGCAGCAACCTAGCTGCTGCACAAGTACCTGCACACACGTTCTTGCGTGTGGCTCAGTACATATCTGTTGGCATCTGCAAGGTATTTGGTTCCGTTTCTTTTTCAAACTCATCTCACCAGTTGTAGTATCCTTTTGAATTTTATCCCTTGTGAACATATTTGTTTGCAGATACTAAGTCTGCAGTAATGAAAGTGGTTAGTAAGCATCAGTGCGCTCCCTGGGGGATTGCCAGCTGGCCTCTAAATTTTTTTAATACCTATTTTCCAGGGCCTGGCCCCAGCCTTCCCAAAGGGGCTTCTTCCCAGCTCCTAAAGCACTCCCCATTTCCCCACCCCTGCACACGCAGTGGGTTCACCTGGGTTCCCCTATGCCCCCCAGGTCTTTCACAGAGAGCATGAGCTCACTGTGCCCCGGGAAGCCATGGCAGACCAAGCTGAGCAGCGCGGGACTTGTCTATCTGCACTTTGGCCACAAGCTGCTGGCCCAACTGCTGGGCACTGATGAAGAGGACAGCGTGGTGGGAGTCCTCTATGATAAGGTGGGTGTGGGAGACCACCAGACCACCTGCAGGAGGCACTTTGCAAGCACTTAGGCCCGGGTTATGGGGCAGGCCCGACAGCCACCCTCCCACAGTGGAACTCAGCTCACCAGGGACAGGGTCGGGCTCCCCAGCTGCACCCTGGCGTGGCTGAGAGGGCAGAGGAAGCTCACAGCGAGAGTTTGCAAAACCAGAAAGCCACACTTCCCAGGGCTTTCTCCCTTGACATAGAAAAGCGACCAGAAATGTCTAGCCTGGAGGCTGTGGCTGCCCTAAGCGTTGAAGGATGCCCATTAAGCCCTGCAGTGACTGGTGACACAGACCGAGCAGCTCATCTTGGAGGCTTTGATGGCCAGAGTGTCCCCTGCTGTTGGTCCTGGCACTGCTATGACCTTAGCGTCCCTGCCCTCTGTCCCACGTGACAGCATTCATGTACTCCCGAGAAATGTGAGCAGGTTGGGTTAGAAACTTTCAAGTACCCAGTTTGGTCATGTTTTGTGTTATTTTTAAAAGCCTGACTTATTAGAGAGGCAGATCTTCCATCTGCTGATTCACTCCCCAGGTGCTCTCCCTGCACTGACCTGGGCCAAACAGAAACCAGGAGCCAGGAACTCAGTCCAGGTCTCCCACATGTATGTCAGGGGCCCAGCTAGCAGGGCTGGAAGGGTAGCCGAGTTCTGGGCAGCAGCTTAACCCACTGCACTATAAGGCCCACCTCCTTGTGCCATGTTTTAATCAAGCATCAGTTTGGGGTCCAAAACAGAGATGCCAAGCCTAGAGGGGTTGCTTTTCCCTTCTCCCTGAGAATTGCATGTTTTCTGT
This sequence comes from Ochotona princeps, assembly GCF_030435755.1. Classification (NCBI taxonomy): domain Eukaryota; kingdom Metazoa; phylum Chordata; class Mammalia; order Lagomorpha; family Ochotonidae; genus Ochotona; species Ochotona princeps. The sequence goes on along the minus strand of NC_080846.1, from coordinate 50,807,617 downwards.
AATAGCATACGTGGAACCAGGGGGCCTGCTTTGTAGGGTGGTATGCATAAAAACTAGCATCCCTTACTGGCTGTGACCTCAAAACTCTTTAAAATGCTAGCTTACCATTTCTTTAGGCTCAGTTGCTGCAGCAGGGCTGGCATGGGGACACGGCGGGTTAAGCACCATTTTTGATGTCGAGCCGGTCCAAGTCCCAGCTACTACACTTCTGATCCAAACTTCCTGCTAACGCACCTGCCCAGATAGCAGGTGATGGCCCAAGCAGCTGGGGCCCTGCACCCGTGGGAGACACTTGGATGGAGCTCCTGGCTCCTGGCTTCAGCCTGGCCATTGAAGCCATTTGGGGAATGAACCAGGAGGAGGATCTGTGTAAGAGCTGCAGCAGCTGCTGACATCATGTGGCACACACTAGGGACCATCCCTGGCACCCACAGCCCCAGAGCCCAGCTCTGGATGTTGTTTTGCCCCTCATACACTTGGCAGTGGGGTCCCCGAATAGCTTCCTCAGCCCAGCTGGCAACTTAGCCTCACTTAGTCATAGGCAGCTGTCCACACCACGACCCTCTAGGCCTTGAGACCTTCTTTTTAAAGTCAGCACATACTGGGCCCGGGCTTCATGGCGTGAGCATGGGACTGGAAATTGGGTGATCTGGACTCCTGTCCCACCCCACCACCGCCGCCAGCTCTCTGACCTCAAACCACTGAACCCCACAGCTTCTTTCCCTCATCCCATTACTGTCCAGAGATCCTCCTGGGTCCAGTGTGAGGCTTATATGCACAACTGTGGCCTTGAACTCTGGGGGGCAGCTCCCCACAGCCTTCAGCAGCTTCCAGACCCCTTCCCCTGCTGCCACCTTAGATGTACGAGAACTTCGTGGAAGAGGTGGACGCGGTGGACAATGGGATCTCTCAGTGGGAGGGGGAGCCCCGCTACGCGCTCACCACGACCCTGAGTGCCAGGGTGGCTCGACTTAATCCCACCTGGAACCAACCCAACCAAGACACTGAGGTAAGGAGAGTCCCTGGGCGTGAGGTCCCTGGACCCACACGAGGGAGCCCCAGGAGGACCTGAACACAGGGCACCTGCTAGGCTGGCGGGCTGGCTACAGTTGCTGCTGTCGCAGGCAGGGTTCCAGCGTGCAATGGAGCTGGTTCAGGAGGAGTTTCTGCAGCGACTGGACTTCTACCAGCACAGCTGGCTGCCTGCCCGGGCCCTGGTGGAAGAGGCACTGGCCCAGCGCTTCCAGGTATACTCACCTGGGAAGAAAACCCGGGCCTCTGGGGTCTGAGGCTGCTGCCTAGCAGGAGCCCCTGGGCACACTCAGCTTTCCTCTCAGGTGGACCCCAGCGGGGAGATAGTGGAACTGGCCAAAGGCGGCTGTCCCTGGAAGGAGCATCTCTATCAGCTGGAGTCAGAGCTGTGCCCGCCTGGAGCCATTGCCTTTGTTATCTACACTGACCAGGCTGGGCAGTGGCGGGTTCAGTGTGTGCCCAAAGAGCTCCACTCATTTCAAAGCCGGTGAGGCACCAGGGAGCCCCTCCCCCACCACGGACTTCAGGCTGCCCCAACCCTGTGCCTCTCCTGCAGTTCTCTCTGGCCTTCACTCACTCTTAGCTGCACCCTCTTTCTGTTCGCTCGTAGGTTGCCCCTGCCAGAGCCATGGCGGGGTCTTCGGGACGAAGCCCTGGACCAGGTCAGCGGGATCCCTGGCTGCGTCTTTGTGCATGCCAGTGGCTTCATTGGTGGGCATCACACCCGAGAGGGTGCCCTGAGCATGGCTCGTGCCACCCTGGCCCAGCGCCCAGCACCTGTGCCTCCCCCAGAAGCCCCAGTAAAATAAAGCCTGCCTTCTACAGCCACAGGCCTAGGCCCATTACTGCCAGCACCAGCAAAGGGAACCATCAAGTATGTCGGGTCTTTTCTCACACTGACTTGTTTGTTCTGCCATCCCACTAACTGAAATCCATCTGGTTCCAAGGACTAAACATCCAGATCCACAAAAAATGACTAAAAAGTGACAGGACAGGGTTGTCCAAGTCCATGCCCCCTCCACAATACCCCATGCAACTCTCGGGAAACTAGACTAGGGATGAAGTAAAACGGGGTTTTATTGGAGATGCGGGTGAGGGGATCGTGTCCGAGCAGGTGGTGGCCCGGGGGGAGGGTCCCAAGGGGCAGAGATGGGGGACATCTCCGTGAAGAGGGGCAGGTCGTGCAGAGTGGAGCCGCCACCAGCCGGGGGCTCCTGGACCCGTCCCAGCACAGGGCTAAACCGTGGGAACTGAGCGTTGACAAAGTACAGAGGGATGTGGGCTATGCGACCTGTGGACCAACACTGCAGGGTGCAGAAGGCCATGGTCAGGGCCAGGGCACAAGGGCAGCTCCGTGGCGGCCCTCGGCATCCCCAGCCCATCCCAGCCCCCAGCAGACTGGCATGCTTACCACACTGAGCAGGGCCCCTTTACTGAAGGAAGGGTGGAAAGCGATAAGCTGGGCCTGGGCTCCTGGCTCCCCCTGGATGATGCCACTAGAGAGAGAAGCAGAGGGAGGCATGTGGCGGCACCTGCATGCCATGCTGGGCGGCTGGTGGCCCACAGGCCTGCCCTGTACTTACCACGGAAGCAGCTCAAACACGGGGCTGTTACGTGTGCGAAACAGGAGAATGACAGGTGTACCATCCCGCACCCGGGGGTTTCCTAAAGGAAACGAATCCAAGGCTAGGGAGGTGGCATCCCAGGGCATGGGCACCGTGGGTGAATGGGGAGGCCGGCTGGGGCCCGGCCACTTACCCTTCATGAGCACAGCCAGCCGTTCCCCGCTGGGGTCCCAGACCATGGAGTGGGCTTCACCCCCGAGCCTGCGGGTCGGGTTGGGTCCTAGGCTCAGGCGAGCACAGCATGCGTCTCTCCCACCTCCCCCACCTGGGCTGGGCCTTGCAACTCACCTCTCCTCACCGTCAGGAGTCTGGATGGTTGTCTCGGACAGATCTGCCACGATGGTGGCTGACTTGGCCCCTCCCACGCGGCCCTTTCCCTCGCCTGCAGGTGAGAGCACAGTGCCCACCAGCCCATCACACAGGCACGTCACCTCCCTCTGCCCTCCGAGACCCCCCCCCCAGCCTGAAGTGCTGCCTGTCCTCACGTACCGCAGCGTTCTGGGAATGACAAGGAGTAAATGAGCGGTTCCCCTAGAACGGTGAACAGCAGCCGCCTTCCGTCTGGGCTCCAGCAGCCAGTCTGGGGAGAGGGAGGTGACAGGAAGGTAGGGGAGAGAAGCAGGCAGGTCAGGGCCCCTCCCCAGGTCCCCAGGTCCTGCTTACCTGACAGCGTCCTGAGAGGGTGGGCCACCTCTCGCACGTCCACATCTGGGCCTCCCATACTCTGAGAGCCAGGGAGAGGCAAACAGCTCAGAGGCTTGGCGTGACAAACAGCCCCAAGAGCAGTGCCAGAGGCTCGCTCACTACCTGCCACCCCTATCCCCACTGCCCAGTGCTTCACCGGAAGACAGCTGAAGGCGTGGTGGCCAGGACTTTGCTGCCATCAGGGGACCAGAGCAGGTTGGTAACACCACCTCCACGGAACCAGTGAAGGGGGACACAGGTCTCTGTGGAGACATCCCACACCTAGGAGGGCCGGGCAAAGCAGTCAGCACCCTCCCATCTCTGCTGGGTGCAGGGGCCAGCGGGGAGAGGCAGGGAGGAGCCTGGGAAATAGGCTGGCCCACGGTTGACTGTGCAGAGCAGAATCTTAAGGCTCTAGGGATGTGGATGGGGAAGCACCTTCCCAGCAGGTCCCGCCCCTCCCCTCACTCCCCCATGATGTCCTCCAGCAGGCAACACTCATCCCTTGGGATGTTTTCCTGGACGCCAAAGGGCTAGCTGAAACAACCCTAAGTCAACTCACCAGGATGGCAGCACCTACGGGGGAAGCAGACAGCAGGCGCCCCCCACTGGGGGCCCAGGCCAGGCTTGTAACCGGTGTGTGCCCAGGGTGAGACAGCACTTGAGCGCAGCCAGAAGAGGGTCTGCCCAGGGACAACGGAATGTGCGGGGTCAGAGGACAGCAAGAAAGGACAGTTCCGCTCCTGTGCCGCCTCTGTCTAAAACCTGAACCCTCTTGATCCCAGCAGTTCCTGTGCGCTCAAACCAGGGAAGGATCCTGGTACTTGCCTCTACCCCACAGGAACACCCTGTGGGTTACAGCGACCCAGGGGCAAGGCTGAAGGGCAGGAAGCTCTCCACACAGGCTAGAGGGAGCCAGCCCCTCAGCCTGGCCCATCCAGCCTGGCTAGGGAAGCCCATTTCTCAAGGGCTGGTCTCTCCTCTCGGCAGAAGGACCTGCAGCGCCCCAGCTCAGCCCTCTGTCCCTTGCTGTCCTGATGCCCCCCAGTCTGGGCTCCCGCATAGGACAGACACATGTGCACAAGGACAGGCCACCACCTGAGGCTGGACCCTGCCAGGGGCATCCCCTGTGGCTGCTCCAACTTTGGGGCTCCAGTGCCACAGCCTCAGATGCCTTGTGCTCCACTTCCCGCCTGCCTGTAAGCACATTTAACTCCACTGAGGCACAACGGTTCCTTTGCAGTTTCCTCTCAAATCTTTTTAGGAAATCAGTTCTCAGAAATCCACCTCGCACTTTTCAATGGCCCCACTGTGCTTCACTGGGTATATGAATTACACTTAGTATGTCATGCCTCTACAAGTGGACATTCAGATTACAATAATAAAACATTTCTAAGTGCTATAAAAATACTTTCCTATATCTATCCATCATAGCTATGTCATTGTTTAATAGGTTCTTAAAAAAAAAATACCAACAGGTATCTGGTACAGTGGCCTAGTGGCTGAAGTCCTCGCCTTGCACAAGCTGGGATCCCATATGGGTGCCTGTTTGTGTTCTGCCAGCCCCACTTCCCATCCAGCTCCCTGCCTGTGGCCTGTGAGGGCAGTCGGGAATAGCCCGAAGCTTTGGGACCCTGCGCCACGTGGGAGATCCAGAGGGGGCTCCTGGCTTCAGATCAGCTCAGCTCCGGTTGTTGCGGCCACTTGGGGAGTAAAGATGGAGGATCTTCCTGTCTCTCCTCCTCTCTGTATATCTGACTTTCCAATAAATGTAAAATAAATCTAAAAACAATACACCAACAAGTTATCTGCTGAAGAGTTTGCACTACACCACACTATCCACTGTGTAAGAGCGCCAGGGCTGGGAGCAAGCACTGTGCAATAGCACGTTAGGCTGCTGTACAGGACGCCTGCATCCCCGTCTCACAGTACCTAGGGATGGAGTCCTGTCTCCATTTCCAGTCCAGCATCTTGCTAATTCACATCCTAGAAAGCAGTGAGTGATGATTCCAATACTTGGGTTGCTGCCACTCGCATGAGACTGGGACGGCCCTGGCTATTGCGGGCGTTTGGGCAATGAACCAGCAGCTGGAAAATCCTTTCTGTAGTCCCTCCACGAATACTTGTAGTATTTTCTGTTTCATCATTTAATATGGTAGATACTGGTTGTGAGTAAATACATTTATGAGAGCCAGCACCATGGCACAGCATGCTAAGCCTCCACTTGCACCCACATGGCCACTGGTTCGTGTCCCAGCTGCGCCACAACCCATTCAGCTCCCTGCTTAGGGTTTGGGAAAGCTGTGGAGAATGGTCCAAATGCTTGGGTCCCTGCACCCGTGCGTGGGAGACCCAGAAGAAGCTCCTGGCTCCCAGCTTCAAATGGGCCCAGCATTAGCCACTGTGGCCATTTGGGGAGTGAATCAGGAGATGGAAGATCTCTGTCTCTCCTTCTCTCTGTAAATCTGCCTATCCAGGGTGCCATGGTTCAACAAGCTAATCCCCTATCTGTGGCTCTGGTGTCCCCTGTGGGCACTTGGTTCATGTCCCAGCAGCGGCTCCACTTCCAATTCAGCTCTCTGCTTGTGGCCTGAGAAGGCAGTGGAGAATCACACAGGTCCTTGGGACCCTGCACCAATATAGGAGACAACATAGGAGACACCGTGGCCACTTGGGAAGTGAATCAGCAGATGGATGATCTTTCTCTTGTCTCTCCTTCTCTCTGTAAATCTGCCTTCCAAAAACAAATAAATCTTCAGGGCCTGGCGGCGTGAACATGCCGGGATCCCATATGGGCACCAGTTCTAATCCCGGCAGCTCCACTTCCCATCTAGCTCCCTGCTTGTGGCCTGGGAAAGCAGTCGAGGACAGCCCAGAGCCTTGGGACCCTGCACCCGAGTGGGAGACCTGGAAGAGATTCCTGGTTCCTGGCTTCGGATCGGTGCAGCACCGGCTGTTGCACTCACTTGGGGAGTGAATCATCGGACGGAAGATCTTTGTCTCTGTCTCTCCTCCTCTCTGTATCTCTGACTTTGTAATAAAAATAAATAAATCTTTAAAAATAAATAAATCTTAAAAAAATAACAAATTTCATAAAAATATTTGTTTTAGATTAACTATTTCTTTTATACTGTGTCTTTTCATCCGGAACTTTCTGAGGACGTTTATCACTCTAAACATTGTCCTTCCTTTGCTGACACATGTTAATAGATTTCCTAAGCATAAATGGTTTTTAATTTTCTGGAACCCAACTTAGGTAAGGTAAATTATTTGATGTTCTATTTGTTTGTTTTTAAAGATTTGTTTTATTTTTATTTTATTGAAATAAATTGATTTACTCCCCAAGTGGACACAACAGCCAGAGTGGAGCTGATCTAAAGCCAGGAGCCAGGAACTTCTTCCAGTTCTCCTATGTAGGAGCAGGGTCACAAGGCTTTGGGTCTTCCTCCACTGCTTTCCCAGGCCACAAGCAGGGAGCTGGATGGGAAGAGGAGCAGCCAAAATATGATCCCGGATGTAAGGATAGGATTTAGCCACTAGGCTATCGTGCTGGGCCCTATTTTTTTAAGGATTTTTTTTTTTTAAAGATTTATTTGAAAGGCAGATTTACAGAAAGGAGAGAGAAAGATCTTCCTTCTATTGGTTTACTCCCCAGTTAGCTGCAACTGCTAGAACTGAGCTTGACAGAGCCTCCATTTGGGAAGTGAACCAGAAGATGGAAGATCTCTGTCTCTCCCTCTAACTGCCTTTCAAAACAAAAATAAATCGTGAAAACAAAAAAAAAGTGAAGAGCCAGTTTCTGGCTCACTCTGAGTTAGTCCCCTGGAGACTGTTTTCTAATTCCATTGGCTCATGCTCTCACTCCCCACCCCCTTCCATTAAGCCTATGGCAAGTCCTCTTTCCATTTTCAGTCCCACCCCTTCCTCTCCATTGGCGCCCTCTCAGCAATTGGCACCCACTGCAGTCCTGGGTCGAACTGGGAGCCTCCAGACCCCCGCATGAACCACCACTTCTACCCCCGCGGCCACCACCCCACAAGGCCAGGGCGAGCTGGGTCAGAGGTGGCGGGTTCCTTACCGTGTGGACAAGGAGGTAGGGTCCAGGGTCCAGATGAGGATGCAGCTCTGGCAGGCGACAGCCAGCACCGAGGCACTGAGGGGCTTCCAGGCCAGGGCTGCCACGTTCCGCTGCAGCCGGTGCTTGAGGGAGGGGACGATGGTGCTGGGGGTTAGGCACAGGGGCTGAGTTACAGTGGGGACCCCAGAGCTCAGGGCAGCAGATGCGCTTTAGGAAGGAAAGCCGACACCCCCTACACCCCTCCGTCCCACCCCTGTTCTCCCCCCAGGGCTATAACAAGGACAAAACCATGTGACAGGGCTTCTCTGAAAGGAACCCTGTGGGCCAAGTTCAGGGGCTGCAGCCACACACCCACACATACCTGTTGGCATTATACACCCGAATCGAGTCATCCAGCAGGGCCACCGCAAACTTGTTGGTGTGGGGGTGCCACGCAAAGACCCGCAAACAGCAGTTGGACCTGGTGTGGAGGTGAGCCTGCAGACTTGGAACCTGCCCCAGCCCAGCCCAGCCCAGCCCAGCCCAGCCCAGCCCAGCCCCCAAGCCAGTTCCCCTTGGCAGGGCCAGTGCTGTGGTGTAGCATCTGAAGCCTCCACCTGCATCTCACGTGGGCACTGGTTTGAGTTCCAGTTGCACCACTGCCAAGCCAGTTCCCACCCTGCTCCTGAGCCTGGAGAAGCAGCAGAGGACAGCTCAAGTCCTTGGGTCCCTGTAACCATATGGAAGACCTGGGAGAAGCTTCTACCTCCCAGCTTCAGTACCCAGCCAGCTCAGTCCTTTGCAGCTTTCTGGGGTGTGAACTAGTGGATGGAAAATATTTCTTTCTCTAATTTGGCCTTTCAAATAAAAGTAAATAAATCTTAAAAAAAAAAAATGAGTGAGGGTGTGATTTATCCTACTTTGGTTAGTGGGGGAGGGAACGGTGAGCATACTGAGCAGCCAGAAAAGCAGTGGGCAGAGTCTCTGCCTTGCCCTCCCTCCCTCCATAAGGAGTTACAAGGTGCAGGGCTCTGTGCCCACCAAGCCCCCAGAGCTGGTGCACTCACCAGTTGGTGACCTGGGCAAACTCGGCAATCAGATCCTCACTCCTGAGCTGCAGGGACAAAACAGGCCTCAGTGTCCCCACACAGGGCAGCCAGACCACCCCTTCCCATTCCCACTCCCCACCCTAAGGGCTGAGCGAGCGCGGCAGCAAGCAGGGCGAACTCACAGACAGGTGGGGGAACAGGGAGCCGTGGAGGGAGGAGGCCCATCGGCAGAGCGCCAGGGCCCAGCTGGACGCCGTCTTCACCCACTGGAACACTGTGGAGAGGGGAGGGCGGCAGTTCTGACGGAGTCATCCCCCGGTGCACCCGGTGGACACCCCCTTAGGTGAGAGACAAGCAAGGTCAAGTGCATCCCCACATCCCCCTGCCCAATGAGTGCTCTGACACCTCACTCAGGAGCTACCTGGAGAAGAAGGGGAGCAGGTGACGGCGGGGCGGGGGAGAAAAGGGACAAAGGCAAAGACACCAGGGCCCCAGAAGTGCTGGGGGGAGTCCAAGGGGAATGGAGTAAGGAAATAAGCCAGGACAGAGCCAGGAGGACTGGACAAAAATACATACCCTCTTCCTCTGCGTTTGCAATTTCATTCAACACCCCAAAAAGGCCCACATCGCGCCTAGGAGAGAGAGGAAGCCGTGTGTCAGACTGCTCCGACCCCCTCGGTCCTTCTTCACAACTATCAGTCAGTCACCAACAAACATCTATTCAAAATGCTCACGAGAGCCAAGGCTGGACCAGGCTAAAGCCGAGAGCCTGGAATTCCATCCAGGATTCCCGTGTGGTGCCAGGGACCTAACCACCTGCGGCACCATCGGCAGCCTCCCCAGGTGCAGCAGCAGGAGAGCTGGGACCCCGAATGGGATGTGGACATCCCAAGCTGTGGCTTCACCTGCTGTGCCATCGAAGAGTTTTAAGCAAAGGGAAAAATTAGCCATGTCAGCATTTCAGGAAAAAAAAGTCTGGCTTCAGATTAGGGGCGAATAAGAACGGAGAAAGGAACTCTGTGGGGCTGATGCTGTTAAACTAACACTGCAGCACAGGGGTCCCAGCTGCTCAGACTTCCAATCCAGCTCCCTGCTCCTGCGCCTGGAAGAGCAGCGGAGGATGGCTCAAGTCTTTGGGCTCCTGTACCCACATGGGAGACCCAGAAAAAGCTTCTAGCTTTGGCTCAGTCCTGTTCATTATGACCATCTGGGGAGAGAATCAGCCGATGCAAGACTTCTCTGTAACTCTCTCAAATAAGTAAATAAATATTAAAAAGAAAAAAAAAAAGGAATTAGTGAACAGATTACTTGAGGAATGTAGAAAAACACACACCCAAGTAACCTGAACTAGCAGGAATGGAGATAAGACGAGCCAGGAAGTAAAATGAACAAGACTTCAGGACTAATGCGTCATCAGTTTGGGAACACATAGTATCAAGACACCACCAGGCAGTCAGGGCATCATCTGAGACACCTGCCATGGACCAGGCCCTGGGCTAGGTGCTTCACACGACCTCTTGTCACCTCGGCATTATCAAATGAGAAAATGGGAATTCAGAGCTTAACAGGACGAACATGAGCCAGAGAGCAAGCAGTGGGATTCAACCACCTGCAGCTCCCACAGCCTCCACTTAAACCATTTGCCCCTCAAAGAGTCACCTGACCATTCCTGACAAGAAAAACCCCAGGAGGAAAAAGGTTTGGAGAGGAAATGAAGGCTGGATGTGAACAGCAGAATGTGTGACGTTACTGGAATATCCCAGCGCTGGCCATCTGGCAAACCCTGCAAACCCAGGAACTCCCGGGGGCCACGCTGTGGCACAGGGGGGTTAAGCCACCAACTGTGACACAGGCATCACACTGGTTTGAGTCCTGGCTGCTCCACTTCCAACTCAGTTCCCTGCTGATGTGCCTGGGCAAGCAGCAGCATATGGCCCACATACAAGTGCACACTCAGGTCTGGTGTATCAGCTGGAAATTCAACCCGAGGAACACAGACACTTAAGTCCACATCAGGAGGTCCTGAGAATGCCGAGGAGACATAGCTAGAAAGGTCAAAGGTGAGAAAGCGGCCAGGAATGGAGGGCTCCTGCAGACACTCAGGTCATGTTCAACTTCACTCCAAGGCTAAACATCCAAGTGTGACAGGCCACGTACTGTGAAATACACACCGGCTCATGAAGCGACTGGTGGGACCACATGTGCAATTTCATATTACAAATGAACACACTCAGACCCAGCAGAATGGTTCAACTGGCTAATCCTACATCTTCAAGCGCCAGGACCCCATATGGGATCCCGGCACTTTCAAGGCGAGGACTTAAGCCACGAGGCCACAGCATCGGGCCCTAAGTAAATCTTTAAAAACTACAAATAAACACAGTGCATGAACTGAGCAACCTCATTTCCTAAACCGCTGGAATTCATCACACCGGTGAAAACAGTAACCACAGCTGACACGCGAAGATTTTACACCCACAAATACTGATCTCAACAACGTGCTACAGCTGCTCACTCATCCCATGTACCAGTAAAACATGCTCCGTTTCAGACACAGGAAACAAGCACAGAGCAATGACGCGACCTGCTGAAAACCAGAGCTGAAAGTGGCAGTGCCAAGAACCACCCAGTTGGCCGTGGCTGCAGCGTGACAGGTGCCTAACGAACACAGGACATTCCTTAAGGCAAACTGATGGCTAACTCTACTGAGCGCTTCAAACAGAAGTACTGACCCAAGGCAAGGATGGGGGCCGCAGGGCGGTTCACCAAGCCTCTCTAGAGCACCACGCTAGCTATTGTAAAGAAAATGGACTACTGGGCCCAGAGTGGTGGCCTAGCGGCTAAAGTCCTCACCTTGCACGCATCAGGATCCCATATGGATGCCGGTTCTAATCCCAGCAGCTCCACTTCCCATCCAACTCCCTGCTTGTGGCCTGGGAAAGCAGTCGAGCCCAAAACCTTGTAACCCTGCAACTGTGTGGGAGACCCGGAGGAAGCTTCTGGCTCCTGGCTTTGGATCGGCACAGCACCGGCTGTGGCGGTCACTAGGGGAGTGAATCATCGGATGGAAGATCTTCCTCTCTGTCTCTCCTCCTCTCTGTATATTTGACTTTACAATGAAAATAAAATCTTAAAAAGAAAATGGACTACTGCCCCGCCGGCTGGCGTCAAACATCAAGACCTGATCATTCGCTATGATCTACGATGGAGAAGGCCTGACTAAAAACAATCCTTTGGCAGAGCAGTCCGAGACGGCCAGCGATGAGCTCCTTCCTCCCACGCTCCGCAGCCGTGGGCTCACCAAGCATTGATGCATCTTTTCCACACTTGCTCGCGGTGATGGATGAAGGCAGCTCTGGTGCCGTGGTCCAGCCTCCCCGCTGTCTTGAGGGGGTCCTTGGTCAGGTGGAGGACAGGAAGATGGATCCACTAGAGTTTTAGAAAGGAGGAAGATGGGAGGGGATGGTGTGTGACTGTGGAGCCCCAGACCCATGCTGAACTCAACCCCGAGCTGGGCTAAGAGTTCCACGGGGCTGCAGACACCTGCTTCCTGCATGCAACGGAAAGCCAATCTCAGCTCCCTTCTCTGGGAGACCAGAATGACACCTTCCATGGAGCACCAGTGAGCCTCCTACCTCCTGAGACTCGCTCCCATCCTCTCCATCCCTCGGGATCGGCCCCACACCCTCTACCCAGCCCTGAGACAAACTCCAGCGCGTCTCACGGCTGCAGCTGCCCTCCCTGCTCGCCCAAGCCCACCTGGCCCCGGAAGTCGGGAGGCGGACTCTCATAGCTACTGCCTGTCACCAGCTCGTTGTTGTGCTCGTAGAGGGTGATCTGACCCCGAGGCGGCGGAGGTGGGAATAAATTCAAGGAGCACATCTTGCCACTCCCGCGGACCGCCGCCACCGACCGGCCCGCGCTCCTCCCTCGCTTCCCGGGCTCGATTTGTAGACGGACGGGTAGCAGGACGGGACAAAAAACGACGCGAAGCTAGTCGGAAGGGGCGGGGAAGTCCTTGCATGGGACGGACTTCCGGAGCTGGCGTTTGTGTGTGCGCGTGCCTCCTAGAGGCGGGAGGGGGCGTAGCGCCGACCCCTTGTTGAAGGCCCAGAGCGATTTGGTGGTCTCAGTGTGTTTGGGGTTTCTGTGTGTGTGTGTGTGTGTGTGTGTGTGTGTGTGTGTGTTGTTTTATTCTTGGGTTTTTTTTGGGGGGGGGGCAGTGAGACTACAGTTTGGTGGTTGTTGTTTTCCAACTCTATTTCCCTAACAACCGTCTCCCACTTTCTCAGCCCAAAATAAGCCAGGTTGAAGGAAGTACCTAATTAAGCAAGCCCTCCCCAGGCTGTGGCAGGAAAACACAGGCTGTGCATCCCGGGAGAAGCCAGCAGTCGGAAGTGCCTCCGGGAGGATGAAAGTCAGAGGCTGAGACCACTGGGGTCTGCAAGAGGACGGGGTGCCTGGAAAGCTGAAGCATTTTCTCGGGGATTTACTGACAACGTGAGATTATACATAGATAGACTTAATGCAGGAATTCTGACTTTGGCAAAAACATGGCCCAGGGGTGAGGGTCAGGGAGATCGTAATGCTGCTTGGGATGCTTACGTCCTGTGATGCAGTGCCTGGTCCCACATCCCATCCACTCTGATCCCCATCCATGCTCAGGTACCCTGGAGACAACAAAGGCTTGAGCAGGAAATCTGGGGGGAGTTCTCAGCTCCTGGTTTCCACCTGGCCCAGCCCAAACTCTGGTTCATTGAAGCTATTGGGGGAGTGAACCAGCCGATGGAAGCCCTCTATGCTATTCTGCTTATTAAACAGATGAAATAAATAATAGTAATAAAAAAAGATTGGAGGCCAGCACCATGCAGAGTGGATTAAGCTTCTGCCTGTAGCCCTGAAATACCATGTAGTCACCAGTTTGCATCCCAGCTACTCCAATTTTAATCCAGTTCCTTGCTAATGCACCTGAGAAAACAGCAAAAGATGACCCAAGTGCTTGGGCGCCTGCACGCATGTGGGAGACCTGGAGGAAGCTTCTGGCTCCTAGCTTTGAATCAGCTCTGCTCTGGCCATTTGTAGCCACTGGGGGAAATGAACCAGTGGATGGAAGATATTCTCTCCTCTCGCTCTCTCCTTTTTCTTGTCTCCCACTCAACTCCAAATAAATACATAAATAAATATTTTTAAATATGTGACTTTCATCTTGCAATCTTGGGCCAGCTGTAAGGCAGGGGCTAGAGCTGGAGTCGGAAGTGGAATGGGGCCTCCTTCTACAGGTGTGTGACAGGAACAGTAGCTGAATTCTTGTACACTGGGCGTGTGCAAGGCGAGGACTTTAACCATTATGCTGTCGCACCGGGCCCTGCACGGTTTTTTTTTCTCCCACAAAATAACAGGAATAAAGTGTAAAGTGTAAAGGGCTGAGGGTCAGGCTTTGTGGCACAGCAAGTTAAGCCCTCTGTTGGTAGGCCTGGCAGTGTAGCCTAGCAGCTAAAGTCCTTGCCTTGAATGCGCCAGGATTCCATATGGGTGCCGGTTCTAATCCCAGCAGCTCCACTTCCCATCCAGCTCCCTGCTTGTGGCCTGGGAAAGCAGTCGAAGATGGCCCAAAGCCTTGGTACCCTGCACCCCTGCACCTGCATGGGAGACCTGGAAGAAGCTCCTGGCTCCTGGCTTTGGATTGGCACAGCACCAGCCATTGTGCTCACTTGGGGAGTGAATCATCGGACGGAAGATCTTCCTCTCTGTTTCTCCTCCTCTCTGTATATCTGACTTTCCAATAAAAACAAATAAATCTTCGGGCCCGGCAGCGTGGCCTAGCGGCTAAAGTCCTCGCCTTGAACGCCCCAGGATCCCATATGGGCGCCGGTTCTAATCCCGGCGCCTCCACTTCCCATCCATCTCCCTGTTTCTGGCTGGAAAGTCAGTGGAGGATGATCCAAAGCCTTGGGACCCTGCACCTGCATGGGAGACCTGGAGGAAGCTCCTGGCTTTGGATTCACTCAGCTCTGGTCATTGCAGCCACTTGGGGAGTGAACCAATGGATGGAAGATCTTTCTGTCTCTCCATCTCTCTGGAAATCTGCCTTTTCAATAAAAATAAGTAAATATTTTATGAAAATGATTGAAATAATTTTATTTTTATGCAAAGAATTTTAAACCCATGCACATTTTTTTCCTAATTCTTGCTTCCTTCGCACATTTTGGAGCCCCCTCAAATTACACATAGTCCCCACTTGGGAGAGCCACTCATCTCACTGAACAATCTGATTCTACCATTCTTGGATTCTGTATCTCTCGTTCCTAGCAACCTGAAAAATTATTCTCAAAAGAGCTAACCCCATGCCACAAAACAGAAAGGTTCCAGAAGGGAGCTTAGAATGTGCCTTATCGGGGTCCACATTGTGGCATAGTAGGTAAAGCTACCACCTGGAACTCCAGCATTCCCATTCAGGCACCATTTCCATGTCCCAGGTGCTCTGCTTTTGATCCAGCTTCCTGAAAATGGTCCGGGGGAAAGCAGCAGAAGATGGCCCAAGTGTTTGAACACCTGTCAGCCACACTTGAGAGACCCAAATGAAGCTCCTGGCTGCTGGCTTTCTGAAGAACGAAGCAGCTGGCAGAAGCTCTCTCTCTCCCCTCCCTCCCTCCATCCATCCCTTCTTCTCTCTCTGTAAGGGTAACTTTAACATAAACAAATGTTTGGGTTATTTATTTACTTAAATGAAAGGAAGAGTTGCTGAGAGAGAGAGATGATCCATTCCCTATTTACTTTCCACATGGCCACAGAGGTCAGAGCTGGGCCAGGCTGAAGAAGCCAGAAGCCATAAGGTTCTTCCAGGTCTCCCGTGTGGGTGCAGGGCCCCAAGGACTTGAGGCATCTTCCACTTCCCCAGACTCATTCGCAGGGAGGCAGATCAGAAGTGGAGCAGCTGGGATTAGAATCTGCACCTATATGGGATGGCAGCACAGCAGGTGGCATCCTTACTACGTTATACCATGACCCCACAAATAAACAAATCTTCAAAAACAATGAAATAAAGAAAAAGCACTTTACCTAGGGCTCTTGTTAAATGTGCTATCCTGGGCCCAGCATGATGGCTCAATGGCTAAATCCTCACTTTGAAAGTGCTAGCATCCCATATGGGCACCAGTTCATGTCCTGGCTACTCTACTTCCCATCCAGTTCCCTGCTTGTGGCCTAGGAAAGCAGTAGTGGATGGCCCAAGACCTTGGGACCCTGTTTCCACAAGGAAGACCTGGAAGAAGCCCTTGGCTCCTGGCTTCAGATTGGCTCAGCTCTGGCCATTGCAGCCACTTAGGATTGGAAGTTCTTTCTATCACTCCTTATCTCCATAAATCTGATCTGCCTTTCCAATAATAAATAAATAAATATTAGAAAAAAATCAAAACAAAACCCTTTGTATCCTGGGACACACAGGACAGCTGCCCAGCTCTCAACTCTAGCTTCCCGCCAATGTAGCCCAGCAAAGGCAGTGCTGACGGCTGGAGTAATGGGCTTCCTGCCCCCACAGAGAAGACCTGGATGTAGGTTTGGGGGCATTAGGGGATGGTAGCACTCTGTCTCAAGTCAGTTGTAGAGTGGAACTCAGCTGATGTATCCCAAGGGACCCAAAGCTGCTCCTACACCAGACCACATTTGTTAAGCACCAAGACTTTGCTGGTTGCTGTCCCAGCTGCTCCTGTCACCCACGTGGGAGGCCAGGACAGAGTTTCTCGGCTTCTGGCTTCTGCCTAACCCAGACCTGTGTTCACTTGGAGAGTGGACCAGCACTCCCTCTCCTGGCTCTCTCTCTCTCCTTCTCCCTCTCTCTCTCACGCTTTCAAATAAGTAAGTCAATCCTTCTAAAGAATAACAGCAGGTTAAGTAACAGGACTCTAAACTCTTCCCCACTAATCCAGCTTAATTTGCTAGCTTAATTCACTGTCACCTGGGCAATTAAGGCAGCTGGCTGGCAATGGCTCCCTGAGGAGTTAGCAGGCAAGGTTTGCCAGGCAAACCAGGCGGCACCCACTCTTCCAGACCACGCAGGACCTGTTTGGTCTCCTAGCATCGCCTCTGTCACTCATTCACAACGTCCAGCTCCTGGAAGTCTGAGAAATCCCTCTCGCCAGCTATTTCCACCATCCTGCACGGAAGCCTGGCTCTTCCCCTACAGGTTATATGGTAATGATTGGTTAGGTGCCTGCCTTGTACCGTGCAATGCCAGCTGGAGAGAGAAGCAGAGGTGCTTAGGGCGCTAGTCCACCCCCAGCCCGGCCAGCTCGGCTCAGCTAGGGCTCCCCAACTAGCTTCCTTAACGCCTGGGTTCTAGGGAAAGGCCGAAGCCCAGGCCACGGGGCGCTCAACTCCACTAACTTCACCAGGGGGCGCGACGGCCCCGGCTACAGAGCAGCGCCGGTGACCCGGAGCCCTGCCCCGGCCCTCAACCAGCACTCGGAGGGCGGTCTCCAAGGCCCCTCTCCAAACGACCTGGGAGGGAAACAGAGGCAGCGTGCAGGGGCCGTCGCCCCAGACTTCTAAAAGCGGAGAGAGGGGGGTTCCCCCCCACACACACACACATACTTTGAACAAGGCATCGCGAGCAGCCCGGCCTGCCGCCCCCTAGTCCCCCCGCCGGCCTCCCGGGTCCCGGGGCCGGTAACCAGGCGCACATGGCCCTCCCGGCCCTGTTTGTGCTGGCAGCGCGCCGCCGCTTATTTGAGGCGGTTTTTATCTCCCAGAAACCAGCAAAACCCCAAGCGGAGTCTAGGGAAGATGAAAGGGGCCGAGGGGCCGGGGAGGGGAGGACCGCGAGGCTGGCTGCGGCGGGGCGGGCAGGAGCTGGCACCGGACAGGCGGAGACCGGGAGGCTCGGCCAGCCAGACCCTGGGGGGTCCCGAGGAGCCCGCCTCGCGGGATGCGCGTGGGGCCGCCTCCCCTCCCAGCCCAGCTCCAAGGCGCCCTCGCCCCTCCTCACCCTGCTGCAGCCCCTCTAGCCCCACGTCTCTTCCGCCACATCCTACCCCCACCCCCACCCCAACCGGCTGGAGAAGCCCTGGAACTTCGGTGGCTTCAAAGCGCCTTTGAAGCTCCGCGCGCCCCGCCCGAGGGCAGGAGAGTTCGCACCTGGACAGGGCCGGGGGCCGTAGTGGCGGCAGCACCGAGTGGGGAAGGGGCCTGCTCGCAGCCTGACTTCGCGCATCATCGCCACTATCATCACCCACCCACTCCTCAAACTTCCACCAGCCCCAGCGCCTCTCAAAAGCCCCTACAGAGAAGTAGGCCGTCTGACGCTCACAGGGAGCTGCAGACCCAGGCCTGGGGGGCAGTGGCCCAAGCGCCCCCCTTCAAGCCCAGCGGGGGAGCCCTGGGGAGTGAGGGGGCAGTGGGGGCTGCACAAAGCCCTATTGTGACTTGGGGACAGCGGCCACAGAGTGGCTTTTGTTCCTCCACTAACTCTAGCTCTGTGGCGAGCAGGACTGATTGCAAGGCCCCGGGTAGGGGGCAGGGAACGTGCCAGGCTGGGGCCGCCAGCTCGAGAGCCTCATCGCAACCCAGGCTGGGTCCCCACGCATCATCCTTGCCCGGACAGCGGTGCTTCTGCGGGCTCAGGGTGGCCGCACTGGTCTGGCCCAGGTTGGTTGTTGCAAAAGGGCCCTAGAAGATCCAGCGGACAGTGCTAGATGTGCATAGCCCACCAGCGATTTTACCAGGAGCGTTAATGTCCAAATGCACACCATGGATGAAGTATTCCACCACAGATTGCCAGGACCAATCCCACCCTTCCTCGTTCTTTTTACCAAACACAGACATTTCAAACCAAATTTTTATTTATTAAATTAAAAAAGAGAGAGAGACTCCATAAGGGTGTGATCCACAACATTACCCTCTCCCCAAGCTCTAGCGGCTTTAAAACCCTTGAACTTGGGGCCTTGAGGGAGCAGGGGATGGAAAAGGAGGATCCAACGTCACAGGAAAGGCACTGGAAGGCACGAAGCGGCTTGGAAAGTTCTGGAAAGGTGCAGCTGGGAGCAGCAGAGGCCCCCCGAGCTGGGTGTCCGTGGCTGTACCCCTTAACCCGCCAAATCAGCTTGAGAACCTCTGGCCTCCTTGCTCTGTAAATTCTTCTCTTGAGGCTTCTAGGCACCAGGCCTTGCACAGAGGAGGCAGTGAATAAATACTTGATGTACCAGAGAAAGCCTTCCCCACCCACCACCAGCCCAGTCAGGTGGGCTTCTTCCTCAAACAGCAGGTGTCTAAGGGGGAGGGGTTGCAAGCTCTCCTTAACCATGGCAACAAGGGATTAACCTGATGGGGTCAAAGGGTCTGAAGCCAGGTGACAGGAAGAACCTCTTCTTGGGACCCAAGAGCTGGGCTGCATTCCAATCTTTCTTCCCCTGCCTGGGACCCGAGGGTTCACAGCTTCTGGCAGGGCTGGGAGAACCTAGGGTTGTCTTAATGTGGAGATAGCCCGTAAGTTCTAGAATGAAGGTCTCATAAACCAACTCCATTGGTAGAGACCCCGTTAACAGAGAAACCCCGACCTGTGGGCTCCTGGTGATAGGAATTCTGCAAACAAGTTTTCCACTAACACTGTTTCTGAACACAGACGCGTTTGGCTAGAATTTCCATAGCAGAAATGGATCCTCTTCCCTCCCCCAGCTTACCCTACCTGACCCGTCATAACTTAGATAAATAGAATTATTATTATTACTATTCATTACTCCTGGTGCACAGGGGTTAGATATACAGGCCTGGGGACAGTCTCCCGGGACCCCAGCGGTAGGGGGAGGGGCCACCCCATCTTTGGGATCAGATCTGGTCTGCCCCCTTCTTGGTACCCTGTTCCCAGTCAGGTCATTCACCCCAGTCCCCCATCTCTAGTCCCTAAATGAATAGGCCACCAGGGGGCAATAAATTATCATCATTATCATCATCATCATCATCATCATTATCATCATGTTTGTAAAAAGGAGAAAGCTCTGGAGAGTGCAAAGCAGTAGAGTTAGAAGTTAGGAATATAGGAGCCCGGAAGCTGAGGATAGGGGTAAGTTAGCTTGGGAAACAGAGTAGGAGTTAGTGAGATGGAGAAGCAGGTGTTGGGAGCCCAGAGAGAGGGAAAGAGAGAAGTTGTGAGCAGGGGCCGGGAATCGCTTAGCAATCAGGAACAAGGCGAGGGCCTGAGCTGAGACTTTGCTGAGGGTAAACTCAGGAGGCATGCAGGGGAGATGCTGGTGGACCCTGGAACGACCCAAGTCCAGCATGCAGCTG
This sequence comes from Ochotona princeps, assembly GCF_030435755.1. Lineage (NCBI taxonomy): Eukaryota > Metazoa > Chordata > Mammalia > Lagomorpha > Ochotonidae > Ochotona > Ochotona princeps. Next base: position 50,787,893 of record NC_080846.1, on the reverse strand, counting down.
GTGAAGGGAGGGAGGGACGACCCAAGCAAGGCTGGCTATAGCAGCCACAGGGGCTGGAGACCCTGCCCCACCCTGGCTCAGATCTCAAGCAGGTTACTCTGCTCTGGGCTGCTCCCAGGGGCTTTTTCTGGGGGTGCAGGTGAGGAGGCAGAAGGTCTGGGTGTCTGACTGGCCTCCTCTTCCCCGGCTGCGCGGCCCTCTCCTAGCTCCTTGGGGCCGCTGGCAGTTGGGGGACCTGGGCCAGGTTCGCCGTGGGTGCGCTGGTGTTTGCTCAGGTGGTCACTTCGGGTAAAGCGCTTGGAGCACAGCAGGCAGGTGAATTTCTTCTCCCGGGTGTGGGTACGCACGTGGCGTTCCAGCTCGTCGGAGCGGGTGAACCTCTTGCCGCAGAAGAGCCAGTTGCAGACGAACGGCCTCTCTCCCGTGTGCCAACGCAAGTGGGCCTTCAGGTGGGAGGCCTTGCCGTATACCTTCCCACAGCCAGGGATGTGACAACTGTGGATGGGCTTTTTCCGGAGACCGGCTGCTGCTGCCCCGAGACGTTCCAGCTCCTGGCAGTTAGGGCAGTCGCAGGAGGAACGCCCTGCCCCACTGCCCCCGTAGCCACCATTGCCCCCTGTGCCTGCACCCCTGGGAGGCTTGGCGCCACCACTGCCCTCCAGCTGCCCACTGTTGCCCACCGCCTTGGGCTTATACACTTCTTGGGGCAAGACATGCTGGGGCCCTGGCTGCAGCAGGTGGGGGGCCGGGTAGGGGGCTGGATTAAGGGGTGCAAAGTCGGAGGGGTAGGTGGGCAGCTGGGGGTTCAGTGGAGGCTGAGCAGGACCAGTGGGCAGTGTCCCTTGCAGCCCATCACCTTGGCCCTGCCCACCACCTAGCCAGTTGCCCCCAGGATGCATGTCCCACCAAGGAGTAGGAGCGTTGCCCGCGCCTGGCGAGATGCCCGCGTGGATACCCGCCTTGTACCAGGATCCATAGGGGTGTGCCATGTCCAGAGAGGTGTAGACACTGGGCAGGCAGTCAGGAGAGCTGTGCCCCTTGGGCACCAGGAGCCCAGGGTCTTGGGTGCCCGTGGGCCCAGGGAATGTGTGGGAAAAGGACGGGTAGTCATTGGTGTAGCCCGAGGTGGGCGCTGGAGGACTGCCTGCAGGTGATAGGAGCCCATTGGTGCTGGAAAAGGGGGCTGGATAGGCATCTCCCATGGCTTTGGGGGCTGAGAGGTCACTGCCCACAGAGTAGGGCTTCTTGGTGCCCGCTTTGCCCAGCGTGCTTGAGTCCCGCAGAGGGCTGGAGCCACCGAATTTGCTACACGCTGCCGTCAGCATGGCCAGGGGACTGGAGCCATAGTGAGCTTCCTCCTGCAGAGAGAGGGAAGCAGGGCTTAGCAGGAAGAAAAGGGGGTGGGCACGACTCAGGGCAAAACCAGGACAGAGACCCAAGGGCACGGGGAGCCGAGGAGAGGGTAGGGATACAGCAGCATACAAGGAAGGCCAGCGAAGAGGGGGCATCCAGGCTGAGCTAAGATGCTGCGTTTGTGGGAAGGGAACAAGGGCCCAGGCTTCCAGCCAGTCCTCACCCCTCACTGTGGGGGGCTCTTAGAGGAGTGCAGAAGGCCTCTAAGGGACAGGCCTCTTTTCAAAAGATTTATTTTATTGATTTGAAAGGCAGAGTTACAGAGAGGGAGAGAAACAGATCTTCCATTCACTGGTTTACTCTCCAAATGGCTGCTACAGTCAGGGCTGAAACCATGAACTTCCTCAGGGTCTCCCATGGGGGTACAAGAGCCCAAGCACTTGGGCCAGTCTCCGCTGCTTTCCCAGGTGCATGAGCAGGAAGCTGGAGCAGAAGTGCAGCAGCCAGGACTACAATATATATATATATATATATATATATATATATATATATATATATATATATATATATGTTTAAATGGCCAAGAAAGGAGCTGGGGGAAGGGAAACAGACAACAGCTGGGGGGAGTGAGAATTGGGATTCTAACTCCACCTGTGAGTGAGATTGGCGCAAACAGAGACCATAGTCACAGACTTACGGATTAAGATGAGGTTCTCAGAGCAGCCTGGAAGGAAGGCAAAGGATTATGGGACCACATTTGCCCCCATATCACCCTATGCCCCATACCCCACTTCTTATCACTGCCTCAGGTCCTGACGAAGCCATGGCCTGGTCTCCCTGAGGTTGCGTCCCCGTGTCCCTGGAGAGGAATGTCTGGGCAGGGACTCTGGGGGCTGGGGAGTAAAGGAAAGCAGTGGTAGAGACACTAGGACATTGAGAGGGAACGTGGCTGTGGCCAGGTCAGGACTGTGGCTGAGGCAAGAATGTCTTTCAGGCCAGCAGTGGCCACCTCCTGCTTCGGGGTGCCAGCTGGGACCCTTTGGACGACCTGAGAGAACTGGAAGTCTTATAATTTCTCCCGAAACAGGCATTAGGGTGGCCAGGATCCTGCCCCACAGCCACATCATTTCCTAACCCAGGGTCCCCTGATGCACACAGGTCTGGGAGACCTTGCAGGTCTTTTAGACATGCAAAGGTATCTACCCAATGCCCACCATTGGTTTTGCTCCCAAGCCAAACCACCTCTGCAGCCCTTATGGAACCCCTGCCGTGTGGGGCTTCGGACCTCCAAGGATGAGATCCCCTGTAGCACCCCTGGCTGGCACACATGTGCACTCATTACTGAGAAGCCCACCAAAAACATGCCCTCCAGAGACAGACCTGTATAGTTTCCTGATCAGGGCTCTCAAACAGCAATTGCCTGGTGCCAGCCCAATAATGCTGGGGAAAGAGCCAAGGGCTCTCAGGTTTGCCTAGTAGCTCGTAGCATGCTGTATATTCTTGTTATTTTTATTTCAAAAACAGAGTTCCAACAGAAAAAGACAGGAAGAGACAGAAAAAAAGATCTTCCATCCACTGATTCACTCCCCCAGATGGCTGCAATGCCAGGGAGCTGAGCTGATTCAAAGCCAAGAGCCAGGAGCTTCTTCTGAGTCTGCTATGTGGGTGCAGGGAGGCAAACACCTGTACCATGCTATGTTACTTTCCCAGGTGCATTAGCAGGGAGCTAGATGGGAAGTCGAGCAGCCAGGACTCTAGCTGGCACCCATATGGGATGTCAGCTCTACAGGTAGTGGCTTTAACCTTCTGTGCCACATATCTGGCCCCAAGATTTATTTTATTTATTTGGAAGGCAGAGAGTGACACACAGAGAAAGACAGGAAGAGAAGGGCTTCTTCCATCTGCTGGTCCGCTCCCCAGGTGGCTGCATTCCATCTGGGTGTAGGGGCTCAAGCGTTTAGGTATCCACCACTGCCTTCCTGGGTGCTTTAGCAGGGAACTGGATAGGAAGCAAAGCAACCAGAACTCAAGCTGGTGTTTGTATATGAGAAGGCACTGTTGCAGGTGGTAGTGTTACCTGCTAAGTCCCAACAGCAGCCCCATCACTGGTATTGTGTTGGAGTGTGTGTGTGTGTGTGTGTGTGTGTGTGATATCTAACCTAGAAGTGGCTCCAGGAATCTCAAGGTTGCACAGGGAGGGGTGTGTGCAGTTACCCCTTGTGCATTGCTCCCCAAACGAAGAGCTGCTGCTCCCCCAGTGCAGAGCTGCTGCTCCCCCCTTGCCCAATGACCTCCCTGTGAGGTCCTGCTGACCGCATGGGCTCCCAGAGTTGAGCCACCAAAAAAGACCTCCTTCAGGCTAGCCACAGGAAACACACAGGGCTCCTCCCAGCAGGGTGGGCTGCAGCAGGATAGAATGGAGGCAAAAATCAAGTCTTTTGGGACATCCACGTTCCATAGGACGGTGTCAGTGTAAATCCCAAATACTGGATACCCCCATCCCAGCTTCCTGCCCTTGCACTTGGGAGGCAACCAGAATGGAATTCCTGGCTCTTTCTTTTTTGACCTGATCCTGCCTGACACAGGCATTTGGGGTGTGAACCAGCAGCGGGTGGCAGATCTTCTCTTCTGTGTCTCTCCTTCTCTCCTCACTCTATTATTGCTTCAAATAAATGAAGACATCTTTTAAAAAATAAAATAAAAAGGACCACACAGGGTGAGGAAACACCATTGAAAATGTGCTGGGGTCAGAGAAGGGAGGCCTAGGGAGGCGAGGACAGAACCAGGCAGGGATACCACCCCGCAAGAGCAGAAAGGTGAAAAGACAAAAGGGAAAGAGGGAGGAAGAGAGAGAGAGAGAGATTGAGAAGCAGAATAAACAAAGGAGGCGAGGTGGTGGAAAGAGCCTGGCAAGAAGAGGCAAGGAAAACAGAGGGTAAGATGGGAGGGGAGAGAAAGCAGGAGGAGGAGGAGGAAGGCTCTTTCTACCTAAAGAGAAAACCAAGGAGCTGCTGGGCCCCAGAAAACCCCCAAACCAGGCTGCTCCTCCCTCCTCTCCCTGCCCCCCCAGCCACCCTTCCCCCCTCTGCCCAGCCCGGCCCGGCTCCGATGGTTTCCCTGCGGTCGGTTTATTTTTAAAAACGCCGACGCCGTCCCCCCGCCCGGCCCTCACACTGTGGCCACAGGGGCCTCCGCCAAGCCCAGGGACCCCACCCAGCTGTGGGGAAGGAAGGGGGTTGGTGAAAGAAGGGAGCCAGCTCCAGGCCACCAGGAGACCCCAGCCCTGGGGAGCAGAGGTCCCCCAAGGCCCCCTAAGGGCAGGGAAGAGGGATGCAAAGCAGAAGATTCTGGAAGCCCTAGCACGTGGCTGAGTCTCCCCACAGCCTCAGTCTCCTTCCAGTGCAGTGTGCTCTTTCCTAACAGCTGTGTCAAAGAAGGTCCTGGCGGGTGATTCCCAGCACAGGCGCCCCTGTCCCACCAGCTGAGTTTCCTTTCCAAGGCCCTGAGTCCTACCTGCTGGCTGTCCCCTATCTCACCTCATCCATCTTTTTTTTTTTTTAATTAACAACAAATACTCATGCAGTCTTCAAGTACTGATGGGGAAATTTTGGAGAAACAACAAGATAAAGACAATCCCCTCCCCTACCCAGAGGACAATAAGGGGACACCCCCCCTTACCATGCCACAGGGAGCCCAGTGCCATGGTGAGCTTGGCTTCTGTTAGAAACCCTTGCTGTGCATCTGGGCGTAGAATGGCCTTGCCCAGGAGGCACCCAATTCCCAGCTCTCTTAGCCCCAACCCTCTGCTCCCCACATTGTCCATTCCCACCTCGTCGCTGCCCCCATTTCCACCCCCTTTCTCCCTGAGCCTTTGCATCACTCTCGACCTAGGGAAGCCTTCCATTAAACAGTAGCTTCTTCTCTCCCTGAACTCCAACTCCTTCCCAATGCCAGGAAGCTCTTACCCTTACCATGCAGAGACCCCTGAGAGGGCAGAGAGGAGGTTGGGTTCTCAGGCACCCCTAAAACTAAGTGAAAGAGATAGAGGACCTTGATGGCCTCTGTGTGGGGGGACCCAAAAGCCCAGCGTCTGTGATCCACCCCTCCTGTCAAGCGTTACCCCAATTCCATGTCTTGCCAGCAGGCTTCTGGGCCAGCCCCTCCCCTAGGCACCAGCGCCACGCTGGCAGGACTGGCGTGCTGCCCACGCCCACTGACACTGCCCCTGCCCTGGGTGGACCCAGGGTATCCACACACTTGATGCCTCCGATGGCCTCAAGACCACAGTGTTTGGTCTTGATTGATGGCTCTCTGGAGAGTCCCAGGGAGGTGGCAAGACACCACACTGCTCCCCAATGCAGCTTGGGGAGCAAGTACAGCATCTGGGGACCTTTGACCACGCAGACAACATGACGACAAGGGACCTGGGGGTCCATGCCACAGGCTTGCGTTCCATTCCACTGAAACTCAACCTAAGTAACTCTCTCACAGCCCAGCATGCATTTGGACTAAAGCATTCAACTGGCTGGCTCATATATATACACGCCCACCCCCCAAAAGCAGTCGCATGCAGGCAGCCTGGCTGGCATGGGAACACTTACATGCAGGCCAGTACACACAGGTGTTCAAGACCCCTGCCCCCCCTCTCACACACGTATCCTTACAGGTGGAACAAGCCAGCTTCCCAGCTGGGCCATCACCCGTCCTGGGACCCAAGCACTGGCACCAATATCAGAGATGGGGGTCCAAAGGCCTCAAGATTTGCGAAGATCGGAGGCGCTTAGGAGGGATGTGACTTTCAATGGGGATTCTCGACCCAAATTCCTGTAGCTGCAACGGGGAGCCGGAAAGCAGGAATCAGAGACCCAGAAGCAGAGAGAACTCGGTCACCCCTTCTTAACTAGGAACCTTGAGGCCTGTCACCCCACCCCTCCCTCCAGATAGAGTCAGCGATGATTTCCCCTGAACCCAAATGACAGGACAGCACCCCAGCTCCCTCTCTCTAGCGCCAGAGGCATGGATGCTGGGGTCCCAGCCTGAGGGGAAGTGGCCCAGTCCGCCCTGGAGCCTCCCACTCCCAAAATAGAGCTGAGTTTGTCTTTGGCTGAAAGCTAAATATTTGTGAGCCGGGCTGGCGGCCTCAGACCCTGTCCCTCCTCCTTGGTTCTCTCTCAGGCCTGGGCTCCATTCCTCTGGCCAGCCAACCCCCCCACACACACACCCAACACACACACACACACACACACACCAACCACAGGCATACATAGAGTTGCTCTCCTCCTCCTCTCCTTTAAATCCTTCCACACATAGGTTGAATTCTCTCACCCCATGTCAGGCAAAACATTGCTTAGGTAGGAGTCCCAGAACACAGGACCAGCTAAAGAACTGTATCCAGTTGCTATTCTGTGGGCGTCCAGCAGGTCCTCTCTACCATAACTTGTTACCATTCTGTTCCCAATTGAGGTGCCTCGCATCTCTCCCCACTCACTTGGCCCCTGCCGGCTAGCTGGTCTCCCCACTCCTCACAGCTGGAATTCCCAGCCAACCTGAGGAATTCACACCTTCTTTGGACCCCTTCTACTCCTTTGCCCCTTGCCCTATTTTGCCTCCTGCCCTGTCTCCTCCCCTCATCCTCCAGAGACCTCCTCCCCACCACCCCACCACCACTCCTCTCTCCTCCTCAGAACTCTCTCATGGCTGTGACAAGCACCATAGTCCTGTCTGTCCCTGTGAGTTGGGGTAGAGGTGGAGATGGCAGGCTTAGAACCATGAACAGTGTGGCTGGTTTTCCAGGGGGCGACAGGAGGTGGCGGGGGGGGGGTGGCAGGGGGCAGCAGGGGTGGGGGGCAGTTACCTCAAGCAGGGAGGACGCCATCGCGAGGCTGGAGTCCCAGGGAGCCAGGCAGATGGAGAGAGCCGAGTCGGAGAGAGGGAAAGGGGAGAGGGAGGGCGAATGGGAGAGAAGAGATCTAAAGTTAGAAGGGACTGGAGGGTGGGGGGTGGGGGGGCTGCTCTCTGTCTGTAGGGATCCACCCTCTAATTACAGCTTTCCCACTGGAGAAGGCTCCGGATCCAATGAGGAGGACGAAAGAGGGAGGCAGAGGGTCCAAATTTCCTGCTTCATTTGCTGAGCTCCCCAAAGAAGGGATCTGGGAGGGATATTGGGGGACGTATTGCTTAGGAGGGGAAGGAGTAGGGGGCACCCAGGGCTAGGGTGAGGAAGGAGCAGGGTGTGCACCGGCAAGTTGTCAGGACTTCCCCGGAGGAAGGGGAAAGGGTGAGGGATGGAGGAGCCAGGTGTCCCACAGCCCACCATGTCCCACGCTCCCCCAGCCACTGAGGAGGAGTACCTGGGGATCCTGAGGCTGGCTGTCCCAGGTCGGTCCTCACTGGAGGGCTGGCAGGGAGGGAGCGTGCCGGCAACCGGTGGTCAGAAGATTTGTTGGGGGGAGGGATCAGCTCCTGTCCCAAACCGGCAACACTCCTCTTCCTGCGCAGGTCCGATCCCACAGTCCTATTCTGACTCCAGGGTCCTTGCAGCTGTGCTGCTCATGGTGGTGGTGGCAGCGACGGGGGCTGCTGCTGCTGCTGCTGCTGCTCCTGCTGAGGCTGCCGCGCGCCCGCCCGCTCGCCGCTGCTGCTGAGGGAAGGAACAGGAGGGAAAAGGAACAAACCCCAAACCACTAATTAGAGATCCAAGGGGGGGAGGGATGGGGGATTGGGGACGACACTCACACAGAGAGACCGGGAACACACTGACAGACACATTCAGGGCCAAAGGCAGGACCCTGCACGTGGACACGCGGGCTCGGGACTACCCACATGGGTACCACCACCACTGTCATGACTGAACATGGTGACCCGCCCGAGGGAGGGGGCACACACACACACACACACACACACACACACACAGGCTGACCACAGAGGTGCTTTTCCAGTCACCTACACCCCAGAGCTGGAGAGCAAGTGTGCATGAGTGTGTTTGTGTGTGAGTATACATGAATGTGTGTACTGTGTGTGTATGTGTGAATTATGCATGTGTACACATATTTGTACGTGCTGCATAAGCATGTGTATAAATGTAAGTGTGCACGTGTGTATAAAATACAAACGTGAGCATATATGTAGGTGTGTGTACGTGTGTTTCATATACATGTGCATGTGCTTTGTGTATATGTGCGTGCATGTGTGTGTAGCATGTGGAGTGGGGCAAGAGTGAGGGTGTGCTCTGCCTTGGAAGCTTCTGCTGCCTCAACGTTTAAGGTGACTGAGGCAACTTCAGGAGCACTGCCTGGAGAGTGGGGCTTGGCACAGGCCTGAGAGCTGGGAGAGATCCCCCAGTCTTCCTCCTTCCAATACCCAACCAGGAAGTGTTACCCAGGCTCACCTCACACAGGAGTGCAAGGGTGGGACAGAAGCTGGAGACAGTATGAGGTGGGCAAGCTCACTGTGGAGGGGACAGGCCACCAAGACCATACATCCACACTCCAACTTGGCTCCTAGGGATTAATCCTCCCCCAGAGGCAGCCAACCCAGCCACCATCCCTATGTGTCCCCCCACCCGTGACCAGAGTCCCCACTCTTTAATGGATTGTTCCCCCCATGGGAGGGGGTCCCTGGCTCCCTTCCTCATCCTCATGACCTCTGCAGAAGAAAGAATGCAAGTTAGAGCCCACAGGGAACTTCCCATTACCAATCCAGCTGGGAGAGGGAAACCCAGATCTATTCCCTGGGGCTAGATGCCAGGGGCGGGAATGGGGGGGTTGGGATGCCCAGTAAGAAAACCAGCATCCCTCCCACCAAGGCGCCGGGCAGGCAGCCCCATTGTCTTGTAAATGACTCCCTAAGGGACCCCTCTACCCCCTCCTCACCAATCAGAGAACTAAAAAGCCCAGTCCTTCCCCTGGCCCAGCACAGCCCGACTCCCTTCCCCTGCCCACTTCCTGCTCCCCTGGCTCTCCAGGTTCTCCCAGCGCAGCCAAAGGAGTGCATGGGGGTCCCAGGAGAGTGCCCAGTTGGGGGCTCGAGGGAGGCAGGAGCCATGACCTGAGTAGAACCCAAGAATTTTGAATTCCACTAGTCTGATTTGATTTTCCACCCCCACCTCTATGGCCACTCCTACCCTCACCTCAGGAACCCAGTAAGTCCAATTGTGGTGGACAGGGCTAAGGAACCGGATGAAAGCTCCAGGGAGACGAGGCTCACGGGGTGTAAAAAAGGGGCACCAAGAAAACACAAGACCTGTTGTATGGTTTTTAAAAAGAAAGAAAAGGAGCAAGGCCAGGGGAACAAAGATAGGAAGACAATGGCTTGTGACAGGAAAAACAGCCTGAGGGATGGCCAGGTCCAGGAGGAGGAGGAGGTGAAGGGTTCCGCGTGGGCAGGTGGGGGTGGGGCGGGGCTGGAGTATAAATAGAACATAATTGTGTCCGATGATTACACGGGCCACCCCACCCGTCTGCCCAGGAGGAAGTGCACGTGGTGGGGTGTCCCTGTGACCCAGCAGGCTCCCCTGGGCTGCAGGGGTGGTGGGGAGGGTTGGGAGTGGTCAGGAGCCTGAAATGCCAGCTGGATTTCTGGGCACCCTCTTGACCAACACACACACCAACTCAGAGGTTGAGAAGAAAAGTGATTCTGTGGGGCCCGACACGGTAGCCTAGTGGCAGGTCCCAGGATCCCATATGGGGGCCAGTTCTAATCCTGGCAGCCCTGCTTCCCATCCAGCTCTCTGCCTGTGGCCTGGGAAGGTAGTCAAGAACAGCCCAAGGCCTTGGGACCCTGTGCTCCACTAGCAAGGGAGACTTAGAGGAAGCCCCTGGCTCCTGGCTTCGGATTGGCTCAGCTCTGGCTATTGCGGCCAGTTGGGGAGTGAATCAGTGGACAGAAGATCTTCCTCTCTTGTCTCTCCTCTCTGTATATCTGACTTTCCAATTAAAAAAATAAATAAATAAATCAAGAAAAGAAAGAAAGGAAAGAAAGAACGAACGAACGAAAGAAAAGTGATTCTATGGCCATAGTAGGAACTGAGGCAAGGGAGAAAACTCTAGATTCTGAGGGAAGAGCAGCAAGTGAAAGAGGGAATATGGGTTCCCATGGAAGACCCCAGGAAGAAGGGATGGAAAGTGGCAATGGGGTGGGGAGACAGAAGGAGAAGCTGAATGTATGTGGAAGCCTTGTCCACTCTCCTGGCTGGCTTAATTCCTGATCCTCCCTGTGAACTGGCAGAAATGCTTCAACAGCACTGGGGGCAGAGGACTAAGAATTGGGGTCCCTAAAGATGTGTCAGCCTCCTCAGGACAGCCCCCTGGACACAGGTGAATGGCCCCAGGGCTGCTAAAGCTCCAGGCCAGCAGTGGGCAGATGGGCTGAGGCTCCCACTGGCCCCTCTGCCGTTGCTACCTCCAGGCCCTAGATGCCGACCAACCTCTTCCTCTTCATTTTTCGTAACACGATGGTTCTGTCCTCAGATCCCTGGGTCCTCCTGCTCCTCGGTGCCCACAAGGGCTGTCGAGGGTGAGGGTGGGCAAAGAAGAGGGTGCAGCTGGAAGTCCCTACCCAGGACCCACCTCCATCCCTGCAGGCCTCCCTTGCGGCCCAACCTCCCAGGGGGTGGGGCAGCCCCGGCAGAGGCGCCATGTGGCAGGGGCGGGTAGAGGCTGCGGCTCTGGTCCTTCCAGGATAAACCCCCTAGGCATCTGGTTTCTATCCATACCCCACCACCCTGGGGGCCCTTCAGCCTCCGCCCATGGCCACCCAGACGCTGAGCTCTGAGGGAGAGAAAGAGAGAGAGAGAGATAGAGGTCCCTGAAGGAAGGGGTGGGATGGGGCCTTTCTCTGATCTCCCAATGCCAGCCCTAGGCTGAACCACAGGGACCACACCCTCCGTTGCCTCCCCTGAGGACAATCTGGGTGGGCTTGCCAGGGTCCAGGCCTGGACTCTGGAGCCCGCCCTCGCTCTCTGAAAGTTCAGTGCAGGCTGGGGAAAGAGGGAGAACAGGGGAGAGAATAGGGTGCTTCATTCTCTGTCCGCACCCATTGCCCTCTACTCGCCCTGGCAAGCTAAGCTTCCTCCGAGAGCCCTGATCCAGGGCAACTCCTGGCCCTTTGTCACTTCTGGAGAAGGTCTGGCTGCCACAGACAATCACCAGAGGAATGAGCCGAGCCCCTGACATGCAGACATTAACATGTGCTCCACTAGGGACCAAATGACGCATGCTCAGAGGCACACATTCTACACACAAGCCTAGTGGTACATCTCATGCACATATGTGTACTATGCCAGCACCCACATCCACACGTACACATCTATATGTTGTGCCAGCACCCGCACTGACACACACCACATGTACATGCCTTCTGCAGGTGATGCTATGTCAAGACATTCCAACCCCCAATCACACACACACACCAGAATACAAAAAAAGGAGCTTCAAGAAGTTCATGGAAAATGCATGTCATGAAAAAAATAAATAATAATGTGCGGATTTCAGGCTTTTTTTTCCAGAACAATAAACTTTCTCTTTGAATTCCCCTTTTCCATGACCCCACTGCAGTGTCTTATCTGTGCACAAGGACTCACAGTCCCCTAGAAGGTGCCCCCACGTAGGTGGCACAGACTCTTCACATAGGTGTACACCTAGGGCAAACATCACATGTACACGCACAGGCGCTGAGCTCCACGACCAGGCAGCTCAGGCAACCCCTGAGGTTTCCTGGGGTGGAGGGGGGCTGGGTGCATTTCGGAACCCTTCTCCCTACAAGAACCTGATGAGGAGGGTGCTGGGAGGGGAAACTCTGAGTTCTACCAGCTGCTGCCTCCAGCTGCTACTAGTGTAGGACACTCTGGAGACCTTCTGATGACTTGGATCTTCTAATCCCTCTACCCCCAGTCCCACCAGGGTTCTGAGACCCAGATGGTCCCAGCACTCTCTCTGGCCCTGGGGAACCCCGGCATCCCCACCTCCACCTAGCTCCCCCCACCCCTGCTTTGCGGCCCCGCTGACTCATCTCTCCCTCTGTGGAGTCCCCAACCACAGGGGCCTGGAAGACAAGCTTGGAAAGTTGCGCTCATGTCCCGGGCCCCTGGTCTGGCCACTACCCTCCTCCTACCCCCAACCATGCACCCAAGCCCAGCCCTTGTCTCCAGTGGTGACTCCAGGGACTGAGGGAACACAGAGTGGGCAGGAAGGCGGCACCCATAGATGGTGAAGCAGAAAGACATAGTGAAAGGCAGAGAGTTGGGTGGAGCTCAGGGGCCCTAAGGGACAGTTGCTAACCTAGTAGGATTCCTGAGGAGCTGTGGGGTTGGCTGGCAACCTGGGAAAAACTACTTCAACCATGGCCTCAGGATCAGAGACTATGGCGCACCATCCTGCACCAGCATTTTGAACCTAGGCTCAGAAAACTTGGGGAAGAGGACCCAATTCTAGGAAGCAACGCTAAGGATATTACTGGAGGGGGGAGCCAGCTCTTAAGGGGTCCTTGATTTCCATCCAGGCACAGCTTGGGAATGGCACTCCCCACCCCCATCTATGTGTGCAGTCATGGCCATCAGTATGCCCTCCCTGCTTGCTGTCTCTGCCCGTCTTCTGGTTCCCAAGGCAGTACTCCTGACCCCAGCCCTAGCTTCCCTCTTCTGTGCACTCCACTTCCTGGGGTCACACTTGGGCCCACTGGGATAATACAGTAATGCTAAGGCAGGCAGATGATATTTGAATCAAAAAGAGGCGTGCTAGGGCCCGGCGGCGTGGACTAGCAGCTAAAGTCCTTGCCTTGAGCACACTGGGATCCCATATGGGCACCAATCCTAATCCCTGCAGCTCCACTTCCCATTCAGCTCCCTGCTTGTGGCCTGGGAAGGCAGTCGAGGATGGCCCAAAGCCTTGGGACCCTGCACCCGCATGGGAGACCCATCAGAGGTTCCTGGATCCTGGCTTTGGATCAGCGTAGCACCAGCTGTTGCGGTCACTTGGGGAGTGAATCATCGGACGGAAGATCTTCCTCTCTATCTCTCCTCCTCTCTGTATATCTGACTTTGTAATAAAAATAATAAATAAATCTTAAAAAAAAAAAAAGAGGGGTGCTATGAGAAGGAGGAAGGATAGCAGGGAAGACGACAGGAGGGAGGGGAAGGTTAAGGGCAGACCAGGGCCGAGGAACTCCTGGCTAGGCATCTCACAGAGAAGCAGTGAAAGAGGAGTGTGGTCATCTCTAGGAGACATTTCCTTATACATGGCACACGTGTAGAGGCTGGCATTGGAACGCAGCATTTTAACTCAGCTCCTTATATGAGCACCAGTTTGAGAACTGGCTGCTCCAACTTCTGATCCTGCTCACTGCTGATGTGCCTGGGGAAGCAGTGGAAGACGGTCCAAGTGCTTAAGCCCCTGACATCCTCATGGGAGACCCAGAAGGAGTTCTGTCTAAGCTTTTGTCTTCAGCCTGGCTCAGCCCGGGCTATTGTGACCATGTGAAGAGTGAACCAGCAGGTAGAAGATCTCCCTGTCTCTGTATGTCTTTCTCTCTTTTTGGAGCTCTACCTTCAAATAAAAGAGATCATGTATATCCTCATTTATATGATCGTGTATATCATTTGTATGACCATATATATCATTTATATGATATATCTATCTACACCCTGGAATTTGATACATGAAATATATATGTCCTTAAACAAACAGAATTTAGAATGAAGCAGTTTTGAACCCACTGTCCCCAGAAGTGAGGCTGAAGGCTAAATAATCCAGGCGTAGGGCCCATCAGCAATTTTCTCCCGCCCTACTCCAGTTCTTGGCTGCATGCATCTTTGAGCTAGGTGCTGGACCTAGAGAACATGCCTTCATTCATCACCAGCCCAGAGAGTTCGCTCCCTGCTAATGGCCTGGGAAAACAGTCGAGAATGGCCCAAAGCCTTGGGACCCTGTACCCACATGGAAGACCCAGAAGAAGCTCCTGGCTCCTGGCTCAGGGCTTCGGATTGGCTCATCTCCAGCTGGAGGAGTGAGCCATCGGACAGAGAATCTTCCTCTCTGTCTCTCCACCTGTCTGTATATCTGGCTTTCCAATAAAAATAAATAAATCTTGGGCCTGGCGCGTTGGCCTAACACCTAAAAGTTTTCACCTTGAATGTGCCGGGATCCCATATGGGTGCCAATTCTAATTCCGGCAGATCCACTTTCTATCTAGCTCCCTGCCTGTGGCCTGGGAAAGCAGTCAAGGACGGCCCAAAGCCTTGGGACCCTGTACCCATGTGGAAGACCCAGAGGAAGCTTCTGGCTCCTGGCTTCGGATCGGCACAGCATCGGCCGTTGTGGTCACTTGGGCAGTAAATCATCGAATGGGAGATTTTCCTCTCTGTTTCTCCTCCTCTTTGTATATGTGACTTTGCAATAAAAATAAATAAATCTTAAAAAAAAATCTAAAAAAAATGAGTATCTTGGTAAAGGAATTAGTGAATATTAACAGGAGAATGTCTCTAAGTCAGTATTAGGAGAATCAAAGAGGACTTCTTGGAAGAAGGGACAATCTGGGGTTGGCACTACAGTTTAAGGCACCGCCTACATCCCATATGGATACTGAGGACGTATCCTAGCTCCCTGCTAATGCACTTGGGAAAACATTGGAAGATGCCCCATGTGCTGCTTGGGCCCCTGCACCCACATAGATTTATCCATCAGTGAGAACCCAGTCCAGGTCACCCACCTACAGGGCCGGAAAGGACCTGCTCATTAGGCCATCAACTGCACGTTCCTTGGAAGCATCTTCAAAAAAAAAATTTTTTTTTAATTTTGTTTTTATTGGGAAGTCAGATATACAGAGAGGAGCAGAGACAGAGTGGAAGATCTTCCATCCGATGATTCACTCCCCAAGGGAACGCAACAGGTGCAGAGTCCCAAGGCTTTGGGCCATCCTCGACTGCTTTCCCAGGCTACAAGCAAGGAGCTGGATGAGAAGTGGGGTTGCCGGGATTAGGACTGGTGCCCATATGGGATCCTGGCACATTCAAGGTGAGGACTTTAGCCACTAGGCCACGCCACCGGGCCCCCTTGGAAGCATCTTAATCCCAAGCAGATTTCACCTACTGCCTTACGGCACTTGTGCCACCCAGCAACATTTGTGAGGTGTTGAACATTGAATGTGATCCCTGTGTGAACACAGGGCTTAAAGTTGATGGAAAAAGTCTATTTTGTTTTCAAGGACTATGAACTTGACCCTACTGCAACATAAAAGACCATTTGTGTCTTAGGAAGACAATCCTGATCCCAAAGAAGATGAGATAGAAACTGAGAGCTTGGTAGTTGGGTGTCAATTAGCCATTTACTAGGGTGCACGCTGGCGCAGGCTATTTTTCAAAGATACATATATATATATCTTAAAGATATATATACATATTTTACTATTGGAAAGGCAGAGTTACAGAGAGAAGAGAAACAGAATCTTCCAGCTGCTGGTTCACTCCCCAAATGGGTACAAATGCCAGAACTGGTCCAATCCAGAGCCAGGAGCTTCATCTGGGTCTCCCACATGGGTGCAGGAACCCAAGCATTTGGACCATCTTCCAGTTTTCCCGGGTGCTTTAGCAGGGTGCAGAATTGGAGGAGCAGCCAGGGTTCGAACCAGCGGCCATAGGAGTGGCCAACGCTTAACCAACAGCACCGTGGCACTGGAGGGGTCAGCTATTTGACCTCTGAAGCCCAAGACCCTGCTAATGCAGCAGGGACTACACCCCAGTAAGAACCCAGAAAGGCACGCTGGACTTTGGAGCATGGTCCAAACTGGAGACAAGGGCAAGATGTGAAAAGCGTGGCTGGCGGCACAGGGCATGCGCAGAAGGACTTGCTGGGGTGACATGGGTGATGTCTAGGTGATATTCACAGGTCTGGTGGCTGGTGGCACAGGGCATGCGCAGAAGGACTTGATGGGGTGACATGGGGTGATGTCTGGTCTGGTGCCCTGCCCAGATTGGGGGGGGGGAAGGTGAGGAGTGAGCAGTCACCTGTGAGTTCTGTGGTCATATGTGTGTGTGTTTGCATCTACACACAAGACACGCAGGCATTCTAGAAGCATCCAGACAGTCCTAGAACTAGCCTCGACTGCGCTGGATTTGGTCACCAGAGTGCAGGGCCTGCACCCTTCCAGGGAAGACCTTCTGTCCTGGGGGCCTACCCCCTCCTTCAGCTCTCCTACCACCTCCTAGCCAGGACCCTGCCACACTCCCCTTGCTCCCCACTGCCCGCCTGGGTGAATGAGAATGCTTGGGACCCGTTGGCACCACCTCCATTGTACACCTTCAGTCCTTGGGACACCCCTACTCCAAATTCCACAGCACAGGTCAACTGGGTGGCTGTGGAGGGTGTCTCAATCACGGAAGACTGGCTGTAGCCACTGTGGAGACATGGGGTCCGGGGGCCCCGGGCATTTCGGGATGGGGACCGTGGCGGCGGTCGCGTGCCTCAGTGTCCCCGTGCGTGCACGGCGGGGCGCAGGGGCTGGGAGGCGGGGCGCGGGCGGGCCGGGCCGGGCCGGGCGCCCGGGCAGGAGGCAGCTGCATATCTGCGGTCCCGACCACAATTGCTGGGAGTCGCGTCCCGGAGACTGGCGGCGCTGACTCTGCCCGCTGCGGCCGCCGCGCCGATTAGAGCCCGAGAGGGAGCGCCAAGCCTTGGGGAGGGAGGGAAGGAGGGCAGGAGGGAGGAGGGACGGCGGCGGGCGAGCCCAGGGTGCCCCTGCCCCTCGGCCGCGGCCAGCGACACCCTCACCCCAGCCTGTCCCCCAGCACCACCCCAACCCCGGGGGAGGCGGGCGGCCTTGCGCAGCCCTCCTTCCTGGAGGCGACCCCGGCGCGTCCCACTCGGGTTCCCCCGCTCACCCCTGGGGTCCCCTCCTCCTACCCATCACCCTCCAACGAGCGGAGTCGGGGTGGCAGGGGCGCTCCCCTGTTCTCGCCCCTCGCCTCCCCCCAGGGCACCAGCAGCTCCCAGCGGAGATGTCGGGGACGCGAGCGCACCGGCTTCCCGGGGCCAGCGCGCCCCCTGCTGGCCGGCTCGGAGGGGACCCCCCCGCGCCCCTCCCCCTCCAGCTGTGACCTCCAGCTGCGGCGGGGGGGTGGGGAGAGAGGGCTGGCCCCTTTGATCTCCGAGCGTGGCCACCCCCTCCAGGCGCCCCATTAACCTCCATTATTCCAATTAGGCAGCCCTCCCAGTCCTGGATCCGAGCTTCAAAGCCCCCTCAATGGGGAAAAGAGGGAAGAGGGACTTAAATCCTATGTCCCCCCCTCCCTCCTTCCACAATCTTTCCCTCCAGGCCACTACTACACTTTCAGACCAGACCTAGGTGTCCTGGGCCCCGGATTGTCTGCATGGTGGCAAAAGTTAACTTGGGAGCCCCTAGGTCCCCTGTCCTTAACCTAAACAAGAGAAGTAGATGGGGGAATGTGGCCTTTCTGCTGGGATCTGTGTGTGTGTGTGTGGAGGGGTGTTTCAGGATCGCTGGCTTGGGTGGCAGCATCAAGGTGGCAGGCAGGCTAACCTGAGTTTCCCATCTCTCCAGCTTTATTCCATAGAGAGGGAAGCCAGAAGCCACCTCTCCAACACTCCTTCCCCCTCTTAATCCTATCTCAACACTCCCTTCTTCCCCCCCCTCCTGGAACAATTTCCGCTGGGGGAGCCTGAGTGGGGCTCAGCACAGTGGCCGCTTCCTGGAACATTTTCCTGTATCCGAAACCGCGGCTCCCTCCCCGGGGACACGCTGATCAAGGCCAGATGGGAGCCGCTGAGATGGATGGGAGGGGGGAGGGAGAAGCGGGAAGAGGAGAAGAAGCCTGACTTTCAGCATCACCCCCTCCCAACACTTATGCACACACCACAGTAGAGCCGGTGCCGCGGACACACAGACTGGCACACAGCACACAGCCCTGGATGCCCGGGGTGACACTCCTGAAGCTCAGAGATCACGCAGAGTCCACAACACATCCATACATGATCTCAGTCTCTGTCCACCCGCCCTGTCCCCCTTGCAAAACCTCCTTGCATCCCAGGCCTTTCCAAGTCTAAGACTTCCAAGGTGGGACAGCAGTGGGGACAGCCTGAGATACCCAATGTGCCCCACCAGAGGACACACCCCAGCCCATGCCTCCTTGGGAACCTAGGAAAGGCAGAAAGGCCAACTTCCAGGGCAGGCAGAGTGACAAGCCTGGGGCAGCCTTCCTGGGGCCAGCCCATGGTCCCCATGCTCCCACGAAGGGGACAGAGACATTGGTGCTCCCAGTTCAGCCCATTCTTTCCCCTTTTCCTTGCCTACCCCACTGCCACTCACAGACAGGAAACTGATATTTGCATCATCCACCTGTGTGGCTTCTTTTTTTGCTGCGAGGGGTATAGACTGTGCGTGGATAGGATGCGGGACAGAGCTACAGACCAGCTAAAGGCACAGTCTGGACCACCTCACTGGTTTGGGAGAAATCTTTGAAATTGCAAATTTCCAGAAAATCTCAGATACAGGATTTATACAGAGAGAGAGTGTGTAAGCATAAGAACGAATGCCAGTCCAGGCTGGCAGGAAGCAGCAGTGTGCCTCACTCAAGCTTATAGGGGCTGAGGGTGGTGGGGGGATCTGACCTGCTTTCTCCTGCTCACAGGGGAGCCTGCCCTCCAAGCCACATTCACCTGGTGCAGGACTGACTGCTCCAGAGATCTGGAGAGACCTGATTTGGTGTCATGATCTTCCTGGTAGCCTGCACATTTTCTGTGCTAGCTGTGGGCTAAAAGCCTATTAACCAGTCCTGTAGTCAATAACATTCGCTGAAAGGCCTCTTGGGTGAAATAGTATGAAGCCCTTGTGTCTATGACCCTCAATCCTTACTATGTGGGTGGTTAACAGCCTGGTTAAGGAAAAGAGACACAATTAGGGATCCTATCTCAAAGTCTAGTATACAGAGGGGAACTTGTTTCTTTTTTTTCACTCTCAGATCCCAGTTCCCACATTTCCTCCTCTGAAAATAAAGACTTTGGGGCCTGAATGCAGGCTAATCCCCCACCTGAGGCACCAGCATCCCAAGTGAACAGTGGTTCTAGTCCCGGCTACTTCAGTTCCGGTCTAGCTCCCTGCTAATAACTTGGGAAAGCAGTGAAGGATGGTCCAAGTCCTTGGGACCCAGCACCCACCCAGGAGACTCAGAAGAAGCTCCTGGTTCCTGGCTTTGAACCAGCCCAGCTCTGGACATTGCAACCATTTGGTGAATGAACCTGGGTGTGGAAGACACCTCTCTCTCGGTGTTTCCTTCTCTGTGTAACTCTGACTTTCAAGTGAAATAAGTAAATCTTATAAAGAAAAGAAAAATGAGGAGTATCTACAACTCACTGAAAAACACCAACCTTGATGATCTAGCCCAGGAATACTAGGATGAGTTTTTACTAACAGAAACAGCAAATTAATATGTTATACAAGAAAAATGACATCATCACTTCTAAAGAGTTGAGTAAGCTTAAGCTGGCTATTCTTGATGAAACTCGTTTGAAGAGACAGTGCTGTGGCATAGCAAGTAAAGCCATTGCTTGATGTACTGGGATCCCAGAAGAGAGTACTGGTTCAAGTCCCAGCTGTTCTGCTTCTAATCCCACTTCCTGCTAACAGGCTTGGGAAAGCAACCCAAGGTGGCCCCAGTGCTTGGACCTTCAAAACCACGAGGGGGACCTGGACAGAAGTTTCTGCATCCTGGCTTTGGATCAGCACAACCCTGCGGTTGTGACAATTTGGGGAGTGAACCACTAGATGGAAGATCTCTCTCGGGCACCCACGTGAAAGACCCAGAAAAGCTGTTGGCTCCTGGCTTCAGATCAGTACAGCACCAACCGTTGAGGTCACTTGGGGAATGAATCATTGGACGGAAGATCTTCCTCTCTGTCTCTCCTGCTTTTTGTATATCTGACTTTCCAATAAAAATAAAATAAATCCTAGGGCCCAATGGTGTGGCCTAGCAGCTAAAGTCCTCGCTTTGAACGCCCTGGGATCCCATATGGGCGCCAGTTCTAATCCCGGCAGCTCCACTTCCCATCCAGCTCCCTGCTTGTGGCCTGGGAAAGCAGTCAAGGACAGCCCAAAGCTTTGGGATCCTGCACCCATGTGGGAGACCTGGAAGAAGTTCCTGGTTCCCAGCTTCGGATCGGCGCAGCACCGGCTGTTGCAGCTCACTTGGGGAGTGAATCATCGGATGGAAGATCTTCCCCTCTGTCTCTCCTCCTCTCTGGATATCTGACTTTGTAATAAAAAATAAATAAATCTAAAAAAAATAAAATAAATCTTTAAAAAGATGTCTAAATCTTTCAAATAAATAAAATATTTCAAAGGTAACAAAAAAATTACAGTGAGAACATTGTCAGGATTTTTGGTGCACCATTGCTCGTACTTACCTGACTCACGTACTTTTCCTGTCCTGACACCCGTGACAGAGGAGTACACCACCATCTTTTCAGACCTGTGGCTTCATTCCAATCCAGCTCAGTTCAGTTTGTGAGATAGTATGAATACCCAGGTATGCAGCAAAGGAGAACAAATTTCAGAGGAAGGAAATTCACAGGGAAGGGCAAGGGGTGCTGAGAGCTTTGTCCAGGCAAGACCTCCTTAGATTCATTCTCAACAAGAAAAGCGAGGGGCCAAAGTGATGGCTCAACCGGCTAATCCTCCACCTTCAAGCACAATCATTTCCAAATCGGTGCCAGTTTGTGTCCTAGCTGCTCCACTTTCCACCCAGCTCCCTACTGTGGCTTGGGAAAGCAATTGAGGATGGCCCAAAGCCTTGGGACCCTGCACTCATGTGGGAGACCCAGAAGAGGCTTCTAGCTACTGGTTTCGCATGGGCTCAGCTCTGGCTGTTGAACTCATCTGGGGAGTGCACAGCAGATAGAAGATCTTTCTGTCTCGGTAAATCTGCCCTTCCAATAAAAATAAATTAAAAAAAAAAAAAAAAAAAAAAAAAAAGGAAAACTAACAAGGCTGTTCTTCACCAGAAGGTGGCAGCTGTGAGCTGCCCAGAGACTCCACCTGGCCACTCAGCTTGGGAAATTTGCTGTTGGCAAGTTTGTGGCAGAGCTTCCAGAGCCCAAGCAAGAGCTGGGAAGACAAGGCAAGTAGGTGATGAGCCGGGATTCTAACCTGTCCCCAACTCCGCTCAGAGAGAGCAAGGCGCTTACTGGCTATCCTGATTCCTAGGCCACAATTTAGCAAGTAGAAAGGGCCAGCAGATGAAAGAGCTATTTCTCTCTCCTTTTTTAAAAATTAATTTATTTTTTTTTATCCGAAAGGCAGAGTTACAGAAAGAAGGGGAGACAAAGAAAGATCTTCCACCCACTGGTTCACTTACCAAATGACCACAACAGCCAGAGCTCAGCTGGTCCAAAGCCAGCAGCCAATATTGTCTTTCTGGGTCTCCCACGTGGCTGCAGGGTCCCAAGGACTTGGGCCATTCTCCACTATCTTTTCATGCTATAAACAGGGAGCTGAATGGAAAGTGGAGCAGCCAAGACTTCAACTGGTATCTATATAAAATACAGGCACTACATGGTGCACGATTAACCTATCGAGCCACCTCTATTTCCCTTTGTCCTACTCTTTCTGTCCCTCTCTATTTCAAGTAAAGTACACATTTTTAAAATGTAAGATACGAAGATAAGCCTTGTTTAATCTCTGCAAACCTCTAAAAAATAGAAAGGAAGGGCCTGGTGTTGTAGCTTAGTGGCTAAAGTCCTTGCCTTGCACGACCTAAGATCCCATATGGGTACTGGTTTGTGTCCTGGATGCCCTGCTTCCCATCTAGCACCCTGCTTGTGGCCTGGCAAAGAGGACAACCCAAAGCTTTGGGACCCTGCACCCATGTGGGAGACCCAGAAGAAGCTCCAGTCTCCTGGCTTCAGATCGATGCAGCTGCAGCTGTTGTAGCCACTTGGGGAGTGCATCATCGGTTGAAAGATCTTTCTGTCTCTCCCCCTCTCTGTATATCTGCCTTTCCAATAAAGATAAATAAATCTTAAAAAAGAAAGAAAGAGGGCCCGGCGGCGTGGCCTAGTGGCTAAAGTCCTCGCTTTGAAAGCCCCGGGATCCCATATGGGCGCCGGTTCTAATCCCGGCAGCTCCACTTCCCATCCAGCTCCCTGCTTGTGGCCTGGGAAAGCAGTTGAGGACGACCCAAGGCATTGGGACCCTGTACCCGCGTGGGAGACCCGGAAGAGGTTCCTGGTTCCTGGCTTCGGATCGGCGCGCACCGGCCCGTTGCGGCTCACTTGGGGAGTGAATCATCGGATGGAAGATCTTCCTCTCTGTCTCTCCTCCTCTCTGTATATCCGGCTTTCCAATAATAATAAAATCTTTAAAAAAAAAAAAAAAAGAAGAAAGAAAGAAAGAAAGAAAGAAAATAGGAAAGAAATAGGGCAGGAATTAGGAAGAGGAAAATGGAGAGCGTTTAGTTAGTTCTCCTTTAGCTGGGAGTTACAGAGTTTCTGCCTGCTGCTTCAGGACCTAAGTGCCTGTGACAGCCACAGCTGGGCCAGCCTGAGCCAGGAACCAGGCAGGTGTTGTAGCTGGGTGTTTGCATGTGGGCGGCCGCCCCCCACCACGGCCTCCCAGAGCCTACACGAGAGGGAAGCTGGATTAGAAGCCGCCACAGGACTTAAACCCAGTAACACGGATGTGGGACGCAGGCACCCTTAGAGCTTCATTTTTATTTATTAATTTAGATGTGTATTTCATTTGAAAGGCAGAGTTAGAAAGGGAAAGACACAGATGGGAAGTGGGGCTGGTGTTATGGTGTAGCCAGTTAAGCCGCCATTTGCAGTGCCAGCATCTCATATGGGCATCAGTTAAATTCGCAACTCCGCTAATTCTGCTCTAGCTCTCTGTTAATGTGCCTGGGAAAGCAGAAAAGGATGGTCCTAGTCCTTGGGCTCCTGTACCCATGAGGGAGATCTAGAAGAAGCTCCTGCCTCCTGGCTTCTGCCTCGCCCAGTCCTGACTTGTTGTAGCTGTTTAGGGAGTGATCCAAAAAAGAAAGAGATCTGTCATCCAGTCGGGGATGGCCCAGAAGTCCATTTCAGTCCTTCCCGTGGGTTGCAGGATGCAAGATCATCATGTTCCACCTTCCCAGGTGCATTGGCAGGAGCTGAATGGGAAGCAGAGCAGCCAGGATTTGAGCTGGTACTCTGACAAGGACAGTTGGCTTCCCAAGTGGCAACTTAACCTACAGAACCACAACATTGGCCCCAGATTTTTATTTTAGAGTCATTACCAGGAAAAGGGACCACACATCACTGCAAGATCACGTGTCGGAAGCTGTTCAGGACAGTTGTGGTGGTGGCGACAGTTGATTTCCATGCCCAGAGTGATGGCTCAGTGGCTAAATCCTCACCTTGCAGGTGCCAGGATCCTGGCTCTTCCATCCATTGGTTCACTCCCCAAGTGACCACAACTGCTGGAGCTGAGCTGATCTGAAGCCAGGAGCCAGGAGCTTCCTCCAGGTTCCCCAAGCAGGTACAGGGTCCCAAGGCAATGGGTCAACCTCCACTGCCACAAGCAGGGAACTGAATGGGAAGTGGAGCAGCTGGAATATGAACTGGCTGCCATATGGGACGATGGTGATGGCAGGTGAAAGATTAGCCAATTGCGTCACTGCATTGGCCCCAGAGATTGGCAGTTTTCCAGCTTGTTCCCTCCTTGGCCTGTTCAAAGACCACCTCTCAAGGAAACAGCTTTGTATCTTTTTGATTTATTTATTTTTATTGGAAAGGCAGATATACTGAGAGAAGGAGAGACAAGGAAGATCTTTCGTCTGATGGTTCAAACGGCCACAACAGCTGGAGCTGAGCCAATCTGAATCCAGGAGCCTGGAGCCTCCCCCAGGTTTCCCACACGGTTGCAGGGTCCCAAGGCCTTGGCCCACCCTTCACTGCTTTCCCAGGCCACAAGCAGGGAGCTGGATGGGAAGCAGGGCTGCCAGGATTAGAACCGGAGTCCATATGGGATTCTGGCGCATTCAAGGCAAGAACTTTAGTGGCTAGGCTATCACACGAGGCCCACCCCCCTTTTATTTTTTTGGCTTTGTATCTTTTTCTTTTTTTAAAGATTTATTCATTTTATTACAGCCAGATATACACAGAGGAGGAGAGACAGAGAGGAAGATCTTCCATCCGATGATTCACTCCCCAAGTGAGCCGCAACGGGCTGGTGCGCGCCGATCTGAAGCCAGGAACCTGGAACCTCTTCCGGGTCTCCCACGCGGGTGCAGTGTCCCAGTGGATTGGACCGTCCTCAACTGCTTTCCCAGGCCACAAGCAGGGAGCTGGATGGGAAGTGGAGCTGCCGGGATTAGAACCGGCGCCCATATGGGATTCCGGGGCTTTCAAGGCGAGGACTTTAGCCGCTAGGCCACGCCGCCGGGCCCTTGGCTTTGTATCTTGAAACCTCTGTAGGCTAGCCACATAGAGTGAGAGAAGTTATCTGGCTGGGACATAGGGGAGTGGATTTCACCCAAATTCTGCTACTGCTCCCCAGAAATGGATTCTAAAAAGCTGGTATGGGAGATCTACTTCCCTTCTCAAGCTACATGTGCCAACAGGTGGCTTGTCTTTGGTGTCATGTCAGAGGCTGTTGTGGCAAAGGGAGAAGAGGAAAGAGATGCCAAGAATGGGCAGAAAGGAATCCATGGCTTGGAGTGTGAAAGGAGAAAGGAGTTGGCAGGCACTTAGATGATAATTTAATAAAATAATTCTAACTATCTGTGTTATGAAACAGTGCTGTGAATTGGAAGAGAGAGCTGGATATCCAGGTACAGTGAATGGAATGGCCACACGGGGCACCTGGTGTCGGGGCTCCTGGCTACAGTCCCGGTTATGCTGTATATCCAATCTAGCTTCCTGCTAATGCATCCGGAAAGACAGGAGAAGATGGCCCAAGTCCTTGGGCCCCTGCCACCCATGCCAAGGGCCAGGGTGGAATTCCTGGCTCCTGCGTTCAGTCTGGTCCAGCTCTGGCTGTTGCAGTCATCTGGGGAGTGAACCAGCAAATGCAAGTTCTCTGTATCTCTCTTTCTGTATCTATCTATTTCCCTGCCTAAAGAGAAAAATCTGTAGTCTTTTCATTTTTACCTACTTATTTGAGAGACAGAAATGAAGATAGAGCTCTAATTTCTTGCCCAACCCAGGTCTTTTCAGGAAGGTGGCAGGAACTCAATTGCTTGAGCCAACACAGCTGCCAGCCCAGGTCTGTATAGCAGGCAGGAGTCAGAGTTGGCTTGGAACCCAGGTTCTCTGCAAGAAGCAGGTTGCCTGATCAGAATTTTTAACTTAAAAAAAAAAAAAAAAGAATTTTTAACTACTAGATGAAAGCTGGAACCTATCCACTAATATTTATTTATTTACTTATTTATTTATTTAAGATTGATTTATTGGTCCCAGTGCAGTGACTTAGCAGCTAAAGTTCTTTGAACACACCAGGATCCCATATGGGCGCAAGTTCTAATCCCATCAGCCCTGCTTCCCATCCAGCTCCCTGTCTGTGGTCTAGGAAAGCAGTGAAGGATGGGCCCAAAGCCTTGGACCCTGCACCCACATGGGAGACCTGAAAGAGGCTCCTGGTTCGTGTTTTGAATTGGCTCAGCTCCAGCCGTTGTGGCCGCTTGGGGAGTGAATCATCAGCCAGATCTTCCTCTGTGTGTCTCTGTATATCTGACTTTGCAATCAAAATAAATGTTTTTCTTTTTAAAAAGAATATATTAGTATTGGGCCCGGCGGCGTGGCCTAGCCGCTAAAGTCCTCGCCTTGAAAGCCCCGGGATCCCATATGGGCACCGGTTCTAATCCCGGCAGCTCCACTTCCCATCCAGCTCCCTGCTTGTGGCCTGGGCAAGCAGTTGAGGACGGCCCAAAGCTTTGGGACACTGCACCCACGTGGGAGACCCGGAAGAGGTTCCTGGTTCCCGGCTTCGGATCGGCGCGCACCGGCCCGTTGCGGCTCACTTGGGGAGTGAAACATCGGATGGAAGATCTTCCTCTCTGTCTCTCCTCCTCTCTGTATATCCGGCTTTCCAATAATAATAAAATCTTAAAAAAAAAAAAAAAAAAAAAAAGAATATATTAGTATTTAAAAAATTTTAAAAACTAGCATTAAAACTATCTATTATTTTTTTTGGAAGGGTAGATATACAGAGAGAACGATCTCTTTCATCTATTGATTCACTCCCCAAGTGGCCCTGAAAGTTGTAGCTGAGCCAATCTGAAGCCAGGAGCCAGGAGCTTCTTCCAGGTCTCTCAACGCGGGTTCAGGGTCCCAAGGCTTTGGACTGTTCTCGACTGCTTTCCCAGGCCACAAGCAAAGAGCTGGATGGGAAGTGGAGCTGCCAGGATTAGAACCGGCGCCCATATGGGATCCCAGGGTGTTCAAGGTGAGGACTTTAGCTGCTAGGCCACGCCGCTGGGCCCAATAGGAATGTTTTTTAAAAATAAAAATAGGTCTTCCACATGGATATAAAGACCCAAGCACTTCGGTCAACTCTGGATGCTTTCCTAGGTGCATTCCCAGGCAGCTGGATTAGAGGAGGAGTGGCCAATACGCCAATGGGCACCCCTCTTGGTGATCCCAGGGTTACCTGCCCTGCCCCAAGGCCAGTCCCCAACAGGCTGCAAACTTAACTGCTGTATTCTCTGTCAGCCCCTGCTGGTTTTTTTTTTTTTTTTCCTTTGGATTCAGTTTCTTTAATTACCTTTAATATTTAGAACGGTGATGCTAGAAGTAACTTTGGGGATCATTCTGACCGAAGGGTTCCCCTGCTCCCACAATCCTCCTAGAACACAGCTGCATGTTATTTGGTGAAAGCAGTAAGTGGAGGAGAGAGGAGAACCTTAAAAAAAAAAAAGAAAGTAAACAAAGAAAGAAAAAAAAGAAGAAAGAAAACAAAGCCGCCTGGACCTGAAGAAGTTGCCCAGCTGTCAGGGATTCACTTCCGCTGCCCCACCTTACTGCTATAATCAGACTCAGGAGAGCTTGCTATTTTTTCTCTTCCTCCTTAAACTAATGAAGCACGCCCAGGCTGGTGTCTCCAAGAAGGGCTTGAGCTTCCCACCCCCAACCTGCGTTCACACTACAGTTCAATCCATCTCTCCCCCTCCCCCTTCTGGGAATTGCTGGCTTTTCTAGATGCCTGAGTTCCAAAAATTCCCCAGGCCCTTATCAGCATAGGGCAGGGGGAGGTTTCCCTAAGCTGGCCCCAGGCTAAGAGGGCTGAGACAAATGGAATAGGATTATTGAACAGGAGTGACTGCATGTCTGCATTCAAGGGCTCCTTGCTCCAAGGGAATAAAAATTAGTTTTCTCCAAAAATTCCCATTTTCTTAGGGCCCTCTTACACATGTAAGCTAAAGTCTCCCTAGCTACCTGAACTGAATTAGTGGATGCAAGATCTCTCTGTAACTCCACCTTTCAGATAAATAAATATACTTTTTTCTTTTTTTTTAAGATTTTAAAAAATTCATTTTTATTGGAAAGTCAGATATACATAAAGAAGAAGACACAGAGGAAGATCTTCGGTCCGATGGCTCACTCTCCAAGTGGCCACAACGGTCAGTGCTGAGTTGATCCAAAGCCACAAGCCAGGAGCTTCTCCCAGGTCTCCCACGGTGCAGGGTCCCCAGGCTTTGGGCAGTCCTGGACTGCTTTCCCAGACCACAGGCAGGGAGCTGGATGGGAAGCGGGGCTGCTGGGATCAGAACCGGTGTATGTATGGGAGCCTGGTGTATTCAAAGCCACGACTTCAGCCGGTATGCTATCATGCCAGGCCCTGTATATCTGACTTTTAAATAAAACAAATAAATCTTAAAAAAAAAAGTTGCAACATCTGACTAATGTTTCATCTTCAAGCACAGGCACACCCCAGGGGTGCTGGTTTGTGTCTCTGCTGCTCCACTTCCCATCCAGCTCCCTGCTTGTGGCCTGGGAAAGCAGCAGAGGATGACCTAAAGCCTTGGGACCCTGCACTCACGTGGGAGACCCGAAAGAGGTTCCTGGTTTGTGGCTTCAGATTGGCTTAGCTCCAGCTGTTGCAGCCACTTGGGGAATGAACCAGTTGATCAAAGATCTTTTCTCCTTCTCTCTGTAAATCTTTTCAATAAAAAATAAATCAATCTTTAAAATAAGTAAATCTTAAAGTTGTTGCAATCTATGCTCTGGGGAGGGCTTCAATAGCCATGGAAAATGCATGTTATGAAACAAACTCAACAATGTTTACATCGTCCTAAACTCCTTTAGTTCCATGTTCTACTACTGCTTTGCCTGTAGATGTTATGTTGCTTAGTCTTGTGAGTGATTATTCTTCCTGGAAGACTCCTGAGAGACCTTTGTCCAGGCACTCCTCATCGCCTGGGGCGGCTGGGGACAGGAACAGCAGCGCCGCGGAAGGCTTACAACCCCAAGCAGGGCTTGTCGGGCCAGGCGCTTAGCCACCCTGCGAAGGAATCCAGATGGTGTTCCTCTGTTACAAACACCCATCCACCCACCTCCTCTCCCTGGGGACAGTAAGAGAGGTCGGGCGTGACAGCTGCGGGAGCTCAAAGCCATCTCCTCCGCAGCGCACGGGTTTGTGCTCGGGCACAGCCTCTGGGTCCAGCCCCGCCGGAAGCCAGGGGTGGAGAGGACCCCTGTCCCCAGCCCAGCCCAGCCCGCCCGCTCCGGGCAGGGCCTCGGAGCCTTGCAAACTCCACCCATTCCGCTGGGCACCTCGTGGGCCCAGGCATGTTTGTTTACGAATCCAGCTCCCTCCTCCCCCAAGGCCAGCCCTGCGCCCGCCCCCCGGGTGGCCCTAGTTTCGTGGGAAGGGGGTGGAGGGGAGACGGGGCCAGCTCCAGGCCTGCTCCCTCGCTTCACCCTCCACCTCTCTTATCCCCCCCCAGTCTCTCCTCCCCTTCCTTCCTTCCTCTGGCCACGGGTGCGGCCGCTGGTGCTCACAGCTTCTTCAGCGCCCCGATCTGGTGGAGGGCTGCCTCCCTCCCTGGGAAAAAGGAGAGTTGCGGATGAAGGAGCTTTGTTTTCTGCTGTCTCAGTTCTGGGGGTGAAGGGGAGGCAGGGCTGTTGGTCTTGGAAGAGGAAGGAGAAAGGGAAAGCGCTTCGGTTTCGGTTGGAGAAGGGGAACTTGGTTCTTGAAGGGTGGACGGCCAAGCAGGGCCCGGGTCCCAGCGCAGGGACGGGGGGGGGGGGCAGGTTGTGCGGAGGTGGGCATATACTGATGCTGAGGGTCCTGCCAGGTGTGGCAGGTGTGGCGAACTGGACTCCCACAACCCTGAAGGGGTTTTGATATTTGTGGGGTGAGGGAAATGTTTTGATGACAGAGTTTGTTCCAAACTGGAATCCCCAGGGGGGCCGATTTATTTAACTGTGCAGAAAAGCTCTCTGTTCGTTCTGCTTGAGGTTGGTCTGGACTCCCTCCCAGTCTTCCTCTTAAGTGTTCCTTCCCTGGTTTTCAAGAATGTAGACAGGCTTTGGGGGAGGAGTGAGGAGACACTTAACCCTCGCTCGCCCCAGCATGCCTCGAAACACCCTTGCTTTTATTTGGCACAGGATCCTCAAGTTGGCATCTGAGGCCACCAGCTGGCCTTAGCACCTGAGGCTGTCTTCTTGCAACCCTCTTGGGAAAGAGTAAACGTTCGAGAAGCTTGGGCCAGAGTTCAGCCTCTAACAATAACTGAATTGTCTCCGTGGGCCAACCCTCCCACCAGCCTTTTCCCTCCTCCCCCTCCGACGGTTCTTCCTCCTCCAAGTCCTTGAGGACCACCAGAGCCTGGGAGGAGTGAATGAGGGCCTTGCCCGCCCTGAGTACAGCGTAGGCAGGCGTGAGTCACAGATGGGGAAACAAAGAAGCAGGGAAGGTACTGCGTGAGTCATGCTGTAGCAATGATCATCACGACAGACTGTCTGCAGCTGGGCCTGGGTGGTTCACACGGAGCACAGAGAAGCCCACTTTGTTTCAGTTATTTCTATGGATGAGTTTTTCTTGTCTTTTTTTTTTTTTTAGATTGAGGGATGTGTGTGATACTTCTTCCAGGTTTTTGTTTGTTTGCTTAAGAAGACTGGTCTGAATCTAGATCTTTATATATAGATATTGATAGAGAGAGACTTAAAAAAAAGTTGATTCATTGTAAAGGTGCAATGAGAAAGATATCTTCCATATATTAGTACACTCACAGAACAGCAACAACAAACAACCAGAGTGCCTGTGCCAGGCTGAACCAGGAGCCAACAGTCAGTCCATGTTTACCATGTGGGTGGCAGGAACCTGAGGACTTGAGTTGTCAGCCAGTGCCTCCTTGGTGTGTGTGACAGCGCTGGAATCAGGAGCTAAGCTGGGGCTTGAACCCAGGAACTCAACACTTGAGGTACAGACATTCAAACCAGTTGATTTAACCATTGTGTCGGGCCCTGTGCCATAACCCAGTGGCTGAAGTCCTCGCCTTGCAAAGGTCAGGATCCCATATGGGCACCAGTTCCTGTCCTGGCTGCTCCTGTTCGGTCCCTGCTTGTTGTCTTTTAAAGTAGTAGATGACAGCCCAAAGCCTTGGGACCTTGCACCCATGTAGGAGACCCAGAAGAATCTCCTGGTTACTGGCTTTGGATCGACTCAGCTTAGTTCTCGCCGTTGGGTACACTTGGAGAGTGCGCCAGTGAACAGAAGATCTTTCGCTCTGTCTCTCCTCTTTGTAGGTCTGACTCTGCAATAAAAATAAATAAATAAGTCTTTAAAAATTGTGCGCAATGGGCTTGGCAGCGTGGCCTGGTGGCTAAGGTCCTCACCTTTATCCCATATGGCCGCTGGTTCTAATCCCGGCAGCTCCACTTCCTCTCTGTCTCTCCTCCTCTCAGTATATCTGACTTTGTAATAAAAATAAAATAAACCTTTAAAAAAAAAATTGTGCACAAATGCTTGCCTCAAAAGCTTGTTTAACTTCCTTTTTAAGAAATTGATTTGTTTACTTTTATTGGAAAGGCAGAATTTCAGAGAGAAAGAGAGATAGAAAATCTTCCATTTGTTAGTTCATTTCCCAGATGATCACAATGGCCAGGGCTGAGCCAATCAGGAGCCAGGCACTCTGGGTCTCACAGGTTGGGTACAGGGTCCCTAGGCTTTGGCCCATCCTCTGCTTTCCCAGGCAACAAGCCGGGAGCCAGGTGGGAAGTGAAGCAGACACAAACCAGTGCCTATATTGGATGCTGGCATTTGAAGGTAGAGGATTAGCCAGCTGAGCTATCGCACCAGCCCCTACATCATCATTATTATTATTATTATTATTATTATTATTATTATTATTATTATTTAGATTTTTGGAGCCTTGGGACCCACAGGAAGCTCTAGCTCCTGACTTCTGATTGGCTCAGCTCTAGCTGCTGCGGCTATTTTGGGAGTGAACCAGTGGATAGAAGCTCTTCCTTTGTCTCTCCATATCTCTGTAAATTATCTAATAAAAATAAGTAAATCTTTTGTGCCCGGCACGCAATTGCTGAGTGGCTAAATCCTTACCTTGCATGCACTGGGATCCCATACGGGTGCTGGTTTGTGTTCCTGCTGTTTTTCATATCCAGCTCCCTGCTTGCAGCCTGAGAAAGCGGTAGAGGACGGCCCAAAGCCTTGGGACCCTGCACCCGTGTGGGAGACCCAGAAGAAGTTCCTGGCTTGTGACCGGAATAGCTCAGTTGGGAGAGCCTTTAACTGAAAAAGTTCCTGGCTTGTGGCTTTAGATCAACTTGGGGAGTAAATCAGCAGATAGAAGATTTTCTCTTTCCTCCTCTATAAATCTGCCTTTCCAAGAAAAGAAAAAATCTTTAAATAAATAAAAAAATTTTAATTAAGTTTATTTTTACAAGTACAGTTGCTTCCATCCGCTGGTTACTCCACAGATGTTAACAATGCCTGGAGCTGGGTGGCTCTGGAGCCAGGAGCTTCAGCTGGGATTCCCATATGGGTGCAGGGACTCAAGTGCTTGGGCCATCCTCTGCTGTTCCCAGGCTATATGCAGAGAGCTTGCTCAGAAGTGCAGTAGCCAGGATTCACACCTATATGGGAAGCTAGTGCAACAGTCTTTATCTGCTAAGGCACAGCACTAGCCTCAATACATAATACGGAACAAGCAAACCCAGTCTATTATTTTCATTTTCAGAGATCTAGGAAGAAAAAGTTGGGAAGACTGGGGCTAGCACTGTGGTGTATAGGGTCAAACCACTACCAGCAACACTGACATCCTGAACAGGCACTAGCTGGAGTCCTAGCCAGTCCAGTTCCCATCCAGTTCCTGCTAATGAGCTGGGAAAGCAGTGGAGGATGGTCCAAGGCCTCAGCCCCCTCCCCCCATGTGAGATAACTGGCTGGTGCTAGGCTAAGTTCTTGGCTCCTGACTTCAACTAGCCCTGGCCACTGTGGTCATTTGGGGGAGCAAACTAGAAGATGGAAGATCTCCCTGTTTATCCGTTTCTCCCTCTCATTCTGTAAATAATTAAAGCTTAAAAAGAAGTTAGAAGACCCAAGTATCTATGTAACTGTGTCACATAATACAATGTAATTAATGAAGTTAAATAAAAAAAAAAAAGATAAAAAAAAAAAAAGAAGTTAGAAGGGCTCGGCAGCGTGGCCTGGTGGCTAAGGTCCTTGCCTTGATCCCATATGGCCGCTAGTTCTAATCCCGGCAGCTCCACTTCCTCTCTATCTCTCCTCCTCTCAGTATATCTGACTTTGTAATAAAAATAAAATAAATCTTTAAAAAAAGAAAAAAAGTTAGAAGACTGTTGAGACTTTCAGGGGACTCTTACTTTCCTAACTTCCTTTTTTTCCTTGCATGACAGGCAAACAAAATTACAACTAATGTGTTGTGTACTTACCAAGAGTTGTATTTGAGGTCATACTGAGAGTGGATACCAATGATGGTTTAAAAAGAGGGGCAGGCACGGCATGAATGTGTAGTGGCCAAAGTCCCCTTACCTTCCATACATTGAGATCCCATATAGGCGCTGGTTCTAATCCTGGAGGCCCCATTTCCTGTCCAGCTCCCTGCTTGTGACCTGGGAAAGCAGTCGAGGACAGCCCAAAGCCTTGGGACCCTGCACCCACCTGGGAAACCCAGAAGCTCCTGGCTTCAGACTGGCTCAGCTCTGGCCGTCGTGGCCACTTGAGGAGTGAATCAGTGGACAGAAGATATTCCTCTTTGTCTCTTCTCCTCTCTGTATATCGGTCTTTCCAATTAAAAACAAATAATAATTCTCTTTCTCTCTTTTTTTTTTTTTTTAAGGGAGGCTGGGAGGTTGAGGCTGAGGCTTAGGCGCTGTGCTGTGGTGGGGGTGCTTACACTGCCCGCAATGCCAGAATTCCAAATGGACACTGGTTTATATCCCAGTTGCTCCACTTTTTTTTAAGATTTTTTTTTTTTTATTTTTATTGGAAAGGTCGATATACAGAGAGGAGGAGAGACAGAGAGGAAGATCTTCCATTCAATGATTCACTCCCCAACCGGCTGCAATGACTGGAGCTGAGCCAATCCGAAGCCAGGAGCCAGGAGCTTCTTCCAGGTCTCCCATGCGGGTGCAGAGTCCCAAAGTTTTGGGCAATACTTGACTGCATTTCCAGGCCACAAGCAGGGAGCTGGATGGGAAGTAGGGCTGCCAGGATTAGAACCGGTAACCATATGGGATCCCAGCGAATTCAAGGTGAGGACTTTAGCAGCTATGCTATCTTGCCGGGTCCTCAGTTACTCCACTTCTGATCCAGCTTCCTGCTACAAATAGGATTCCAAAAAGCAGCATAAGATGGTCTGAGTGATAGGTCCCCTGCCTCTCATGTGGGAGGTGAGAATGAAACTCCTGGTCCAGTTCTGATCTCTGTGGGCACTTTGGAAGTGAACCAGCAGATGGAAGATCTCTGTGTCTACCTCCCTATCTGTAATTCTGACATTGAAATACTTTATTATTGTATTACCTTAAGTGTCTTTTAAAAATATTTATTTTTATCGAAAAATTTACAGAGAACAGAGACGAGAGAAAGATCTTCTGTCTAATGGTTTATTCCCCAAGTAGCCACACCAGCTGG
Source organism: Ochotona princeps (assembly GCF_030435755.1). NCBI lineage: Eukaryota > Metazoa > Chordata > Mammalia > Lagomorpha > Ochotonidae > Ochotona > Ochotona princeps. The sequence continues at coordinate 50,753,447 of NC_080846.1, read as the reverse complement.
AGCTGAACACGAACCAGTGACCATAGAGGATCCTGGCGCATGTTCATTATTTTAAGCATTTTTAAGGTGAGGTTGGAATCGCTCATTTGATTTTAGAAGCAGAACTTCTGTCCATGCTGGTTTAGTCCTCCAGTGTCTGTACTGGCTAGTGCTAGGCTGGGCAAAAACAGGAAGCTCAAAATGTCATGCAGGCCCCTAATGTGGGTGGCAGGCACCCATTGCGTTGAGCCGTCACTGCTGCTTCCTGCCTTGACAGGAAGCCAGAGTCTCGAGCCAGACTTGGGAACTGAACCCAGAAACACTGATGACGGCTGTTGGGTTTATGAGCTTGTATTGAGGCCTTTCACTCAGAACTTGGAGATAAAAATCCAACCCCAGTTCCCATTTCAGGTATGGACTTGCCTGGCTTAGCTCCATGGAGAACTCCATGGAAGAATTCAAACTAAAGCGTGGTAGCTAAGCATCAGTGTTTTCATCAGGTAACAAGAGATGAGAATCTCTCTTAACTCTGTTGAAGGAATAGAGCGAGGAAATAGGTGTTTGGCATACAGCTTCTGCCCCACACCCCCCAGCCAGTTAGGTGTGGTCGGTGGCTGAGCATACCAAACAGCTGTTACTGTCGCCAGAGCTTGGTTTATAGCCCTGAGTAATCCAGTTTCTTCCTTCCAGGAAGTCTCTTACCATACTAATTTTTTTTTAAATTATAGTAATTCTTAAAACTCATTTAGGAAGCAGTCACTTGAAAATACATGTTCTGCAGCCCTCTACCTCTACTCAGAGATCCTGATTTATGTGGTCTGGAGTGGGATGTGGGAGTCTAGGAACTTTGTGTGCGTGCGTGTTTTTTTTTTTTTTTTTAATTTTAAAATTATTTTATGACATAGTTCCATAGGCAGGAACTTTGTTAAAAAAAAAAAAACCCTCCACACCCTGAAGATACAATATTGTCTAACATCACATTTTGAAGAAGGTAAACATAGGGAGAACAATGTCATTAATTTTTTAAAGGTTTATTTATTTAAAGATTTATTTACTTTTATTACAAAGTCAGACATACAGAGAGGAGGAGAGACTGAGAGGAAAATCTTTCATCCGATGATTTACTCCCCAAATGAGTGCAACTGCCGGTGCTGCGTTGATCCGAAGCCGGGAACCTAGGAACCTCTTCCGGGTCTCTCACACGGGTACAGGGTCCCAAGGCTTTGGGCCATCCTCTACTGCTTTCCCAGGCCACAGGCAGGGAGCTGAATGGGAAGTGGAGCTGCCGGGATTAGAACCGGCGCCCATATGGGATCCCAGGTGCGTTCAAGGTGAGCACTTTAGCCGCTAGGCCATGCCGCCGGGCCCAAGGTTTATTTATTTTTACTGGAAAGGAGGATTTTACAGAGAAGAGAGAAAAAGATCCTCCATCTGCTGGTTCACTCCTCAGATGGTCGAAATGGCTGGAGTTGAACTGAAACCAGGAGCCAGAAACTTCCTCCGGGTCTGCCACGCAGATGGATGCAGGGTCCTAAGGCTTTGGGTCGTCCTCGACTGCTTTCCCAGGTTACAAACAGGAAGCTGGATGGGAAGCAGGGCCACTGGTATTAGAACTGGCATCCATAAGGGATCCTGGCACATTCAAAGCAAGGACTTCAGCTGCTAGGCCACCATGCTGGACTTTTTTTTTTTTTTTTTTTTAAGATTTATCCATTTTTATTGGAAAGGCAGATATACAGAGAGGAGGAGAGACACAGACGAAGATCCTCCGTCTGATGACTTACTCCCCAAGCAGCCACAACAGCTGGAGCTGAGTCAGATCTGAAGCCAGGAGCCCAGAGCTTCTCCCAGGGACACCCATGCAGGTACAGGGTCCCAAGGCTTTGGGCTGTCCTTGACTGCTTTCTCAGACCACAAGCAGGGAGTTGGATAGGAAGCAGAGCCACCAGGGTTAGAATCGATGCCCATATGGGATTGCAGCCTATAAGAGGACTTTAGCCACTAGGCTACCACATTGGGCCCCTAATTTCTTTTTTATTTTTTTTTTGTGCTAGGGGCCTGCATTGTAGCATAGATGGTTAAGCTTCTACCTGCAGCACAGGCATGGCGTATAGGTCCTGGCTGCTCTACTTCTGATCCAACTGCCTGCTCAAGTGCCTGTGAAAGCAGCAGAGGATGGCCCAACTGCAGCAGCACCTATGTGGGAGACCTAGAGAAGACTCCAGGTTCTTGACTTTTGCCTGCTCCAGCCCCACCCATGGCAGCCATTTGGGGAGTGGAACATCTGGTGGAAGATCTCTCTCCTTGGTAACTCTTCCTTTCAAAACAAACAAAAAAATCTTAAGAAACACACTGGGATTGGCATGGTGGCCTAGTGGCATAAGTCCTTGCCTTCATTGCACTGGGATCCCATATGTACACTGGTTCTAGTCCCGTCAGCCCCGCTTCCCAGCCAGCTCCCTGCTTGTGGCCTGGGAAAGCAGTCGATGATGTCCTAAGGCATTGGGACGCTGCACCCGCGTTGAGAGACCTGGGGGAAATTCCTGTCCCCTGGCTTTGGATCGGCACAGCTCCAGCCGTTATGGTCTCTCCTCCTCTCTGTGTATCAGGCTTTATAAAAAAAAATCTTAGAAGAAAAGAAATACACAGAAAAAGTTTTTAACGAGACACTGTGGTTGGAAAACTGGGCCTGAATTCAAGGCAGGATGAACGTGGGTGCAGATAGTTTAATCTAAAGACATGTGAAGGCTGCAATGCAGTGGCTCAAGAAGCTAATCAGTTTCCTTCAAGTGCTCGCATCCCATGTGGATGCCAGTTAGTGTGCCAGCTGCTCTACTTCCCATCCAGCTTCCTGCTTGTGTCCTGGGAAAGCCACAGAGAATGGCCCAATGTCTTTGGACCCTGTACCCATGTGGGAGATCTGGAAGAAGTTCCTGGCTCCTGGCTTTAGACTGGCTCAGCTCTGGCTGTTGTGGCTATATGGGGACTGAGCCAGCCGATGGAAGATCTTTGTTTCTCTTTCTCTCTGTATCTGACCTGCCTTTCCAATAAAATTTTTTCTCCATTGATATTCCAGATCTCTTTCTTACAAGGCACCTAACACAGTAGCCTGTCAGAATTCACTTTTTTTCCCCCTCCTGAGGTTCTGGCCACGTGCAGCAGCAGCCTGTCTCTACCCGCAAAAAAAAAACCTTACTCATCTTTTAGGTGGACTCAAATAATAAAAGATGAGAACATGTAATGAAGTGCTATTTGGTAGATAATGAAGTGACTCTGAGTGAGACCCAAGTGCTAAAGGGAATGACCTCACCGTGTCATTGACAAGCACATCAAGGGCCACCAATGCGGAAACCAGGATAAAGGCGACAACGACGCAAGATGGAGGCCAGAAATTGAAGTGCCTCGGGCAAAATCTAGGCTAAACTCGGGCAGCCCGGCTACCTTTTTAGGATGTATGTACAATTATGGGCTAGTGGTGGGGGAAGAGTGGCTTCTGAGATCCTGAACGTGCTAGGCTCCCCGATGCAACTTCAACTGGAAAGACAAGCACGCGAGAAAAAGTTTAGCCCGTCGGGAAGTTAGGTGTTTAGCGCCTTTGTCTTATTAATAAAATGGCGTTTGCTGACCAGCTCCAGTCACAGCCGAGGCTTGTGCGCGCCGTCGCCAGGTCTCGTCCTTCCTCAACTCTCGGGATTTACACCCACAGGAGGAAGCCTCCGCCCGCTGCCCACCCACTCACTCGGGGCGGGCCGACACGCCAGAGGGGGACTTTCGCAGAGCAGCCTGCGCCCTGCTCCTGACCCGGGAAGACCCAAACGGAGCCCCGTGGGCGAGGTCCAGCTGCGCGCCACTTGTGGAGCTCTGGCGGGGTGCTGCTGACGCGTCCCACCTAATCACCTTAAAGACGTCCCCAGAGGAGGGCCAACATGGCGACGGACTCTTCTTGGCACAGCCCCGTTCCCTCCCTACGAGGGGAGGCCCTAAGGACACCCATTGCCCAACTTGGAGGCGGTGCCAGGCTCGCTTCGCTCCCTCATTGGCCCGAGTAGCTGAGAGAGAAGCCAGTTCACCTCTGCCCACTCTAGGTTCCCGCCCACGGAGTGTGTTCGGAATGTAATTGGCCTTTAGTTCACGTCAATACGCGTCCTCTTCCGTCTCTTTTCAGCCTTCATCCAATCAGAACTTTTCTGTCTGCCCGCCTGATTTCTGATTGGGTCTG